>NC_057403.1:44065391-44725440 GCF_019320065.1 Cervus canadensis
GCATCCATTTATGATTAAAACTCTTCAAAAAATGGGCATAGAAGGAACCTACCTCAACATAGTAGGCCATATATGATAAGCCTACAGCAAGCATTATTCTCAATGGTGAAAAACTGAAAGCATTCCCCCTAAGATTAGGAACAAGATAAGGGTGTCCACTTTCACTGCTTTTTAAAAAAAATTAATTTATTTATTTTCATTGGAGGCTAATTACTTTACAATATTGTGGTGGTTTTCCCCATACATTGACATGAATCAGACACACAGTACACATGTGTGTACATGTACACACATGTACGTCCCGAGCCCCCCTCCCCCCTCCCTCCCCATCCCATCCCTCTGGATTATCCCAGTGCACTGGCTTTGGGCGTCCTGTTTCATCCATTGAACTTGGACTGGTCATCTATTTCACATATGGTAATACACATGTTTCAATGCTATTCTCTCAAAGCATCCCACCCTCCCCTTCTCCCACAGAGTCCAAAAGTCTGTTCTTTACATCTGTGTCTCTTTCAGTGTTTTGCATATAGGGTTGTTGTTCCCATCTTTCTAAATTCCATATATATGCATTAATATACTGTATTGGTATTTTTCTTTCTGACTTACTTTGCTCTGTATAATAGGCTCCAGTTTCATCCACCTCATTAGAACTGATTCAAATGTGTTCTTTTAATAGCTGAGTAATATTCCATTGTGTATATGTACCACAACTTTCTTATGCATTCATCTGCTGATGGACATCTAGGTTGCTTCCATGTCCTAGCTATTGTAAACAGTGCTGTGATGAACACTGGGGTACACGTGTCTCTTTCAATTCTGGTTTCCTCAGCCACTTTCACCACTATTATTCAGCATAGTTTTGGAAGCCCTAACTACAGCAATCAGAGAAGAAAAAGAAATAAAAGAATCCAGATTGGAAAAGAAGCAAAGCTCTCACTGCAGATGACATGATACTGTACATAGAAACCCTAAAGATAGTATCAAGAAATTACTAGAGCTAATCAGTGAATTTAACAAAGTTGTGGGATACAAAATCAATACGCAGAAATCACTTGCATTTCTATATGCTAAAAATGAAAAATCAGAAAGAGAAATTAAGGAATCAATCCCATTCACCATTGCAACAAAAAGAATTATTTATCTAGGAATAAACTGACCTAAGGAGACAAAAGAACTGTACACAGAAGATTATAAGACACTGATGAAAGGAATCAAAAACAACATGAAAAGATGGAGAGATATTCCATGTTCCTGGGTAGGAAGAATCAATATTGTGAAAATGACTATACTACCAAATGCAATCAACAGAATCAATGTGATCCCTATCAAATTACCAATGGCCTTTTTCACAGAACTAGAATGAAAAATTTCACAATTCACATGGAAACACAAAAGACCCTGAATAGCCAAAGCAGTCTTAAGAAAGTAGAATGGAGCTGGAGGAATCAACTTTCCTGACTTCAGATTATACTACAAAGCTACAGTCATCAAGACAGTATGATACTGGCACAAAAGCAGAAATATAGGTCAATGGAACAAGATAGAAAGCCCAGAAATAAACCCACGCAACTATGGGTACCTTATTTTTGACAAAGGAGGCAAGAATATACAATGGGGCAAAGACAGCCTCTTCAATAAATGGTGCTGGGAAAACAGGACAGCTACATGTAAAAGAATGAAATTAGAACACTTCCTAACAACATACACAAAGATAAACTCAAAATGGATTAAAGACCTAAATATTAGATCAGAAACTGTAAAACTCTTAGAGGAAAACATAGGCAGAACACTCAATGATATAAATCAAATCAAGATCCCCTATGACCCAAGAGGAATGGAAATAAAAACAAAAGCAAACAAGTGGGACCTGATTAAACTTAAAAGCTTTTGCACAGCAAAGGAATCTATAAGCAAGGTGAAAAGACAAGCTTCAGAATGGAAGAAAATAATAACAAATGAAACAACTGACGAAGGGTTAATTTCCAAAATATACAAGCAGCTCATACAACTCAATGCCAGAAAAACAGACAATCCAATCAAAAAGTGGGAAAAAGACCTAAACAGACATTTCTCCAAAGAAGATATACATATGACCAACAAACATATGAAAAGATGCTCAACATCACTCATTATTTCAGAAATGCATATCAAAACTACAATGAGATATCACCTCACACCAGTCAGAATGGCCATCATCAAAAAGTCTGCAAACAATAAATGCTGGAGAGGGTGTGGAGAAAAGGGAATGCTCTTGCACTGTTGGTGGGAATGCAAATTGATACAGCCACTATGGAAGATGGTATGGAGAGTCCTTAAAAAACTAGGAATAAAACCACCATATGACCCAGCAATCCCACTCCTAGGCATATATCCTGAGGAAACCAAAATTGAAAAGGACACCTGTATCCCATTATTCATTGCAGCACTGTTTACAATAGCTAGAACATGGAAATAATCTATATGTCCGTCAACAGATGAATGGATAAAGAATTAGTGGTACATATTCACAACAGAATATTACTCAGCCATAAAAAAGGAATGCATTTGAGTCAGTTCTAATGAAGTGGATGAACCTAGAACCTATTATACAGAGTTAAGTAAGTCAGAAAGAGAAAGATAAATATCACATTATAATGCATATATACAGAATCTGGAAAAATGGTACTGAAGAATTTATTTACAGGGCAGCAGTGGAGAAACAGACATAGAGAATAGACTTATGGACATGGGGAGAGGGGAGGACAGGATGAGATGTATGGAAAGATTAACATGGAAACTTACATTACCATATGTAAAATACATAGCCAACAGGAATTTGCTGTATGGTTCAGGAAACTTAAACAGGGTCTCTGTATCAATCTAGAGGGGTGGGATGGGGAGGGAGATGGAAGGCAGATTCAAAAGTGAGGGTATATATGTACACCTATGGCTGGTTCATGTTGAGCTTTTACAGAAAACAACAAAATTCTGTAAAGCAATTATCCTTCAATTAATAAATAAATAAATTTTTAAAAAGTGGAAAAATAAAGCAATGGACTAAAAGTGGTGTCGGGGAAGAGCTGTAGGGAGAGAATGTTTTCTAGAAGATTATTGCTGTTGTTCAGTTGCCAAGTTGTGTCCGACTCTTTGTGACCCCCTGGACTGCAGTATGCCACACTTCTCTGTCCTTCACCACCTCTTGGAGCTTCCTCAAACCCATGTCCATTGAGTTGGTGATGGCATCCAACTATCTGGCCCTCTGTTGTCTCCTTCTCCTCCTGCCTTCAGTCTTTCCCAGAGCATCAGCTTTTCGCATCAAGTGGCCATCGAGTATTGGAGCTTCAGCTTCAGCATCAGTCTTTCCAATGAATATTCAGGGTTGATTTGACTGGTTTGATCTCCTTACTGTCCAAGCGATAGTTCAAATGGCCAGAAGACCTCACTGCCATTCTTCAACCACTTTTGATTTTCTTGAAGTTCACTAGTTGATTTATTCAGCCCCCAAGTTTTTGATTTAAAAAACTGTTCAATCCCTCTGCCAGGAGCTCTACCCTTTCCTTGGGGTCCGTGGCCACAGTTACTGCCCTTGAGGAGCTGACCTGAGTCCATGCTAACACTCCTGTAGCAGGTTTCAGGCAGGCACCTTCTGATTGGTAATTTCTAGGGAATTAGGAATAATGGACCCCGAGTGCAGGAAACAGGGTGTGCTGCTGAAATGTGTACTCAGAATATGACAAAAGTGTCCATGATCATAAGACCCGTTTTCTACATTTGAATCAGTACTTACAGATTAATCTCAATTTTGTCCTTCAATAATTACTTGGCAGATTTAACCCTCCCTAGATATTGCTACAACTCTGAAAGTTTAAAAAATTGCAGAGCATATGGAATGTTATTTATTTTCGAATGTTCTCTTAAAGATTTTTCTAAAAGTTATAAGTGTGGCTGTTATGTTAAAGAATGTTAAGAAAATAGAAAGATGAAAATAACATCATATATAATCCTAAAACCCCAACAACATGTGGCAAACACCTGGCACAGTAACTGGTGCCTAAGAGGTGCTCAGAAATTATTTGTTGAATGAATGAATAGATGTATATTTCTTTTGAAAATCCAGTGAGTGACAGATCTTTATACTTCAAGGGTGAATTTCATTTTTGGAAATGGCCAATAGCCCTTTTATGTCAAGTGTGTTGACGTGGTGGATTACCAATATGGGTAACACTTTCTGAACATAATGAGGCCTGACTATCAAATATTGGGGACAACTGGGCTGGATATTAGAAGATTTGGATTCTAGTCTTAGCTTTGACATTACCATGATCTGTAATAGTGGAAATCTATTAGTGCATCCATGCTTGGCTCTGTCTAGCCATCTCAGCAAGTAAGAGAGCCATGGTCCTTGTTCTTTTGGAGTTTATAGTGTAGTAAGGGAGAATACAGGGCTTCCCTGATGACTCAGTGGTAAAGAATCCACCTGCTGAGCAGGAGATGCAGGTTCGATCCCTGGGTTGGGAAGATTCCCCTGGAGAGGGAGATAGCAACCCACTCCAGTATTCTTGCATGGAGAATTCCAGGGACAAAGGAGCCTGGTGGGTTACAGTCGAAAAAGAGTTGGACATGACTTAACGATTAAACAACAACAATAAAGGAAGAAGACATTGGTTCTTCCATGGGGCAGTGGGGAGACAAGATTAGGGACACATGCTAAGAATGGAAGAATCTCAATTTCCTCATCTGTAAAGCAAGAGACTTGGACAGTTCTGACATGGTATGACTATGGTTAAGTTGTTCCTCTTGATCAGAAAGCAATTTTTGAGACAGATCCATTTCACCTTGCATAGACAACTGCCATAGATTTGGCTTGTGGATTTTTAGGGGAATTAGCAGGCTAGCTTGCTAACTATCAACCCCGATCTTGATTGTCACTCCTTTGGTGCTCAAGGGGGAAACTTCAGGATGGTTGCTGAGGCCAGTGATTATACTGGATCTAGCTTTGCTGTTGGTTGTCTACAAAAAAATTCTTCACATCATGAAGGGACAACTGAGCACAGTCTAACAGCATGGATATTGTAAGTGGTGTTCAGACTTTAGCCACAGTCAGATGGCCTCTTTTCATCAAGCTGAGGCTACGTGTTTTGATCTTAGCCAATGAGCTGATCTGTGCTTGGACCTTGTACAAATGAGGCATGCAGTTTTGTAGATCTTTAGGCATCAACTCTAGCTAGAAAGTGTGCCCTGCTGGTTCCTTCTCCATGCCCAATGTGCCTAATTCTTGACACATTGCTTGAATGAGAGGATGATTTTGGCTTTGTGTAGCTGCAGCCTTGGTTTTTACAAGAGACTCACCAGTTATTGTAGCTGTGTGAATTTGGGCAAGTCACTTTTCTTTCTAGGACTCAATTTTCTAATATTTCCATTGAAAGGGTTCCATTAAATCATTGTGGAGTCTTCTTATACTGCTAAAGTTCTTCAGTTCTAGAGTTGACCCCAAGTAGTAATACCCTATGTTCCCATTTTAAAAGCATACTAGCAAACAGGCTAGAAATTCAGAATGTCTCAGTCTTGGGACTGAATAGGTATTAGGCTTTATTTTTAGATTAATTTTTCAACTTATTTATAAAAGTAATGGGCTTCCCAGGAGGTGCTAGTGATAAAGAACCTGCCTGCAATGCAGGAAACATATGAGATGTGGGTTTGATCCCTGGGTCAGGAAGATCCCTGGAGAAGGGCATGGCAACCCACTCCAGTATTCTTGCCTGGAGAATCCCATGGACAGAGGAGCCTGGTGGGCTACAGTCCATACAGTTGCAAAGAGTTGGACATGACTGAAGCAACTTAGCATGCACGCATAAAAGTAATACTAATAAAGACAGAAAATATGAAAAACAAGAACAGAAATATTAAAAAATATTATATATTATCTATTCAGAATGTTACATCACTATCCCACCCAGATATAATCACTACTATATAGATTAATCTATGTTTATTGAAAAATAATATAAATTTTATCTATTTGTTGTTGTTCAGTCACTAGGTTGTGTCCAACTCTTTGTGACCCCATGGACTGCAGCACTCCAGGCTTCCTTGTCCTTCACCATCTCCTGGAGTTTGTTCAGATTCATGCCCATTGAGTCAGTGATGCCATCCAACCATCTCATCCTCTGCTGCCCCCTTCTCCTCCTGCCTTCAATCTTTCCCAGCATCAGAGTCTTTTCCAATGAGTCAGTTCTTTGCATCAGATGGCCGAAGTATTGTAGTTTCAGTTTCAGCATCAGTCCTTCCAATTCAGGATTGAGTTCCTTTAGGATTGATTGATTTGATCTCCTTGCAGTCCAAGGGACTCTCAAGAGTCTTCTCCAACACCGCAGTTCAAAAGCATCAATTCTTCGGCACTCAGCTTTCTTTATAGTCCAACTCTCACATCCATACATGACTACTGGAAAAACCATAGCTTTCACTAGATGGACTTTTGTTGGCAAAGTAATGTCTCTGCTTTTTAATATGTCTGCTGTTTAATATGTCTAGGTTGGTCATAGCTTTTCTTCCAAGGAGCAAGCATCTTTTAATTTCATGGCTGCAGTCACCATCTGCAGTGATTTTGGAGCCCCCCAGAATAAAGTCTGTCACTGTTTCCTTTGTTTCCACATTTATTTGCCATGAAGTGATGGGACCAGATACCATGATCTTAGTTTTCTGAATGTTGAGTTTTAAGCCAACTTTTCCACTCTCCTTTTTCATCAAGAGGCTCTTTAGTTCTTCACTTTCTGCCATCAGGGTGGTGTCATCTGCGTATCTGAGGTTATTGATATTTCCCCTGGAAATATTGATTCCGGCTTGTGCTTCATCCTGCCCAGCATTTTGCATGATGTACTCTGCATATAAGTTAAATAAGCAGGGTGACAACATACAGCATTGACATACTCCTTTCCCAATTTGGAAGCAGTCTGTTGTTCCATGTTCAGTTCTGTTGCTTCTTGACTTGCATAAAGATTTCTCAGGAGGCAGGTCAGGTGGTCTGTTATTCCTATATCTTTGAGAATTTTCCACAGTTTGTGGTGATCCATACAGTCAAAGGCTTTGGCATAGTCAATAAAGCAGAAGTAGATGTTTTTATGGAAATCTCTTGCTTTTTTCATGATCCAATGGATGTTGGCAATTTGATCTCTGGTTCCTCTGCCTTTTCTAAATCCAGGTTGAACATCTGGAAGTTCATGATTCACATGCTGTTGAAGCCTGGCTTAGAGAATTTTGGCATTACTTGGCTAGCATGTGAGATGAGTACAATTGTGCAGTAGTTTGAGCATTCTTTGGCATTGCCTTTCTTTGGGATTGGAATGAAAACTGACCTTTTCCAGTCCTGTGGCCACTGTGGAGTTTTCCAAATTTGTGGGCATATTGGGTACAGCACTTTCATGGCATCACCTTTTAGGATTTGAAAGAGCTCAACTGGAAGTCCATCACCTCCACTTGTTGGTAGTGATGCTTCCTAAGGCCCACTTGACTTCACATTCCAGGATGTCTGGCTCTAGGTGAGTGATCATACCATCATGGTTATCTGGGTCATGAAGATCTTTTTTGTATAGTTCTTATGTGTATTTCTGCCACCTCTTCTTAAAGTCTTCTGCTTCTGTTAGGTTCATGCTATTTCTGTCCTTTATTGGGCCAATCTTTGCATGAAATTTTCCCTTGGTTATCTCTAATTTTCTTGAAGAGATCTCTAGTGTTTCCCATTCTATTGTTTTCCTCTCTATCTTTGCATTGATCACTAAGGAAGGTTTTCTTATCTGTCCTTGCTATTCTTTGGAACTCTGCATTCAGATGGGTATCTTTCCTTTTTTCCTTTGCCTTTCGCATCTGTTCTTTACACAGCTATTTGTAAGGCCTCCTCAGACAGCCATTTTGCCTTTTTGCATTTCTTTTTCTTGGGGACAATCTTGATCCCTGCCTCCTGTAGAATGTCATGAACCTCTGTCCATATTTCTTCAGGCACTCTGTCTATCAGATCTAATCTCTTGAATCTATTTGTCACTTCCACTGTATCATCGTAAGGGATTTGATTTAGGTCATACCTGAATGGTCTAGTGGTTTTCCCTACTATCTTCAATTTAAGTCTGAATTTTGCAATAAGGTGTTCATGATCTGAGCCACAGTCAGCCCCCAGTCTTGGTTTTGCTGACTGTATAGAGCTTCTGCACCTTTGGCTGTGAATAATATAATTAACCTGATTTCGGTATTGATCATCTGGTGATGTTCATGTGTAGAGTCTTTTCTTTTGTTGTTGGAAGAGGGTGTTTGCTATGACCAGTGTGTTCTTCTGGCAAAACTCTATTAGCCTTTGCCCTGCTTCATTCTGTTCTCCAAGGCCAAATTTGCCTGTTACTCCAGGTATCTCTTGGCTTCCTACTTTTGCATTCCAGTCCCCTATGATGAGAAGGACATCTTTTTTGGGTGTTAGTTCTAGAAGGTCTTGTAGGTCTTCATAGAATCATTCAGCTTCAGCTTCTTCAGCATTACTGGTTGGGGCATAGACTTGGATTACTGCGATGTTGAATGGTTTGCCTTGGAAACGAATAGGGCTCATTTTGTCGTTTTTGAGATTGCACCCAAGAACTGCATTTTGGATTCTTTTGTTGACTATGAGGGCAATTCCATTTCTTCTAAGGGATTCCTGCCTACAGTAGTAAATATAATGATCATCTGAGTTAAATTTGCCCATTCCAGTCCAATTTAGTTCACTGATTCCTAAAATGTTGATGTTCACTCTTGCCATTTCACTCTTGTCTCCTGTTTGACCACTTCTGGGAATACCAGACCACCTGACCTGCCTCTTGAGAAACCTGTATGAAGGTCAGGAAGCAACAGTTAGAACTGGACATGGAACAACAGACTGGTTCCAAATAGGAAAAGGAGTACGTCAAGGCTGTATATTGTCACTCTGCTTATTTAACTTATATGCAGAGTACATCATGAGAAACGCTGGGTTGGAAGAAGCACAAGCTGGAATCAAGATTGCCAGGAGAAATATCAATAACCTCAGATATGCAGATGACACCACCCTTATGGCAGAGAGGGAAGAGGAACTAAAAAGCCTCTTGATGAAAGTGAAAGAGGAGAGTGAAAAAGTTGGCTTAAAGCTTAACATTCAGAAAACTAAGATCAGGGCATCTAGTCCCATCACTTCATGGGAAATAGATGGGAAGACAGTGGAAACAGTGTCAGACTTCATTTTTGGGGCTCCAAAATCACTGCAGATGGTGACTGCAGCCATGAAATTAAAAGATGCTCACTCCTTGGAAGGAGAGTTATGATCAATCTACACAGTATATTAAAAAGTAGAGACATTACTTTGCCAACAAAGGTCAGTCTGGTCAAGGCTATGGTTTTTCCAGTGGTCATGTATGGATGTGAGAGTTGGACTGTGAAGAAAGCTGAGCGCTGAAAAATTGATGCTTTTGAACTGTGGTGTTGGAGAAGACTCTTGAGAGTCCCTTGGACTGCAAGGAGATCCAACCAGTCCATCCTAAAGGAGATCAGTCCTGGGTGTTCATTGGAAGGACTGATGCTGAAGCTGAAACTCCAATACTTTGGCCACCTCATGCGAAGAGTTGACTCATTGGAAAAGAGCCTGATGCTGGGAGGGATTGGGGGCAGGAGGAGAAGGAGACGACAGAAGTTGAGATGGCTGAATGTCATCACCGACTCGATGGGCATGAGTTTGAGTAAACTCCAGGAGTTGGTGATGGACAGGGAGGCCTGGCATGCTGCGATTCATGGGGTCGCAAAGAGTCGGACATGACTGAATGACTAAACTGAACTGAACTGAACTGAATTCACCTTGATCCATGTACCTAACATTCCAGGTTCCTATGCAGTATTATTCTTTACAGCATTGGACTTCACTTCCATCACCAGTCACATAAACAACTGGGCCTTGTTTTTGCTTTGGCTATGTCTCTTCATTCTTTCTGGAGTTATTTCTCCACTCTTCTCCAGTAGCATATTGGGCACCTACTGACCTGGGGAGTTCATCTTTCAGTGTTATATCTTTTTGCCTTTTTATACTGTTCATGGGATTCTCAAGGCAAGAATACTGAAGTGGTTTGCCATTCCCTTCTCCAGCAGACCACATGTTGTCAGAACTCTCCACCATGACCCGTCCATCTTGGATGACCCAACAAGGCATGGCCCATAGTTTCATTGAGTTGACAAGGCTGTGGTCCATGTGATCAGCTTGATTAGTTTTCTGTGATTGTGGTTTTCATCTTATCTGCCCTCTGATGGATAAGGATAAGAGGCTTATGGAAGCTTCCTGATGGGGGAGACTGACTGTGGGGGAAACTGGGTCTTTTTTTGATGGGCAGGGCCATGCTCAGTAAATCTTTAATCCAATTTTTCTGCTGATGGGCAGGGCTGTGTTCCCTCCCTGTTGTTTGACCTGAGATCAAACTATGATGGAGGTGATGAAGAAAATGGTGACCTCCTTCAAAAGGTCCTATGCACGCACTGCTGCACTCAGTGCCCCCAGCCCTGCATCAGGCTACTGTTGACCCACGCCTCTGCCGGAGACTCCTGGACACTCACAGGAAAGTCTGGGTGAGTCTCTTTTGAGGTCACTGCTCCTTTCTCCTGGGTCCTGGTGAGCACAAAAGTTTTGTTTGTGCCCTCCAAGAGTCTGTTTCCCCAGTCTTGTGTAAGTTCTGGCAGCTCTATGGCAGGGTTAATGGCAACCTCCTCCAAAAGGGCTTATGCCACACCCAGGTCTGCCACACCCAGAGCCCCCACCCCTGTGGCAGGCCACTGCTGACCCGTACCTTCACAGGAGACACTCAAACACTCAAAGGCAGGTCTGGCTCAGTTTCTGTGGGGTCTCCTGGTGCACACAAGGTTTTGTTTGAGCCCTCCAAGCCTCACTGACTGGTATAGGGGTTGATTCTAAATGTGATTTCACCCCTCCTACTGTCTTCATGCTTCCCTCATAGCTCAGTTGGTAAGAAATCTGCCTGCAATGCAGGAGACCTGGGTTTGATTCCTGGGTTGGGAAGATCCCCTGAAGAAGGAAATGGCAACCCATTCCAATATTCTTGTCTGGAGAATCCCATGGACGGAGGAGCCTGGCAGGCCACAGTCCATGGGGTCGCAAGAGTTGGACATGGTTTAGTGACTAAACAGCTACAACTGTCTTGCTGGGGCTTCTCCTTTGCCCTGGAACATGGGGTATCTTTTTTGGTGGGATCCAACATTCTTCTGTCGATGGTCATTCAGCAGCAAGTTTTAATTTTGAAAATCTCGCAGGAGAAGATGAGCACATATTCTACTCCACCATCTTGAACTTTCCTGCTCGTGGGGGGCCCAAGTCCTTATTTGTCTATAGACTGGAATAATAGCACAGAGATTTAAAAAATGACATTATTCCCTACATGCTTTATGACTTCCTTTCATTTGGTAATATATTGTGAATATTTCCAATATTTATTCTTCTACTGAATTAGAATTTTTTTAATTAGTGGAAAATTGTTTTACCATGTTGGATTGGTTTCTGCCATACAACAATGTAAGTAATTCATAATTATATACACACACACATATATATACATATATATACACATATATACACACATATATATATAGCCCCTCCATCTTGAGACTCCCTCTCCTCCCTCCATCCCACCCCTCTAGGTGATCACAGAACACCAGACTGGGCTCCCTGTGTTATAGAGGAACTTCCCACTATCTATCTTACACGTGATAGTGTATATATGTCCATGCTATTTGTCCCAACCTCACCTTCCCCCACTTTGCCCACAAATCAGTTCTCTACTAGATTCATGAGTACCAGTTTTCTAGGTTCCATATATATGCATTAATATACAATACTTGTTTTTTTCTTTCTGACTCACTTCGTTCGGTATAAGAGGCTCTAGGTTCATCCACCTCATTGCAACTGACTCAAATTTGTTCCTTTTTATGGTTGAGTAATATTCCATTGCCTATATGTACCACATCTTCTTTATTCATTCATCTGTCAATGGATATTTATGTTGCTTCCATGTTCTGGCAACTGTAAATAGTGTATCAGTCAACCCTGGGGGTACATGAGTCTTTTAGAATTGTGGTATTCTCAGGGTATACGCCCAGTACTGGGATCTCTGGATCATATTCTTTAATTGAATTTTATGACATGATTTTTGTGAAAGACTGTAAGGTGTTTCATGGGATGTCTAGGACAAGGCAATATTTCCAGATGCAACTTTCTCCCTTTATCGGCAAAACAGATAGTGCCCACACAGCACCATGAAACTATCCCATCTTCTTTTCTTTCTCCTTCTCTTTTTCCTTTCCCCTTCTCTTCTTTTTCTTCTCTCCTCTCTTCTTCTTCTGCTTCATCTTTCTGTCCCTCTTCTCTTATTTTCTCGCCTTTTTTTGGTGTGTGTGTGTGTGTGGATACGCTGGGGATTGAACCTGGGGCCTCATATACCTCATTTTATTTTGATGTTGTAATTGGGCTGGTCATTTGCAAAGATGTCAGGCCAGTAAATAAAGTGTGTGTGTGTGTGTGTGTGTGTGTGTGTGTATGTGTGTGTGTGTGTGTGTGATTTGATTGCTACACTTCTGGCCTTACGTCTGCTGAGGCATTACAGGCACATCTTGGAGACAATCTCTGAAAGTTAGTTATCCTTGGGGAGTCATAACCTCCTTGGAGGCATTCCAGGTGGTAGATATGGGTCTGATAGTGGAAAGGTTTTCTTTTCTTTGGAGTCATCCTGAGTGGTGAATTTTCTGTTACTGGTTGCATTCAAACAGAGACTGATGCACCATTTACTACAGGCATTGTTATATTTCCAGACCAAAAAAATATCATGTCTAAGCTAAAAATTTTTCACCAGATTTACCATGAAGCTTTACCAAACATTTTAGTCTGATTATTCATCTAGGTTATATTCAATCTCTGAATTTTTCCAACTACAGATGGTCCCTCACTTATAATGGGTCAACCTAATGAATTTTTGACTTTATTATGGCGCAAAAGCAATAGGAATTCAGTAGAAACTGTACTTCAAATCTTGAACCCACACAACCATTCTGTTTTTCACTTTTAGTACAGTATTTAATACATGAGATATTCAACACTTTTTAAAAAATTTAAATAGGTTTTCTGCTCAATGATTTTGCCCAGCCGTAGGCTATGATTTATCAAGAAACAATCTCATCTTAAGTTGAGGAAGGTCTGTATTAGATTCTGATTGTATGACTCTGTGACATAAGCCTTTATCTAAGGTGCTACTATTTAACTTCTTGAAATTGATGCTGATCAAAAACTTGGATGGGAAAAGAGGTTTAACTAATTGCAAATAATGAGATTTCAGTCTACCTGGGAATTTCAGTTGTTCAGGCTTTACCTAGCCCTCCTTTGTGTGGATACATGATGGGATGTCTTAATGACAAAAGCATTAAATGACACATGTGGAGGCATGTAAGGGAAGAAAGGCCCACACGTTCTAGATGGACAGATGTTAGTCTCTACCTGCATGCTTGAACAAGCAGCTAGGTCCTGTATGGAATGTCACACTAAAGACCCTTTAAAGGCCTTGACTGAGCAATTTGGCCATACTTCATTTTTTCATTTCCAAATGTCTCAGGTTCCCTTTGCTCCGTGAAATGCATGAAAGCTGCTTCTGACCACAGAGACTAATGTGCTGCCCCTTTTATCTCCAAAACCGGCTCCCAGTTGGTTCCAGGGAAAGTGATTTCCGCAAACCTGGCTGCCAGCTGTAATTGACTTATATGTGACCCATCCATTTCCACATGCCTGTTAGAGCTGGGTGTGGTGTCTCAGTCCCTCCTAGGCAGCTGGACAGGACAGAAGATATGAGCGGGTACTCTGGTAGAACCCTTGGAGTTGAGTGATCCATTCCTGACTTGTTGGATGGAGTAGACCCAATATGGAAGCTGCCTGTGAAACCAGCCAGACACAGGAATCATTGGAGGATAATAGACCCCCTCTTTCTTCTCCTCTTACTTACCCCTGTCACTCTCTTGTTTTCTCTCCCTCTCCACTGTCCACAGAAGTAAGAAATTGTACAATCTAGAGCCAGATTGCTTGGGTTTGAACCTGGCTTTGCCATCTAATCGGAGAAGGCAATGGCAGCCCACTCCAGTACTCTTGCCTGGAAAATCCCATGGACAGAGGAGCCTGGTGGGCTGTAGTCCATGGGGTCTCGAAGAATGGGACACAACTGAGCGATGTCACTTTCACTTTTCACTTTCATGCATTGGAGAAGGAAATGGCAACCCACTCCAGTGTTCTTGCCTGGAGAATCCCAGGGACAGGGGAGCCTGGTGGGCTGCCGTCTATGGGGCCGCATAGAGTCGGACACGACTGAAGCGACTTAGCAGTAGCAGTTGCCATCTAGTAGTCATGTCACCTTGGGTGAACTTCTCAGAATTCCACTGCCTCAGTCTTCTCAGCTGTAAAATGGGGACAATAATAACACTTTTGTCACCAAACACAAGTCCATGTGCCCAATGCAAAGTGAGGTCAGACAACACTGAAACACAAAAATCCAGAGCAGAGAAAGGTTTATTTCAGGGCCATGCAAAGAGGCAGGCTGCTCATGCCTTAAAAACTGCGGGACTCCATGAAAGCTTTCAGCAAAGCCCTTTGATAGGAAAGCTGAGGGAGGGGTGTTAGTTGTTGCAACCTTCTTGGAATCCTTTGTTCTTGCCACTGTCCACATAGATCAGGTCACAGGCAGGTCATGATAGTGCTGTAAACCTCCATCAAAACAAATGTTATTCTCTGTTATGCAACTTTTTGTCTAAAGGTGTAACGTCTTTTTAAAACAATATTTATTTTTTTGGCTGTGCTGGATCTTCATAGCTGTGCGTGGACTTTCTCTAGTTTCACCTAGCGGGGGCCACTCTTTGTTGTCGTGCATGGGCTTCTCATTGCGGTGGCTTCTCTTGTTGAACACAGGCTGCAGGTGCATGGGCTTCAGTAGTTGTGGTGCTTGGACTTAGTTGCTCCACAGTATGTGGGATCTTCCTGAACCAGGGATTGAACCTGTGTCCCCTGCAGGCAGATTCTTAACCACTGGACCACCAAGGACGTCCTAAAGGTATACTATTCTTCAAGGTCACTGTCTTGAGAATTACACAGGACAGGGAAGGGGAGGCGTTACATCCTTTCTCCCTGCTTCCTTGTGGCTTTTAACAGTTAACAAATCCCATAAGCAAAGCGACATTATTACCCCTCATTTTGCTGGTTCAAGGTTCCAAGGATCAATTTCTGCCCTCTGAGGTCTAGGTCCTGGCTAAGGGATGAGTCGAGGGATCCCTGAGTGGGCTGGTCATCCTGCCAGGGAGTGTTTGTCCAGCACTGAGTCTGGGTCCTCCTGCCAGTGCCTGGACCCAGCTGAGGAGGCAGATCTCAGCTGTCAGTGCCCTGAGGGCCAGGTCCCCGTACTGTGCCCAGTCATCATCACTGAGGGAGCCCGGTGCCCAGGACCCAGCCGGCCCCCTGACTTCTCAGGATTTGCAGATAGGGGCTGGTTCCTTTGGACTGCAACCCAAGGACTGTAATCAAGCAGGACCCTGTGGGACCTTCCCTGG
Organism: Cervus canadensis; assembly: GCF_019320065.1. Taxonomy (NCBI): domain Eukaryota; kingdom Metazoa; phylum Chordata; class Mammalia; order Artiodactyla; family Cervidae; genus Cervus; species Cervus canadensis. Next base: position 44,080,986 of record NC_057403.1, read on the forward strand.
ATTGGCCTTCTCTCCTATCCTCTGCTTCAGCTCCTCTCTGAAATGTCTAGATGATTGCATTGGATGCAAACTTCCTGAGCTGTTTTGCAGGTGTGCCTCCCCCTTCACCAAATGGAAGATGTTAACTACTCGATGACCATGAGCACACAGCCCCAGGCCTCCTGGAGCCTAAGGACTGATGAAGTTAACCCCGGTGACATCACCCTGTTCCTTCCCTATCAGCCAGTCAGAGAACTGTGCACAATCTGATCATGTACTCTGCAACTCCCCACCCCCAACCTGGCTTTTAAAAAATGCTTTGTCGGGGAGCTCAAGTCTTTTTAGGGCTTGGACCACTTCCTGGTCTCCTTGCTTGGCCTTGCAATAAACTTTTCTCTGCTCCCAACCCCAGCATTTCAGTTTGTTTGGCCTCACTGTGTGCTGGGCACAGGAATTGGCAATACTGATCATTGGCGAAGGGTCTCCTGATAATGGTCTTGTGCTAGCAGACATGCGCCTGCCCCACCCCTATTATAAGGCCTCCTTTTCTTTGACATTCCCCTATCTTGAGAACAACAGGTGTTGGTTAGAAGGGGAATAATGTTTTGGATACAGAGGTTAATCATAAACTTGGATAGAGGAACTTGGTTTTACGGACACTCAATTTCAACCTCTGATCCTGTTTCATCCTTCCCCAAGTCTTTCAGGGAATGGGGTGATGATCCTTCTGGCTAGAGAGCATGAACGAACCACTGTAGTTCTACCCCACTCCATTACACTTTGCTTATAGTGTTGTGAGTACTAAATGGGTTAATGTAAATAAACAAAGCATGTAGAATAGTGCCTGGCAAGTCAGGAGGGCTGCTGTGTGATTGCGCTTGCTGATACTGATTCAGGGAACTCACTGCCTACTGAGCAAGGGAACTGAGCAAGGACTGGGTGCTGGGTGACCACAGCCCTGGAGAGGCTTTGTCAGCCGAGCCCCAGGAGACACGACTGACTTTTCCTTTTTCCCAGTCTTCTCCATCTCATGTTTCTTCCCCTCCCTCTTTCTTCCTTTCTACATAGCTTTCCTGTTGCCTCAGTAACGAATTATCACAAACTTTCTCACATAAAACAACACAAATTTATTAATATTAGCTAACAGTTTTGTAGATCAAAAATCTCACTAACAAAATCAAGGTGTTGGGGGTAGGTGGGACAAATTGGGAGTGTTGCATCGATGTATATAGACTACTGGGGCTTCCCTTGTGGCTCAGATGGTAAAGAATCTCCCTGCAATGCAAGAGACTCGGGTTTGATCCCTGGGTCTGGAAGATCCCTCAGAAAAGGAAATGGCTACCCTCTCCAGTATTCTTGCCTGGAGAATTCCATGGACAGAGGAGCCAGGAGGACTACAGTCCATGTGCAAAGAGTCAGACACAACTGAGTGACTAACACACACATGCACACACACACACACCACCATGTGTAAAATAGAGAGCCAGTGGAAGCCGGCTGTATGGCACAGGAAACTCAGTTTGGCACTCTGGGATGAGCTAGATGGATGGGGCCTTGGGAGGGAGGTTCAAGAGGAAGGGGATATACTATACATATGGTTGATTCTGATGCCCCAAAACTCTGCTTCTCTAACACCAGTGCCAAATTGAATCCTGGAGGCAGAGTTTTGAGTGAAGTAGGAAAGGGTAGCTTTATTGCTTTGCCAGGCAAAAGGGGCCAGAGTAGGCTAATGCCCCCAAAACCATGTGTCCGCACTTGGGGAAATAGTGAAAAGATTTATAGAAATAGTGAAAAGATTTATAGAAATTGTTCAAAGAGGGTGTGGTCAGCTCGTGGGCATTCTTCTGATGGGTTGATGGTGAGGTAAGTAGGAGTCAGCATCATCAGCCTTCAGGTCCAACTGGTCTGGGGTCTACATGCTTGTGGGAAGCCTACCATCATTAATCATTAGCTTCTCCCACTGGGAGGGAGTTTCAGTATCTGCAAAATAGCTCAGAGATATTGTGTATATCCCTTGACGGGGAAACAGGATCTTGCCCCAAGTCTGTTCTTGACTGTTTGTTTCTTCCTGGTATCGCATTCCTGGATTCTTTACCATCTGAGCCACCAGGGAAGCCCCAGAATACTGGAGTGGGTAACCTATCCCTTCTCCAGGGGATCTTCCTGGCCCAGGAATTGAACTGGGGTCTCCTGCATTGCAGGCAGATTCTTAATCAGCTGAGCTACCAGGGACTCCCCCTCACATACCCTCTCTTCCCTAATTAACAACTTCTTGAATCTGCCTATTGGAACTCTGGGAAGGTCACGGAGGCTGAATGGAGGGTGTTTCGTGTAATCAAAGAAAAGGGGGACACAGAAAGGCCTTGTGCCCAGGAGCCCCACTGGGCCCTACATGGCATCAATTCACTTAGTTGTACAGGGGAAACTTACACAGAATTACAAAGCAACTATACCCCAATTAAAAAAAAAAAATGAATCAAAGTGTTAACAGGGTTGCATTCCTTCTGGAGGCTCATTTGTTTCTCACCTTTTCCAGCTTGCAGAAGCTGTCCCCATTCCTTGGCTCAGGGCCTCCTTCACATCACTGTGAGTTCTGCTTCCATTGAAACATCTCTGACTCTCCTGTTTCCTATCTCCCATATAAGGACACTTGTGGCTGCACTGGGCCCATTTGGATAATCTAGGATAATCAATCCACTCAAGATCCTTGATTACATTTTCAAAGCCCCTTTTGCCATATAAAATAGCACATTCACAGGGCCCAGATTAGGATATGGACATTGGGGTGTTATTTTTCTACTGACCGCACTCTTTCTGCTCTCTCTTTCTTCCTTTTCCCTGGTGGTTTAGTCAGTAAAGAATTCATCTACAACGCAGATGTTGGCCTCTAGTGCACCCTCAAGGATGCCCATATTCTAGACAGTGTGGCTTCTTTAGGTGCCATACGTACAGCAAGGAAACTTTGGTGGCCTTGATGGCCCCATACCTGGTACCCATTCACTGCGGGTGCACACATAGCCCTTCCTCCTTGAAGCTTAACCACCTCAGGGAACTGGGTCAGAGGTCCTGGACCCACTGACCCCATTTGGCCCCCAGTCTGGGGGTTCTCTTCTCAGTGTTTCCCTCCTGCTACACTTGGTGTGATCCTGTCAAAGGGCTTTTAGCAAAATCCAGGAAGAGAAGCATCTTGTGGGCAACTTCAGCTTTGAGCTCCCTAACATCGACTCCTCCTGAAACAAAAGGGTCTACTGCCAGAGACTGAAGGGGTTCCCTCCAAACTTATATGTTGAAACTGAATCTCCAATGTGATGGTGTTAGAAGGTGGGGCCTTTTGGAGGTGATTAGCTCATGAAGGTGGAGCCTTCATGAGTGGAATTAGTGTCCTTACAAAAGAGATCTCAGGGACTTCCCTTAAGGTCCAGTGGTTAAGAATCCACCTGCCAGAGCTGGGGACACAGGTTCAATCCCTGGTCCAGGAAGATTCCACATGCTGCGGAGCAACTAAGGCCGTGTGCCACAACCACTGAGCCTGCACTCTAGAGCCACAGAGCTGCAACTACTGAAGCCCTTGTGCCTGGAGCCCGTGCTCCACAACGAGAGCAGCCCGCACAGTGAGAAGCTCCTATGCACAGCTGCAGAGTAGCCCACACGCGGCAACAAAGACCCAGCATAGCCACAAATACATAATAAAAAAAATGAGACCTCATTGCCACTTTTGCCATGTAACGACACAATGAAAAGACAAGTGGATCAGCAAGTGAACTCTCATGAGACATTGAATCTGGGATGGGTACCTTCATCTTGGACTTCCCAGCCTCCAGAACAGTAGGAAATGAATTTCTGTTGTGTATAAGCCACCCGGGCTTCCCCAGAGGCTCAGCAGTAAAGAATCCACCTGCAATTCAGGAGCCCCAGGTTCGATCCCTGGATTAGGAAGATCCCCCGAAGGAGGGCATGGCAACCCTCTCCGGTGTTCTTGTCTGGAGAACCCCATGGACAGCGGAGCCTGGTGGGCTACAGTCCGTAGGATCGCAAAGAGTCAGACATGACTGAAGCGACTTGGCACGCATAAGCCACCCAGTCTGTGTTTTTCTGTGATAGCAGCCCGAATGGCTAAAGTCTGCTTGGAAAAAATATAAATTAAACAAGTACAAGTTAATGGATCCATAAATTATCCTGCTTCAAATGGTCCTCAGTTGGTTTTCCACTGAGCCTCATGTGTCCTCAGAGCAGGGATCAAGTGGGTGGAATTCTAATCTGCCTCCATCACTTCAACCAGAGTAGCTGCTTGGATGTTGGTTCTATGCATTGCGGTTCTCCTAGGATTTTTATAAAAGGAGGAATTCTATGGTTAAAAAATATTTGAAAGCACTGGAGTAGATGATCTCTAGGGTCTCAGTTAGTTCTATGGTGCCCAATTTTTGTGCTTTTCAGCAAATTCAGCAGCCTTATAAAGGAATCACGTGTTCTCTATCATCTGGCTTTCTGTTTAACCAGAATCCCCTGTTAATAAAAATACCTGTACAATATATCCACAGCACAATAAACTTTGCTCATAGCGATGCAGCATATGAGCTAGGACTATTTCATCAAAGAAGGTGAATATTTAAGTATGATGAGATACACACACACACACACATAAAGATAGTGTGTATTTCATCATGCTTAAATATTCATATATATATATCAATGTATGTATATTGATATATGTATAAAAAGATAAATTCATGGTCATGAGGAAAATTTGGGAACTATAGAGTAATATAGGAAAAAAATAAAGATGAGATTACCAATAATTCCAGATTGATCACTGTTAGCATTTGAGGGTACTTTCTTCTAATATTTGAAAAGTTATGTGGTTATATTTAAAATAGATAAAGGACCTAATGTAAAAATAAATAAATAAGTGTAAACAATAAAAAATTATGTGCACAATGTATACACAAATATTAAAACAAGACAAGATCTTGCAATAGTTTTAGTTTTATGTGTTAACTTTTCATAAAATATTATGAACTTTTTTCATTTTTAAAAAAAACATGATTTTAATGACTTTGTAAGACTATAATATAGATGTTCCATAACTTCTTTACCAGTTTCTCTATTATTGGACATTTGAAATGTTTCTGATTTGTCATGAATTATTAAGCTTGTGAGAAACACATCCATAGAGAAATCTTTACTTACATCTCTAAGTGTTCTAAGTGTTTTTTAAATAGATTCAAAGATGTGATTTTACTGAATTAAAGTACATAAAATTTTTTCCACAAAGGCTCTTGAGACATATTTCCAAAAAGTTTATACCATTTAACGTTTCCATCAGCCCTGTTGGAGTCTTGGTCTCACCAAAACTTTATTAAAATTTTGTTAATTAAAGAGAAAGGACTCCCCTGGCTGTCCAGTCTTTAAGACTCTACACTTCCACTTCAGGGGGCATGGATTCAGTCCTTGGTTGGGAAACTGAGATTCACAGGCTGCATGGCGCAGCCAATAAAAAAATAAATAAGATGTTGTTTTGTTAATCAGAGTTTTAGCTCCATATGTAATTTATTAGACTTACATTTTACAATATGGCAGCCTAGATAGCTTTCAAATTAATGAAAAATTCCAGCATTTCCAATAGAGAGTTTTTTCCTGAAAAGTGAAGGATTTATAAATAAGAACAGGGCTAAAATAAGCCAGAGTATTGATATATAAAAATAGAAAAAGAGGGAAAAAAGGAAAAATATCTCCTAATCCTGATGTGCTCTATCCACCTCCCAGTTCTCTCTTTCTCTCACTTTAATACACAGTGGTTGTGGGGCAGTGCGGATTCCTACCAGGCTAGTAAAAATACCTGAGGACTAAATGCTAGTTAGAGTCTGTCCTGAATCCAGTCCAGTGGCTTTCGTTTGTTAACTCAGGGATTTAGTTTATAAGTCCACTGGGAAAGAGCCTTGGAAGCTGATCCATGAACCTAAGACACTTTCCCAAATCTCACGGCAGGACAGCGAGAGATGTCACGTCTGCCAAATAGAAAGACGCCTCTGTGTCCTTCTCCAGACTTGCATTAGTTCTTGGATCTCTCAGGAGGCTGTGGGAGCATTTTCTTCCTCTGCCTTTACACTCGATGACCTCAGATTCCAGGAATAGAAATGATCCTGGGGATTTTGTTCTCTACCTGGTTTCTTCTACATCAATAACAAGAGGCATTTTTTCCCCCCAACCTATTACAATGTCTGTAAGATTTCCTTTAAAATGCTTTAGCACAGGGACTTCGCTGGTGGCCCAGTGGTGAAGACTTCACCTTCCGATGCAGGGGGTGTAGGTTCAATCCCTGGTTGAGGAGCTGAGATCACACATGCCTATCAGCCAAAAAACCAGAACTTAAAAACAGAAGCAGTACTGTGACAAATTCAATGAAGACTTTAAAAATGACCCACATAAAAAAAATCTTTGAAAAAAATAAATGCTTTAGCACTCTTAATGAGATAGCAGGCATGTGCCAGGGGACTTGCCTGGTGGTCAGGTAACACCATCCGTGTGCACAGACTTGGGTGAATAGCTACTGAAGGAGCCAGGCTCTGGAAGGGGCTACTACAAGTCCTCTTCCATCCTTTAAAGATCACTAGCAATGGATTTGCTAATTAGCACACTGGTATAAAAAATGGATGTTTTAATTGGCAAATCTAGTGGCCGTTAGTTAGTTTGATGAATGTTGGAAAGGAGTTGCAGATAGGCAGCTTGGGTTAAGATATGTAGTTTAAAGATGTTCCCCTTCCATGCATGAACCTAGCAAGTTTTGTACTTTTATGGATGTCACTTGCACTGTATCCTTACTCAGTCCTGGGTCCCGCCGTTGATTGAGGAGGATTTCTGATGATTCTAGCTGGCAGCTGTAAAAGCCTGTCCTAATATGCTTTGAGCAAACTTTTCACATTAGGCAAGGTTGGAGCCCCTGAAAAGTCAGAAAACCAGAACTTCATCATGGTCCTGCTTTGCCTGTTTATTTAATTAATGTTGGGTATTGTGACTGTTGGGAACCCAGGTCAACAGGACACAATATCAGATTTTCTTCTGCTAAATCAGAGATCACAGGAGGCCCAGTGCAGGGTTAGTTAGAATTAGACAATGTCTGTTGGCTACCCTTTCCCTCCTGCCATGACAGCTAAATGTTAAAGTATTAGTTGCTAAGTCATGTCTGTCTCTTTGTGACCCCATGAACTGTAGCCTGCCAGGCTCCTATGTCCATGAAATTCTCCAGGCAAGAATACTGGAGTGGGTAGGCATTCCCTTCTCCAGGGATCTTCCTGATCCAAGGATGGAACCTGAGTCTCCTGTATCACAGGTGGATTCTTTACCGCTCAAGACATGATAGCTAGCAAGCTGTCCAAGATCTGCTTCTGGTTTGATTCAGAAAAACTCATCAGAGTTCTGTTTTTAAAACTAATTAACTAATTAATTTTACTGTTGGCTGCATCAGGTCTTACTTGTGACATGTAGGGTCTTTCATTGTGTTGTGTGGGCTTCTCTGTAGTTGCGGTGCACGGGCTCAGTAGTCGTGGCTCAAGGACTTAGTTACCTTGTGGCACATGGGATCTTAGTTCCTCCCCCTGCCCCCAGGGATCGAGCCTGCGTCCCTGCTCTTGAAGGCAGATTCTTAACCACTGGACCCACCAGGGAAGCCCTCATCTGAGTTCTGAGAGCAAATTCTGGTTTTTGAAACTTAAGAGAGAAGAAAAGAAAAATAAAAAATAGAAAAAAAAGGACAGAAGAGAGAGGATGAGATAAGAGGAGAGAGAGAGACAGAAGGGGAAGAAAGAAGAATTTGACTACAGCTTTTTAGGTGTCTGCATGTAATTTAAATTTTGATGGATGCCTTCAATGTTAGACATCCATAATGGATGTAATCTGGCAAGACAAACAAAAAAGAACTTGTTCCAGAACACGGAAGCACTTGGCCCCTGGTGTGACTGTGTCTAGTTTCTGCAAGGCCATGCTGGCTGTGACACTGAGCTCCCCATTTGCATTTCTGTGACCTGAGGGCCAGTCTGATATATGAGCAGGGAAGGTAGCTTTCCGAATGACATACCCGTGACCTTTTCCTGTCTCCTCCTCCTGAGAAGATGTTAGGAAAAGTTTTCTAACTCAGTTGGTTTGAAAGATCAAATTCGAATAATAAGCTTGAAAAATTTCACCATATTTCTTCTGTTACACATCTAAATTCAGTGTCTGACACACAGTGATTAACTAATAAATGTTTGTTAAATGAATGAATAAAATTTGGTTTTGAGGTTAATGGACCAAATATATCTTTTTGTTTGAGCTTGAAATATTTTTTTTTAAAGTCTAGAAAACATTCTTGTCAATGTCTCATTGTCTTGTCAATGCTTCTATACAACTACTACTGCTAATGAATAATAATAGCAATAAATCATATATATTGAGTGTTTATTGGTGCTGGGCACTTGACTTTCTATACCTTATATAATTAACCCTCACAATAGCTCAATTCTATTGCTACTCTCATTTTTTTTTTTTTTTTGGTGGTGCTGAGTCTTCACTGATGCTCAGGTTTTCGCTAGTTTCAGAGAGTTTCAACTGCTCTTTAGTTGTTGTGCGCGGGCTTCTCATTGCGGTAGCTTCTTTTGTTGCAGAGCACTGGCTCTATGCACACAGGCTTCAGTAATTGCAGCACGCGGGCTCAGTAGCTGTGGCTCTGGCGCTCTAGAGCACAGTCTCAGTAGTTGTGGTAGATGGTCTTAGTTGTTCTGTGGCATGCGGGATCTGCCCAGACCAAGGATCCAAAACCTGTGTCCCCTGCATTGGCAGGCAGATTCTTATCCACTGTACCACCAGGGACGTCCTACTCTCAATTCTAGATGAGGATACCAAGATTTCAAGAGATTAAGTAGCTTGATCAAAGACATACAACTAGGAATTCATTGTTTCATTTGAACCTAGGAAGTCTGCCTCCAGATCTCATGGTCTTAATCCCCAAGCCATATTGCCTCTCTCTTTTTGAGGCACTGTAAATGCCTTCATCCTATAATGTCTTTTTAAAAGAATAATTTTGAGTGTCTTTTTTTTTTAACACTATCACTTGGGATTTCTTGTTATTTATAGGATTTATTGTTAGTATTTTAGATTGAAAAAGGAGAAGGCAATGGCACCCCACTCCAGTACTCTTGCCTGGAAAATCCCATGGACGGAGGAGCCTGATAGGTTGCCGTCCATGGGGTCGCTAAGAGTCAGACACGACTGAACGACTTCACTTTCGCTTTTCACTTTCATGCATTGGAGAAGGAAATGGCAACCCACTCCAGTGTTCTTGCCTGGAGAATCCCAGGGACGGGGGAGCCTGGTGGGCTGCCGTCTATGGGGTCGCACAGAGTCAGGCACGACTGAGTGACTAACACTTTCACTTCACTTTCAGACGGTGCTCACACCTATTCTAGGTGCTAATACAGCATTGACAAGGGTTGCCACACAGGTTTCCTCTGGGAGACGTCTCTTTTGCAAGACTTCCTATGGAACACCCAAGTTGAATCTGACAGTGTCCTGTCTGGTTGGAAGTAGTCTGGTATTTGCCGTGAATCTGCCTGGGCTATTTCTTCACATCTTGATTTGCTTTATTTGTACTGACATGAAGAATCCTGTTATTAGAGGAAGGATGGCTCAGCTTAACCTCCAGGTACAGCTGGGTAGACCCCAGCTATCATTCTGACTGGGATTGGTACTCTTACCAGTAATAAAAAATTAATTTTAGCACTTGAGCTAATTGGAAGAAAAAAATGTGACACCCAAGCCAGAAATAAGCCTAATGAAGCCCATTAAATAATTTAATGATTACATAATTACGTTCATTTAAAATGCGGGAATTGATTACTCTCAAATTAATTTTACCATCTCTGTACTTTTTAGAGCACATTTATTTTGAACAAAATGAAAGATTAGTTTCATTTCTGATGGGCACTATGCCATTAATAATCATGTCTCATTATAATGAGAAAATATTGTGTTTTGAATAAGTTCATGTGGCCATATATTTCCAGATAACAGACAAGCTTGCTCAGCGGAGAGATTTAAGCTATTGAAAGGGTCTTACTAATTTGAATCATAAAATGAGTAAGTGGAGGACTGATGTGTTCAGTGAGCAGAAATATGGATGAGAAAATCTGGTGCAATCCAGCTAATTAGGGACTTGATCAGAGTGTTATGGAAGCTCCAAACCATTTGCCAAATCAAGCATTATGGGATAGGAAAGGCTAAAAAGGCTTCACAATGGACATATATTGAATGCTTTTCTATCATCTTTTCCTTCTCAATTTCTCATAGCTCCTAATTTCTATTTGAGACTCACTCTCATTTTGATGTAGAAGACTTCCTCTCAGGTTCCAGGAGTCAAGTGTGATCCACTGAACCAATCACTGGGTTTCATCCTTTGACACAGTGATTGGTTCAGAGGTGGTGGACATGTGACCTAAGGCCATCCAATCAGAATGAATCTCAGGACCATTCCAGGGGATCCTGGGAAGATTCCTTTTTTCTTTTGGCTATGAATGAAGAGGTGGGCTGGCAGCCACTTGGGGTCCTCAAAAGGAAGGCAGTCTTAAGATGTAGTTAAACTGAAGAAGGCAGAACTGAGAGTCAGGAGGAAATCAGAACTTGATGACATTGTTAAGCTCTAGGATATAAGGCTTTCCTAAATCTACATCTAGGTCTTTCATTTACAGATGCCAGTAAATCCCTTCTATGGCTGAAGACATTGTTGCTTGCAATTGAAAGCATCCTAGGCAAGACAGAGTTTTAATAGGTTAGGGGATTTTTCTTTATAGCTATACATTTTATGGCTATGGAGTCATGGAGTTTCACTCCTGTGAGAGATTTTAAGAGTCACCAGTTCAAACAGGAGTTGCCACAGAACAATCTGAGAAGTTGATTTGTGGTCTTACATGGGTTTCTTGCATTTGTATAAGATTTTATATTTGTACAGGATGTTTTCAGAACGCTTTGAATATTCAGGACCAGGTTTCTCTGTAAGGGAGGCAGGATAAGGCCATCAACCAGGAGGTGGGCGGGGCTGGTTAGTGAAGTGAGATGATCTTTGTCATCAGAAGGTCAGTCAGTCAGTTCAATCGCTTAGTGGTGTCCAACTCTTTGTGACCCCATGGACTGCAATACGCCAGGCTTCCCTGTCCATCACCAACTCCCGGAGCTTACTCAAACTCATGTCCATGGACTTGGTGATGCCATCCAATCATCTCATTCTCTCTCGTCCCCTTCTCCTCCCACCTTCAATCTTTCCTAGAATCAGGGTCTTTTCCAATGAGTCAGTTCTTCACATCAGATGGCCAAAGTACTGGAGTTTCAGCTTCAGCACCAGTCCTTCCAAAGAATATTCAGGACTGATTTCCTTTAGGATAGACTGGTTGGATCTCCTTGCAGTCCAATGGACTCTCAAGAGTCTTCTCCAACACCATGGTTCAAAAGCATCAATTCTTTGGTGCTCAGCTTTTTTATAGTCCAACTCTCACATCCATACATGACTACTGGAAAAACCATAGCTTTCACTAGGTGGACCTTTGTTGGCAAAGTAATGTCTCTGCTTTTTAAAATGCTGTCTAGGTCATCAGAAAGATATGACATTAAATCCTAGTTCTACTCTGTAATCTGGGCTCTTTCTGTACCCAAAAAAAGGACATGATTGTTACTTTGTAAATTTTTAAAAATTTATATATTTATTTAATTTTTGGCTGTACTGGGTCTTTGTTGCTGCAAGTGGGCTTTCTCTTGTTGCAGGGCTTGGGCTTCTCATTGTAGTGGCTTCTCTTATTGTGGAGCACGGACTCTAGGGCTTGTGGGCTTCAGTAGTTGCTGCTGTGGGGTTTAGTTGCCCAGAGGCATGTGGAGTCTTCTCGGACTAGGGGTCGAACTCTTGTCCTCTGCATTTGCAGGTGGATTCCTAACCATCAGGGAAATCCATTGCAAGGGTTTTTAACTTTTTTTTTTAAAGTGTGTGTGAAAATTTGAAAGGAGAATGTTTCTGAAAGGGTGTGCCATGAAGCAGGCAGATACTTTATTAGGGTCCATGAGAGATGGAAATAAATAGCTTTTGAGTAGGAATGGGAGGTTAGAGGGCATGTTTCTGAATCTCTGAGAGGGTACTTCAAAGAAAGAGAAAAGGCACAGAATAGTAACAGATATCTTCTTTTGCAGGCAAATGTTTGGAGCCTCTTTAAGGTGTCTGAAACATACAAATATCATTGGAATCTTTGTCTATCTGCACTACAAATGATGAACTTGTCCTTAAAAGTTTAGGAACACAGTCTAGTTATTACAAGGCACTCTCTGATAGCCTCTCTGTAGGGCCCAGTAGTAATAGTCTTGTGCCCATCATGAAAAATATCTATCATTTCATAAAGGCTGACTATGTCATAGACCCTGGAGACATTTTATTAAAAAAATTTTTTTTTTTTTTAACCATAAGGAAATATATTTGCTCAAATATCTGAAAATTCTAGGGAGTTACTGACCTCAGCCATGTCTGGATCCAGGTGCTCAGCATCACCAGGCCTCTCTCCCTCCCCATCTTGGTTTCCTTGGTGTTGGCTTTATTTTCAAATGAGGGCTTTATTTGCCCCATGCCTGCACGCATAGTCGCTCAGTCATGTCTGACCCTTTGTAACCCCATGGACTGTAGCCCACTAGGCCCTTCTGTCCACGGGATTCTCCAGGCAAGAATACTAGAGTGGGTTGCCATTTGTTCCTCCAGGGGATCTTCCAGACCCAGGGTTTGAACCTGTGTCTCCTGTGGCTCCTGCATTGGCAGGCAAGTTCTTTACCATCGAGCTACCTGGGAAGCCCTTATTTGCCCCAAGTGAAGGCAAAGATGACTACCACCAGTGCCAGGGCTACCAGCTTAGCTAACTGGTTTTACATATGTAATCTTCCACTCTCAGTGCAAGTTTGCCAGGTACAAGATAAAGAAACCAAGGCTCAGGTAAGTTTAGTGAAGGTCACCATGTAAGGACAGAGACCTCTGCCCCATTCATACAGGGAAGTCCTAATCCCCAAGACCTCAGAAGGTGACCTTCTCTGAGATAGGGTTTTTACAGAGGTAATCAAGTGAAAATGAAGTCATTTGCATGGATCCTAGTCCAAACCTTATATAAAGGGGAAATTTGGAGATGGACAAGCACATACAGGGAAGACAGTGCAAAGAGACAGAGGCAGAAGGGACTTCCCTGGTGGGTAAGACTCCACACTCCCAAAGGAGGGGACTGAAGTTTGATTCCTGGTCAGGGAACTAGATCCCACATGCTGCAATGGAGATTGAAGATCCCGAGTGCCACAACTCAGACCTGGAGCAGCCAAATAAATCAAAGTGTGCATACTCAGTGGCTTCAGTTGTGCCTGACTCTGTGACCCCATGGACTGTAGCCAGCCAATGTCCTCTGTCTGTGGGATCCTCCAGGCAACAGTACTGGAGTGGGTTGCCATGCCCTCCTCCAGGGGATCTTCTGGACCCAGGGTTTGAACTCGTGTCTCTTACATTTCCTGCACTGGCAGACAGATTCTTTACCACTAGTGCCACCTGGGAAGCCCCAAATAAATAAAAATAAATATTAAAAAAGAGAGAGCTAGGGAGAGGATGGCCACCTACATGTTCAGGAGGAAGAATTGGAAAGATCCTTCCCTCTCAGCTCTCAGGTGGAGCCAACCCTGATGACTCTTGGTTGTTGGTCTCCAGGCTCCAGAACTATGAGACAATCAATTTTTGTTGTTTAAGTCAAGCATTTTGTGATTCTCTGACACAGAGCCCTAGGAAACTGTCACAGAATCCTAGAAAACTAATGCAGAGCCCAAATTTGAATTCAAAGTCAGTGTTCTTTCTTGTTCACTGCTCCACTTCAGATGTGGTGATGCATGTGATATTTGGGAGATTTAGGACAGGGATTCATATTCAGATGTATTTCTGGATGGGACTTTAAAAGTAAGCATCTTTTGCTTTTGCAGACCTCTAGAGGAAGAAGAACATTTTCTTCAGGCTGCTGTGCTTGAGAAACTCCAAACATTCAGTGCAGGAAGCAAACATATCACCTACATACTGATTAATCACTGATTATAATTGACAGAATATTTAAATTTGTTCAACTTAAATACTTGTGCCCATGATAATAAGAGGTGGTGGCCCTGACAAGGAGGAGAGTTTCTTCTGCTTTCTTGCTTTCAATCTAAAGAAGTAGTTTGATGTATACATATATATGTGTGTGTGTGTATACGTGTATATAGATATGTATAATGGAATCACCTTACTATACACCTGAAACTAACTCAGCATTGTAAATCAGCTATATTCCAACAAAAGATAAAAAAGTAAAGAAGCAGTTTGAGCAGCCTAACTCTTCTCCTCCAAGATCTTGTCACATGTCAGACTTGTCACAGGATATTTATTCTCTTATTCCCTTAACAAGCATACATGGAGCCTCTCCTTTGTATGAGTCCCAGTACTTAATGCTATACAGTAGCATTATCCAGAATTTAGTGTGAGCCTCAAGAGTGAGTCACATTCACAATTTAAAATTTTCTAGTAAGCATGTTGAAAAAATAAGAAAAAAAAGTGAAACTGTTAGTTGCTGAGCCATGTCTGGCTCTTTGCAATTCCTTGGACTGTAGCCCGCCAGGCTCCTATATCCATGGGATTCTCCAGGTAAGAATACTGGAGTGGGTTGCCATTTCATTCTCCAGGGGATCTTCCTGACCTAGGGATCAAACTCTGATCCCCTGCATTGCAAATGCTTTCCTTACGCAAATATGAATACATATTCTTATTTTCCTTTCTTTCTTTTAATCTAAAGGTAGCAAATCATACACATGTTCTGCATCCTATGTTTTTCACTAAACAATTCAGATTGGAGATTTTTTCATATCAGTATGTAGCCTCTTGGTTCTTTTTCACAGTTACATTGTATAGAGGTGCCAGAATTTAATGTCTTCTATTGATGAACATTTGGGCTGTTTTCAGATTTTATAGCTAAAAGCAGTATTAAAATGAATCTTATACATGTGTCATTTCACATACATACAAGGATGATTGCAGAATAAATCTCAGAAGTAGGATTGCTGGACCATAAGGTAAAGGTATATAAAATTTGAGAAATTATCATCAAATTGTCCTCTAAAGGGTTGTACCAGTTCATGCTTCTACCATAAATGTGTAAGGTGTACAAGTTGTCTTATTTAATCCTTAAACTGTTGGGGGTACTTTTTTTGTAGCGAAGAAAAGTGCAGTAGTTATTACTGGGTGCCAAGAAGAAGTGTGTGTGTGTGTGTGTGTGTGTGTGCGCGCGTGCACACACGTTCAGTCATGTCTGACTCTGCACCCCCAAGGGCTGTAGCCTCACCAGACTCCTCTTTCCACGGAATTCTCCAGGCAAGAATACTGGAGTGGGTTGCCATGCTCTCCTCCAGCGGATCTTCCTGACCCAGGGATCGAACCTGTGTCTCTTGCATCTCCTGCACTGGCAGGCAGATTCTTCACCACTGCGCGGAGTACAGGTGGCAGGGAGCTAGTACTCAAAAAAACCTGAACTTCCAGATGGCTTTCAGGGACAGGTTTCTGGTTTTTTCCTTTTCTTTTTCTTGCTACTTAGCATCTTTTTTCTTTAAAAAAACTTATTATTTTGTATTGTAATGTAGCCGATTAACAATGTTGTGATAATTTTAGGTGGACAACAAAGGGACTCAGCCGTGCATATAAATGGATCCATTCTCCCCCAACTCCCCTCCCATCCAGGCTGCCACATAACATTGAGCAGAGCTCCCTGTGCTACACCGTAGGTCCTTGTTGGTTGCTTATTTTAAATACAGTGGTGTGACTGTGGGAGGCACTTATTATTTTCAGTAAAGTAACTGAGGACTCGGGCAGATCAGGTGACTAACACAGCACTGTTTAAGTATATGGCAAAGCCCAAGATTTAACCTCAGTTCTCTTATATGTGTGTGCATACATCATAATCATGTAAAAAAACTAGGAAGTACAATTCGAAAAACTTTTTTTTTCCTTTTTCTGAAACATTTGAGAGTAATCTGCCAACTTGACCCTACTCCCACATAGGTGGTCTCTGAACAGCTTGGGATGAATTTCTCTGACTGACTCTGAAACAGCAGTAACAAAAATAATCACAGTATAGTGAGTTTTTCCTTAGATTGAATTTATTTAATATAAAGGATGGTACTTAATGGCCTCCCAACTTCTGGTGCGCTCATATGTTCTTTCTTTTATAGAACTATGGGTATGCTAGATCAGGTTAATTTTTACACATTTTATTACCAAAATGACAAGCCTTTACAAAAGCAGCCTAGTGTATTGAGCCCCCATGTACCCAACAAATGATCAATCTTGTTTTATCAAACCTTCCTCTTACTCCCCTATACCCTGTTGGATAAATTTAAAACAAAGTGTAGATGTTATATAATTTTATTCACAAAGACTTCTGTATGTTTCTTTATAAAACGCTTATTTGAAAAAAAAAAAAAAGCAGCAGATATGGCTGTTTTAAATGCTTATTTAGGTGGCTTTTAAAAATTACTTATTTATTGTCCACACTGGGTCTTTGCTGCTCTCAGACTTTCTCTAGTTGCAGAGCACGGGCTCTAGGGCACCGGGGCTTCAGCAGTGGTGCCCAGGCTTAGTTGCCCGTGGCATGTGGAATCCCCCTGGATCACAGGTAGAACCCATGTCCCCTGTATTGGCAGGCAGATTCTTAACCACTGGATTACCAGGGAAGTCCTGGCTTTTTATCTAAGTTAGCAATCAACTATTGGGTCACAAAGAGTAGGACACAACTGAGCGACTGAACTGAACAAAATTTGAGGGGGAAATAGTGATGGTCCATGAATTCCCCAAATCTGGGAATCACTACTGAACTCTGCTACTGGAAAGACCCTCCTAAACTTTAACCTGGAGTATGATGGCCCCATGCCTCAGGAGCCTTCAAAATGGAGCAGACCTGGGTTTTCTGAGACCTCAAGCTGATACAATTTTGCAACTCTCTAAGATAAATGATACAAAATTAGGACTACAAAGTAACATTTGAAACTGAATACATATTGAGTATGAGAAAAGAACTCACTACAAATTACAAGTAGAAAAGCTGACACTTAGCACCAACGTCACGGAATCCAGAAAAATAACATAATGTTTTCATTAATGAACTGATTGAACCACCCTTGTCATACTTTCCCCCTTAAATTCTTTGTCTGCCTACACTTTGATTGCCTTTCTGTATAACAAAGATATTATAATATCATTTCAATAGAGAGAACAAAAGATAATCCAGTTCCTTCTGTGGGATGATTGTTGGAAATTTATGTTTTATTATTGACGGTGGGTGATGTTACAGACAGATCGACTTGCTGTTTGTTGTACTGCTTGGAGTTCACGCCCTTGTCTGATAAAACTCCCTCTCGAGTCCATCAGCAAAGGTACATTTTCACTGTAGTTGTTGCACTCTTGAATGTATTCCTGATGGGAGAGAACGTCCATTGTGATTAGGTGTCAATGAGAACTAAACTTCCACTTACGAGTTTACCCATTAGACGTTGGGAGAGTTGTCTAAAGACTAGCTGCTGGTTCTGTATATCTCACACTTTGTTAAACTCTTTGCAGACTTCCAGATCTGGACTCCATGGGACATATTTCTATTCTCACTGGACCCCTGGTCATGCATCTTCAGGTCACATAGTGTTGGGTGGTGAACTGCTGGAGCCATTCCCACACGGGGACAGCTAGTCATGGAAGCCACTGCGATTCACATAAATGTAGCTCAGAGAATGACTTAGGGCCTTTGCACTTGCTGTTTCCTTCTGCATTGAACACTTTCCATAGATATCCACACATGACCTACACCCTCACTTCCTTTAGTTTTCCACTCAGATGCCAGTTTTTCACCATTCTGTATAAAATAGCACTCCTAGGAAGTGCTAAGTCCCCAAGTCCAGTGAATTACCAAGCACAGACTCAGGGACTCCTAGAATCCAGCATCTACAAGGGAGAATGTCAATTCCACCAGCTCTTTCTCTCCCCCAATTAGTTTCAGGCTGACAGAAGATAACTTTTCTTGGGAAGAATTTAGCTAGTTTGAAAATTTTAATTTGTAACTAAGGAAACACTGTAATCTATGCATGATCTCCAATTAATGTTTTTTAGATATTCAGTAAAAATGTAAAAATAAAATAGCACTCCTACCCTTTGCAGCTTACTTTATTTTTCTTGGTGACACCACTCCGGACATAAAACATATTTACTCATTTGTCTTTTATATTGTCTTGTATTTATTAGAATGCAAGGTCTAAGAGGAGGGACTTTTTGTTGTTCCCTGCTGTGTCCTAGCATTCAGACTGGTTTCAAGTAATTGCTCAACAAATATTTGTTGAATAAACGAAGTACAACTGGAAGCCACTGAAGAATTTCACACGGGGGAGACATGATGCTTTCCTAGGTCTGCCAAAAGAAATCAATCTCTCATTTACCTTTCTCCCAAAACATCTTTCTGTAATATTCTTTGAACTATAATCACCTGTCAATCTAGTTTTCTCTACTAGATTGTAGAGGACAGGGAGTGTGTCTAATTCATCAACAGAGCTCTGCCACATGTATTTCAGAATTAATGCTGGCAGAATTAAATGGAATTTACTGTTTCTTTGCACAGGAATTCTTTAACTGGCTATGTTTGATTTTCTCAACTTACTGGATTATAAGCTGTCTCTGAGTAGGGGAAATATCCCTGGCAATTTATATCCTCTCAGCATCTCTTAGCAACCAATACATTGTGTTTCTTAAATAGGGTTCAACCTCTGTGTGTGTCTGTCTATATAATTTCTGTACTTAGTGTCTCTCAGTTCTCAATTATAATGGATTCCCAAGCAAAATTCCTGTGTCTATTAGGATAGTTTCAGTTTCTATTAATCAAAGCCCAATTAAAAGCAGCTTAAATAAGTAAAGTTTGACAAAGGGATTGGGGGTAGGATGGTTTCAGGAATGTGCTGTGACTGCATTTTTCAGCTCTGCCGTTCTGGTTTGTCTCCTCATGGTCACAAGATGGCTGCAGTGGTTCCAACTATCATGTTCTCACACACTGATTATTCAGAGGCAGGAGAAGGAACTCTTTCTTTTCAGACATCTCTTAAATGAAAAGAAAGTCTTTCCCTGGAGCTCCACAGTGCATTTCCCTTCTCTGCTCACTGACTAGAATTGCAACACATGGCCTTGCTTCACCAGTTTGACTAGGGAAATGGAAATGTTCTGACTGGCTTATGTGAATGGACATTCACTTTCCCTGGGATGGTGGAGATGCTCTGTCCTCAGCGCTGAGCAACACAGAAGGCTGACTCTCTAACAGCCAAGAAGAGCGCAGACAGGATGGAAGAATGGATCTGGGCTAGTGCCAAGGGTATCTGCCTCATCTTGTACATGCTAGTTTCCCATCCTGAAAGAAAGAAAATATTAGTCGCTCAGTTGTATCCAACTCATTGCAACCCCATGGACTATAGCCCACCAAGCTCCTTTGTCCATGGAATTCTCCAGGCAAGACTACTGGAATGGATTGTCATGCCCTTCTCCAGGGGATCTTCCTGACCCAGGGATTGAACCTGGGTCTCCTGCATTGCAGGCAGATTCTTTACCATCTGAGCTATCAGGGAAGCCAGTACCACATCCTGGCTTAATTCAAAAGCCTGAAAAATTGGAGGTCTATAGATACCTCTCCCCATCCCAAAACTAGGATCTTTCTATTTTTCTAACTCACTCTCCTAAATTAAAAAGCTAAACTAAATATCAAACTGATGACTCATTTAGAAACAAACCCAGAGCAATTATCAACTAATTTGAATTGACGCTGAGCATTGAGCAAGTTTCTTATGCTCTCTGGGCCTCAGTTTCCTCATCTCTGAGATGAGGAATAGTAACAGTACCTAACTTACGAGGTTAATGTAAAGATTAAATCAATCATGATGTCAGTTCTCATTATTGACAGATTCTGTACTTGCATATTTGTCTACTCACTAAATTTATCTGTAACCTCAGTATCAACACCTGTGGCAATGTTGTGGTCATTCATGGAGATGCAGGAAAAAAAAAAAAAACTTAAGTTGCTCAAAGTGTATGTTCCCAGGAGAGGCTGAACATACTGACACTGCCTTCTTGTTTCAGCTCTCATACTATAAACAGGGTTTTTTTTCATGGTCTGTTTAGTGACACCTTTTAAAAAGTGTTTTTGTTCTTTTTGTTGGTGATTTCATTGTTTAAGATGGCCCTAAGGCATAGCAGTGCAGTGATGTTTATTGTTCCTGAACACAAGGAGACTGTGATGTCCCTTATGGAGAAAAAACATATGTCAGATAAGCTTCATTCAGGAATGAGCTACAGTGCTGTTGGCCATGACTTCAGTGTAAATGATTGAACAATATATGTTACATAAGGGGTCTTTAAACCCAAACACACAGAAAAAAGGGTTTTATGTCCTTCAATGGACAAAAATGTGACCAGGGGCTCATAGGAACCCAGTCCTGTGTTTCCCCTAGGACTCGTGGCTTGGAATTCTTAGTTCAGTATTCATAGGGCTTTTATAGAGCATGACCACCATGAATTACAAGAATCTACCTTATTTAAAGTGTTGAGGATAGCTTCTGCCAGGTAGTGGAAACTATATAATTGTTAGTCAATGCTCTGCGTGCATGCTAAGTCGCTTCAGTGCCGTCCCACTCTGTGCGACCCTCTGAACTGTAGCCCACCAGGCTCCTCCGTCCATGGAATTCTCCAGACAAGAATACTGGAGTGGGTTGCCATTTCCTACCCCAGGGGATCTTCCCAACCCAGAGATCGAACCCATGTCTCTTGCGTCTTCTGCATGGGCAGGCGGATTCTTCACCACCAGCAGCACTTGGGAAGCCCAGTCTTAATGCTAACCAATATAACAATAGTATTCTCTACACTAGAATGATATTAGAACCTCAGAATATTCTCCACAGTAAATATGAACTGAGTCTATATTTCACTCCATTTAATTTATGTCCCTGTAAAGTAAACAAACAAACAAACACAGAACAACCACACACACAGCTGGTTCCACAACCAGAGAACTGGGAGTGGAAGGATTTGACCTCATTCAAAACCCACAAGAGCATGGCCAAAACACCCCAAAAGAACAAAAAAGAAGAAAAAGAATGCCTAAAAAAAAAAAAAAAAAAAAAGCCCCCAAGGGTGACAATGGCTAAATCACAAGGGATGAGAGGCAAGAGGCACTGAACTTCAGAAGCTGCAGAATTCCAATTCCATAGCATGAAAGAAAAGAAAGCGAATGTGTTAGTTTCTCAGTGGTGTCCAACTCTTTGGGACCCCATGGACTGTAGCCTGCCAGGCTGTTCTGTTCATGGGATTCTCCAGGCAAGAAAACTGGAGTGGGTTGCCATTCCCTTCTCCAGGGGATCTTCCCCACCCAGGGCTTGAACCCAGGTCGCCTACACTGCAGGCAGATTCTTTACCTCCTGAACCACCAGGGAAGCCCGGCACGGCCACCTGTGAAAGAGCGAGAGCACCGTCTCTGCTAACAGGAGCCCTAGGCTCAGGTTATTGTGTCCCCGCCCCAGCCCAGAGCAGAGGAACTCAGGCCCCAGCATCTGCTGAGGGAGGGAAACTAGGTTTGCTCTGGTCACTCGTGGGTCTGGGTAGGGGGAATTAGAATTGAAGCTCTATTTGAGCTTCACCTTTATGGGAAATGAGAAGGATGGGAGAAATTCCAGGCTGGGCTTTGGGGGGAAAGGAGTGAATGATTCCACTCCGTATACTCTCAGCTTTTAATATTACTATGACACAACAGTTTCAATCTATGTATAGAACAGCCTATTCAAAGCCATTTAGAATATAGGATAACAATGCCAAAATAATTTCAGTGTAAGTCTTTGATCTCCTCATTATAATGCCATTACCATACCATTATTAGCTAAGATTACAGTGACAAATCAATTTTAATTGAAGTCTTTGGAGATGCCATTTATAATGCTATTATCATGTGAATTTGCAATGGAAAAGTTACTTGAGCAAGCTTGTTGAAACAGAGTTATAATGCCACTATAATGGAAAATTTTGATGGCAAAATTAACCCAAGTCTATAGGGACTGGTGATTATCATATAAAACAATAGACCTTGAAAAAGATACTTCCTCCAAACCCCCAGTAATAAATCATGCTTTGGATAGTATCTACTGATCAAAGAATATCTTTCTCATAGAATGAGTTCACATAAAACATAGAGTTCTGAAGCAGATAAAAGGCTCTCATTTTACAGATGAGAAACCATACATAAAGGAAGGACATGTGACTTGCCCAAGGTCATACAGTGAGTGCCAGACCCTGAACTTAACCCCAGGTTCTCTGACTCTTAGTCTCCAGGTCTTCGACAAGATTTCAGTGGTCCTGACTTTACCTTGTCAGAACAGGACTCCAGGGACTTCCCTGGTGGTCCAGGGGTTAAGAATTCGCCTGCAATGTAGGGGACCCTGGTTCAATCCCTGGTTGGGGAATCAAGATCCTACATGTCATGGAGGAACTAAACCAGCACACTGCAACTATATGCCACAACTAGAGAATTTCTTCTGCTACAAACAGAATATCCACATGACTCAACAAAGATCACATGTGCTGCAGCTAAATACCCTATGCAACCAAAAATGAAAAACAAACAAGGAAACAAAAACAGGTCTTCAGGAAAACAGACAGATGGTGAGATCAGCGTCGGGCTAGAACAAGAGGAAATTTTCTAGATCATGGGGGTGTTGTGAGATATTCATTTTGGACTAGAAGATCCTTGTAGAATTTTCAATATGTAGTGATTCCAGGACTCCCAGTGTCAGGAAGTTGGGCCACACAGAAGTAGGGATTTTATCCTGGTTCCATGCTTTGCTGGGAGAGAATGCTTCTTTTCTAGAAGAGAAATTTAAACTCTTTCAGCTTTGAGTAGATGAAGACAGAAAGGAAAAAACATCACATTGCGCCAAGGAGTTGCTTCACTCAGGCAACCAAAGACTTGCTAAACATTAAATTTTAGATTAGTTGTTGATAAAATAGAGTGTTTAATTTAATCACCCTGGGAAGTCACTGCCCCAGACTTACTTCTTGTTAGAGGGGCTTTCATCCTCAGAGCATGTCTTGTATTGGCTCTCTTCTTACCTTAATTTGTCCAAAACCTAGCCAGCCTCCTATCACTTGAAAATGCTTCCTCTTTTCTTAGCTCCTGGCATCCCTTAGATCTTATTTTTTCTCCTTTTGCCCTGGCCCCCTTTTCAGCAGAAAAGGGAAGGACTATGCAGAGGAATTCTTTCTTTCCCCTATATCCAATCTCTTTTCTGGACTATTCTACCATCATCCAAACCTTCTGGCCCATTTGCTCTGAACTTGTTCATTCCTTAGAATGAGCAGTTAACATTTTTGCAGGGCTTGCAAATGCCAGGTCCAGTGCTAATGACTTTATTTAGCAAATCTTGGGATAACAATCACAACACATGAACCCTCATGGAGTCACCTATCCTGGATCTCACCTACAGCTAGAATACAACCTTGGTGTGTTGGACCCCGGAGCCTAAGCTCTTCACCACTTGGTGTCTCAGAGCCAGTTGAGTTTAGCATGGTGGCTGAGCAGTTCCTGGAGCCACACAACTGTATTCACATCTTGGCTCTACCACTTACTTGCTCTGTTACATTGAGCCAGCTACTTAACCTCCATATTCTTTGGTTTTTTTCATTGTAGACATGAGGTTATAATAATAATACCCGATGCCTAGACTCTGGGAGTCTTCATGCAAGCTCAGTCACTTCAGTCATGTCTGACTCTTTGTGACCCCATGGACTGTAGCCCTCCAGGCTCATCTGTCCATAGGATTCTCCAGGCAAGAATACTGGAGTGGTTGCCATGCCCTCCTCCAGGGGATCTTCCCGACCCAGGGATCAAACCTGAGTCTCTTCTGTATCCTGCATTGGCAGATGGGTTCTTTACCACTAGCGCCACCTGGGATGCCCAGACACTGGGAGTCTGTAAGTGATAGCTTTGTGCTGCCTTCCTTTTCAATGACATGACCAGATTCTCCACATCTTGTCAACGCTGGGCAAGGATGAGAGGGGAGACACTGTAAATTGGTGATTTTACACCCACTCACCCATGCCAAGTGTGGATGTATACATTTGACACATGTGCATAACTTAAGGAGGAAAACTAGACCTTGGGGAAGGCTGCTTGATGCTTTTGACCTGCAGATGCCAATCTCAAAGGGGCAGGATTCAAGAGGATGAAATCAGGGATTATCCCCAAGTGGGATGAAAACCAGTTTCATAAAGTCAAGGCCAAAACATTAGTGTGCATTACTGGCTGTGGGAAAAGTGGTGTAACTAATTACCCCAAACTAATTTGGCCATCGGTTAAGCTATAGATATCTCCGTACAATTCTCAAGGCCTCTGTCCCACAGCCATGGGCTGAACAATGGCTCAGGAATGTCAGAATTCTGAGTTCTCATCCTTGCTCTGCTACTGATCTGTTCTGTGATTGTAGATCATTAATCCCCACCATGCCTCTACTTCCCTCTTGCCAAATACCAATCGTCTCCCTGGGTGATTTGGAGGGAAAACCAATAAAAAGGATTAGGAACAAGACCCACCCTCCAGATTGTTAATAAAAGTGGTATTTTGTACTCAATTATTTGCATCTAAACCCTTTATAGTCTCAGTTTGGTAGCCCCCCCCCCCATCTTTTTATTCTTGGATTTTTCTCCCCCTTCCCCGTGGAGAAGCTAAACACCATGTATAAGGTACAGTATCTTGCAGTGAAGTGAAAATCTGGATGAAGGGGAATTGGCCGCGCTGTGACATTTCAAGCAGTTGCCGTCCAAGGGAGATATTCACCTAAGGAATGCCCCCAGCCCAGCAAACAAAGAAGCAATAGAGAAAATGCCACGGCAGCTCTGAGTCTCTCAATGTGACTTGACTGCTGCCGTCTGTGTTAGGCTGGCTAGTGCCCGAGCAAAGGTGATACAGAGATTCTGAATGCCAAGAAAAATAATAAAATTGCCAGTGTGTTGGAAATGCAAGTAACTCCAAGAGCAGAAATAATGAACACAACACTGATTGAAATAAATGATGTACTTTGCTTTAGAGATATTATTTGAATAACTGATATTGTAGTGTGTCAGGCTATGGTTTCAAATGCATTCGATTATACATTTTCGTGTTTCCCCCCCAGCAAACAGTCTTTCAAATCAGTATAAATTGCTGTATGTAGCAGGCATGTCTTGATCTTTAGCTGCCATGACAACAGGATACAAGAGAAATGCATTTTCATAACAATTGCTGGCAATGTTTAGTATCACTGTTACTTTGTGTCAGGGAAAGGCTGGCTTTGGGAAGAAAACAGCATTGTTTTCTTTCACTTGAAAGCTCTAGTTATAATAATTGAAAAAATAAGTAGAGAAATTGTTGTTTAGGGGAATAGTAGGTAGATGGAGGTAAAGCCTGGGGTATGGGATGAGGAGACAGTGAGAGAGATCTCTGCTTGCGAAGACGGTAACACCAACCAGTGGAATATGGTATAAAGCTACCTAGAAAGTATGTAATTGGGTAATCAGAGCAGCAAACTGAGTCAAATGATGTGATTTTAAGTGATATAATCAGTTTTCACAAGAAAATATGTATGTGTATCTTCCCCTCCCCATTTGTTTTAACCCAAATCTTCTAAAATAGCTTAGAGAGCGCAAGTCTGAGGAATTTTAGAAAAGAACACACTTTGGGGAGATGATGCACATTAAAAAAAAAAAAAATCCAGGCAAACCTGTGCTCCAGCAAAAAGGCAGTGGGGCGGGATTTTTCTCCTGGTTCTCTGAAATCTGTGTATCTTACACCTAGTGGTCAGGGGTGAGGACCTATGGTCCTTGTCCCCTCCCTCCCCCAGGTCCTCAGCCTGCCTTTTGTTTGTAGAAAAGCTTTAGCCAAAGAATAAATTTACATCCAAGAAGTGAGAAAATGCAGAAACAAAGGAAAACCATCAAAGGAGACCAAATAGTAATAGTCATTAAGCAAAGTCAAGGACCTTTAGTTGCTCCTCAAGGGTTATAGATAACATTCTGAGCCATAGCCTTTGAGCTGTCTTATAAGTATGGACGTCTCCACCAGGTTCAATTAATACATGATGACCAGACTGTAGCCATGACATGTGCACGCGTGTGAGCCAAGTCGCTTCACTTGTGTTTGACTCTTCAGGACCCCATGGACTGTAGCCGGCCAGGTTCCTCTGTCCATGGGATTCTCCAGGAAGGAATACTGTAGTGGGTTGCCATGCCCTCCTCCAGGGGATCTTCCTGTCTTCGGGATAGGACCCGTGGTTCTTAAGTCACCTGCATTGGCAGGCGGGTTCTTTACCCCTAGTGCTGCCTTGGAAGCCCTCATTGGGTTTGGGGAGGGTTAAATGAGATAAGGCATGACAAGGACATCTTAAAGGACCCGCTACATAATGCGTGTTCAAAATGTGGCTGCCATCACTAGTATTGCTGCAGGATAATTTGACCAATAAAGAAAATCTGGATTACCCTTATTTCCTACACCAAGCTCTTCATGTTCCTTAATATTTGTTTTCAGAGTGTTTAGAGGGATTAGATAACTCTCAGATCACTGATGTCTTACAGTTCTTGGACCAGTCATGGTCCTGGCAGGAATTGCCTCCAAAAGGATTTAACTAAAGAGAGTTCTAGGAAGGACTGACTTACCCAGGTGTGGGCAGAGTTAAGGGGCCAGTCAAGAATGCTGAGGTCTCTAGGGTTCAATCACAGTGGGAAGGCTGAGGAAATAAGAGGGAAAAAGAAAAGGATTAGAACCTGGGAGAGATGGAGCCGTAGAGGAGAGGCAACCATTGCCAGAGGCACAGCTCGGCAGCAGGGGAAATGAGGGAGAAACATCCTGGCCTTTTCTCCTCTCACCAGCTGATCTCTCGCTGGCGCCTCTCATTGGCTTCCTCTAATCGGAAGACAGACGGCAAAGATGCAGACCACAGGGATTAGCTGCTTGGAAGCACAGGAGGCGGAGGGGCAAAAAATGGGTCCTTGGAGGCAGATGGAAATGACAGCAGCCAGTAAGCCAGGCTCATCTGGGGGATACTGTGGGTTCTGTCCAGACCGTGGTGATAACATAAATATTGCAATAAAACAAGTGGCATGAATTTTTTGGTTTCACAGAGTGAATAAAGTTGTGTTTCAACTCTAGTCTATGAAGTGTGCAATAACATCATGTCTAAGAAAATATGTACATAACTTAATTAAAAATAACGCTGTTGGAAAAATGGCACTGATGGACTTGCTCTATGCAGGGTTGCCACAAACTCTGTTTGTAAAAATGCATTAACTGTGAAGTATATTAAAGCAAAGTTTCAATAAAATGAAGAATGTTTGTGCAGTATTTATCTGGGTTTAGTGTGATTTTTTTTTGTTTGTTTCTAGCATAGGCTTTTAAGAATTGCTATAGAACTGTTTATTTTTTTGTCTGTTATTTTCTCACCTCTCTGGTGAAATTACAAGTTCATTGAAGGCAAAAATTATGGCTTATTTCTCTTCCAGTCTAAAAAAGTTTTAGCACAAGGCAAAAATCAATGCTGACAATAAATAACTACTTATCTAATTGATGAGACAAATAATAATAGTCATTATTATAGCAGACACAGGATTTACTATATATTATGTGTAAATACTTACCATATTTTAATAGATTTAATCCTCATAACAGTCCTATGGAAGGTATTATCAACTCCAATTTTGCAGATGAGGTAACTGAGGGTTGAGGAGTGACTAAATAGCCAATATGCTTCTTCTCAATGTCTCTGTAGAGAGGGAGAGAATGACTTTCATCACAGACCCCCAAAAACACAGAAGACAAAGAATAAAATAGAAATTTAGGGTGAAGTGAGCTGGGTAGGTTTTAGATCTTCCTTTCCCAGTAGGGCAGGGGTTCCTAGTCTTCTCTATGAACATTTCAGGTGGTGAGTGAGTTATTATTTTAGGTGGCATACATGATGTTGAATTGGATGGAGACACAGCTGTTCTTTTTCAGTTCTCTCTCTTTTTGTTTTAGCTATGAAGTATTTTTAAAATTGAGTATAGTTGATGTGTAACATTATATGTTACAGGTGTACAATATAGTGATTCACAATTTTTAAAGGTTATACTCCATTTATAGTTATTATAAAATATTGGCCATGTTCTTTTTCAGTTCTCATTTAATCCTTCTGATTATACTAAGAAGAAAGTCTCAGATGGGTGCTAGCCTTTAACACCTAACACCTGCAAAATCTTCCTTTTTATGAAGAGAGACTCAGACTCAGCCCTCTCAGGCAGAGAAGGAATTTTAAGCATATATTTTTTTCTATTATAGGTGATATTTACTTTCCTTTTTAAATAGTGATATAAAATTTCCTTTAAAACAGTGTTTACATGAAAAAGAAAGTGCCTTTCCAGTGTAGAAAACAAGCTTATAGTTGTGTGTGTGCATGCCAAATTACTTCAGTTGTGTCTGACTCTATGCGACCCCATGGACTGCAGTCAGCCAGGCTCCTCTGTCCATGGGGATTTTTTAGGCAAGAATATTGGAGTGGGTTGCCATGACCTCCTCCAGGGGATCTTCCCGACACAGTGATCAAACCTGCTTCTTATGTTTCCTGCATTGGTAAGTGGGTTCTTTACCACTAGCACCATCTGGGAAGCAAGGGGGAAAAGGCAGGGGAGGGATAAAAGAATAGGAAGACAGGATCTGACATATACACAGCTCTATATATAAAATGGATAACTAATAGGGACCTACTGTATGGCATAGGGAATTCTATTCAATACTTTGTAATAATCTATATGGGAAAGAATCTGAAAAAGGAGTAGATACGTGTATATATGTAATTGATTCACCTTACTATACAGCAGACACTAACACAATATTGTAAATATAACTAAACTTCAATAAAAATTATTTAAAAAAGAAAGTACCTTTAATGAAAAGTATTAGATAAATAATAATGTAGGTGCTATTCAGAATATAGCTTGATATTCTATTTAGGCAAAATCTTGAAAGTTTTGTGTGAGTGCTAAAATTTGGGAAAGAGACTCTGGGTGTGGGCAAATAGTATTCTAAGCTCTGGGTCCCCAGAACATTGTTCTGGGATAATTTGTACGTTAATTTCCTTTCTCCATCTTACTCCTCATTTTTATTTACTTCCTACGTAGATGAATGGAAATAGGCATAAATAAACTCCTTCTGTCCTAAATACTGAGGGCCACATCAGATCAATTCGTAGAAATCTCAGAAACTTTTGTCAAAGACTGTTGCAAGATGAATGGTAGCCCCCAAAGATATTAATAAATTCCCAGGACTTGCAAATTTCACCTTATCTGGCAAAGACTTTGAAGATTTGATAAGAATTTTGAGGTGAGGAGATTATCCTGGATTATCTGTGTGGGCTCTAAACTCAAGTACAGGTGTCCTTATAAGAGAAAGACAGAGGGAGATTTGCTGCATAGAGGGGAGGTGTGTGGAAGCAGAGCAGAGACAGATCTGAAGATGCTGGCCTTGAAGAGGACAGTGACGTGGCAAAAAGCCAAGCACTGCTGGCAGTAACTGGAGGAAAGAGCTGGAGGAAGCAAGAGAGAGACTCTTTCCTAGAGCTTCTGGAGGGAGCACACCTCTGCAGACACCTTGATTTCTGTCCCGTGATGTAGAATTCAGACTCCTGTCCTCTAGAATGGTGAAAGAATAAATTTCTTTTGTTGTAAGCCACCACGTGTTTGGTAATATGCTACCACTGGAAATGAACCTGTTGCCATAGGAAATGAGTACAAAGCTGCCAGCAGGACTGGAGTGATCAAGAGACCCTGGATATAGTCGTAAATGACCTGAAAATAATTTCATTCTTGCCTAATACACTCAGGACTCAAAGTCCCAGTTATGAATGATGGATGGTGTTGAGCTTAAGTCATGAGTCTCTCTGTCTCCCTCATTCCCACTGTCCTGGGCTGTGGAGAAGAAGGAATTGGACCTTTTGGTTTAAGTAATCATTAAGAACTACCCTCCTATGAAGACTGTAACCCACATCAGAGAAGTCTATCCCCCAAGGAAATTGCAGAGCTTTTAAAAAGAAGGAAAGGATGCTAAGTAGCCCCCAAATTACCAACCTATTACAAATACCTATTACAGGTATTATTATGATTCTTCTTATAGTAGTTTACCATTGTGAACTCTAAACTCTATAGAGAAATAGAGAAGGAGAGATGTCAGGACTAGAATAGGCAAGAAAAGCCTCATGGAAAGGATGCTACTTGATACCTGGATCCCGAGGCCTGACCTGGATTTAGAGGGAAGGAGAGAAGGGCTCCCCTGGTGTCTCAGATAGTAAAGAATCTGCCTGTAAAGCAGGAGACCTGGGTTCCATCCTGGGTTGGGAAGATCCCCTGGAGAAGGGAATGGCAATTCACTCTGGTATTCTTGCCTGAAAATTCCATGGACAAAGGAATCTGGTGGGCTACCGTCCATGGGCATGACTTGGTGACTAACACTTTCACACTGATCAAGGAATTAGGAGGGAAGAAGAGTATTATCTTAAGGATTTTGGTTAGAAAACACATCCTATGGCTCTTTGTCTTTTCTTTTAGAGCTTCCTGGAACATTCTTTTTCCCACAGGTGGTAAAAATAACACTGAATGTTTGAAATGTATTTTTCCTCTTTTCCTTTTGCATATCTCCTCATGGCATTCAGAAATGGACAGAGAGATGAGATATAAGGATCATAGAAACTTCTTTGCTCTCAGGAGTTTAAAAAATCAAATTGATAAAAGGAAGAGCAAATTCAATTGATTGATACGCCAGTCCTGATATTTCGGTTTCTATTTCCTCTACAAAAGAGATGATCTAAGATTGCCTGACATTCAGGGGTAAGTGACAAACAGAATTAGGAACGAGACTAATCTGAAGTGCTTTTACCTGAGTAAGAGCATTGCTGCATTTTGGAACCATTCACATCATTAAGGGTGAATTCTAGAAAGGCAGTATGCTACATTGGCCCTAAAATTTACCCAACTTTAATCATTCGAAGGATATCTTCAAGATTTTTATAATATCACACACCATTAATACTGTTATATTCTTAAAATAATAAAAGAATCAACCCACTTTTCTTCTTTGGCAATGATGGCAAATAAAAATATCAAATCTCTGAATTGGGAGTTGGTGGAAATTAGTGTCACCTCTAAAGAACTAAATATTGGTGATCTTGTCATATTTCCATTTAACTCATCAGTCTGGCCCCTGGAGAAACAAGGTGGATCCTGGAGGCTGACAGCAGACTTCCACAAACATGACCAAGTACTAGTCCCACTTGCAGCCACCATGTTGGATGGATATCTTTCCTAACGCCTGACATTATGGTTTCAGTTACGTGTGTGTGTTCTGTCGCTCAGTCATGTCCAACTCTTTACAACCCTGTGGACTGTAGCCTGCCAGGCTCCTCTGTTCATGGGATTTTCCTGGCAAGAATACTGGAGTGGGTTGCCATTTCCTCCTCCAGGGGATCTTGCCCACCCAGGGATCGAACCCACGCCTCCTGCATTGCAGGCAGCTTCTTTACCACTGAGCCCCCAGGGAAGCCCTTCAGTTACATAGTATACAGCTGTTAATTTGGTGAATGTGTTCTTTTCATCTTAAACAGAAAATGGGACCAGAAATATGTTGCATTCATAAGCAACAGGGAACAAAAAACATTTATAGTTTTGCCCCAGGCTATTTAACTCTCCTGCCCTCAGTCATAAGATAGTCTAAAAAGATTCTGACATTTGGGAATCCTATATAATATTATATTGATTTACTATGTTGATGAAATTATGTTAATCGGATTGGATGAGGAAGAAACGGCTAGAATGATGGAGAATGTGTTCAAGAGCATAAGAGGCAAAAACCTATAAAGATTCAGAGGCCTGACACATCAGTTAAGTTTTTAAAGATCCAGGAGTCAGGGCAATACTGGGAAATCCCTTCCAAAATAAAAGAAAAATTATTGCATCTTAAAATTATTTTTATTTTAAATTTTTATTTATTTTTTGCCTGCCCACTGCGGCATGCAGGATCCTAGTTCCTCAAACAGGGTTTGAACCTGTGCCCCCTGCATTGGGAGTGTAGAGTTTTAAACACTGAAATGTCGGAGAAGTCCAAAATTATTACATCTTTAAATTATTGATTGTATCTTATCATGAAGGAGTAAGCCCAGTCCCTGGTAGCCACTGTAGATTCTGGAAAATCCTCCTGTAGCCTGTATAACAGGTTCACGGTGGACTGCTAGCTCAGAGTGGTGCCTGCAGCAGGAAACGGCCCTGCAGCAAGTCCGGCTGTGGTGCGATGAGTCACGTGACCATACTGCCCGGCAGGACTTCTCCACGGTGGTGGGAAGAAGGGACATAGCAAGAATCCCTTTGAACTGCTACATGCTGTAGTGCCTGTCTGAGTACTTCAGATTCTTTCTGCTCCAGAGAATGTGATACTAGGAAAGGAGTTCCCACTGGGTAGAAGCACTTGACCTCGATATCAGGAGACATCGCAACAGGCATGGAGGAATATGTGTGGCATCCAATGATCCTCTTGGCTGCCTCTTCCTACTCCCTCCCTCAACTGTGATGGTAAATGGACACGTGTGGTCATCCTGGCCTGGGAAGGACATAGCGACCAGGAGCTCACCCCCTTCTATAATGGGGTCCAGCGATGTGGTCCACTGAGACCTGCCCAGGTGGTAGTTGAGGATAATCCAGAATGGATCATGGAGGAAGGAGTTGATGAGTATCAGTGTGGCTCCAAGACCAGCTGCAGGGGTGGAATCTGTGTTTCATTCCACCAACCTTCATCTCTGAGTTTCCCCCAGGGAGGCCCACTGGAATCCTGGAGGAGCAGTCCTTGAACAAAATTGATGAAGTGGGGACTTCCCTGGTGGTCCAGTGGTTAAGAATCCGCCTGCCGATGCTAGGGACATAGGTTCCATCCCTGGCCTGGGAAGATCCCACGTGCCACAGGGCAACTTAGTCTGTGGGCCACAACTACTGAAGCCCACACGCCTAGAGCCTGTGCTCTGCAACAAGAGAGGCCACCGCAATGAGAAGCCCACACACTGCAACGAAGAGTAGCCTCTGCTCGCCATGCCTAGAGAAAGCCTGAGAGCGGTGACAAAGCCCCAGCACAGTCAAAAATAAATAAATAAATAAATAAAATTTAAAAAATGCTGAAGTGGATCTGAGCAGTGACAAGTGTGGATTGTGGTGAGTGTTGACATGTACCGCTCAGAGAAGGATGTGTTTCCCTAGCCGCTGGGAGGGCTCTTAGCAGACAGTCTGTAACCCTCAGCTCCTTCAGCTGCAGAGAACCTTCTTGCCTTTCCCAGGAAAGCCCACACCCAGTGACAGGTCACGGCAGGAGTATAAAGCATTTCAGCCCCTTGTGGGACAGCTCTGAGTTACCATGTAGGTTCCAGACCTCCCCACTCTGATGGGACTACATTGCTGTATAACCTCCCTCTCTGCCCCCCTCTCCCCAGTCCTGATTCTATCCTCTTCCATCCACAGATGCTGATCCCTGGAGTTCTTTGAGAGATACAGGAAGCTCTTGGAAATCTCACAATCCCTGGCTTTCTTCCTCCCTCCCTCCCTCTCTTTCTCTCTTTTCTAGTGGGGAAATATGGACTCCTAGCCAGTGGAAATACTGAGCCATTCAGATAATCAATGCTCAGAAGTCCTAAAGAAACGATTTGGATGAGAAATTTCTCCTCAATGATGGAACACCATTTCAGACAAAACTTTCTGGGATGAGGTCAACTGAACAGGATGCTTGTCCCAACTGGGATTTGTCCTCAGCAAAATGGTAATTCAAAAGACATTTATTTTTGGTGCTCAATAGCCAGTTAAAATTTTTTAAATATGTTTATTTATTTTTGTCTGTGCTGGGTCTTTGCTGCTGTGCACAGGCTTTCTCTAGTTGTGGTGAGTGGGGACTACTCTCTAGTTGTGTGTGTGACAGATAGATTCACATGGATGGATGTGTGCTTTGGCAGGTGTATTCTTAAACATGAACCACTGGAGAAGTCCTACATTAACATTCTGTGAACACACAGCTAGTGCAGAGGGAAGGTGTTGGAGCAGGATGTGAGTTCAAATCTTGGCTCCTTCGCAGACTTATGACTGGGCTTCATTCTCTATTTTAGTTCCCTCATTTGTAAAATGGGCTTCCCTGGTAGCTCAGCTGGTAAAGAATCTGCCTGCAGTGCAGAAAACCTGGGTTCGATCCCTGGGTCAGGAAGATCCCCTGGAGAAGGAAATGGCAAACCACTCCAGTATTCTTGCCTGGAAAATCCCATGTACAGAGGAGTCTGGTGGGCTACAGTCCATGGGATTGCAAGAGTCGGACACGACTTAGTGATTAAACCACCATTTGTAAAATGGGCAAATAGAACCTTCTTTAAAAGATTATGGGGACTAGAGTGTACATAAAGCCCCTATAGTATCTGATAAGAAATTAGCTGTCAATAAGTGATCATTAAAAATATTATTTATTCTTAGCTCCTTCTTTTCATTTTTAAATGTGCAGCCTATTTTTTCGGGGAAGAAAGTAATTTGATTAATGCTTGTTCATTAAGATTTTAGGGATTTAATGTGCCAGTTCTTCCTAGGGAAATTGCATTTTTAAAAAGGAGGAGCTGGGATATCTGAATAAAGGAATGACATGTTGATGGTAGGTATTTGGGGGAACAGGGGCCCTTAGATTAAATCTTGTAAAGGAAAATGTTCTCTATGTCTGGAAAAGGTTGACTCGCTCAGCTTTCAATGAAGAGGAAAGATAAAATCTTCCACCTAAGGAGAACTAGTCTCCCCCTGCCATCTATGTTGAGAAGAGTTTGCCTACATCTTGCTTTTTTCAAGTGGGACAACTAAAATATCTTCTAGCTATTTGTTCCAGTAGTTCAATATATATTCTTGGTTATATCAAATATTTGATATTTTAGGAAATCAGCCTTGTTAAATTAAAGTGGATAAGATGGCATTTTAAGGTCACCTTGGTATGATCAAACATGATGCTGACATTTACAATCCATTTCCATTGCTTCTCACATGTTTCCTTGTCAGTTAAATCCAGACTCTTGAAATTTAAAGGTGTTTCAAATCTAATAATGCAATTATAAATACAGTACTAAAATTACTCACTGCCTACTGATTTTCATGCAAGTTGCAAAATCTTCATAGGTCCTATTAATTCATTAAAAATTTAAAAAAATAGCTTAATTATGTTACCTGTACAAGTATAAACAAGTATACCTTTTAAATGTTATACATATATTCCTTCAATTTAAGATTTTTGCTCATATAAAAACTAAAATAAATTTGTAATTTTCTTTTTAATTAATGTGTGATGAAATTAAATAAATTTATTTAATTGTACATAAATAAAAAGAAAACTAAAAATTAAAAAACATTTAATTGACAACATTAATTTAAGGTAGTAGAAAACCTGGCTTTGCAGAAACCACGCTATCACACATGGAATGCATCTGGGTCATGCTGCTATGGTCAGGTTTTTGCCAGGTGGAGATTCTTTCATTCTTATGGGCTCAGTGATGACTCAGTTCTCACATAAGACGTTTCCATTCTAACTACTGTGCAACTTTCATACCAAATTTGTCATGTCACTATTTGGTTTCCTGTTGAAAGCGCCTTTTAAAAATGAAGTAGTCCTATACTTTTTCCTGGATAGATCACTATTAACTCAGTGCCCAACTTAGTCACAGAAATTGTGTGGGGACAGTGAGGTCAAAGGTGGCTATCCAGGTGATCCAGATAAAAAAAATGCTTAATACTTACAAATGCTTATAAAATGCAGCTAAAGTTATCATAGAGCTATTTAAGTTCTGAGTCCATAGTCCTCTTCATGAGTCCATAGACCTCTTTCTTAGAAATAATCATTATATATGTATTTACAAAACAGAAATAGACTCACAGACACAGGAAGCAAACTTGTGGCTGCTAAAGGGGGTAGCAGGGGGTAGGGGTGGGAGGAGAGACAAATTAGGACTTTGGGATTAACATATGCACACTACTACACATAAAACAGGTAAACAATAGGGACCTACAGTATAGCACGGGGAACTGTAGTCAATAATTTATTATAACCTTTGTGAGAAAAGAATTGGAAAATATGTGCATATATCTAAACACATACACACACACATATATATAACTGAATCATTTTGCTATATACCTGAAACTAGCGCAACATTGTCAATTAACCGTACTTCAAAAAAAAAATGGTTGTAGAAATTAAAAGGAGACGTTCAAGTGGTTAGAACTTGGTACTTCCACTGCTGTGGTCCAAGTGGTTAGAACTTGGTACTTCCACTGCTGTGGCCTGGGTTCAATCTGTGGTCAGGGAACTAAGATTCCTCAAGTTATGTGGTGCAACCAAAAAAAAAAAATTAAAAATAGAAATACAGGTTATAAAATGTAAATGAAACAAAATATCGTAACATAGTTCTCAATTGGATATGCAATGAGGAAAGTATATGTAATTTATTTTCTTTCATATAGCCCTGGCTAGGACCTTTAGAAAGTGTTAAGAAGTAACAAGTATTTTTGTTTCTTCCCTTAAAGAGACCATATGTATACAATGTTTTAACTTTATATATGAGTCTTAAAATGTTTATTATTTATTTTTGACTGTGCTGGGCCTTTGTTGATGCACACGGGCTCTCTCTAGTTGTGGTGAGAGAAGGTGTCACTTCATTGCGGTGTGCGGCCTTCTCATATGTAGTGGCTTTTTCGTTGTGAGCATAGGCTCTAGAGCACCTGAGTCAGTAATTGTGGCCTGCAGCAGGTAGAATCTTCCTGGACCAGGCATAGAACCTGTGTTCCCTGCATTGGCAGCAGATTCTCAACCACTGAACCACTGGGGAAGTCCTAGATATATATTTACTGTAGGCTTTTGATAGTAAAGAAGTTCTCCTTCTATTGTGTGTGCTAAGTCACTCAGTTGTGTCCAACTCCTTGTGACCCCATGGACTTAGACTTCCAGGTTCCTCTCTCCATGGAATTCTCCAGGCAAGAATACTGGAGTGGATCGAAAATTTCCATTCCAAGGTATCTTCCCAACCCAGGGATTGAACCCTCATCTCCTGCATCTTCTGCATTGGTAGGTGGATTCTCTACCACTGAGCCACAGTTTGCTAAAAGTTTTTCTGCCCCTGTTACTTAGATTATTATATATTTTTATCTGTTAGTATAATGAATTATGTTAGATTTTCTAATTTTTAAATTAGATTAAATTAAAATTAAATTAAATTTTTAATTTTTAATGAAGTATAGTTTTAAAAATTATTTTGTTATTGTAATTTTATTTATTTTTATTTTTTGACTGTGCCATGTGGAATGTGTGAAGTGATCTTAGTTCCATGACCAGACATCGAACCCATGCCCACTGCATTGGAACTACAGTCTTAACAACTGGATCACCAGGAAAGTTCCTTGAGGTATAGTTGATTTACAATATCATGTTAGTTTCAGGTGTATAGCACAATAATTCATATATATATATACATACACAAACACTTACATATATGCTTATGTATATATATATATTCTTTTTCAGATTCTTTTCCCTTGCAGATTATTAAAAAATATTGAGTATAGTTCCCATCCTTGTTACTTATCTACTTTATAGATAATAGTGTGTATATGTTAATCCCAACCTTCTAGTTTATCCCTCTCAGATTTTCTAATGTTAAGCCAACCTTGCATTCCTGGAATAAACTTTGCTTGGCTATAATATTAAATATTTTATGCATGCTGGCATTTGGTTTGTTAATATCTCATTTAGGATTTCTGTAGCTTTATAATTCAGTTTGATGTATAATTTTCTTTTTTTTCCCTGCCCTTGTCTGGTTTTCATTTTGAAGTTATATTAATCTCATGAACTGAAACTCTCATAAAAGGAGAATTCTTTCTTCTTGTTTTCCACTTTAGCTGTTAATAACAATTAGACCTAATCTCTTCTAGCTTCAGTTCCCTAATTTGGAAAACGGAAATGCCAACTTCATATATATATATATATAAAGTGAAGTTTCTCAGTCATGTCCGACTCTTTGCAACCCCATGGACTGTAGCTTACCAGGCTCCTCTGTCCATGAAATTTTCCAGGTAAGAGTACTGGAGTGGGTTACCATTTCCTTCTCCAGGGGATCTTCCCGACCCAGGGATCGAATCCAGGTCTCCCGCATTGCAGGCAGATGCTTTACCATCTGAGCCACCAGGGAAGCCTGAGCCACACATTAATTAATTGATTTTTTGGCAGCACCGGGTCCTTGTTGCTGTGTGTAGGCTTTCTCTAGTGGTGGCACAGGGGTGCTACTCTCCATGCAGTGGGCAGGCTTCTCACTGCGGTGGCGTCTGTTGTTGCAGGGCTTGGGCTCTAGAGCACTCAGACGCAATAGTCGTAGCTTGTGGGCATAGTTGCTTTGCAGAATGTGGAATCTTCCCAGATCAAGAATTGAACCCATGTCCCCTGCACTGACAGGCAGATTCTCAACCACTGGACCACCAGGAAAGTTTCCATAGAGGTATTTTGAGGATTAAAAGAGTTAAAATAAATAAAGCACCTAGAACACAAAAGTGTCCAGAACACAATAAGAAGTCTTTTGGTTTTAGCCATCATTGCTATTATTCTACTCACTGAAATTTTATAGGAGAGGGATGATGTGTTCCTGAAGGTTGGGTAAATCAGCTAATATTCTTCTTTACTTTAACTTATTCATTTTTAGTTTTTTTGAGTGGCTTTTGTTGAGTTACATTTTTCTAGCAGTTTGTCCATTTCATCTATATCTTCAAGTGTACTGATCTAATGATTATAATATACTCATATTGATGTTTGGTTATTGCTTTATCTGTGTTTATGGCTCATTTTGCACTGTTAATATCACTTTTGGGGGTGTTGGATACTTAGCTCATTCAATTTTACATTTCATATATATATGTATACATATTTGCTTTAATCACACTCTATAGTCCTGATTGGTAGTGTTTTTCATTGTTACTGAGTTTTAATTTCCATTGTAATTTCTTACTTGGTCCATGAATTCATTATATTTATAAATTAACATTTCCAAGCATATAAGATTTTTATGATTTTTTTTGTTACTGAATTTTAATTGTGTTGTCATCAAAGACCACGGTCTTTGTAATTTTACTCTCTTTCAATATCCATAATACATTTGTTTGTTTTATATAATCCCCCTCTGGAATGTGGTTTTCGTGAAGAAAGGAATTTATTCATGTTGTTATCCTGTCTCCAGTATTTAGAATGGTGTTTGGCACATAGCTGTAGTCAGTATTTGTTGAATGAAAACAACGCTGATAGTAATGCCTGGTGATTAGAATCTGTTTCTTCTAGGCAGTCTTTCTGGGCCACTTAGGAGATGCTGCAAATTCTCATAGGCTCCAGTCCACATCCATAAACTTGGCTCCATGGCTTATATCCATGTGTGTGCATGCTCAGTCACTCAGCTGTGTCTAACTCTTTGTGACCCCATGGACTGTAGCCCACCAGTCTCCTTTGTCCATGGAATTTCCCAGGCAAGAATACTGGGGAGTGGCTTGCCATTTTCTTCTCTAGGCAACCTTCCCCACCCAGGGATCAAACCTGAGTCTCCTGCGGCTCCTGCAGCACAGACAGATTCTCTACCACTGAGCCACATGGGAAGCCTGGCTTCTATCCATATGTGTCTGATAAATAGTGAAAAGTCTTAAGCTTTAGAGTTCTGGAGACCTAAAGTATAGCATGGTGACTCTAGTTAACAATACTGTATTGTGTACTGAAAATTTGCTAAGAGAGTAGATTTCAAGTTTTTTGACCACCTAGACAAAAACTGGTAATGAATATGCTAATTACTTGATTATGGTAATCATTTAACAGTGTATACTCATCAAAACATTGCACTGTATAACTTAAATATATAGAATTTAAATTTGTCAAAAACCAAGTAGAACTTAGAAGGCTATGTCTACTTCCAAATTAATTGAGTCTGTTCGATTTTCAGCACCTGGGCACTGGTATGACTTCTTCTGCCCATAGATGAAGAGGTTAACCAAAGGAGAACCGGGAATTCATATGAAAAGTTTTTGTTTTCCATATTCAATGTTCTCCATGAAACAATATTCATGCACTCTGTCAAGCAGTTATAGACTAGAGACAGCTAGCCATTACTCAGCTTGGTATATCAAATAGATATTTTTGAAAATCTACAATCTTTGAAAAATTTTATTCTTCAGACAACTTTGGCTTTGAAAACTCTGTATATCTTAGAAGCAGTTTCATAATGTCAGTAGTTTCCCGTGATTGATAGTCACAGCATACTGAGCTCACAGAGACATTAAAAATGTGACATAGAAAAAGGGAAAAAAAAAAGCACTTTACAATATTGGATTCTGTAGCAGTAAGTAATCTGTTCTTGGCCTTCCTTCCCTCTTTGGGGGGTTTTCCTCCCCCCTCCTCTTCTGAAAGGTCTGTGTTTTATTACATTCTAGTTTTGGACATACTAATAAAAAAATATTTTTCTGTGCTTGCCAGAATCCTAGTTCTCAACACAAACAGAATTATTGAATAAGTGCTGTAATTCTGATTCTTTTTGGAATGCCAAAACCCCAAATTAAAAGAAGAGAAACAAAAAAGTCATCAAGAGGTAGAGACACCAGGTTAAGACCCTGACACTGACAGGTCTTTCCTGGGGCATGGTGGGGATACCTGTGTGCCATATATTCTCACAAAGACGGAGGTGCTTCCATTACTGGGTGGGGTGGCTGAAGGTCAGGGCTGAGTGACAGGGAGAAGTGAGATGGTCTGAGGATTATTTCTGGAACCCAGGGAAGTTATTCTTTCTGAATGTGGAAGCAATTTATTATTTTCTCTAACTAGAGTGTCCTGTGAATAAGTTACATAGGACAACTCTACGACAAATAGACCTGGGAATGTAATGGCTCATCGTAGAAGTTTATTTCTTGATCAATAACTATCTGGGACTGGTGTTCGTGTTGACAGGGCATCTCTGACAAACTCACTCAGGAGCCCAGATTCCTTCCATCTTGTGGTCCATCCTCCAACTATCCTACCATGTCCTCAAACACAGGGCTCAAAAAGCAGGGCTATGTGATATGGCAGACCTGGATTTGAGTCCTACTTGAGTCACTTTGTAGCTGTGTGCCCTTGGGTAATTTGTTCAATCAATCTATGTCTTACTTTCCTCTTCTGGAAGATGAGGGTAATTATGGTTCCTCAGGTCATTGTGAATGTTAAATAAAAGTGATGACTATCACTTTATAAATATTCAATAAGTGGTAGTTCTTATCCTTATTTTTGAACAACAGCTTACTCCACTTCCTGGTAGAGTATAATTAAATGCTTTGCTGTTGGGCTTAAATCCCAGCTCTGCTGCTTACTAGCTGTCTAATTTTGTATCAGTTACTTGACCTCTCTGTCCCTTCTTATTTGTAGAATTAGGACAATAACAATATCTATCTCCTAAGGTTATTGTGATGACTAAATGATTTAACACTTGTGAAATCACAGGTGCCTAGACTTAATGAAATGCAATAAGTGATGTCAATAATTATTATTTTGATACACTGATACCCAGCCTCCAAAGGGTATATTTACATTAAGAAATCATTGTTACAATAATATCCACATATTAAGTCATTCAGCAAATATTGAACACTGGTGAACCAAATTCTGGGCTAGGCCCTGAGGATGCAAATGGTGAATAAACCCGACATGTTTCCTGTCTTCTTGGATCTCATGATGAGTTTGCTAATGTGCGTGCTAAGTCGCTTCAGTTGTGTCCAACTCTTTGTGACACTATAGATTGTAGCCCGCCAGGCTCCTCTGTCCCTGGGGTTCTCCAGGCAAGAATACTGGAATGGGTTGTTCTGCCCTCCTCCAAGGAATCTTCCTGACCCAGGGATTGAACCTGCATCATTTATGTCTCCCGCATTGGCAGGCGGATTCTTTTCCACTAGCATCACCTGGGAAGCCTGAGTTTGCTAACAGATACTTTCTTTTTCGAGGAGTCTCTGCAGTGAACATTTTAAACATGTTATCTAATTTTATCCTTTACAATACCTCTATGAAGTTAGATATTATTGCCTTTATTTTTTAGATGAGGTAAGAGGGTTAGAGGATGTAAATAATTTGACCAGGGTCACAGAAGTGGCAAATGGTAGAGATGGTATCGGAAACTATGTCCCTCAAACTCAAGTGCCAGTGCTCTTAACAACTGTGCTGGGCTGTCAGATCTGGCCACATAAAAAATTTGCCTGCAAAATATACACTGTTTAATGGGCAGGTGGGTTGGAGGCAGCAGGGAGTGGGGAGGTGAGGGTGGCCTCTCTGCCTCTCTGGGGATTCAGTTCCATCACTGGACCATTTATGACAGCAAATGCCCTCTTACTTGGTTGACTTCAACCATCCCCCAGGTTTAGAAAACATGTAATCTTATCAACCAAGTTCTGGTTCCCATCTGCGGGAGAGCTGGGCTTTTCAATTTAACCACTGGCTTAAAAAATGGAAAAAAAAATAACACAAAGAAATCTACTGTCTCTACCCTTCTTTAAAATGATGAATGCTTTTTTAAGGCAAATCCATCATTGGTCACTTGAGGGAGGAAATGTCAAGAAAAGTTATGGTTTGTTAGCTTTTACTTCTTGACATTATACAAGAAAGTAATTGAAGTACAACAAATGCCATGTTGTTTTACCTCATCTATTTATATAGCCATCTGACAAGATGAATATATATGTTACTGTGGATTTGAAAAAAAAGTGACTCTGGCTCTATGATTCGTTCTATTGTCTTATCAGTGCTGATCAAATGTGCCTTCCTTCACGGCAGAGGAATTGATATTCTTCCGTGTAGATTCCTGGATATTAAACAACTGAACTCATTTTACCCTCTCAGCCCCATTAGCCTCTTATCTCAAATTCTTAGAGCTTTAACATGGATGTATAATAAAACATGCACAAATTCAATTCAATACAACAAATATTTATTTAGCACTCATTGTGCATGAGATACCATGCCAAATAGAGATGCCATTAATTCACAATCTGTGATAATTCAAATGCAGCCCAGGCTAAATGTTACCACTGTACCATTCATGAAAAAAAAAAAAAAAAAGAGCCTGCTAAGCAAATCAGTGAGGTATATCTTACTATATTTCATGCTATGCTCCTGGAAACTAGTAGATAAATCAGATTTTAAATGCACAAGGAGAGCTTAGTATTCAAAAAATTTTATAATAATGTTTCTGGATAATATATAGTCACTGACAAATAAGGATTTTTAAGTTGTATGTTTAAAAAGCGAGTGCCCACTTTATTGAGGGATATTGTGTGACTAGTACAATGGAATATCCCGAGGCTTGTTTCTATGACAGCCATGATCTCTTGTGGTTGGGTAGTCCGGTTGTCAAGCAACTTAAATAGAAGAGACATGCTAAATTATTATTTTTCTTCTGAAAGGTGTCAGCCACAAAACAAAGGTATAGAGCTGCTTATTCTGCAGTAAAGATCTCTTCAGTTCTCAACACAGATTTCTGGGGGGAAGAAAAGAGATTCTGAAACTATATTTAATAGAAAGAGGCAGGGTGAGCTTTCAGTGTATCTTAACCTTTTAATTTTGCTGAAATTGCCTTAGAAAACCAGCTGGGATCTCAAGAGAGTGATTCAGGAGGTATAACATTAAGAATCATGAGACAACATCTCTCGTGGAAAGAATACAGTTAAGATGATGTTACTTGGTAGTTTAGTTATTCTGTTTTTTACAGCTCCTTTCTTGAACCTGGACCCTTTGTTCCTGTTTATCTATAAATGGGTTGATAGATCTGATTCCAGAGAAGTTGGATTAAGGACTGTCATTCATATAGCAGTACTTTGTAGTAAGGATCTTGGACTTGCCTCCCCCAAAGATGTCTGGCTTTACCCTCAGCTTCTGGGAAGTAATCTTTGTCATACATGAGTGAAGTGTCTTTGGCTAGGGTGGGGGCCGGTCGTGCCAGAAAAACCAACCATGTGATTTATGGTGGGAGTTTGGGTCACGTGGCGTCAGTTGACTTGGAGACTGAGTTCAACAACTGGGAAATCAGGACTATGCTATGAAGCTCCAATAAAAACTTCAAAAAATTTTATTTATTTATTTTATTTTTGGTCATGCTGGGTCTTTGTTGCTGTGTGTGGGCTTTCTCTAGTTGTGGTGCTTGGTCTTCTCATTGCTGTGGTTTCTCTTGTTACAGATCACGGGCTCTAGGTGTGCAGGCTCAGAAGTTGCAGTGCAAGGGCTTAGCTGCCCTGTGGCATGCGGAATCTCCCCAGACCAAGGACTGAACCCATGTCTCCTGCAGTGGCAGGTGGATTCCTAACCACCGGACCACCAGGGAAGTCCTCCAGTAAAAACTTGAAACACCAAAGCACAGGTGAGCCTCCCTGCTTGTCACTACACTGTGTGTTGTGATATATCAATCCTGGGAGGGTGATGCATCCTGACTCCACCGGAGAGGACAACAGAAGATTCCTACTTGTCACCCTCTTAGACTCTGCCCTGTGCAGAGTCTCAGAATTACTGAAACTGAGACTAGTTTTGGAAACCCATTCTCTCCCCACCTCCCAGCTTGTGATTGACATCAGGAGTGAAGGGAGTGTTGAGGGGGCT
This sequence comes from Cervus canadensis, assembly GCF_019320065.1. NCBI lineage: Eukaryota > Metazoa > Chordata > Mammalia > Artiodactyla > Cervidae > Cervus > Cervus canadensis. The sequence goes on from NC_057403.1 coordinate 44,125,781, forward strand.
GTTCCCTCTTGCTGTTGCAGTTTGAATGTGCTCAGTCGTGTCCAACTCTGCGATCCCTTGGGCTTTAGCCCACCAGGCCCTTCTGTCCATGGGATCCTCTGGGCAAGAACACTGGAGTGGGTTGCCATTTCCTTCTCCAGGTGATCTTCCTGACCCAGGGATTGAACCCTGGTGTCCCGCATTGTGGGGAGATTCTTTTTCACCCGAGCCACCAGGCAAACCCAGCAGTTTGAATAACTACAGTTAAGTACCAACTGAAAGGGGTCTATGGACAGGACAATGTGTCCAAATATGAAGAGCAATGATATCACACCTCAAACCTCCCTCCAGCAAGAAAATTCACTTGGAGGTACTTGTAAAACAGTCTAAACTTGATATGCTTAGAAAAACAGCGTTAGACCTCTTTTTATGCAGCTGTTTGTTTGATATGTAAACAATCTTAATGATTTTGTATGACTTTAGGGCTTGCAAACTTGAATACCTAAGGACCCTAGTAGGTAACCTAAAAAAGTGAAGCACTGGGTGAGACCTATGTGAACTGAGGAACATTTGTCCAATCTCAAAGCATTCAGGGTTAACAAAAAATTTTGAACACAATAAAGCTGTAAAAAAATGTCTGCAAAAGGAGTTGGTCCAGAGGCCACCAATTTGCCCTTTCTTTATAATTCAGGTTAAAGGTTCCAGCTGCAAGTTGCCTTTTTTATAAAAAAATAAATTAATGTTATAAGACCATTCAAAATTTCTATTTCCATCTCTTCTTAAGTTAGTTTTTGTTGAAATTTGTCCTTTCAACTCTTTTGGAATAGCTTATTGGCATAAATTTGTTTGAAATATCCTCTTATTTTTTTCTTGATGCTTATAATAATCTGTAGTAATGCCTCATTTTTTATTTCTGACTTTGATTATTTGTGCCTTCTATCTACTTTTCTTAGAGTCTTATTATGCATTTATTAATTTTAGAGGTTTCTCCAAGAATTAACTTTTGGCTCTGGTCTTATTATTTTTTCGTTAAGATTTTTTTTTTAATGTTGACCATTTTTAAAGACTTTATTGAATTTGTTACAATATTGCTTCTGTTTTATATTTCAGTTTTTCAGCCATGAGACATGTGGGATCCTAGCTCCCCAACCAGGGATCCAACCCTCAGCCCTTGCACTGGAATGCAAAGTCTCAACCACTGGACCACACAGGGAAGTCCCTTGGTTTTCTTTATTCATATTTCTTCACTACTTTGTTAATTCTATTTTTGTATTTCTTTATACCTACTTTATTTTTCTATCTCATTGACATATAGCCCTTTAATTATCCATCTTTCTCTTTTTCTAGTAGAGTTATGAATTTTTCTTAAACCATGGCTTTATTTGCAACTCATAAATACATGTCTATACATAACTAGTTTATTGTACATTAATTTTATAATTAATTAAAAATATGTGAAACTTCCTCTATAATTTTTTACTTATGAATTACTTAGACGTATATTATATTTTTTCCAAACTTGTGGATTTTTCTAGATTTTATTAGCAATTAAGTTTTAGGGTCAGTAAACATACTCCAGTGGTTTCAGTCCTTAGAAATTTCTTGTGACTTGCTTTATGGAACAACCAACAATATTTATAAATATTCCATATGTTCTTGGAAATAATATATGCATTTTTATAGTTACTGATTACAATTGTCTATAGACATTCAATAAGCCACCTTTGTAATTGTATTGTTCAAATCTTCTAGATCTCAAACGATTTTTGTTGGTTCTGTAAAGAATCACTGAAATCTCACACTGTGTTTCTGCTTTTGTCTCTTTTCTATCTAGTCCATTTTTGTCCTATATATTTTGAGATTATTAGATACACAAAAATTTCTTGTTACTGTATCTTAAGGATGAATTGAAAAATGTGCCATTAGCATAAAGTCTTTTTGCAGTGAAGTTATATATGAAAAGTGAAAGTGTTAGTCACTCAGTCATGTCCAACTCTTTGAGACCCCATGGACTGTAGCCCACCAGGCTCTGCTGTCCATGGGGTTCTCCAGGGAAGAATACTCGAGGGGGTAGCCATTTCCTTCTCCAGGGGATCTTCTTGACCCAAGGATTGAACCTGGGTCTCCTGCATTGCAGGCAGATTCTTTACTGTCTGAGACTCAAGGGAGCCCAAAGTTATATATACCAGCTTTTAAAATTTAAAGTTTATATAGTATATTTTCTTCCATTTTATTTGCAATGTTATGTTTTAGATATCTCCTTTGTAAATGACTTATAATTTAAAAATATCCTGTTGATACAGCTAGGTACAGATTGTAGCTATTGGTATTTTAAGGACTTTCAATTTATTAATAGAAGTGACTCTTTTCATACACTAAGAAATATGTCCATATAAAGAAAAATAAATATAAAATGTTTTATCTAGGATAAACAACAAGGTCCTACAGCATAGCACAGAGAAGTATATTAAACATCCTGAGATAAACCATAATGGAAAAGAATATGAAAAAGAATACATATATGTATGACTGAGTCTCTTTGTGCTAATTTCTGCTATACAACATTATAAATAAACCATACTTCAATAAAATAAGAAAAGAAGTATCCTGTTGACAATGCATGTCAGTTAATTGGAATGATTGTTATATCCACGGAGTTCTTCCCTGGTGGCTCGGTGGTAAAGAATCTGCCTGCAATGCAGGAGACAGATTTGATCTTTGGGTTAAGAACACCTGGAGGAGGAAACAGCAACCCATGCCAATATTCTTGCCTGGGAAATCCCATAAACAGAGGAGCTGGTGGTCTAGAGTCCATGGGGTCACAAAGAGTCAGACATGACTGAGCATGCACGCCATGCTGTTTTATTCATATTTAATATAATTATTGACATTTTGAGATTTGTGTTTAAATCTACAGTCTTACTATGTCTTCTTTGGTGTTTCATTGAGCTGCAAAACTGGGTGATTCCAAGAAGGAGAGTGGGTGGGGTGGGGTAGAAAGGAAATTGTAGGGAGCCAGGAAACTAAAGTTTTAGGCATTCTCATAGCTTTATGACTTTGGCCAACTCATTTATATCTTCTTTGGATATTTTTGCCTTTTCGCTTATAAAGAAACTGGATTAGAAAATGGCTGACTTCTCTATACTTACAGATTTAATGGTAGAAAGAAAAGCATTATGGCAAGAGTAGACGAGAAGGGAAATTGTATCTCTACTCTGGGGGGGTGAGTTTGCACACTGATTTTTTAGGAGTTTTGGTTCTCTAAAGAAATGCTAATGACTAAAACAGACATATAAACACAGCTATAATTGAAGTAAGCTTTGCTAGTTCATTATCTTTGAAAGGAATTTAAAATGCTCTTTCCAATTGAAGACAGAAATCTTCCAAATTTTTTTTTCAAAGAATGATGCCTCACAATATGTTAAGAAGCTTACCTTTCACTACACACATGGCAGACATTTGTAACAGGAGAAATTATCCTCTATGTAAATATTGTCCAGTAAATTAATCAAACTTCTACTGAGAACTGATTAAATATCAGGTGCTTAGTTAGATGCCTCAAAGATGAAGAGCAGATGGTTCCTTGCCTCAGGGAGTTTTAATCTGGAGATGTTGAATGGAGAACCATTTAGGTCTTACTGGAAAAACAAAGTATTTAAAATGAGGGAATTTAGTGCAAAAGGTAGTTATACAAATGATGGAATTGTTGAGAAGCCGATAGGGGGAGAGTGCGGTGACCCAGGAAATGATGTGGACCTGCTACTGTGGTTTTCTAGAGGCATGGAGAAAGAAATGGTCTATGGTAAGTGAGGTGGAAACACCAGCATTTCCCTGGAAGTTGGTGGAAATAGGACCGAAAGGCTCAGAGTAAAGCAGAAAACCCACTGGATAGTGTGCCATGGGAAAGTTTTGTAAACAAGAAATGTGCTGGTAAGAAACGTCTGGAGCTGGCTCCTCACCTTGCCAGGGGTAACTGTAGGAGACCCCATAACAGAACTGAGCTTAACCATAGCAACAGGGAAGCTAGCACTCTGAGAACATAAAGACCAGAAGGCGAATCAGGTAGGTATAATGTTTGCAAAAATTGAAGGGTTGGAGGAACAACTTTGAAAATCTTTCCTGCAGAGCTATGAAGATGCTTGATGGAAAATGACATCTCCAGGGGCAAAGGAGATGAACAGTCAATGAGTATTACTGCGTCTGGACAATCAAAAGAAATCAAGGATAGATGAGATCAGTCATTCTCAATAACAAGGCACAACTACTTGCCCATTTTTGCCCATTTTGGAACCCAAAATCCAATGTGAAGCCAATAATTCAAGAGGAAGGATGCTTCGATATCATGCAAGTATATTCAGTAATGATTCCTCCAGGTTTTCTCCAAATGGATTTATAACCATTTATTGGAGTAACTACAATGGGGGAAGGGAAAGGGACTGTTGGACGGACACAGGCTTCCAACTACCAGTGACATCTAGAGACCAAAGTGTCATCATGACCTCCCGCCCTCCCCATTATATTGGGAGCATAGGAGACCCAGTTTGAAGTCTTGGCTATAGTCCACCTCACAATCCACAAGGTCTGTGGATTCAGTCATCACGTTCCTGGTTTTCCTTCTTTCTTTCTTCCTTCATTCTTTTGTTTTTTTCTTGAAGCAGACTTGATTTACAATATTATATTAGTTTCAGGTGTACAACATTGTCATTAAGATTTTTATAAATTATACTCCATTTAAAGTTATCATAAAACAGTGGCTATATATTTCACTGTGCTGTACAATATATCCTTGTTGCTTGTCTATTTTATACATAGTAATTTATATCTCTTAATCCCTTATTGTTTTCTTGCCCCTCTCTTCTCTCTCTCCACTGCTTAACCACTAGATTGTTCTCTATATCTGTAAGTCTGATTCTGTTTTGTTATATACAGTGGCTTGTTCTGTTTTTTTTAGGTTCCAAATACAAGTGATAACATAGAGTATTTGTCTTATTTCACTAAGCATAATGCTCTCTAGGTTCATTCATTTTGATGTAAACAGCAGAATTTCATTCTTTTTTCACAGTTGAATAGTATTCCATTGGGTTTCCCTGGTGGCTCAGATGGTAAAGAATTCACCTGCAATGCTGGAGACCTGGGTTCAATCCCTCTGTCAGAAAGAACCCCTGGAGAAGCAAATGGCTACCCACTGCAGTATTCTTGCCTGGAGAATTCCATAGACAGAGAAGCCCGGAGGGCTGCAGTCCATGCGATTGCAGAGTCAGACACGACTGAGCAACCAACACTTCACTTTCATTATTCCATTGTATACACATCCATACATTCATCTTTTTAATCCATTCATCTGTTGATAGACACTTAGATTGCTTTCAGTTCAGTTCAGTTCAGTTCAGTCGCTCAGTCATGTCCCACTCTTTGCGACCCCATGAATCACAGCACGCCAGGCATCCCTGTCCATCACCAACTCCCGGAGTTTACTCAAACTCATGCCCATCGAGTCAGTGATGCCATCCAACCATCTCATCCTCTGTCGTCCCCTTCTCCTCCTGCCCTCAATCCCTCCCAGCATCAGGGTCTTTTCCAATGAGTCAACTCTTCACATGAGGTGGCCAAAGTACTGGAGTTTCAGCTTCAGCATCAGTCCTTTCAATGAACACCCAGGACTGATCTGCTTTAGGATGGACTGGTTGGATCTCCTTGCAGTCCAAGGGACTCTCAAGAGTCTTCTCCAACACCACAGTTCAAAAGCATCAAGTCTTCGGCACTCAGCTTTCTTCACAGTCCAACTCTCACATCCATACATGACTACTGGAAAAACCATAACCTTGACCAGATGGACCTTTGTTGGCAAAGTAATGTCTCTGCTTTTTAATATGCTATCTAGGTTGGTCACAACTTTCCTTCCAAGGAGTAAGCCTTTTAATTTCATGGCTGCAGTCACCATCTGCAGTGATTTTGGAGCCCCCAGAAATAAAGTCTGATACTGTTTCCACTGTTTCCCCATCTATTTCCCATGAGGTGATGGGACCAGATGCCATGATCTTAGTTTTCTGAATGTTGAGCTTTAAGCCAACTTTTTCACTCTCCTCTTTCACTTTCATCAAGAGGCTTTTTAGTTCCTCTTCCCTCTCTGCCATAAGGGTGGTGTCATCTGCATATCTGAGGTTATTGATATTTCTCCCAGCAATCTTGATTCCAGTTTGTGCTTCTTCCAGCCCAGCGTTTCTCATGATGTACTCTGCATATAAGTTAAATAAACAGGGTGACAATATACAGCCTTGACATACTCCTTTTCCTATTTGGAACCAGTCTGTGGTTCCATGTCCAGTTCTAACTGTTGCTTCCTGACCTGCATACAGGTTTCTCAAGAGGCAGGTCAGGTGGTCTGGTATTCCCACCTCTTTCAGAATTTTCCACAGTTTATTGTGATCCACACAGTCGAAGGCTTTGGCGTGGTCAATAAAGCAGAAATAGATGTTTTTCTGGAACTCTCTTGCTTTTTCGATGATCCAGCCGATATTGGCAATTTGATCTCTGGTTCCTCTGCCTTTTCTAAAACCAGCTTGAACATCTGGAAGTTCTCGGTTCATGTATTGCTGAAGCCTGGCTTGGAGACTGCTTTCAGACTGTGGCAATTGTAAGCAAAGGCTGCGGTGAACTTTAGGGCACATGTATCTTTTTGAATCAGGGTTTTTTTCTTGGATATATATCTAGGAGGGGAACTGTTGAGTCATATGGTAGCTCTATTTTTAGTTTTCTGAGAAATTCCCATACTGTTTTCCATAGTGGCCACACCTATTTACAGTCCTAGCAACAGGGTACGGGGAATTGATGGAAATATGGGCAAGATCTAGCCATTGTGGTTTCCTTGGGAAGGAATGAGTGAGGCAGAGCTGGCAGGTTAGGCCTGGCTAGTTTGAATAATTCCAGTGGGCTCTGGGGCACAGGGTGCCCTTAGTATTCGAGCCCAACAAAGGAGGGGGCTGAGGGTATAGGCACTGGATTGGCTGGTTAGCATTTGAAAAGCGTGCTAGTGGGCAAGTTGTTCACTATCTCTAAGAATTGACTAACCCTGGGAGGGACAGTCCCTCCAGAGTCAGCAAGGCCTCAGATGACCAAACATCAGAATACAGAAAATAAAAGATGTGGTTCATATACACAGACACATAGTATATAGCCGTGGATCTGGGAAATGTGCCCTTCTCCTTCCCTACGAAAAAGAGGACCAGAAACAGTCTGCATTCACATGGAAAGCTCAGTAGTATATATTTCCAGTTTTGCTCCAGGACTATGTAAATTCTCTACGTTCTATCATAATATTCTCTGAATAGATCTGGGCTGTTTGGACATCCCACAGAACATCACATTGGCCTACTCTGCTGATAACATCATGCTAATCTGACTAGACAAGCAGGAAGTGACTGGTATGCTGGAGACCCTGATAGTGCAAATAAACTCCAGAGAGAGAGAGAGACAAGATTCTATGATGATGTATGCTGTCATATGAGTAGCATTTCTAGGGGTAACTTGTCTGAGAATGTGACTGTTCAGAGTTGGGGATAAAAACTCTCTCTTGCCCCAACTAGGGACAGCTTTGTGGGGTTCACCCATCTTTAGGACTCCCCACAGAGTCTCCCAAATGTCTTCTGAGGTCTCATCACAGTTTGACCTCTCCCTCTATCAGGCCTACATCTTGCCTTTCACTTCTCTGATGTTATTCCCAAGAGTATTTGCAAATCAGCCTCCTGTACTCTAATCTCTATCTCAGCATCTGCTTCCTAGGGAAGCCCAACCTGTGACAAAGACTTCTCCTTCATTACCATTTGAGCATCAACACTCACAGAAGAAGTGATCCATGAGGACAGATAGGAGAGAAATCTGGTAAAACAAATGGAAACAAACAGGCACTCTTGTAGAAATGTCAATCATGGTCTTCTTCCACGTACTCTCACCTATAACCCCAGTTGAGGCTGGAAGCGTCGTGTTTCATACATGTACCGATCCCTCTTACCAAGTCCATTACACTCAAGGTAAGACTCTGATCTAAGGCTAATTTATGCATTGGTCAGCCAGTGATAAGTGATGTGGGTGGTCTGGTGTGGAAACACAAAAAGTCAGGTCAATCAAATTCTCCACTATAGAATGGACAGAACCTGAGTGGTTTAGCTCACTCGGTTGTGCATGGGGTACAGAGGAGCGATAAGGGCCGCTGGGGGATGGATATTACAAACTCCGTACAAGGGGATGCAGCTTAATAAGAGAGTGGGCTATAGAAAGGAAAGAAGTTGAGGTGGGAAGAGGGAGGGAACCTTGGTTCTTCCTGGCTTTCCATTTTCAGTTTCTGTGGGCTGAGCAGCACTTTGGTCCCTACCTTTGAGTTCCAAGAGATTCCTGAGAATATTCTTCAATTGAGTTACATTGAATGAATCTCTTACAACCAGAAGAACCTTCCTAGGTTCTTCCTAGGAAGAACCAAGCTTCCTAGGAAGCTTGAGGGGCGTCATTTCTTATTTGATTTATCCTATCACTTTCTTTCCTTTATTATTAGAAACTCTCTATGTATTGTTTTTATTGCTCCATTTAAACAGTAAGCTTTTGGAGATAAGTGTTCTGTAGGTTTTAGAGAAGGCTAATGATAGTCATGATAATAGCTCACGTTAATTCAGCTTTTACCATTGGCCAGACACTGGGCTGGGTGCTTGACACGCACAGACTTCCGTAGTAGATGCTCAACTGTGAGTTGTTATCATAATCACTATTAATAATAATTACCTTAACCTACTTACCCGGTGGGTAAAACTAGAGGAAATGAACTTACAAGACAGCTGGAGGGAGGAAAGGAATAATTTATTCTTAGGGCAGTCATATTTTTCCTTAAGATTTCTTTTTCTTCTTAAAAAAAGTGATACTTTTTTTTTAAGAGAAAATGTGGAAAGTAAAGAAAATCACAAGGAAGACTATTTTTAAAAATTAATTAATTAATTTTAATTGGAGGATAATTACTTTATAATATTGCGATGGCCTCTGCCATACATTGATATGAATTAGCCATAGACATACGTATGTCCCCTCCCTCCAGAACCCGCCTCCCACCCCCGCCCCACCTCATCCCTCCAGGTTCTCACAGAGTACCAGCTCTGGGTTCCTTGTGTCATATATCAAACTCCCACTACCTTACAGATGGTAATGTATATGTTTCAGCGTTATTCTCTCAAATCATCCCATCCTTTCCTTCTCCCACTGTGTCCCAAAGTCTATTCTTTATGTCTGTGTCAAGGAAGACAGTTTTAAAAATCATCCTTATGTTCACCATTAGAGATAAACATTGCTGACACTTCGGTGTATATTTTGCACACACGTGTGGGTACATGTGTTCGGGAACGTGTGTGTGCACACACGCACATACCTTCTATTTTGTCATTTTTTCCCACACACTCTGAATGTGTGAACATTTCCTACACATGCTTCCAGGGCATGACTTTTTTTTAAGAGCTGTGTAGCATCCGCCTAGAGGATAGGTGTCAGGGAAGCAATGAAGCAAAGGCCCCTGGGAGCCTGTTTTGGGAGGACTGTGAACTCTGGACAGTTTCAGGTGTATTTCTGCCTGGATCAGGGGGAAGGGCTATATGACCTCTGGAGGGCACCATGTTTCCAAAATTCTTCTGAAAACAAGAAATTATTGCATCTTCATACCCACCTTCCTTCTGCTTCCCTCATCTTACGTTGATTTTGAAAACTTTTGCTCTTGGACACCTCGAGGCTTCTGAGGATTGGTGCCTTGGATTTGGTCTCTTCAGAGTCTGGGTTCTGGGACCAGTGTGAATGGCCTCCGTCTCTATTATAGAGTCTTAGCTACTCGTTCATTTCTCTGCACAGCACCAGTAGGTACCAGCAGATGGCGCTGTGAGCAAGTGCGTTTGCCTAGGTGTGATTTACACAAGCCCTTGAAGGCTTTAAATATTTATCCCCAAAATTCAATAAAGCTGTTCATCAAATCTAATGCTTGGAATTTGGGCAGCCCATGAAAATATTATCATATTTTGCCTGAGGTTCCAGAATCGTCTGCTGTATGATGTGTTTGTATATTCAGACTCCTGATATTTGTTTATCACCGGCAGGAAGGAATTCATGTTACATAGTGGAGACTGTGCACAGAGATCAGGCCTGGAAAACCCTCCTGAAATTTTCCTTTAAATATTGCAGAAATTGTGAGCTCCTTACCTGACTGAGAGGCCATGTAAATTAGACATAAATTTGACCCATCTCCGTATCCTCAGCACCCACCAAGTGCCTGGCAGAGAGAAAGGGCTTCATGAACCAGTTAATTCAGGGAGGGGGAAGTGGGGTAAGATTACTTTTTGATTTTGAAGGTGTGTGTGTGTGTGTGTGTGCACAGCAGGGGAAAAGTTCGCAGTTAATGATAATCTTGGTATGTGTGTGCGACCCCCTAGGGAGAGTTTGGAAATGCATCTGGCCATCACAGTGATTGGGTGGGTGGATGGGTGAGAGGGGTCCCCTCTGGCATTTAGAGGGCAGGATTTAAGGATAGTGGACACGCAGGAAATAATTCAGCACATAGAATTGTCTTGTCCAAAATGCCATCTGCTCCCCCTTTAAGAAGCCTTGTATGGTTTGTTTCTAGCTGGCAATGTTATGAAAGCCAGGTAACTTCTCTGAACAACAGTTTACCTCATCTGGAGAACGAGGATATAAGCATTCATCTTGATTACCTCATAGAATTGTGAATTTCAAATATGTAACCTATGTTTTTAAAAAAATTTTAATTTGGTATTTGACTACAGATGTTTAGCAATGTTTAGATAGTTTCAGATGGACAGCAGAGGAACTTGGCCAGCTTTATACATGTATCCATTCTCGCCCGAACTCCCCTCCCATCCAGGCTACCACATAACCTTGAGCAGAGCTCCGCGTGGTATGCAGTAGGTCCTGTTGGTTATCCATTTTAAATATAGCAGTGTGTACATGTGGATCCCAAACTCCCTGACTCTTCCCCTCATTCTTCCCCTCTGGCAGCCATAAGTTCATTCTCTAGTTCTGTGAGTCTGTTTCTGCTTTGTAAATAAGTTTATTTCTATCATTTTTTTTTGATTCTGCATATAAGGTATGCCATACTGTATTTCTCTTTCACTGTATGACTTAACTTCACTCAGCATGAAAATCTCTAGGTCCATCCATGTTACTGCAAATGGTGTTATTTCATCCTTTTCCATGGCTGAGTAAAGTTCCATTGTGTATATGTAGCACATCTTCTTTATCCATTCCTCTGTTGATGGATAGTTAGGTTGCTTCTATGTCTTGGCAATTGTAAACAGTGCTGAAATGAACACTGGGGTGCATGTATCTTTTCAGGCCATGTTTTTCTCCAGATATATGCCCAGGAGTGGGACTGTACATTCATGTGCTCTGCTGTGGCGTGCTGAGTCACTTCAGTCGTATCCAACTCTTTGTGACCCTGTGGACTGTAGCCTGCCAAGCTCCTCTGTCCATAGGATTCTCCAGGCAAGAATACAGGAGTGGCTTGCTGTGCCCTCCTCCAGGGGATTGAACCTGTGTCTCTCATGTCTCCTGCATTGGCAAGAGGGTTCTTCACCACCGGCGCCCCACTGGGAAGCCCTGTAGGGTCATCTAGTAGCTCTAGTTTCTGGTTTGTTCTCCGTACTGTTCTCCATGGTGACTGCACCACCGTGCATCCTCACCAACAGTGTAGGGGAGGTTCCCTTCTCTCCACGCCCTCTCAGTATATAACCCATGTTAATACACTTTAAACAAATTACAACGCATTATGTAACCGAGCACCGTTTCTTGATCTGTAGGAAAGTTTCATCCATAAGCCGGGCCTCACTGGCCACAGAAGCTGTAACCAGCTGAGACCTGATCAGGCGGGGCTCAGACCTGTCTCTAGCTGAGTCTCCAGTATGTCAGTCACTAGCTCGACTCTTCCCTGTTGCTCAAGCCCCAAACCAGAGCTGTCTTTGACTCCCCCTTAAGTCCAAATTCTCAGCATTCATATCTATTCTACCGCAAAAATTTAACTCAGATGTATTTCTTTTCTTCATCTTTCCTGCTTCCACCCAGGCTAGGTATGACCCTTGACCTCTGACCTCCTGAGTGAACCCCTGAGGCTAAGGGATCACAAGGTCCCCTTTTGCCCCCTCTATGGCATTCTACCACATGGTAGCCATAATCAGCTTTTAAAGATACACATTGGATCTTTATATGGAAGTGTCACTTCCCAGCATAAATCCCTCCACTGACTTCCTACTTTCCTTGGAATTAAAGCCACTCCTTCCTTTGACGTATAAGACCTTTCATGTTGTGATCTCTTCTGACACTTTTTTGGATTTTTCACATGCATTGTCTCCATGCTCATTCCAATGCACTGAAATTTTGATTCTTGAACTACCAAGCTCTTTCCTGCCTCAGAAATTTTTCCCTTGCTGTTCTCTCCATCCAGAAGACTCTTTTTTTAAAAACAAACAAACAAACAGGATATCAGTTTTCATTGACCAGGTTTTTAATTATCATTTTTGGCCATACCACACACATGCGGAACATCCCTGACACAGGCCCTCTGCAGTGGAAACTTGGAGTCTTAAACATTGGACCACCAGGGAAGTTCCTACCCAGAACACTGTTCCAGGTCTTTTACCTCTTCAAATCTCGGTTCAGATATCACTTCTCAGAGAAGCTACTGTTGGTCTTACCATGTAGACCCGTCCTACTAGGCATCATCTGGATGCAAGTTGTTTAAATTTTTTTTTTAACAATGCTTATCACCCTCTGGAGAGGTACCATTTGTTTTTATCCATTCATTAGTTGAGTCTATTAGGATGTTACTGCTGTGATAGAAGGCACTCTCTTTGACTTGTCACCGCTGTGTTCCTAGGATCTAGAAGACTGCCAAACACACGCCTTAGTGAATGTTTGCTGATGAACAAAACAGTGGCTCTGGCTCAGCATTTCTCCTGGGGTTGCAGCTGAGCTGGTGGCTGGACTCAGTCATCTGAAAGCTTGACTGGGGCTGGAGGATGAGTTTTTAAAGTGACTCACCCCCGTGGCAGGGGGCCTCCGTTCCTTGCCATGTGGACCTCTCCATGAGATGCTCAAGACGTTGAAGCAACTTCTCTGGGAACAAGCAATCTAAGAGACTGGGGGGAAGCTGGGAGGACTTTTTTGATCTCACTCCCCCATTGTCACTTTTGCAATATTCTGTTTGTTGGAAGAGAGTCACTGAGTTTGGCCTACACTCAAAGAGAGGGTAATTAGGGGCCACCTTTGAAAGGGGGTATGTTGAAGAACTGGTAGACATATTTTAATTTTTTAGTTTAATTTTTTAATGTTTTAAATTTAAGTATAGTTGATTTTTGGCTTAGTCGGTAAAGAATCTGCCTGCCAATGCAGGAGGCGGAAGAGATGTGGGTTCAATCTCTGGGTTGGGAAGGTCCCCTGGAGAAGGAAACGACAACTTGCTCCAGTATTCTTGCCTGGAAAATTCCATGAACAGAGGAGCCCGGTGGGCTACCATCCATGGGGTTGAAAAGAATCGGACATGCCTGAGTGCGTGCATGCGTATACACACATAGTTGATTTACAATGTTAATTACCGCTGCACAGCGAAGTGATTCAGTGATGTACAGTTATATGTGTATATTCTTCTCCATTATGATTCTTTAAAATATTATTTTATTTATTTATTTGGCTGCACGAGGTCTTAGTTCAGTTCAGTTCAGTCACTCAGTCGTGTCTAACTCTTTGCGACCCCATGCACTGCAGCACGCCAAGCCTCCCTGTCCATCACCAACTCCCAGAGTTTACTCAAACTCATATCCATTGAGTCGGTGATGCCATCCAGCCATCTCATCCTCTGTCGTCCCCTTCTCCTCCCGCCTTCAATCTTTCCCAACATCAGGGTCTTTTCAAATGAGTCAGTTCTTCACATCAGGTGGCCAAAGTATTGGAGTTTCAGCGTCAGCATTAGTCCTTCCAATGAGTATTCAGGACTGATCTCCTTTAGCATGGACTGGTTGGATCTCCTTGCAGTCTAAGGGACTCTCAAGAGTCTTCTCCAACAGGGTCTTAGTTGCATCACGTGAAATCTTCATTGTGGCATATGGGAGCATTAGTTGCAGCATGTGGGATCTAGTTCTCTGACCAGGGATCCAACCCAGGCACCCTGCCCTGGGAGCAAGGAGTCTGAACCACTGGGATCACCAGGGAAGTCCCTCCATTGTGGTTTAGCACAGGATATCAAACATAGCCTTCTGTACCATACGTAGAACCTCGCTGCTTATCCATTCCCCGTATAAAAGCCTACGTCTGCTAACCCCAACCTCCCATTCCCCCAGCCCCCTCCCTCTTGGCAACACCAGTCTGTCCTCTTGTGGACCTATTTTAAAATAAGCACACTCAGGCCATCATTTGCTAAGCCTGGCACTCTTTCACTGAACCATATATCTCTTTCAGGCTTCATTTAATGGTTTAAAACATGTCACTGTCAACATGAAGGCAGAAAGTGAAAACAGGGATGGTTAGACACAACTACCCCCCCAGCTTCTGAACCCAAAGAGACTCGGCCTAGTGATGTGTGACGAGCAGCATCCTCTTGGTCTGTGAAGGAGCGCCTGGGAAACAGGCACAGGCTTGACTTTTCTTCTTACCTCTTTGTACTGACTTCTTATCTTTCAACATTGGCATTTGGTGCTGGGTGGCACAGATACAATCTTGGCCCTTAAGCTACCAAAAATGAAACCCCAGTGATAATAACTGGGGCTAGAAAATCCAAAGCCCAAGGAAACTTGTCTCTGAGAATCCTAGTTAATTGAAGTAATTAAATCAGCAGGAAGCCATCTGAACAATTATCACACTACAAGGAAAAACTCATTTTAAGGCCTTCAAATAAACATTCTAATAAATAGCTATTAGTTTATATTTGTAAATACCATTGGCTTATCAGAAAATTTGCTAATTGATTTTTAATTAAGGGGAATTGCACGTTTATAGTAATACTGCCTTGAGTTCATGACTTCCCAGGTGGCGCTAGTGGTAAAGAACCAGCTTGCCAATGCAGGAGACATAAGAGACCTGGATTTAATTCCTGGGTCAGGAAGATTCCCTGGAGGAGGACATGGCAACCCACTCCTCCAAAACCAAGAAGAGAAACAAAATAAGGTCACTAAAGAAATTTCAAGTTTTAGAGAAGGAAATGACAACCCTTTCCAATATTCCTGCCTGGGAAATCCCATGGACAGTGGAGCCTGGCAGGCTACGGTCCATCGGGTCACAAAGAATCAGACACAACCAAAGCAACTTAGCATGCCTTGAGTTCAACATCCTCCTTCTGGTTTGGACGTGGAGCCCTGGACTCACTTTGAGAAATTAAGAAATGGACTTGGTCTCTCTTGGCCAAAGTTGTGGTTTTCTTTTTTGGGGTCCTACATTAGATTATTCCATGAGGGGCTAGTTAATGATGTCTCTATATCTTCACGAGTGGGGAACTCGAAGTCGTGTTACCATGAGAAAAACAAGAGGGTCCTTATAGAAATACAGTTGAGGGACTTCCCTGGTAGCCCAGTGGTTAAGAATCCACCTTCCAATGCAGGAGGCATGGGTTCAATCCCTGGGTTGGGAAGATCCCCTGGAGAAGGGGAAATACTATGGACAGAGGAGCCTGGCGGGTTACAGCCTGTGGTCAGGGAATTAAGATCCCACATGCCTGGGGGGCAACTAAGCCTGCGCTCTGCAACTGAACCCCCAAGCGGCAACTAAAGAGTCAATGCACAGCTTCTACAGATCCTGCATGACATAATGAAGATTCTGCTTGCCACAACTAAGACTCAGTGCAGGAAAAAAAAAAAAAAAGAGAGACTCTGCAGGCCTTTCCCAAGGGGGGAAAAAAAAGCCATTTGCACACACACAATTTTATGTACAGTTTGGGCAATTTAATCACCCTCTGGAAATCAATGGTGGACTCCCTAAGGGTCTATTTATCCCAAGATAAGAACTCTGGCCATTTACGCAGCAACAAGGTGTTATCCACCAAGCTGAGGTGTAGACTTCATATCAGAACTGAAGGTAAAACTGTTTGGGCTCTCAGTAGAGATTCCCTTCCCACTTCCCTTAAGTCTGCCATCTGTCAGTGATTAGGGGGAAAGGGCACCAGGTTGAAAATAACAGTTTATCAGGGATTCAACCTCCTTGTTGGCTTCCCAGGTGACACTAGCGGTAAAGAATCTGCCTGCCAATGCAGGAGACATAGGAGACACGGTTCCATCCCTGGGTTGGAAAAATTCCCTGGAGGAGGACATGGCAACCCACTCCAGTATTCTTGCCTGGAGAATCCCATGGACAGAGGAGCCTGGTGGGCTATAGTCCATGAAGTTGCAAAGAGTCGGATATGACTGAACTGACCTGGAATGCATGCATCCTCTTTGTTACCTTATAGGAAGGCACCTATGTTAACTTTTCTCATAATATTTATGTAATGGCATGTTTTGGAATCAGATATCCTAACAGAATTGCTCACTCCTTTCTCCAATTCAAGGTTCATTTGGGTAGGGGGGTTGCTTGGATTTGACAGTAACTGGCTGTGTTTCATGGGCATGCCCACATCCCCCTCCACTTCTTCGACATATCCGTGGCAGAGTAATATGATAAAGTTCTGACTTGACACAGTGAGTAGTCTGTAATATGCTAACATTTCTGTATCATGTTAGTATTGCATTAAGCTAATATGATACTAATTCAAGATGACAGGAGAAATGACTAATACAATAAGACCTTCAGCTAGTCCTCCTGGGCTGCCACACGTGTCTGATTTAATTCACCTGAAACCTCCAATGGATGGGCAGGGTTAAGGTGCCGTGGGGCCATTGAAGCGAAAGTCTCTGAAAACCAAAAACGACTGGATATTTCCTGTCTCTCCCTCCCATACTTTCCATCTCTGCATCTCAATTCTGGGGATGCAGAAAAAACAGGAGTGGTCAGACAGAAGGAGTGGTTGGTTGAAAGCCTCAAATTCAAGGTCTTAGCTCTCAAAGTATTCATCTTGGGCAAGTTACTTCATTCTTTTGCATTTCAGTTTCCGCTGGAAAATAATGTAATAACCTCATGGGGCCATTTTGAGGATTAAATAAGGCAATGTGATGAGATGGTTAACTAGCATCACCAACACCATGGACATGAAATTAAGCAAACTCTGGGAGACAGTGGAGGACAGAGGAGCCTGGCATGCTGCAGTCCACGGGGTTGCAAAGAGTCGGACATGACTCAGCATCTGAGCAACAAATACATAGTGTTCAAAAAATGATGATGGTGAGGACAACAAAATGGTATCTCACTGGACCTACAAACTGAAGGACTTACTTGGAAAACACTTGGATCTAGAGATTTACTTGAAAAATTTTTTTTATTGCGGTAAAAAATGCATACGTAAAATTTACCATTGTAATCACTTCTGTTTTCACATATAATTGTGTTTTCTTTTATTTCTTTCAGCAATGTTTTGCTGTTTTCAGTATATGTCTTTTGCCTCTTCTGTTAAGTTTATTCTTAAGTGTTTTCTTATCACTTTTTTAGGTTATTATAAATGGAATTTTTTCTTAATTTCTTTTTGGATTGTTCGGGGAGACACTTTTTGTTATACATTTTCTTGAAACGTTCAGTATTTTAAAAGTTCATGAGCACATGGTAAAAAATTCACACATCATGGGAACATATACAGTGAGAAATAAGTCTTTCCTTTATACCTGACCTCCAGGTTCAGGCTCTGTCTCCCAGAATCCTTCATTTTTGTTGCTAGTTGACTGTTACACCTTCCAGAGATGTGCTATCTTGCTAGAGTCATTTCACGAACAGATGGCACGTGCAATACACACTGTTTTGGACCTTGCTTTTTTCCTTTTAAAATTCAGTATATCACGGAGATGGCTGAAGATTAGCACACCAGGAAAGACCTTATTCTATTGAAAGGCTACTGACTTTTTACTTGTATGCCTTTATTTTTCAAGCCATTTCCATAGTAAGAGACATTTAGATTATCTCCAGTTTTTGCTGTTAGAAAGAATGCATCAGCGGACATCCTTGTACATGTATCTTTGAGTACAGCTATGAATGTGATACTGGGATAAATTCTTGAATCTGTTTCTAGAAAGGCAATTGCTGAATCAAGATTATGAACGTGAGAATTATGGGGAGATTGTGTTGGAGTTTTAACAATTTACATACTGCTGATAATATGCAAGGAGAGATGTTTTTCCCATATCAGTAGTGGCATTTTGAATTTTGCCAGGTTTTGATAGATTAAAATAATGGCATATTTTTAATGGTTTAATTTTCATTTTTTAATAACAAGTCATGTTCAACATATTTTTTTTGATATATAATTGACATATGGCACTATATCATATGATGTATAGCATACAGATTTGAATTACTTATATAATGAGATGAAACCACAGTAAGTTTAGAGGACATCCGTCATCACACATAGATACAAAATTAAAGAGATAGAAAAAAAATTTTTTTCCCTGTGATGAGAAGTCTTAGGATTTACTCTGAATAGCTTTTATATGTAACATTGTCATTGTTCTGTTGCTAAGTCACATCTGACTGTGTGACCCCATGGACTGCAGCGTGCCAGGATTCCCTGTCCTTCACTATCTCCCAGAGTTTGCTTCAACTCATGTCCATTGAGTCGGTGATGCCATCCAACCATCTCATCCTCTGTCTTCCCCTTCTCCTCCTGCCCTCAATCTTCCAGAAATGTTAGTTATATCTATTATGTTGTACATTACATTCCTTGTACTTATTTTTCTTATAACTGAAAGTTCATACCTTTTGACTACCTTCATCCAATTCCCCTCCCCCCAGTCCCTACTCCCACCTCTGACAACCACAAATTTTATCTCTTTTTCTATGAGATTGTTTGTTTTTGAGTTATAATTGACCTTATGTTAGTCTCTGTTATACAACATAGGCTTAAAGTTTCTATACATTTCAGAATGATCACCACGATCACTCTAGTTACCGTCTGTCACTATACGAAGATATTACATAATTGACGGTATTCCCCACACTGTACATTTCATACCCATGACTCACTTATTTTAGAACTGCAAGTTTGTACTTCTGAATCTCCCTCACTTGTTTTTCTCCTTTCCCCCACCCCCTCTGGCAGCCATCTCTTTGTTCTCTTTATCTATGCCTCTCTTTCTGTGTACTGATTTTGTTTTTTCAATTTCAGGTGACATCATATAGTATTTGTCTTTGTGTGGCTAGACCACACTGACTCCTTTCAGTCATCTCCATCTCAGTTAGGCCTGCAGTCCCCCTCCCTCCCCTTTCTGCATTGTTGAGCTTTAGCCTAACTCACGAGGAATGTGCCCAAGCCAGATGAGTTCCCTACCAACCTTTACTCTTGCCTTCATCTGATATGAAAACTGGAAGGATGCCTTTTGCTGATGCAGATGGTTAATGACCCTTGAGGAATAATGGTCATGAGAGCTGGGGGCGGGGTGAGGTGGGGTGGGGGAACCTTTGGTTCCCTCTGGTGCAGACGGCCTTCTGCCTTAGTAGTCAGGTTCTATTTTTAGTTGGGGCACCTTTAAATCCCCCCTTTTTTAAAATCAGTGCAGAGTGCAACTGTGAATATCTTTGGCTCATCATCTGCCCAATCCTACCTATATGTAGGCAGTTTACTCACAATAAACTTCAAAATTGCACTGTATGGAGTTGTCTGTTTTGTTTTTCTGTCTCAAAGTTTCTTTTCATTTCAGAGGCTATTATTCGAAATCACCACATTCCAACAGTCTTTCTCCATCTGACTTATTCACTTAGCATAATACCCTCCAGGTCCATTGATGTTGTTGCAAATGGCAAGATTATGTTCTTTTTATGGCCAAGTAATATTCCATTGTATATCTATACCACATCTTCCTTATCCATTCATCTATTGATGGGCACTTAGGTTGCTTTCATATCTTGGAGACCTACATAATTCTGCAGCAAACTGCTGCTGCTGCTAAGTCGCTTCAGTCGTGTCCAACTCTGTGCGACCCCAGAGACGGCAGCCCATCAGGCTCCCCCATCCCTGGGATTCGCCAGGCAAGAACACTGGAGTGGGTTGCCATTTCCTCCTCCAATGCATGAACGGGAAAAGGGAAAATGAAGTCGTTCAGTCGTGTCCAACTCTTAGCGACCCCAAGGACTGTAGCCTACCGGACTCCTCCGTCCATGGGATTTTCCAGGCAAGAGTGCTGGAGGGGTGCAAATACCTTTTCAAATTAATGTTTTCCTTTTCTTTGGATAAATACTCAGGAGTTAAATTGTTAGACTGTACAGTAGTTTTATTTTTTAATTTTTTGAGGAATTTCCATACTGCTTTCCATAGTGGTTGCACCAATTTACATTTTCACCCACAGAGTATTAGGGTTACTTTTTCTCTATACCCTTGCCACCACTTGGTTTTGTTGTCTTTTTGATAATTGCTCTTCTGATTGGTGTGAGGTGATATCTAATAGTGGTTTTGATTTGCATTTACCAGATTATTAGATGTTCAGTATATTTTTTAAATGCTTTAAAAAAAACCCCTATGAATCACATCACATATTTCATGTTAATTTATGTATTGGGTTGTTGAATTTTTCTTAACTTGTTAAAAAACCTCTTATTGTATACAAAATTACCTCCTTTTTTTGTTTGATTTTACACTTTGTTTATGGTGACCATTTTATTCTAGAGATATTTAAAAATTTTATGAAATCAAGTTTTAAACTTTAAAAATTTTCTTTGTGACTTTTGGGTTTTATATCATCAAGTGGCCTTTTCTATTACAAAATTTAAAAAACTAAATTATCCTGCGTTTTCTTTTAGTGTTTTTACTTTTTTGTTTGTTTGTTTGTTTAAATGTTTGATTTATTCAACATTTATTTTGGGATAAAAAGTTAGTTAAGGATCTGTTTTCTCCCCGCCTAAGTATCTAACCAGTTGTCATAATGTCTTTTATTCAAAAGATTTTCTCTATGGACTGAAATACTAGCTTTGTCACATAATACATTTCCATAGGTATTTAGACTCATTTCTAGTCTTGCTATTCTTTTGTCTGTTTTATGCACCTGGATCAAATTATTTTAATTATTGAAGCTTTACATCTCCCTAGAATGAGCTTTACTCACTTAAGAAATATTCCATTGATATATTGTTGAGGTTGTATAAATTTTATGGGTTGATTTAGGGTGAAGTGACATCTTTACACTGCTTAATCTTCTTTCCAAGGACACAGTTGTCTTTTCATTCATTCGAGTTTTCTTTCATGTCCCTCAGTAGTGCCCTAAAGTTTTCTTTTTATAGATTCTGCACCTTTTAAACTTATTCCTTAATATTTTATCTTTTTGAATGTAAATGAGACTTTTCCCTTC
The DNA here is from genome assembly GCF_019320065.1 of Cervus canadensis. Lineage (NCBI taxonomy): Eukaryota > Metazoa > Chordata > Mammalia > Artiodactyla > Cervidae > Cervus > Cervus canadensis. The sequence goes on from NC_057403.1 coordinate 44,147,191, forward strand.
CATTATCTGTTCTAATTGGAATATTGTATAGAGAAAGCTATTGTTATGTGTATATAAAATTTAAATACTTACTTTATTGAGTTCTCTCTTTTTTCATAGCTTTGTAATTGATCCTCTTGAGTTTCATTGGTATACAAGCACATGATTTTGCCTTCCTATTTCCAGTTTTAACCATCACATTTTTGTGGCTTGCTAAAGCATCTGGAGGAATGTTAAATAGCAGTAGTGGTGATGGGTGTCTTCCTTTCTTTCTTGAAAAAAATTATGTATTTCTTTACGACTGGGCTGGGTCTCATCGCTGTGCTCGGGCTTTCTCTGGTTGTGGTGAGCGGGGGCTGCTCTCTGGTTGTGGCACAAGGCTTCTTATTGTGGCGGCCTCTCTTGTTGCAGAGCAAAGGCCCTGAGATGTGTGGCTTCAGCAGCTGTGGTGCGTGGGCTTAGTTGCCAAGTGGCATGTGACGTCTTCCCAGATCAGGGATTGAACCCATGTCACTTGCATTGGCAGGTGGATTCTTAACCGCTGGACCACCAGGGAAGACCAGGTGTCTTCCTTTATTCCAGGTCTGATGAGAATGATTTGGTAATTCACTGTTAACACACGATGATGCCTTTTCCTTACAAATATTGCATATACACATTTCTCTGTCTAAATAGGCTTAAAAACCATATTAAAGATGTATCTATCTCTTCATGCTTTAATAAAGAGTTTAGTTTTTTTCAACCAAGATGGAATGTTGTTTTTTTAATCTGATACCTTTCCCAGCATCTTTGAAGATGGTTAGATCCTTTCTCTCCATTGACATGTGACTCTAGTGAGTCCTAACGTTGAACTTTCTTTGCATATTAAATCTTGTTATCGTCTTCTTTTAGTACACTGCCAGATCCTAAGTGCTGATATTTTATTCAGGTTTTTTGTATTACTATTCATAAGGGAGATTTACTATGTATTTTTTTTATTATGCTATTTTTATCAGGTTTTGGTTTCCAAGTTTTGTTAGCTTTGTAAAAAGAAGTTGGAAATAGTCTTCTAAGACTCTAAATAGTTGAAGTAGCACTGGAATTCTGTGAAGATTTGGTTATTTTTCTTTTTGAAACTCTCTTCTAGCTAGCTCTTTTATTCCTCTCTGAATTATTACTAAAATCAGTGTATTTTAAAAAAGTATAGCTGTATGTAGTGCCAGTTGTGGTATAAAAACATTATGATAAATTAATGTGCATAAAAATTAGTGTATTTATAGTCTCACCTCTTCCTGGGTCAGCTGTGATATATTTTTCTAGGAAATTATCTATTCCACCCCAGTCTTCAACTTTACAAGGAATTGAAGTCTTTATTATCATTCTTTGAATTATCTCTTTTATTATTTCCCTGTCATCACTTATATTTTGTACCTCTGCTGTCTTCTTGTTTCTTTATTAGATTAGTTAATGGTACATACATTTTATTATTTTTTCCCTCAAAAATCTAGCTCTTGGATTCATTCCCTAGTCACTACTTTTCATATTAAGTCACTAATTTCTGCTTTTGAAGCTACTTATTCCTTACTCTTGATTTCCTTAGATTTATTTCTCTATGCTTAAAAATAAACTTTTTGGAAGTTGTGCAACTTATTTTTATTCTCTCTTATTTAAAAATATACATATTTTAAGCTTGCTTTTTCCATGAATATTGTTTTTGTTTTATTCCACAGGTTCTGATGCACCATCTTTTCACCTTTGGACATAGTCCAAAATTTTGATTTTGAGTTCTTCTTTGGCACAAAATTTATTTAAGATGAGGTTTACCACTTTTTCAGTGGCAATGTGTTTATTGTTTAGTGCATTCTTATTAATTTCTAGCTTTCTTTCTTTGTAATTAGAGTATGCTATCTGAGTTTTTTTTTCCTTGTGGTAAAATGTACATAAACATAACATTTATCATTTTGACTATTTAAAATACATAGTTCTGTGCCATTAAGTACATTTACACAGTTGTGCAACCTCCATCAACATTAATTTCCAGAGCATTGCCATCTTCCCTGAACTCATTAAATAATAACTTCCCTTTTCCCATTTCTCCCATGGAGGTGTTTCCTTCTTTTTCGGCTTTTTTTTAAGTTTGTTTTTTAATTGGAGGAAAATTGCTTTACAATGTTGTGATGGCCTCTGCCATACAACAGCATGAATCAGCCATAATCACACATGTATCCCCTTCCTCTTGAGCCTCCCATCCCTTCCTCCATCCCACCCTTCTAGATCATCAGAGCTCCTGGCTATTTTTTTTAAAACTTATTTGTTTTTAATTGAAGGATAATTGCTTTACTTTATTGTGCTTATTTCTGCCATACCTCAACATGAATAAGTCATGGATATAGACACATGTTCCCTTCCTCTTGAACCTGCCTCCTGCCTCCCAGCTCATCCCACCCCTCTAGGTTGTCACAGAGCACTGGTTTGAGCTCCCGGAGTCATATAGCAAATTCCCACTGGCTGTCTATTTTAGATATGGTAGCTTACCAGGTGGGTATATGAGCTTTACATATGAGCTTCCCAGGTGGCTCAGTGGTAAAGAATCTGCCTACCAATGCAGGAGACACAGGAGACATGAGTTTGACCCCTGGGTCAGAAAGATACCCTGGAAGAGGAAATGGCAATCCTTTTCAGTATTCTTGCCTGGGAAATCCCCTGGGCAGAGGGGCGTGGTGGGCTACAGTCCATGGTGTCACAGTCAGACACGACTGAGTGAACACGATCATGAGTGTGTGTATGTCTCTGCTACTTTCTCTATTTGTCCCAATCCTTCCTGCACTGTGTCCACAAGTCCATTCTCTGACGCTGAGAATTTGCTGAGGTTTTATTTGCGGCCTTACTCACACATGACCATCTTCTGTTTGTCTTTACCTGGAACATCTTATTCACTATTTCACTTCCAATTTTTCTGAGGGATTTTGTTTTAGATATACGTCTTGTGTGTAGCATACAGTTGAACTTTTTATTGTGATCCAATCAATGTATTTTAAAGGGTGTCTTCAGTCAGTCTTTCAGTTCAGTCGCTCAGTCATGTCTGACTCTGTGACCCAATGGACTGCAGCCCGCCAGGCCTCCCTGTCCATCACCAACTCCCGGAGTTTACTCAAACTCATGTCCACTGAGTTGGTGATGCCATCCAACCATCTTATCCTCTGTCATCTCCTTCTGCTGCTGCATTCAACTTTCCCAGCATCAGGGTCTTTTCAAATGAGTCAGTTCTTCGCATCAGGTGGCCAAAGTATTGGAGTTTCAGCTTCAACATCAGTCCTTCCAATGAACATTCAGGATTGATTTCCTTTAGATGGACTGGTTGGATCTCCTTGCAGTCCAAGGGAATCTCAAGAGTCTTCTCCAACACCACAGTTCAAAAGCATCAGTTCCTTGGCACTCAGCTTTCTTTATAGTCCAACTCTCACATCCGTACATGACTACTGGAAAAACCAGAGCTTTGACTAGACAGAACTTTGTTGGCAAAGTAATGTCTCTGCTTTTTAATATGCTGTCTAGGTTGGTCATAACTTTCCTTCCAAGGAGTAAGCGTCTTTTAATTTCATGGCTGCAGTCACCATCTGCCGTGATTTTGGAGCCCCCCAAAATAAAGCCAGTCATTGTTTCCATTGTTTCCCCATCTATTAGCCTTGAAGTGATGGGAACAGATGCCATGATCTTAGTTTTCTGAATGTTGAGTTTTAAGTTCAGTTTTTCACTCTCCTCTTTCACTTTCATCAAGAGGTTCTTTAGTTCTTCGGTTTCTGCCGTTAAGTGTGGTGTTATCTGCATATTTAATGTTATTGATATTTCTCCTGGCAATTTTGATTCCAGCTTGTGCTTCATCCAGCCCAGCATTTTGCATGATGTATTCTGCATAGAAGTTAAATAAACAGGGTGACAATATACAGTCTTGACTTATGCCTTTCCCAATTTGGAACCAGTCTGCTTTTCCATGTCCAGTTCTAACTGTTGCTTCTTGACCTGCATACAGATTTCTCAGGAGGCAGGTTAGGTGGTCTGGTATTCCCATCTCTTGAAGAATTTTCTACAGTTTGTTGTGATCCACACAGTCAAAGGTTTTGACATACTCAATAAAGCAGAAATAAATGTTTTTCTGGAACTGTCTTGTTTTTTCCATCATCCAGTGCATGTTGGCAATTTGATCTCTGGTTCCTCTGCCTTTTCTAAATCCATCTTGAACATCTGGAAGTTCATGGTTCACATACTGTTGAAGCCTGTCTTAGAGAATTTGTTAGCGTGTGAGATGAGTGCAATTGTGCAGTAGTTTGAGCATTCGTTGGCATTGCCTTTCTTTGGGATTGGAATGAAAACTGACCTTTTCCAGTCCTGTGGCCACTGAGGAGTTTTCCATATTTGTGGGCATATTGAGTGCAGCACTTTCACAGCATCATCTTTTAGGATTTGAAAGAGCTCAACTGGAATTCCATCACCTCCACTAGCTTTGTTCGTAGTGATGCTTCCTAAGGCCCACTTGACTTCACATTCCAGGATGTCTGGCTCTAGATGCATGATCACACCATGGGGATTATCTGGGTCATGAAGATCTTTTTTGTATAGTTTTTCTGTGTATTCTTGCCACCTTTTCTTAATGTCTTCTGCTTCTGTTAGGTCCATATCATTTCTGTCCTTTATTGAGCCCATCTTTGCATGAAATGTTCCCATGGTATCTCTAATTTTCTTGAAGAGATCTCTAGTCTTTCCCATTCTATTGTTTTCCTCTATATCTTTGCGTTGATCACTGAGGAAGGCTTTCTTATCTCTCCTTGCTATTCTTTGGAACTCTGCATTCAAACAGGTATATCTTTCCTTTTCTCCTTTGCTTTTTGTTTCTCTTCTTTTCACAGCTATTTGTAAGGCCTCCTCAGACAACCATTTTGCCTTTTGCATTTCTTTTTCTTGGGGATGGTCTTGATCACTGCCTCCTGTATAATGTCATGAACCCTGTCCGTAGTTCATCAGGCACTCTGTCTATCAGATCTAATCCCTTGAATCTCTTTGTCACTTCCACTGTATAATCATAAGGGATTGGATTTAGGTCATACCTGAAAGGTCTAGTGGTTTTCCCTACTTTCTTCAATTTAAGTCCGAATTTGGCAATAAGGAGTGCTTGATCTGAGCCATAGTCAGTTCCCTGTCCTGTTTTTGCTGACTGTATAGAACTTTTCCATCTTTGGCTGCAAAGAATATAATCAATCTGATTTTGGTCTTGACCATCTGGTTATGTCCACGTGTAGAGTCTTCTCTTGTGTTGTTGGAAGAGGGTGTTTGCTATGACAAGTGTGTTCTCTTGGCAAAACTCTATTAGCCTTTGCCCTGCTTCATTCTGTACTCCAAGGCCAAATTTGCCTGTTACTCCAGGTCTTTCTTGACTTCCAGCTTTTGCATTCCAGTCCCCAATAATGAAAAGGACATATTTTTTGGGTGTTAATTCTAGAAGGTCTTGTAGGTCTTCATAGAACTGTTCAACTTCAGCTTCTTCAGCATTACTGGTCGGGGCATAGACTTGGATTGCTGTAATATTGAATGGTTAGGGTAAGCATTTCCTGGATCCTGACCCAACAATTCCAGAGCAAGCAATTGATTTGGGAGATGATCCCAGGAGATAATTAGCAAGGAAGAGGGGAAGTGAGACAGGGAAGTGAGGACAGCCAATCTAGGGAGCAGGAATAAGCAGTTTTCCACTCCATCCTACTGGGGATCTCTGGAAGACAGTGTGGTACCCAACTCTGCATTGCCTACCAAAGGGCTAAGGCTCCTGTTCTTCATTGACAGAGGGCTGCTCTCTACTCTGCCCCTCATGTGGGCTGAACATGCTCCTGCAGCCAGAGAAAGCACCCAGACACAGTCCTGGTGTTCGCAGTAGAAACCATTGGTCCATATGTGACTGGTGAGTGCTGAGGGGTTACGAGTGGAGGTCTGACAGCATCACTCCGAGAAGTGAAGTTCACTTCACAGAGTGATGAGGTTTCTGAGATGCTGGGAAGCTAGGCTAAGAATATGTTTCAGAGGCCCGAGGCGCTGCCTTGCTTTTTTCTTTTTTTAAACTGTGTTAAAATGTCGCCCTACCAACCCTAACTTTGGTTTGAGAAGTTATTATGTACAACTTATAAGTCCCATGTGAAGCAGCAAAAATTGAGCTTCTCAGTTCTCATCGAGCCTTGGCTTTAGCATCACAGAAGCTATAGCCCCACTGAGGTTGCAGTTATAGTCCATATGGCCATTCTGCACCTGTGAATTCTCTCTACATTTGGCTAAACAAATCAAGAATTAATCTTATGATGGGCGTGTACATCTTTCAGTTTAAAGCTTACCTGCAATACTGCTATCCCACTTTCCCTACTGGGAAGAGATCTCTGCTTTTAGATGGGTCTTATGTTATACTGTTTTTAATTCTGTTAGTGCACTGAAGGAATACATGTACTTAAGTTCTTTTGATTCTATAACTTTTATTTATTGGGCCAGATTGTGTAATGTAGAGCGATGGGGCCTTGGAAATCAGTCAGATTGGGTTTGAGTTTTGCTTCCTCTGCTCACTGTGTGACCTTGAATATGTCACCCCAAACTTTCATTTCAGATTATTACATTGAGAGCGAGAATAGAATATTTTCTAAGCTATGAAGTTAAATCCTATCCAGTGTCTCTTATTCAATAAAAGTTTATCCATAAACCAAAACCTTTTTTTGATTCTGTCTCCTAATTATATCTTACATTTATCTCTTTTGTTTTGTTAATATCATCATTACTATCATCTTCACCCATGACATCCTCAATGCTCACCCGGACCTCTGCAGGAGCCCCCTAAGTGGTTGCCTGATATTTGTTCCTGCATCCTCGGGGTGGACATCCATTCCCATTTTCTTGGTTGCAGAACTGTGATTTTTCTTGGGGGAACATCCAGTTCCATTAGGTACAGTCCTAGTGCGAAGATCAAACGAGATACTCCTTACTCCTTCCAACCCACTCATCTGCCCAGGGGTGGGCATGTGACCTATATGAAGCATTCAGATTCTCTGTCTTAGAAATTTAAGTTTTGAGCAGAATGTAATAAAGACTGAAAATGACTGGAGTTATTCATCCAGTTGGCAGTACCAGAAGAGACTAGCCATTAATTTTTGCTTCCCAGCCAGGCTCTTCAGATTTTCCTTTGATTCTGGGCCCTAGTCCATAACCTTCTAATAAATTGCCTTTTTCCTCTTTTTTTGCCTAGGTTAACCTGAGTGAATTCCTGTTGCTTATGACCAAAGAAATTTAACTAATATCCATGATATTGGTGAGGATAAAGACTAAGCTGCTGTACCAGAAGTTGGAAAACACAGTGGGTCAAGTTTGTCTGTTAGAAACAAAGATCTAGGTTTGTTTCGCTCTGTATAACAGTCCAGAGTGAGGGAGGAGGTCTGTTCCCTGAGGTCACATGGCCCCAGGGAGCTTCCACCTTGTTGCTCTGCCCATTCCTAGGGTTCTGTCCTTGTTCTCATGATCGATGCTCGATCACTGCCATATTCACATTCCAGCCCACAGAAGTGAGCGGAAGCCTGTGGCAAGCCATTCCTGTTAAACAAGCAACTCAAAGTGTTAGCCACTCCATTGTGCCCCACTCTTTGCGACCCCATGGACTGTATTCTGCTAGGCTCCTCTGTCCATGGGATTTCCCAGGCAAGAATACTGGAGTGGGAAGCCATTCCCTTCCCGGGGATGGAACCTGGCTCTCCCACACATTGCAGGCAGATTCTTTACCATCTGAGCCACTAAGTGACTAGAAGGTGTTTACTCTGCTAATGCTCCCATGGTTTGGCCACACCTGGCTGAGCGGGAGGCTGGGAAATGGAGGCTCCAGCTGGGTGAACATGTGCCCGGGAAGAAAGGGAGGAGGATTTGCGGAAAACAGGCAGTTTGCCACATGCCATCTTTCAGATTCATTTCTTCACACCAGGGTGAGAGTGGTCACACACACATGCGTGTAAACATGTCATCTTCCTGCTTATAAGCCTCCCATGGCCTCACACTGTGGCTGGATTAAAACCAAGACCATCCCATGGCTTCTAAGTTCCGCTCGCTGGGTCCACTTCTTCATTCTCCTGACCCTGCCAAATCACCCTGGCATCTTCTTGGTTACATGAGCAGCACTTAAAAAAAAAAAATGCATCCTGGGCAGTTTCATCTGCTTGGAACATTCTTCTCTCCCTTTTGCTTGATTTGCTAATTCCTATTTACCTTTCATTTCTCAGCATAGTCATCATTCTTTTCAAGGATGCCTTTATAGACTCCCAGATTAGGTCCTAATCCTCTGATAAATCCTCTTGTAGTAACCCATACCTTATTTTTCTATTATTTAGTAAGCTTAAGTCAACATGTGACTGATCAGTACTATTCTCCTCTCCCAGAACATCAGTCCCATGAGGACAGGAAACACCCCACCCATCACCTTGGGATCCTTAACACCCAGCACAGTGCGAGGCACGGAGAAGACTCTCAAAAAATACCCAGTGAGCCCACAAATGAAGGAAGGATGTGGGTGGGTGGTGTAAGAGCCTATTTGGGATGAAAGTTTCTTGGTTTGAAGAAACGGGTGTAGATTCCAAGTGTATCTGTGCGTGTCCCGATGCAGAATTCTCAGAGATGAGGGATGCAGACAAGGGGTAGGGAAGAACCAAAGACCTCGGCCACCACTGGAGATTTTAACTGGGAGTTCTCCCTGCCTGGAAGCAAACTCTATGGATGCTGTTTTTCTTGGCTGAGTCCTTGGCAAAGAGAAAGGGAAGAAGGATGGGGAGAAAGAAAGGACAAGGAGAGATAGGGAAAGAAAAGAGCAACGTGAGTGATGACATTCCTTGGGTAGCAGCTAAGGTGTTCATGTGGGTTAACAAGCACAGTGACCATTCTTTACCTTCTTCTGGGATTCAGTGTTCTCGAAGTGTGTTCACAGATGTCATTTCATCTGTCGTTTCTTCCTTTCATGGCCCTTTGGGGTAGGCAAGACCGTACTTCTTATCTTCATTAAAAATATCTTCAATTGTTTTTATTTCTTATCACAAATGACACATATTTCCTGTAGGAATGTTACCAAACATAAACTAGAAGAAGGAAAAAAAAAATCTTCTCACTCAGAGATAGGCACTGTTAATACCTTGATGTATATCTTTCTCCATTTCCCCCCCTGTATATTTAATATTCTCACTTTAGGGATGATGATGAAGCTGGGGAGGGTGAGTGTTTATGTGTTTCTTTCTTTCTTTATTTATATAACTATTTCTTTCTAACAACCTCCATAGGAAAAGGATTTGAGGCACTGGGCTGACACAGTCATGGGAGACTGACTCATACTTGGTGCATATATTCAAACTCATATTTACATTCACACGGCTGTTTCCACTTCTCCAGCCAATGGAACTTCATGAATAAGAATTTGTCTTCTCCTCCCAGGCAGGACTGGCTTGAGCACCAAGAGACATGGGGGCTGGCTCTGGAGAGAGAGGTAAGAAGGCAGGTTGTGGACGGGAAGCATAAAGAAGGCTGATACAGCCCAGGACAGATGGACAGACTTTCTGATGACACATTCTGATGCCCAACCTAACAGATGACAGTTAGCAGTCACCAGCTGTAAAGTGACTGTAAATGCTGCTTCGAATAAAATGAGTCTTTTTTTTTTTTTTCTGACGCATTTAGTGAAACATTTAAAAATCCAACAATGAATGTTTGTTGGCAGCCCAGAAGCTGTGTGACGCCAGGGAGAGGCTGGATATTTGCTGTCGATGAAAGCTTCTGGTGGTGTGCTCTTTCCACTTAAAGCAAGACATTGTTGCCTAGAAGGAGGGACATGAAGCCATTTAGCGGTGCTCCTGCCGTGCTGGTTGACCTTGAGAGCGTTCCCTTCCTCCATCTGTAACGGGTCTCCCTGCTTCCACTCTTGCCCCCCACCAACTCCCACCCTCCCACCCGCACTTTTGACATAGTCTCTAGAAATGATTTGTAAAAATATCAAGTTATTTGAATCAATCTCCCTAGGATTTGAATTAAATCCTCCCTATGTCAACCCTTTATAATCCTCCCATGTCAGCCCAATAGCCTACTTTAAAACCCTTCTATGGGAGTGAAACTCAAACTCATGAGATGTAGAACCACATAAGAAGGTCCTATGCCAACTAAAGCCCACCTACTTCTTCAGCCACATCATTTTTTTTTTTTTTTGGCTGCATTGTGTAGCATGGGGGATCTTAGGTCCCTGACCAGGGATTGAATCTGTGCCCTCTGCAGTGGAAGTGCAGAGTCTTAACTGCTGGACCGCCAGGGAAGTCCCTCCAGCTGCATCTTTTACTACCCTCTCTCTTGATCGCTAAGATGCAGCCCCACCCCCAATGAAGCAGCCTGGTTTTCTGGCTTGGGGTCTTTCCACTTACTCTTCTTGTTGCTAGGAACTCTCTTTCCATAGAGACTATATGGCAGGATCATGATCGTCCAGGTCTCAGTTCAAATGTTACCTTCTTTCCTGAACATCCCAGCTTAGGGGGCCTCCCTGGTCCCCATTTGTTCTCGACTTAACTCTATTTTCTTTTATTTCATTATATTGTTGTACAACATATCCTTGTAGCTTATTTTATACCTAGTAGTTGGTTCCTCTTAATCCCCTACCTTTATCTTACCCCTCCCCTCTTTCCTCTCCCTGCTGGTAATCACTAGTTTGTTCTCTGTATCTGTGAGTCTCCTTCTTTTTTTGTTATATTCACTAGTTTGTTGTATTTTTTAGGTATTCCACATGTAAGTGGTATCATATAGTGTTTGTCTTTCTCTGACTTATTCCTCAGCGAATACTCTCCAAGTGCATCTATGTCACTGAAAATGGCAAATTTCATTTATGAAATTTCTTTTTAGGGCTGAGTAGTAGTCCATTGTATACACCCACTTCCCACTCTTACCTGTGTTTCCTGGGATCCTCTCCCAAATAAACAACTTGAACTTGAAACCTCTCAGGATTTGTTTCCGGGAGAAAATAAATTGAAATGTGTGTGTTGCCCATTGACAAAAAGGCATTGTACCATGCATTCTATTTGTTATGATTTGTTTTTTTCAGCCATCATTAACCATACTGATACATAGTAATCAATACAGATTGATCTACCTCATTTCTTTTATCAGTATGATTCTCTTCTAGTTGGAAGTATAGAGTTTTATTTATTTATTTTTAAAAATTATGTATTTATTTTACTTTACAACATTGTATTGGTTTTGTCATACATTGACTTGAATCTGCCATGGGTGTACATGTGTTCCCCATCCTGAACCCCCCTCCCAACTCCCTCCTCATTCCATCCCTCTGGGTCATCCCAGTGCACCAGCCCCGAGCATCCTGTATCATGCATCGAACCTGGACTGGCGATTTATTTCACATATGATAATTTACATGTTTCAGTGTCATTCTCCCATATCACCCACCCTCGCCCTCTCCCACAGAGTCCAAAAAACTGTTCAACACATCTGTGTCTCTCTTGCTGTCTCGCATACACGGTTATCATTACCATCTTTCTAAATTCCATATATATGTGTTAGTATACTGTATTGGTGTTTTTCTTTCTGGCTTACTTCACTCTGTATCATAGGCTCCAGTTTCATCTACCTCATTAGAACTGATTCAAAGGTATTCTTTTTAATGGCCGAGTAATATTCCATGGTGTATATGTACCACAGCTTTTTTATCCATTCGTCTGCTGATGGGCATCTAGGTTGCTTCCATGTCCTGGTTATTATAAACAGTGCCGTGATGAACATTGGGGTACACGTGTCTCTTTCAAATCTGGTTTCCTCAATGTGTATAGTATAGAGTTTTAAAATGATATATAGTATCTTTTCCTGCTTTCCCTGGAACCTCTGATGACTCTAAGAGATGGAGTCTGGGCTTGTTGGTCAGCGGCAGCTCTCATGACATTTTGGTCTACACATTGCTTTGCTGTGGGCGACCATACTGTGCACTGTGGTGTGTTCAGTGGCATCTCTGATCTCTACCTACTAGATGCCGATAGCACACTCCCAGCTGTGACATCCAAAAATATCTTCAGAGTCACCAAATACCCCTTGGGGAAAAAAATGGTCACCTGGTGAGACCACAGCTGTACGCACACCCCAGTTTTACCCAAACCTAGGGCTGTATCCAATTGCAGTCACACTCCATTGGGGGTTAGGGTACATTCTAACTGAAAAGTTACACATTCAAAGATTGTTCAAAGGAGCTCAGACATGCATTTGGGTCTGCTGATTGTTGTCCCCCAGGGATTTGTATCACATTACCTAAGTTGAAGCTACATTTCCTAGAACTCTTTTCCTTGAATTTTTCAGAATTCCTTTCCTTGTATGGTTCTGGATTAAGCTTGGCTATGAGAGAAACTCGGGTAAGGTTTGGAAGGTGGAGATGCTGCTGTCGCCTTGTTTCTATGGAAGGTGGTAGGAGGCTCAGATGCTGCTGCAGCTCACATTGGATGGCTCTGGTCTGATGATCACATTGTTGCCAGGGACCAGCATGCAGGGTGGGGATGGGGGATGGGGAGCAATGCCTCCTCCAACTCCTGGCAGTTCCTCTCTCAGCTTCTCTGAATTCTCCATCAGGTTCATGTAGGGCTCCCCAGCAGGTCACCTGTATCAATGATGCTATTAGGCTTGGAAGTGGTGAGAGACCAATGTGGGTGCCGATGAGAGCTAGACATCCATTCCCATGACTCCTTGTGATTCCAGAATGCTCTTCTGGTTCTGTTTTGGCCTTATTCACGCTCATGTCATGATTATCTTCCTTTTGCAATGTCTAACCCTGCTAACTTCAGGACTAGACACGGGGCAACAGACCTTCACTGATGACTAACTGGCTTCTGGATCACTGACGGCCTAAATCCTGTAACAAATCTGTCTTTTCTCTCACGGTGGCTCTGCATCTCTGATGAAAACTTAGCTGCTAGATACATACCCCTTTGGGTGTTCAAGTACATTCTGAATAAGAAATTGCACATTCAGATTGCTCAAAAGAGCCCTGATGAAACCATTTTAATGCCGTTTTGGAGTTTTGCTCTTTATTGTTCCCTGGGCGCCATCAAAGGAAGGAAAAAGAACTCTTTGCTCTCTCTCTTTCTTTCTTTTTTAAATCTACTGCAACAGTAGCCCTTGGACTTCAGGAGTCCTTAATATTGACTCAACAGAATTGCATGGTGGGAGAATCAAGAGAGGATTCATTACCTGGCAGGCTTTTTCTACAGAAATGCTCTGAAAACTCAACATTTGAAAGTGTCCATCTCCTCTGAGACTGCCTCCCCTCTTCGTTCCCCAATTTACTCAGGGCCACATCCTCCTGTTCAGGCCGGGGGCTTCTCACCTGGTACAGAAGGGGTTAATGTACCCAACTGCCTGTGGACTCTATGGGTGATCCCATATTTATTTCAATTATATAAGTATACTGGGCCAGTGTATTTATTTTAAATCACATTATCTACAGCTTCCCAAGCATGTGTCAACAAAAAGAACTGTTTCAATTTAGTAGACTTTGAAATGGTGTGCAGTTTATCCTCACTTCAATTATACCCTCTCCAGTAAGTCATGGGCAGCTTCAGGATTATTCAGGGCAACGTAATGCTATCTGAAAGCATTGATTTTTTCCCTCCTCTTCAAGAACAGTTCACTGAAGGATGCACTGGAGCCTCCTTTAAGGAAACATAAAAATACATTTCTCAGCTGCAGCTTCTGAGAAATCTCAATCTTAGGGGCTCCAGATGAGACTGCTGGGAAAGTTTCTAACCTTTAAAGGAAGCTGTGCAAAGCTGGTTGCAAAGGAGTGACCGTAGCAGGAATCATGTTTCTTGACTTGAAGGGAATGGGAGATAGATGGGCCAAGGAAGAAGAGAATGTCAGGATTTTCTGCACTTTATCTACTTCTAGATACATAGATATTTTTTGGGCACCTGCTATGGAGCAAGTATGCAGTGGTAAACCTAAAGACCAGAGCCAGTTTTGTGGGCATGAGACTTATGCTATTGTCCAAGGCTACATGCTTATGAGGTCCCATGCTTGGTTTAATGTTCTATTGATGCTATCTTGAACGTTTTAGTAATTTTGAAACAAAAAGGCCAGTGTTTTCATTTTGCCCTGGCCTTTCAAACTATGTAGCCTGTCTTGATAGATACACAATTAGTTCTGCTCTCATGGAGCTTAGAGTTTTGTAGGGGAGACAGACATGAACTAATTATAGAAGCTACTCTTTCAATTGTGATAAGGGCTACCAAGAGACAGATCCAGGGCTTAGAGGGTATGTGACAGAGGGACCTAGTAGGCTGGAGTCAATGGAGTCATCCAGGAGAAGAATGATTTGAGCAGACATCTGAAAGGTGGATCAGGCAAACCTGCAGAATTCTCTAGGGAGATCGTTCCTGCTGGGGGGAATAGCATGGGCAAAGCCCCCTAGGCAGGAAGGAGCTCGGCCCTTTAGAGGAGGGGCCAGTGAGAGTAAGGCACAGGGGACATAGGACTAGATTAGTTTCTCTTTGGCAAGAGTAACAAGATCTGGATGTACCATGGTTAGATTGATAGAATTTCCCTGTTGGTAACTTGAGGTGACCCATAGACATTTTTCTCTTAGTGTCCCATCATTGTTGGCTTGTTCATGCATGAATCTGGCCTCCCTTAATATGGCAGTTTTTAAGAAATGGGTAGATATTTCACAAATACCTCAATCTCTCAAAACACTAACCATATGAATTATTTAAATTTAAATAACATGTAAATAATAATTATGAAGTATTTATTTAAGAATCCAGAATGAAAATGTCAGCTACACACTTGCCCAAAGCCTTGATAGTAGATATTTACATATATAGCCTGCACAATGTTTGTAAGTTCATTATGCCACTGGGTGTTGAGCAAATCATTTTATTCTTGCTTGTTCTTTACCTACCTCTTTGACAGTTAAACAAAATATTTCCCTAGATCTTGGCCTTCTAGAATTTGGCAAACATGCAATTTCAGACAGAATGTAATTTTAAAGAGTTTGTCATTGTTTTATCTCTCCTCTTCAAAGCTATAGAAAACTGGCTCTATTAAAGTCTCTTTGTACACAAGTGGGGAATGCCACACTATTTGTCTCCTGTACTCAGTCATGTCTGATTTTTTACAATGGGAAAAAATTGAAATCCATTGTACATTAGAAAGTTTACTTGAAAGAGCAGTATGGAGGTTCCTTAAAAAACAAAAAATAGAGTTACCTATATCCTTAGAGTATATCTGGAAAAGATGAAAACTCTGATTCGAAAAGATACATGCACCCCAATATTCATTGAAGTACTATTTATAATAGCCAAAACATGAAAGCAACCTAATTGTCCATTAACAAATGAAAGGATAAAGAAAATGTGGTATATATACATATACATGGACTGTAGCCCACAGGCTCTTCTGTACTGGAATGGAATTCCCCAGGCAAGAATACTGGAGTGGGTAGCCATTCTCTTCTCCAGAGGATCTTCCCAATCCCAGGGGTCAAACCCGAGTCTCTTACATTGCAGACAGATTCTTTACCCTCTGAGCCACCAGGGAAGCCCTGTCTCCAGTGCCTCTGTCTACATGGGAAGCCTTTGACCTTTGTCTTGACAGATGGGCTAGTGCAGTGGTTAAACCTACTTGTAGAATTAGATAGCTTTGAGTTCCAATCCTACTTCCATCACTTCTAAATCAAGGATCTTTGGCAATCTTCTCAGCCTCTCGAAATATTTGATTGCCTCATGAAAGGGAGGCTATTAGACCTACTTGGGAGAGTTGCTGCAGGAATTAAGGTCGTGTTGGATAAGCCCTTCGCTCCCTTGGCATGTGTTGAGAGCCTGGCTAAGTAGAGACTCTGAGAAACGGTGGCTGCTGTTCTCACTGGTGAGAACCACCGATCAGAACACTGTAGGGGCAGAGCTCTTGCCCTCTGATGGTCCCCTTATGAAGCGGGGGCTGCTGGGAAGGGTGCTCCTTGGCTGATGAAACGACTGAGATGCTTAGAATGTCAAAGCTTGAAAGGAGTTTAGTGGGACCCTAAATGTCTGGCCTATGGCATCATGTGGGGGCTGTAATGATGCAGATGCCTGAGTTCCATCCCACATCTGTGATTTGAAATCTCCAGGGAGAATCCTAAAGGAAATCAACCCTGAATATTCATTGGAAGGACTGATGCTGAAGCTCCAGTACTTTGGCCACCTGATGGGAAGAGTTGACTCACTGGAAAAGACCCTGATGCTGGGAAAGACTGAGGGCAGGAGGAGAATGGGGTGGCAGAGGGTGAGATGGTTGGATGGCATCACCCTCTCAATGGACATGAATTTGAGCAAACTCCCAGAGACATTGAACAACAGGGGAGCCTGGTGTGCTGCAGTCCATGGTGTTGCAAAGAGTCAGACATGACTTAGCAGTTGAACAATAACAACAACAAAGAAGAGACTTGGAAATATACAAAAAAAGTCTGAGATCGTTTTGAGGAGCGGTCAATCCTTGGGAACCTCTCTCTTGTGCCTTCCTTTTTTAATACTTCACATGATTCATAAACCACTGATGGACCCATCCAGGCTTCTGTATTAACTGAGCCTTTGCTTTGTCTTAATTGAGGAACTGTGGGACTGAGGAAGGAATCATTGATATTTCAGAAACCCATAGCTTTTAGAAAAAGAAACTTTTCTCTCCAAAAGTAATTATGGAAATGTCATAAAAAGGTGAAAGATTTTCGAGGAGAGTCAGATATAAAAATTACATTTTGCAAATTGTATTTGGAAAGAATCATTTTAATTGAAGTAGCTATTCCCAAGCCTAAATCCCATACGCTCCTGTAACCTCAGAATGTTCAGTTCATTCTTGTCAACTACTTTCTCTTCTGATATGGCCTAAATATGCCACTTAAGTAAGAACTACTTAACAGGAGCTACTTGGGGACAATGTGTGTGAATCCGGAGAGGTGAATCTGTGCAGAAAATTTGGTAATCATGACAGGCCAGCAGGCAGATCATTTTGAGGCCCACAAAATCTTTTACACGTCCTTCTTTGTGAGAGTTTGTCTTTCCAAAGAGAAGTATCTCTCTCCAGCGTGCTTGAAGGCAGTCCTATGAGTTGGCTTTATTTATTCATTCACTTTTTCATTCCACAGATATTTATGAAATGCTAGCTGTGTGCCAGGCACTATGGAACTAAGTATGGAATGGTGAATCACACTGACACAATCCCTACGAAGTTGGAGCTTAGTATCACAGGGAAAGACAGAATTTGGGCAGGTAATTACAAGTGTGAATCAAGCAATGATAAGAGAAAGAGCAGTTGCTATGGAAGTATGACCTAACACCACGAGTGAGCCATGAGGGCACAAAAGGATTTCTACTGAGCTTTTTTTCTTTTAACTTATCTATTTTTAATTTGAGGATAATTGCTTTGCAAGATTGTGTTGGTTTCTGCCATACATCACTGTGTATCACCATAGACATACATATGTCCCCTCCTTCTTGAAGCTCCCTCCCACCTCCCACCTCCCACCCCATCCCATCCCTCTAGGTAGTCACAGAGCATGGGATAGACCTCCCTGTGTCATACGGCAAATTCCCACTGGCTATCTATGTTACAAATGGTAATGCGTATGTTCCAATGCTACTTTCTCTATTAGTCCTACTCTCCCCTTCCCCGAATGTTTTCACAACCCTATTCTCTATGTCTGCGTCTCCACTGCTGTCCTGAAGCTAGCTTCATCAGTACCATCTTTCTAGATTCCATATATAGGTGTTAATGTATGATATTTGTTTTTATCTTTCTGACTTACTTCCCTCTGTATAATAGACTCTAGATTCATCACTTCTTGGCCTTTTGGCTAAGATCAAATATAGCTTTCTTTTCTTAAAAATAAACATCATCAAGGTGAATTTTATTAATTAACTTATTTATTTGGCTGTACTAGGTCTTTGTTGCGACACTTGAGGTCTTGCAGCATGCAGGATCTGTTTTTTTTTTTTAAATTGCCACATGTAAACTCTTGGCTGTGGCATGTGGAATCTAATTCTCTGACTAAGGATCAAACCGGGGTCCCCTGTAGTGGGATTACAGTCTTAGCCACTGGACCACCAGGGAAGTCCCCTACCTAGCATGTTTTGAGGGATGAGTCATTGGCATTTGTCTCCTAGTGTTATCACATTGAAATAGGTGAAGAATTAGCATGGGCTATATCTGTGATGCTAATGCTCCTGAGTGAGGAGTATTATCTGTCTGATAAGAAATAATTGATTTGTCCTTTTTGATATTCATTAAATATAACCATATATTTATTATAAATATAACCATGTATTTATGTTAACCATATATTTTAAACATATATAATAAATATAACCACATATTTATTATATAATATATACTAATACCATATATTATTAAATAAGGCCAAAGAATGTTCAAACTACCACATAATTGCACTCATCTCAGAGGCCAGCAAAGTAATGTTCAGAATTCTCCAGTGAGGCATCAACAGTACGTGAACCAAGAAATTCCAGATGTTCAAGCTGGTTTTATAAAAGGCAGAGGAATCAGAGATCAAATTGCCAAGATCCGTTGGATGATAGAAAAAGCAAGAGAGTTCCAGAAAAACATCTACTTCTGCTTTACTGACTACACCAAAGCCTATGACTGTGTGGATCACAACACACTGTGGAAAATCCTGAAAGAGACGGGAATATCAGACCACCTGACCTGCCTCCTGAGAAATCTGTATGCAGGTCAGGAAGAAACAAAACTGGACATGGAACAAGAGACTGGTTTCAAATTGGGAAAGGAGTACGTCAAGACTATATACGGTCACCCTGTTTATTTAACTTATATGCAGCATACATCATGCAAAATGGCGGGCTGGATGAAGCACAAACTGGAATCAAGATTGCCGGGAGAAATATCAATAATCTCAGATATGCAGATGAAACCACCCTTATGGCAGAAGGTGAAGAGGAACTGAAGAGCCTCTTGATGAAAGTGAAAGAGGAGAGTGAAAAAGTTGGCTGAAAACTCAACATCAAAAAACAAAGATCATGGCATCTGGTTCCATCACTTCATGGCAAGTAAATGGGGAAACAATGGAAACAGTGGCAGACTTTATCTTGGGGGGGCTCCAACATCACTGCAGATGGTGACTGCAGTCATGAAATTAAAAGATGCTTGCTCTTGGAAGAAAATCTATGACAAACCTAGACAACATATTAAAAAGCAGAGACATTGCTGATAAAGCTCCATCTAATCAAAGGTATGGTTTTTTCAGTAGTCATGTATGGATGTAAGAGTTGGACTATAAAGAAAACTGAGCACTGAAGAATTGATGCTTTTGAACTGAGGTGTTGGAGAAGACTCTTGAGAGTCCCTTGGACACCAAGGATCAAAGCAGTCAATCCTAAAGGAAATCAGTCCTGAATATTCATTGGAAGTACTGATGCTGAAGCTGAAGCTCCAATACTTTGGCCACCTGATGCAAAGAACTGACTCATTGGAAAAGACCCTGATGCTGGGAAAGATTGAAGGCAGGAGGAGAAGGGGATGACTGAGGATGAGATGGTTGGATGTCATCACTGACTCAATGGACATGAGTTTGAGCAAGCTCCAGAAGTTGGTGATGGACAGGGAAGCCTGGAGTGCTGCAATCCATGGGGCTGCAAAGAGTCGGACACGACTGAGCAACTGAACTGAACTGAAATATAACCATTGTGTGAGTTGGCTTGATAAGGCTGTTTCCATATGTAAAAATAAATTTTCATCCTGGGACTCAATGATGAGAAAGTCAGGTGACTATTGACACAGGTAACAGAACCCTGAGTCTAGAAAAGTGATCATGGGCTTAGAGAACATGTGATGGTGCAACATTTAGAAAGTACTAGACCATTCAGGTATGGCCGAAATCAAATCCCTTACAGTTATACAGTGGAAGTGAGAAATAGATTTAAGGAACTAGATCTGATAGACAGAAAGCCTGATGAACTATGGATGGAGGTTCATGACATTGTACAGGAGACATGGATCAAGACCATCCCCAAGAAAAAGAAATGCAAAAAAGCAAAATGGCTGTCTGAGGAGGCCTTACAAATAGCTGGGAAAAGAAGAGAAGTGAAAGGCAAAGGAGAAAAGGAAAGATATACCCATTTGAATACAGAGTTCCAAAGAATAGCAAGGAGAGATAAGAAAGCCGAACAGTAATCAGTGCAAAGAAATAGAGGAAAACAATAGAATGGGAAAGACTAGAGATGTCTTCGAGAAAATTAAAGATACCAAGGGAATATTTCATGCAAAGATGGGCTCAATAAAGGACAGAAATGGTATGTACCTAACAGAAGCAGAAGACTTTAAGAAGAGGTGGCAAGAATACATAGAAGAACTATACAAAAAATATCTTCACGACCCAGATAATCCCGATGGTGTGATCACTCACTTAGAGCCAGACATCCTGGAATGTGAAGTCAAGTGGGCCTTAGGAAGCATCACTACGAACAAAGCTAGTGGAGGTGATGGAATTCCAGTTGAGCTATTTCAAATCCTAAAAGATGATGCTGTGAAAGTGCTGCACTCAATATGCCCACAAATATGGAAAACTCCTCAGTGGCCACAGGACTGGAAAAGGTCAATTTTCATTCCAATCCCAACGAAAGGCAATGCCAAAGAATGCTCATACTACTGCACAATTGCATCTCACATGCTAGCAAAGTAATGCTCAAAATTCTCCAAGCCAGGCTTCAACAGTAAATGAACCATGAAATTCCAGATGTTCAAGCTGGATTTAGAAAAGGCAGAGGAACCAGAGATCAAATTGCCAACATCTGCTGAATCATCAAAAAAGCATGAGAGTTCCAGAAAAATATCTATTTCTGGTTTATTGACTGTGCCAAAGCCTTTGACCGTGTGGATCACAATAAACTGAGGAAAATTCTGAAAGAGGTGGGAATACCAAACCACTTGACCTGCCTCTTGGGAAATCTGTATGCAGCTCAGGAAGCAACAGTTAGAACTGGACATGGAACAACAGACTGGTCCCAAATTAGAAAAGGTGTACATCAAGGCTGTATATTGTCACCCTGTTTATTTAACTTATTTGCAGAGTACATCATGAGAAACACTAGGTTGGATGAAGCACAAGCTGGAATCAATTTTGTCAGGAGAAATATCAATAACCTCAGATATGCAGATGACACCACCCTTATGGCAGAAAGCGAAGAAGAACTAAAGAGCCTCTTCATGAAAGTGAAAGAGGAGAGTGAAAAAGTTGACTTAAAGTTCAACATTCAGAAAACAAAGATCATGGCATCTGGTCCCATCACTTCATGCCAAATAGATGGGGAAACACTGGAAACAGTGACAGACTATTTTTTTGGCTCCAAAATCACTGCAGATGGTGATTGCAACCATGAAATTAAAAGACACTTACTCCTTGGAAGGAAAGTTATGACCAAGCTAAATAGCATATTAAAAAGCAGAGACATTACTTTTCCAACAAAGGTCCATCTAGTCAAAGCTCTGGTTTTTCCAGTAGTCATGTATGGATGTGAGAGTTGGACTACAAAGAAAGCTGAGTGCCAAAGACTTGATGCTTTTGAACTGTGGTGTTGGAGAAGACTCTTGAGAGTCCCTTGGACTTCAAGGAGATCCAACCTGTCCATTCTAAAGGATATCAGACCTGAATATTCATTGGAAGGACTGATGCTGAAGCTGAAACTCCAATACTTTGGCCACCTGATGTGAAGAACTGACTTATTGGAAAAGACCCTGATGCTGGGAAAGATTGAGGGCAGGAGGAGAATGGGATAACAGAGGATGAGATGGTTGGATGACATCACCGATTCAATGGACATGTGTTTGGGTAAACTCTGGCAGTTGGTGATGGACAGGGAGGCCTGGCTTGCTGTGGTGTATGGGGTTGCAAAGAGTCGGACATGACTGAGTGACTGGACTGAACTGAACCACGGCAGGACAGGCAACCTGGCTCTGGTATTCCTAGAGGCCATGCTGCTCCACACAATGATACATTGCTTTTCACTCTGTGTCTGACTTTTCTTCTTCTGTTTTATCATTGCTATAAGGTCAGTCCTTTAAAAGTGGAATTAATACATCAGTAAGTAAATTTAACTTTAAAATTTTTTGTCATTAAATTCCTCGCAGATGTTAATTTTGATCTTTTGTTTTTTTAAAATTAAAGTGTAGTTTATTTACAAAGTCTCAGGTGTGCAGCAAAGTGATTCGGTTAATAAGATGCATATATATATATATATATATATGTATATAATGTGTGTATGTGTGTTAGACACTCAGTCATGTCTGACTCTTTGTGGCCCCATGGACTGTAGCCCACCAGGCTCCTCTGTCCATGGAGTTCTCCAGACAAGAATACTGGAATGGGTTGTCATTTCCTTCTCCAGTTCTTCCCAATCCAGGGATGAATCCACGTCTCCTGCATTGGCAGGAGCGTTCTCTACCACTGAGCCACTTGACTGTACCTCTGGCAACTGGCAAAGACTCCTCTTGGCTAGTAGCTCCAGTGACCTTGTTTATGAACCCAAACTTGGCTCTATATAGACAACCCCTGTTCAAGACTTTTAAGACACTCCCAAGTCCTCAGGATAGAGTTTGGAGTCCTAGCTTTTTATATACCTTCTAGCCTAGGCCTGGGAAATAAAGAATATTTGCATCTCAATTTGCTTTCTATTCAAGAAGTAAGAAAGTTAAAGCTGGACAGTACCTTAGACATCATCTAATCCAAAATTTTCATTTTGCAAATAAGGATATTGAGGATCAGGGGAGGGTTCTTGGCTGCCTAAGAACTCCTAGTTCATTTTGCATCTACTACATTTTGGTGAATAGCAGAATCTTTTACAAAGATTCTCCACTGGTACCTTTTACACCCTGCATTATCACATATATTCTAAACTTTAAACTATTTTGTGTTTGAGACTTGAAAGCAGCTACTGAACAGAAGCTTGCATGTGCCTATATCTTTATCAATTCATACATATTTGGTAGCATAAAAATGTCAAAAATCTATTTTGGAGTTCTGCTAAAGAGAACTCCTTCCAGAATGACACTTGAACTGTTAAATATCATCTCAAATCTCATTTTGGGGACTATAACCTTCTAAAAGCCTGGCACAAGACTAAAGTGGATTAAGGTTGAAATTTTCCAGAGGCTTTGTCTCAGACCAGTGAAGTACTTCTAATCACTTTCTATCATTATCAAAACCAGAACGGCTTCTGAATCTCATGGTCCGCTGTCATTATTGAGAAGAATTGTGTACCAGGGTTGAGAGAATAATTGCTGACCAGAATTCCTGTTATCAAAACCAATTTAAAAGAGGGGAAATAATCTGCATCCTTGAGTTTATTAGGTTGCTGGATCAGTTTTTAAAGAAGGGTAGGGACTCCTAATTATTTTGTTTTCTAAAAGAAAAAATAAATTCCAAGAACTCAGGGTTAAAGCTTTCAACTGTTATGTGTTTAAGATCCCAAGCAATATGTCTATGTCTGACTAGTGGGAAGACACCTGTAATTTTACAACACTTTTCCCTCCCCCAGGAATAAAATCTTCATCTTTAATAAGGTCCAAGCCTAGGTAGATTATCTATGAGAAGATTTGGCAGGTAAATGCAAAAGCAAGAACATCTCTACACCATTCCTTGTGAAAATCCAAGCAGCATGACTAAGGACTCTGGCATAAAAGTTTCGAATTGGTGTCTTTGTGAGAATTTAATCATCTCCATCAGAATCCTTAAGGAATTACAATAACAGTGATTCATTCATAATTCACAATTTCCATTATCTTCTTTCTACATCTAGCGTGGGGGGGTGAAATTTATGGCTTCATTTACATTGTGTTCTATGAATAATAGAAGAAATACAGTAAAGACCCATGGAAATGTTCTTGCTGCCGACGCAGCTTGGAGCACATGTGCATCACAATAACCCCCTTGCCTTTGTACAGTGCAGGATCCGCCAGCTTGCAGCTGCGGAGGGAACATTTCAAAGGGGCCATTCTCATTAAGCAGAGTCTTCTTTTTCTTTGAACTTCAAAGCAGAAGGAGGAGACCTTAAATGATATTGGGGTAGGTAAGTGGTGAAATTGTAACTTCAGGTAGAAAATATCTTCCACGATGTGTCTGGGGAAACAGCCATTCGGCAGGGCGAAAGCGTTTGTTCAGAGTGATATCTGGCTGGCAGACAGGAACACAGTTAATCTTGAGGTTTCTTTGAGCTGCTGGGGCCTTGAAGATAATCTAGCTCAAAGCCTTCCTTTTGTGCAAGCGGGGAAACCAAGACATAGAGAAAGACAGTGACTTATTTAAGGTCACACAGTAGAGGGAGGGCCAGGAACACAGACCCCTTACTCTTGGTCCAGAGTTCTTTCCAGACACCCCGCCACCTTTGTTTCACACACAAAGCACCTGGCTTTGTGACACGACAATAAAGCTAGCAGTAATCTTCTTGGTGAGGGATTTTAAAACAGGGAGCAAAGACGTTTTCAAGGATTTCCCCCCCTAAATAATAATCTCTCTCAATTGAAACTCTTCACTGAAAAACATTCTGAGATTCAAAGAAAGAAATTTGTCATACTTCTGCGATTAAGTAAATCTCATTTTTCTTCTTCCAAGGAATGACAATAAAGCTGGTGAAAACCTTAGGACCTTCAGCTTTCTCCCCCTGGTGTCTGGTAGGAGCCCGGTGCAATACTTTATTACTTCTCCATCCGCAAAAGAATAAAAACCCACCCATCTATTTACAGAAGCGTCTGTCCTTTGAATCAGTAATTTTCCATCGACCAAATGGAACATGATCTAGCTAAGCCAAACTCCGTTCACATAGTAGAGGTTTAATGGTTTTTTTGTTGTTGTTGGAAAGATTACATTAAAAAATGTGCATTTACTTGGAGTTTGTTGGAGGCTATAAAGAATTGTTTCTAAAACCTATTATGTCCATCATTCCCTATTCTGTGCAATGCTGCCTACTTCCACATCATCTCTCATCTGTTCTTATTTTGTTTTTGAAGAAAACATGAATCACAGAAAATCAGTATATATATATGTGTGTGTGTGTGTGTGTGTGTGTATGCATACATATATATAAGGCATTGGGAAGGATCTTTGTTTCTTGCAGAAGACTCACATAGCATGTTCTGACTCTAATTTTATTAAGGTAATTCAGATATCATGTTAATAGGGAGGCCTTTTGTAGCTGGAAAGGGCAGCTGATATTAGCAGGCAAAACACATACAAATTCAACAGGGCCATGATTCACAGATGCATATTCTCTGTGATCCAACATGTCTAATACATTTAGTCATGCACAATAAAAGCCAAACAAAGGAATCAACCATTGGCCTTTCACTGTCTGCTTCCTACCCCAAGCCTGAAGGAATTCCTCCAGTAATGCACACCAAACAAAATAATGTGTCTACTGTCTCCACCCACCCTCCCCACAACTCTTAAGTAGGATCACTCAAAATGCATTTGTTACAGACAGGAAAAAGAAGAAATAAAAAGAATAGATCACTTTGTTTACCTTCTTACACTAAGGGTTTACCCTGCCTATTCCCAAAGCATGATTTGGTGGCAAGCTGATCTCATTCCAGAAAGAGAATTCTAGTCTGTCCGGACAGAAGAAGTGTTAAACTAACATTAGTCACAAACTTAAACTTCTATGGCTTACAAAGTAACCAGGATCCAGTCTGTTGCCCATTTCAAAAGTGTACCAGCTAAACTAAATTCAGCCTGATTGAGATTCTCCTTCAGTTCTAGGGTAAAAGTGCACTGCCCACCTAATCTGCTTTGTACACACCAGACTGTTATTCATTCAGTCAAGAATAAGTTCTGTTTATTAAGCATACGATGAAGAACAGATTTTTGATTTTGACTTAGACAACTCTTGAGGGTGCTAAGAATCTGACAGCCTGCTGGAGCTCTATCGTTCCCATAAAATTCCCTCAATGCCTCCCCGGCATAATGGGGTGGGGGATGGGGTGGGTGGGAAATTAAACTTACATGTACTTTGTTTCTGGACCTGGGGTCTCTTTCATCTGGTCACAGAGCCTCAAATTTTGCCTGTTTAATTCTACTCTGACAGTTCTCTCCTGAAAGAGACATGGATGTAAAAATAAGACTACTAACTTTATTTTATTGGAGCAAAGAGAGAGAGAGAGTTTCTTCTTTGGGGGTTGCAGTACAACTTTTGTATTTTTCTGGGCAGTTGTCTTTTTATTCTACTTTGTTTTACGTGTGTACATAATTATTTGGGGTGATGTAGTCGAGGGCAAGCAAGAGAAAACTTGTAGTTATTGCCTGAGAAGTCCATGTAAAGTTGACAATCTGGAGGCTTAAGGGTAGATATAGAGTGTCCAGACAGAAACCCTGGCCATGGTGCTGTTTCTAGGTCAGAGGTTTTTAACTTGGCTCCATTTTGTCTGCCAGGGGACATTTGGCCATGTCTGAAGACATCTCTAATTGTCATAGCTAGGAACCAGGGATGCTGCTACACGTTATTCCATGCACAGGACAGCTCCCAGCACAAAGAATTATCCTGTCCCAATTGTCAGTCATGTCAAAGCTGAGAAACCTTGCTCTAGGTCAAGTCTCACCTAGAATATTGTATTAGTATCTGGTTCTGAGTCTAGTACTTTAGTAGCTTGCCAATCTGGAGCTTGTCCCCAGAGGGTGACTGGAAAGTGGGGTAAATGAAATGGTATCAAACGTGATTAAGGGGAGAGGGACCAAGACTGCTGAGTCCAGAGAGAAGGAGGCTCAGGAGACCTGGAAGTCTGTTCTGCTCCTTCGTAGATGACATTGGGTGAGTTCCATGGGGATAGAGACATTGGAAGCCATTTCCTTTTTTAAAAAAATTATTGAAATATAGTTGATTTACAGTGTTGTGTTAGTTTCAGGTGTATAGCAAAGTGATTCAGTTGTGTATACATGTTACATATATATACATATTCTTTTTCCTGCATTCTCTTCCATTAATGTTATTAAAAGACACCGAATATAATTCCCTGTGCTACACAGTAGCTCCTGTTGTCTATTTTATTTATAATAGTGTGTATATTTTAATTCCAAGCTCCTAATTTATCCCCCCCTTCCCTTTGGTAGCCATAAGTTTGCTCTCTATGTCTGTTTGAGTCTCATTCTGCTTTGTAAATAAGTTCATTTGTACCATTTTAAAAAGAGATTCCACAGAATAAGCAAAATCATATACTTATCTTTGACTGACTGACTTACTTCACTTAGTATGATAATCTCTAGGTCCGTTCATGTTGCTGCAAATGGGCATTATTTAATTCTTTTTTTTAATGACTGAGTAACATTTCATTGTGTATATATACCACATATTCTTTATCCATTCATCTATCGATGGACACTTGGGTTTGGAAGCCATTTTTAATAATTAAAGTTACTGGGGGTAGACTTTGCCAGCAAAGATCTGCCTAACCAAAGCTATAGTTTTTCCAGTAGTCATGTATGGACATGATAGTTGGACCATAAAAAAGGCTGAGTGCCTAAGAATTGATGCTTTTGAACTGTGGTGTTGGAGAAGACTCTTGCGAGTCCCTTGGACTGCAAGGAGATCAAACCAGTCCTTCCTAAAGGAAATCAGTCCTGAATATTCATTGGAAGGACTGATGCTGAAGCTCCAATAATTTGACCACATGATGCAAAGAGCCAACTCATTGGAAAAGACTGTGATGCTGGGAAAAATTGAGGGTAGGAGGAGAAAGGGGCAATGGAGAATGAGATGATTGGATGGCATCACTGACTCAATGGACATGAATTTAAGCAAACTCTGTGAGATAGTGAAGGACAGGTAAGCCTGGCGTGCTGCAGTCTATGGGGTTGCAAAGAGCTGGAAATGACTTAGAGACTGAACAATACTAGGATATAAGTTCCCTGAGAGCAGCCAGAGTGCCCATCTTCCTCTCCACTGTATCCCCTGGGGACTGGAATGGAACTCTAGATATAGTAAATACCTAATAAGTGCCTATTGAGTGAGCAGAACTTTAATTATTTGTCAGAGATATTGTAGAGGACATTCACAGACAGAAAGACTATCTTTATTTATGGTTTGGCCTCATATCTAGTAGCTCAACCCCAGGAAAATTATAATCTAAATTTTAAGGCCACCTTTGCCAGAACTGAGAACTAACAGAACTCAATAAAATAATTTAAAGCTACACTTGGGGAATTCATTTTCAGAGAGTCTGAATCCATACATCACCATGTATACATGCATTGCCATGAAAGGTATGTTCCACTTTCAACAACTCCAACCCAGTAGATAATCTATAGGGTATATATTTTGAACTTTTTATGGAAGTATGACATATAGATGGGGAGGTGCACATGAGACAAGGCTAGAGTTTGTTGAACTCATTGATTCATTTCATTTTTTCCAGCTTTGTTGAGATATAATTGACATATAACGATGTGTAAGTTTAAGGTATACAATGAGGATTTGAGGCCCATTTACATCACAAAATGATTAACACTATAAGGTTAGTTAACATGCCTATCCTCTCATATAATTGCACAGTTTTCTGGTGGTAATAACATTTTTTTTTTCTGTTACAATAACAGGCATTATTGTCTCTTCTGTTCTTGAGAAGATCCTAGACGCTTCAGGTCACACTTTTAGCTGTAAAATGATGAAGGGCTTCCCTGGAGGCTCAGTGGTAAAGAATTCGCCTGCCAGTGCAATAGACGTGGTTTTGATCCCTGGGTTGGGAAAATCCCCTGGGGAAGGAAATGGTAACCCACTCTAGTGTTCTTACCTGAAGAATCTCATGGACAGAGAAGCCTGGCAGGCTACAGTCCGTGGGATCCCACAGTCAGAAGTGACTTAGCGACTAAACAACAACACCACAAGATGATGAAAGATCTAAAAGTATCTGTTTCATAGAAAAAGTAAGAAAGGAAGAAGGAAAGAAACAGAAAAAGAGGGAAAGAAAGAAGGAAGGAAAGGTGGTGGGCTTTCAGATTAAAGTGCTTGCAGTCCTCAGTATCAGCCTCAGTCTCTGTGATAGCCAGACATGAATATTTGTCCACAAATTCTGATACGTGGGAAATGTAAAGCTATTTTTCCATAATCCAACATAATTTGCTCATTGAACTTCCATCCTGAGAGGGATGGTGGAAGAGGGTACAAAAAATAATTCAGGGTCCATTCCACTCGACTCTGCACGATTCCCCTGGACTATACCTAGTTTCTGTAACTCATGTTATAGTTTTGTAGAAGATGGATATTGAGTCTCCTGGGCCTGAAAATCACCCTGCTGGCATTTGCTGAGATGGTCCCATCTGACCTGGGTCCTTGATCCAAGCTTCTGTGTTGTCCTTCACTTCTGGAAGCCAAGCCTTTCTAGCTTTAATCTTCATCAGCTACTTCTGCATCCCATTGGGGTTCATGAGAAACACTTGATTGCTTCCCTGTTCCAATCTGAGGTTGAGGGAAACTTGCTTTGGATTTGCTCAAAGCCCTAAATTGGGTAGACACTTAGTGTATTCCCACAATGTTTTGGGCTGCAGGCAACCCCATGGGGATGCCTCTTTGCCCCCTGGGACATTTCTTCTCTGCTGTTGATCTCCTTTCTTGGCCTCTGTTGCTCCTCAAACCTACTGGACTCAGTCTGGGAAGTGGGGTAAGGGCAGGGTGAATTTGAGAGGCTACAATAGATTGTAACCATTCTTGCATCCTGAGTTCCAAAAATATTGAGAAGGGTAAGCAGATAGAGAAAATCATTCATTCATACATTTATTCAAATAACTACTTCTTGAACTCTACAATCTGTGAAGGAAAGCTGGTATCTGAGAATGTGACTTAGGTCTGAGTCAACAATGAACTTACTATTGTCATAGTCAATTTTATGTATCCCCTTGGCTACTCAGTCAAACACCAGTCTAGGTGTTGCTGTGAAGGTATTTTGCAGATGTGATCAACATCTGTAATCAGTGCATTTTATGTAAAGGAGATTATCCTGGATAATCTGTGTGGGTCTGAACTAATCAGTTGAAAATCTTTAAGAGCAACGTAGGTTTCCTTGCTACTGCTGCTGCTAAGTCGCTTTAGTCATGTCCGACTCTGTGCGACCCCATAGATGGCAGCCCACTAGGCTCCACTGCCCCTGGGATTCTCCAGGCAAGAACACTGGAGCGGGTTGCCATTTCCTTCTCCAATGCATGAAAGTGAAAAGTGAAAGTGAAGTCGCTCAGTCATGTCCGACTCTTTGCTACTGCATGGACTGCAGCCTACCAGGCTCCTCCGTCCATGGGATTTTCCAGGCAAGAGTACTGGAGTGGGGTGCCATTGCCTTCTCTGAGGTTTCCTTGAGGAAGGACAAATTAAGCCTGTGGATGACAGCATCAGCTTCTGCTCCCGAGTTTCCAGCATGTCCAGCTGCTCCTTATGCTCCTTACGGTGCTGATGGTGCTAATGAACCCAGCTGCCAATGCAGGAAACATCAGAGATGTGGGTTCAGTCCCTGGGTAGGGAAGATTCTCTGGAGAAGGAAATGGCAACCCACTCTAGTATTCTTGCCTGGGAAATCCCATGGACAGAGGAGCCTGATGGGCTACAGTCCATGGGGTCACAAAGAGTCAGACGTAACTGAGGTGACTTAGCACACTAGCCAACTCTCACAATTTCATAAGCCAGTTCTTTGTAGTAAATCTCTTTCTGGTTGGAACCCTGATGAATCCATACACACTAGTTACAGGCAGCCCTGACCTTAGAACAAGGCGGGAAGATGCTTCTGGTGGACAATCAGCTTATGAAAAGGAAAGAGAGAGGAAGAGAGGAAACTATGCATTTTCAGTTTCTTCTCTTCACTTTCCCTCATCTGGCATGGGTGATGGGGCAGAGACAGGCCAGGAATCTTATGCTAAAGCAGATTCCTCCTCATGGAAGAAAGCATTATGAGTCTCTCTTACTCCCTCAAACAGTTGATGAAAAGCAATGATCAGGAGCTGAGAGAGAAAATTTAATTTTGTATGCTCACATTATAAAAAGTTTGAATATTAGATCTACCTTATTTTACCAGCTGAAGTACCTCTGATGAAATTATTGACTTTGATCAAAATATTCACTGAAGGAGCTCAGAGTTCAGTGTTCTTTGTTCAGTTGACAGCATTTTATTTAGAATGTTACTCAGTATATTACAATCCAATAAGATGCCAGTTGGAATCCAAACTTTCAAACAATTGTTTAACTAAACCCAAGATGTTAGAGTACAAATACTTGTGTAATGCATTTTAATTCAAATCTAGTCAAGTTTTCTTATAATGTCTGCTCACCATGTGAGTGTGTGAGTGTGAAAGTCGCTCAGTCGTGTCTGACTCTTTGCAACTCCATAGACTATACAGTCCATGGAATTCTCCAGGCCAGAATACTGGAGTGGGTAGCCTTTCCCTTCTCCAGGGGCTCTTTCCAACCCAGGGACCAAACCCAGGTCTCCCGCATTATAGATGGATTCTTTACCAGCTGAGCCACAAGGGAAGCTCACCATAGGGGACTTTAGATTAGGGTCTAGAGTCACAACCATATATTTTTCTTCTTAGATCTACATGATTGCTATACAACTTCCCAGATGGCTCAATGGTAAAGAATGTGCCTGCCAATGCAGGAAATACAAGAGATGAGGGTTCTATCCCTGGGTCAGGAAGATCTCTTGGAGGAGGAAGTGGCAACTCATTCCAGTATTCTTGCCTGGGAAATCCTATGGACAAAGGAGCCCAGTGTGGATGAAAATGAGGCTGCGGTCCAGTGGTTAGGACTTCCCCAGGTCTGGGAACTAAGATCTCACATGTCTCTCAGCCCAAAAGCCAAAACATAAACAACACACACACACACACACGTATACACACACAACAACGACAACAACAAATGAAGGTCTGGAGTCAGAGCAAATTTTAAATCCTAGTTATGCCTTCCATTGGTTGTGCCTCCTTGGGTAAATTAATCCCTCTGAGCTTTGGTTTCCACCTCTGTGAAATGGGGATAATAATTGTACTTTGCTTAGAGGGGGACTGTGAGGAGAAAATCAAGTAATATACATAAAGTGCTTCTTGGAACATCTGAGTAAAGAAAACATTTGGAATCCGTGGATTTTACTCATTTGCTTTCATTCTCTCCAGAAACACCACTAAATAAGGTGTTTTTTTAAAGATTTATTCATTCATTCATTTATTTATGACTGTGCTGGGTCTTTGTTGCTGCACGGGGGCTTTCTCTAGTTGCAGTGAATGGGGCTACTTGTCATTGGGGTGCACGACCTTCTCATTGCCACGGCTTCTGTTGCAGAGCCCAGGATCTAGGCGAGCGGGCTTCAGAAGTCACAGCACGCAGGCTCTAGTGCGCAGGCTCAGTAGCTGTGGGATCTTCCCGGAGCACAGATTGAACCCATATCCCCTGCATTGGCAGACGGATTCTCAACCACTGAGCCACCAGGGAAGCCCTAAATAAGGTGTTTTGCTTTGAATACATGAATGGGAGGGGAGACAGAGCGACAAGTTTTTAGAGGCTATTAACAGATAAATAGGATAGTGTGCAACTTAGCACACTTCAGAAAACGGAATCGCAAGTCTGTAGTGTGGAATGCTAAAAATCAAACTGGTTTAAGCCACAGACACAAAGCCTTAGGTCACGGGTGGAGTAAAGTAGGGCATCAGAGTCCCCCTTTTAAGTGAACAAGGCATTTAAGTGAACCAGTGCATCCTGGATGCTAAGACCTCCAACTCTTCCTTCACTCAGTTTCCGGAAGTGACATTCTGGCTTTTTTCCTTCCTAGGGGATGGTCAGAGTCTTATCTGGAGAATTTGATCTACTTTGTGGATGTTTTTCAAGGGAATGGTCCAGCAAGATCACTGAGTCAAGTTCATGGTCAGTATGTTTCAATCAGAACTTATAATTGTGTTTTCTCTCCACACTCCTTTTTTTTCCGACCTACTGCATGGCTTTGGTTCCTTAGTCCTCCCACCAGGGAGTGAACCTGGGCCACCCCAGTGAAAACTTGGAGTCCTAATCACTGGACTGTCAAAGAATTCCCATCTCCGTACTCTCAAATGCAACAGATAACTGGACTACCAGACATAAGAGAAAGCTTAAACATTGAAAGATAGAAATAAAAATGAGCAACAAAAAAAATCAATAACAACAAAACAATTTGGGAAAAAATGGAGCCCAAGCAGGGAAAAGAAATTAAGGAAAAAAATCCTTTTATCATTGTGTGCATAAAGCAAGAACAGGATGCTTTAAAAAAGGAATATTTAGAAAATAAAATAGAACTCTCAATAGTTCCAAGTGAGAACAGAGATGAAACATTCAACAGAAGAGACTGAGGATTAAGCCGAGGAAAAGATGAAGTGAAGAATATATCCTGGAAAGCTGAGCAAACAGATGAAATGATAGGGAGGAAGAAATTTTAGAGAACCAGCCCAGAAAGTATAAGATCAGAATGATGGGGTTCCAAAAAGAGAACATGGAGGGACAGACCACTGAACATTTCTCAGAAGTGAAGGTTGAATTCCCAGATAGGGAAGGCCACTGAGCTATCAGCAGAGTGGACGGAATATGATTGACACCAGTCCACAGATCTCAGCAATGAGGGCAAGGGAAAAGAAAACCAGCCACACACAAAAGGACCAGGAATCAGAATGGTTTAAAACTTCTCAACAGCCATAATGAATGTTGGAAGATGATGGAGAAATGCCTTCAGAATTGGGAAAAAATTACTCCCACTTGGAATTCCATACGCAGTGAAATCAGGTATGAGCGTAGAGTAAGGATTTTTTAAAAGATTTTTTTGATGTGGACCTTTTAAAAAGTCTTTATTGAATTTGTCACCATATTGCTTCTGCTTCATGTTTTTATTTTTTGGCCATGAGTCAGACGGGATCTTAGTTCCCTGATCAGGGATTGAACCCACACTCCCTGCATTGAAAGGCGAAGTCTTAACCACTGGACCACCAGCGAAATCCCATGAGGATGTTTTTGATAAGCAATGTTTAAACAATTTTTATTTATCTGTCCCATCCAAAAGAGGGAGAGGCAGAGGGATCTATTTTCTAAATTTCGTGTTTTTTTTTTAATTAAAAAAAATTTTTAATTGGAGTATAGTTGCTTTACAATGCTGTGTTAGCTTCTATTGTCCAGCAAAGTGAACCAGCTATACATATACATATATCCCCCTCTTTTGGATTTCCTTCCCATTTATGTACTTCCCACAGTACATTGAGTAGGGTTCCCTGCATCATACAGTATATTATCATTAATTACTTTAACTCCTTAAATACATACATTTATAGTTTTGATACGCATAAAAATTTTAAGTCTTAGTGTCGTGCCTATTATATAATAAGCCTTCAATATTTAACTCTTTTCATTCATCTTATGATTCCTAGTATGTCAATCCTCAGCAGATGTGAAAGGAAGCAAGGAGAAATTTTCTTGATGCAGAACAATTCCATCTTTATGTTAGCTCTACACAGTTTTCTTTATGATGATCTAATTGTTGAATTTCAGTGAGGATATGGAACCCTATAATACTTTGGGAAGTAAAAGGGAGGAAGCAAAATCACGTCTTGGAGTTCTGGCTCTGTGTCTGGGATGGTGTACTTCAACTCCATGATTCCATTCACCCTTGTGTGTGTGCTAAGTCAATTCAGTTGTGTCTGACTTTCTGAGACCCCATGGACTGCAGCTCCTCAGACTCCTCTGTTCAGGGGATTCTCCAAGCAAGAATACTGGAGTAGGTTGCCGTGTCCTCCTCCAGGAGATCTTCCTGACCCAGGGACTGAACCCATGTCTCTTATGTCTCCTGCATTGGCGGGCGGGTTCTTTACCACTAGTGACACCTGGGAAGCCCTCGTTTACCCTTGTGCTGTGCTGTATAATGCTCTCAGTCATGTCCAACTCTTTGCGACTTAAGGACTGTAGCCCACCAGGCTCCTCTGTTCATGGGATTCTCCATGCAAGAATACTGGAGTGGGTTGCTGTGCCCTCCTCCAGGGGATTTTCCTGACCTAGGAATCGAACCCATATCTCCAGCATCTCCTGCATTGCAGGCAGGTTCTTTACCCACTGAGCCACCTGGGAAGCCTCCATTGACACTTGTGTGTGTTAGTTGCTCAGTTGTATCCAACTCTTTGTGACCCCATGGACTGTAGACCACCAGGCTCCTCTGTCCATGGGATTCTTCAGGCAAGAGTACTGGAGTGGGTTGCCATTTCCTTCTCCAGGGCCCTTTACCCTTAATACCACCCAATTCTAAAATTGCTGTCATTACATTTGATGGTTGAAGACAGTTAGTCTCAGAAGTAAAGTAAGTAAAATTTGTCCTTTATCACACAGTAAGAGGGGAGCGGATCTGGGAGTTGACTCCAGGGTTAGGGCCAAAGTCCATACTCCCGTCCTTATCATTGCCATTCACAGCATCAATAAAGTATATTTAGGCAAGATCTTGGATGACAGCTTCATAGTAGAATAACAAAGGAAGTAGGGATCTTTGGAGGACAGGTCTAACTAGCAGGGTCTAACCATGCCTGTTTTCTTTTGTCTAAAAAACTCTGGGCTGGATACCCTGGAAGCTAACTCAACGTGCTGCCCTTCTGTTCCTGTGGTTTGCAGAGCGCCCAGTCTTGCCAACTCCAGACCCACAGAACCAGTCCACTGTTTGCTTAATTGTCTAGATCCCTCCTGACAGTACACCGTGTTCTCCTTCCCTCCTTGTGAGATAGGGGAAGGCTGAATGTAAACAGTCTTTTTCCTGTTCAGAATGTAGAGAAGCAGTGGAAGCCAGCAGTTGGAATGAGAAAGTGGCAGTGGGCTTGATTAACCCCCTGGAGAAAAGGACGGTGGGGCAAGACCCTGAAAACAAAGGCCCCACCTTCTGATTCTTCTGACCTCACCCCAATCCAAGTGGTCAGAACTGGAATAATGGGGACAACCAGTAACCTTGGGCATTCCTGCAGTTGCATTGGGATAGAAGCCTACTGTGGAAAATTTGAAACAAATGCAAAGTACTGTGTCAGAGGACATGAGGATAAGTGACGATGATAGACTCACAAGGGCTAAGAGGATATGTTTACCACATGGACTTTATACAAATGTGTGGGCAGGATTAAGGGAACCCAATAAAGAAAGGTGAAGTGCCCCAAGCCAGCGACAGGAAGGAGCAACTGTAAGCCTGAAGGGACTTTGGAAGGGAAAGTTCACCAGACCCTGGAGTGGGAAAGGTATATTAGAGAACTGAGATATAGGTTGAGGGACATGATCCCTCCCAACCTGTACTGGCAAAGAGTGAGGTCCTCTCTCCTCCCATCCTCTGATCATCTGGTGGTGTCTTCCCTTGGTTGAATCCAACTAAAAACCATAGAACAAGGATATAGGTTTATAGAATCTCTAAAGGTCAGCTTCCAGGACACAGAGCAGCGTGGAGATGAGTGGAGAATGGGTTTGGAGAGGGGGGAAAAAAGAGACCATCTAACAGGGGTAGGAGAAAATGCAGCAAAAGTCACCCATGACCCCCAGCTTGTGTAACGTGGGTGCCTGCCCCTTAGCAGTGTCTCAGTGATGGCTTTGGCAGTCTTCCCCTCTTTGTGTATCTTTGTCACACTGTAGATCCAGTGCTCCAAACTGTGCCAACTCTTCTCAAGGAGACGAGCACTCCTAGCGAGTATATTTTTATTGTGAAGACATCTGCACCTTCTTGCCAGCCAAAAATAACATATGGAAACATTTCCCACATTTTCACCAGGGGGCACTCACTCCTTTTCCATGGATGGCTAGCAATGTTTTTTTGGAAGTCTTTGCTGGCCAAAACAGAATCCTTTTTGTAGCCACGGTGAATGTTGGAATCGGCTCTGTCCTGAAGTCATTTCTGGCCAAATGATGTTTCTGTTTGAAATAATATGACTGGACTCAGAGCATGTCTTAGTAAATGTTTAGATCCAACTTGCATGTTCCATTTGGAAAGTGCTTTGGGTCTAAACACTGCTTTACTCTTCTCCCACTGAAATGAACAAAACTGAGAAGACATTGAGAAGATAATTCACATGCTTAATTTGCAGGTGTACTTTTCAGAGCTGAAAGCCCAACCAATCAAAGCACGTGAGCAAATCCTCTCTTTGGGGAATTGCCTTTGTCACCCATCTTCATGATTCATCCTGATGGATAAATGGAGGCTTCCTGGGGGAAACATGTTTTCTCAAGTATAAATTCTCTTGAACAGAAAGGCATTTGTTTGGTATCATATCAATCCTACTCAGCTATTAAGTATGAAAGTGACATACTCTTTGTCAAAGGAACTATGCAGATGGTTGAGTAATAAAGCTATGTTTGGGAGTGGGTGGGAGGCCTACGATACATATTTCTAAGAATCTTCTTTAAAGTGCAGATCATGTTTGAGACAATGAAAATAATTATAGCTCTCTGATTCTTTTTATGTGAGCATTATAACTACAAGGAAATATAAATCTATATTAAAATGTGAAGAATGAACGATGATAGGAAAAATTGGCTCCTATTTCCTTATTGGAGTCTTATTAATAGAGACTATATGGTCTATCACTAAATCAGTCAATCAAAGGGATGGATTAAATTTGGCTTCTTCTGATAAAAAACAGCTTATCTTTAAATCTGGATGCTGTGTGGTGAAACAAATAAGAACAAAAGTTTTGGCAGAAAATCAATTTGGATTTGAGTCCTGGCTCTATCATTTCTTATCTCTGAGACCCTGGGAAGGTATTTAACCCTTGGAGCCTTAGTTTTCTAATATATAAAATGGGGGACATTAAATTTTACTTAATAGATTGATATTAAGATTAAAAAAGGCAACACCAGTTAAGTGTCTGGCACATAAAAACACTCAGTATTTAATGGATATTGTCATTATTTTTATAATAAAACAATCACATTAGAAATTTAGAGATAACCCATAATAAAGAAATCACCACACGGGTTGAAATAATTCATTGCTAGACTTTTTTTCCCCCAATTAACTTTAGTAGCCAGCCATGGTAGTGCTAATTAGTTATTTAAAAAACAACAGCTGTTTGAGAGAATTTACTGTCATAAAGCATAGGCTCCCAGAGCTAGGAGGACTAACAGATTCATCTCATCCAAACTTCTTTTAAGATGAAGGGGATTCTTTTAAAAATCTTCAGAGTAAAACTGGTTTGTCTGCATAGCCATAAATTGGAAGTATAGGCAAATAATTGCAGTTCCTTATGGATTTAAAAACTGTAATTTTTGTGTTACCTCTTTCCGAAAACTCAGTGAGAGGAAGTATGATTTCTTTTTATTTGCTGTATTCCAGTTGACAATTAAGTTTTCATTGCTTTCTGTAGACTTTGGAAACATGCTTGGGATTCTCTTATTTTAAGTTTTAATGGAAACTGAAAAATAAAATTTGATTAAAGAATTCTTTTAGGGAGCTCAGAGAATAAGCTGAGAAGATCAAAATTACCAGGACCATTATTTCTGCCTGGTCGATCTGCTTAAATAGTGTTTATTCATTTGAACATACCCTTGTCCTTAGGATATATCGGGAAGAATAAGGTTTTTTCTGGGGTTTGCGCAACTCATGATCAGGCTCTTTTGTGTCTCTGTATGGGACAGGCAAAAGCCCGACTGCCCCAGACGTTCTCATCTTAAATAGATATGAATCCTTGTCTTGCTGAATTTTGTACTAATAACAGCAAAAAGAGAACAACAGACTGGTCTACGGCTGAGTTTTTCTTCAATGTCACCTACTACGTCCAAGATTTCACCTAGTCTAGTCCTATTTGACCTTCCAACTTGGCTGTTTTGCCATGATATGTATTCTGGAATCTACTCACTGAAAATAGGTTGCCGCTCGTGGTTCAGACAGTAAAGAACCTGCCTGCAATGCGAGAGACCCAGGTTCGATCCCTGGGTCAGGAAGATCCTCTGGAGAAGGGAATGACTACCCACTCCAGTATGCTTGCCTGGAGAATTCCATGGACAGAAGAGTCTTGGCGGGCTATAGTCCATGGGATCGCAAAGAGTCAGACACGACTGAGCAACTAACACTTTTCTCATATAGCATCTGTCCTGCTAAATGTCAAGTAATGAACCAAGTTGGGATTCTAGCATAATCTCACAACTCAGTCCCAGAGAATTTTCTCAGTTGAAGATAATTTCTCTCTCTTCTAAGAATCTTCTAATAATCCATTTATTCTGCTCTTATGATATTTTTAGTTTTCTGCACACATGATTATAACTTCTTAATAAACATTGATTTGTAACATTATAGTAATAAAACATTCTTGTTCTAAAATCTTCAAAAATGCAGATGTAAATTGGAAAATAGAATGTCTCTCCACTCCATGACCCTTCTCATAGGTAATCTCTATAGAGGTATGGCGCGTAGCCTTCATGACATTTTCCTATGCATTTAGACTATGGGTGATTAGCCTCACTGTCTATGGGGGCCTGGCAAAATAACATAAATGAGTGATGGAAGTGGGCTGTAAAGCAGCGGGGCAGAGGGGAGGGGGAAGTCCAGGTGACGCATGCGCAGTAGCTACCCAGCAGCTCTGGCCAGTTACCGTCATATGGATTGACAGACAAGGTCCAGTGTGGCACAGACTTTCTATTTTTCAAGAGAAGCCTGAAATATAGATTTTGAAGAAGTTCCTAATTTTCAAATAATGACAATTAATTCAAATATTTTATAGTCACTCTTGAAGTTAGACAAAATATACCCGAGGCTTCATGTGGCTGGAGGATAACTGTGTGTACTCTTTGATTTACACCCTCCCCCACTATTTGCATACTATTGAACTATCTGTACTACTGCACTTGCTATTTCCATTATCCCTCTAGGCTAATTGCTTTTTCAAAGGCAAGCCCTTTAGTTACTCATCTTTGTATCCACTCCATAGACAAACAAAACACCTATCTCCAGACCTCAGTGTCCGTCTACCCAGTGAGCCCAAGATGACCCCCAAACTGAAATTAATGAAAAAAGCAAGAACAAAACCCAAACACAAACAATAGGAACAATTAACAGAACAGTGAGAATAACAAACAACAGTAAGTTAACCTAGGGGGAAAAAAGTGTAGTTGAGGACTTTATGGTAAAAATTACCTCTAAAGATGTCACTAATAATGGTCAGTATAGGCATATTAATACAGTAACTTGTGTGCATGTGTGTGCTCAGTCGAGTCCGACTCTTTGCGACCCCTTGGTTGACTGCCCTCCTTTGGAGTTAATATCTCATCTCTTGTGCTGGGCTCCACTAACAAAACTTCTGTCTGTCCTGTAGGTAGATCATGATCTTTCTCACCTTTGAGTCTTAGCACAGGTTGCTGTGAACATCTTTTCCACCCCTCTTGTATCTGGCTGGCTCCCATGTAATTTTCAGGTTTCACCTTGCTCTATAAAACCTTCTATGACTTTCCAAACCCAGGTTAGATGTCTTTCCTTCTGTGTTCCCATGCATTTCCTAAGAAGCACCACAGAATATTTCTTGCTGTGTTCTTAATGCCATTTGCTGGTTTGTAGTTCCCCCTGGACTGTGAACTGCATGAAGACACTACTGGTGTCTCTGACTACTAGTTCAATGCTTAATATGTACTAGATGTTCATGGACGGAGGAGCCTGGTGGGCTACAGTCCATGGTGTCGCGAGGAGTCGGACACAACTGAGCGACTTCACTTTCAATTTTCACTTTCATACACTGGAGAAGGAAATGGCAACCCACTCCAGTATTCTTGCCTGGAGAATCCCAGGGATGGAGGAGCCTGGTGGGTTGCCGTCTATGGGGTCACACAGAGCCGGACATGACTGATGCGATTTAGCAGGAGCAGCAGCAGCATGCTTTATATATTGCTTTCTTATTTCAGATGCCCAAACTAAACTAAAAGACCCTGATGCTGGGAAAGATTGAGGGGAGGAGGAGAAGGGGACAACAGAAGATGAGGTGGTTGGATGGCATCACTGACTCAATGGACACGGGTTTGGGTGGACTCTGGGAACTGGTGATGGACAGGGAGCCCTGGCATGCTGCAGTTCATGGGGCGGCAAAGAGTCGGACATGATTGAGCAACTGAACTGAACTGAAACTAAACTTTTTTTTTTTCCATTTATTTTTATTAGTTGGAGGCTAACTACTTTACTGAAACTACACTTTTATACTCATTTTTGCTGAGTAAGTTAATATACTGAGTTAAATATCTCAAATGTTTCAAAGTTAAAAACTTGAAGTCTGGTTAATTTATTTATAAATAAATATTCTGTAGACTACCTGTAGACCTATTTTTCTTGACTTATGATGGAGTTACATCCCAACAAGCCCATCATAAGTGGAAAATATCATGTTGAAATACATTTAATGCATCTAACCTTACTGAACATCGTAGCTTAGACTGGCACTCTAGATGCGCTCAAAACACATTAGCCCGCAGTTGGGCAAAATCATCTAATATGATGTCTGTTTTGTAATAAAGTGCTGAATATCTCATGTAATTTATTGAATATTGTACTAACAGTGAAAACGGAAATGGTTGTACGGGTACAGAATCGTTGTAAGTGCATCAGTTGTTTACCACCATGATTGCATGTCTGACTGGGAGCTGTGACTTGCTGCCACTGCCCAGCATCACAAGAGAAGATTGAACCACATATGGCTAGCCTGGGAAAAGATCCAAATTCAAAATTTGAAGTGTGGCTTTTACTGAATTTGTATTGCTTTTGCAACATTGTAAAGTCAAAAAATCATAAGTTGAAACATTGTAAGTTGGGGACTGTCTGTACTTGAAAAATACTGTGTGTAAAAATAAACAGTACAACCTGAGTCAAAGTATTGTCAGTTCAACCAATGTCAGCTTCCTGGTTTTGACGACATTTATGGTTATACAAAATGTAATCTTTGGGTGGAACTGGGTGGAGGGTATGTGAGAACACTTTAATATTCTTGTGATTTCGTGTGAGTTTTAAACTCTTTCAAAATAAAGTTATTTTTAGAAAGTATCTTCCCAACTTCAACAACTGCAGGTAATCATAAAAGTTCACAGCCCCAGAATGATTTTGCTTAGTATTATTGAAATACTGTGTCCTAAGTGCAAAACTATAAAATGAAACAGAAAATATGAGTGGGAGAGGATGTAAATCAGTGGTTCTCAGACTTTGGGGATTCATGGCACACTCTTAAATATTAGAATTTTGGCAGACATCTCAGAGTGATTCCGAGACTAAAAGACAACATTTAAACAAATTGGGAATGATTACAATGTCATCAACCATGGTGTCACAATATCTTCCAGTGTTTATAAAGCAATTAGTTGTCACTCTTCCACACCACCCTGCTATTTGAGTAGAGCTGTTTACTGCCTTGACGGTACTCTCTTAAGTACCCCGAAGCTCTTGCCCATTTGACCTTATACTTGACTTTTCATTCACAGTAGGTTATATGCTGTGCTTGGCTGCTCAGCTGTGTCCGACTCTTTGGGACCCCATGGACTGTAGCCCGCCAGGCTCCTCTGTCCATGCGGATTCTCCAGGCAAGAATACTGGAATGGGTTGCCATACCCTCCTCCAGGGGAGCTTCCCCACCCAGGAATCGAACTGGGATCTTCAACATTGCAGGTGGATTCTTTACCAGCTGAGCTACCAGGGAAGCCCTCACAGTAGGTTGGACCATCCTCTATGTTTTCCTGCCTGCTCAGCTGAACTGTCCATCAAACAGATGCTACTGCAACTGTATCCTTTTTCAGCTGTGCCCCCATTCAAAAAATGTCACATGCAGCAAAATCTGGTTGTTTCTCTGTGCCAGACTGATGGTTCACTAGTATGCAATACGCAGTGGATGAGAGTCACTGGTCTAGATACTATAGATAGAAAATCTACTAATGTTCTTGGCTAATGCAAATTATTTTTATAGAGTCCAATTAAAACTTTATGTCTTTTGTGGCTATTTTAGATTCTTCCTTTTCCTTTAACTCAGCCTACACTATGTACTCTAACATGTGATTTGTAAACTTTTTGTCATTTTGTAATTCTTCATTAAATCTATGTTTTCTCATTCTGGTAAGAACTTGTAAGTTTCATGAAGACAGGCGAACCATCTGTTACTTCTTTTGTGTCGCTTCTTACTTAGCTCTTGAGTGAATTCAATTCCATTCTATCTGTTGATTCTTCAAAAAAAAAAAAAAAAAAAAACCAGTAGGGAGATTTATCTAGATTAGGTGATTTAAACAGAGGCAAGAAAACTTTTATCTTGCCTATGGCAAACTTGTGATTAAAAAATTTCGCCAACTGTTATGTAGAAGATACTATCTAGAGAGTGAAAAGACAAGCCACAGACTGGGAGAAAGTATTTGCAAAAGACACATCTGATAAGGGATTGTTATCCAAAA
The DNA here is from genome assembly GCF_019320065.1 of Cervus canadensis. Classification (NCBI taxonomy): domain Eukaryota; kingdom Metazoa; phylum Chordata; class Mammalia; order Artiodactyla; family Cervidae; genus Cervus; species Cervus canadensis. The sequence continues at coordinate 44,190,603 of NC_057403.1, forward strand.
TACACAGATAGCTCTTAAAACTCAACAGTAAGAAAACAATCCAATTGAAAAATGAGCCAGAGACCTTAACAAATACTTCACCAGAGAAGATATACAGTTGGAAGATAAGCATATGAAGAGATGCTTCACATCATATATCATCAGGGAAATGCAAATTAGAACAACGAGACACCACTACACATCTATCAGAATGGCCAAAATCTAGAACACTGACAATACCAAATGCTAGCAAGGATATGGAGCAACAGGAACGCTCATTCACTGGTGGTGGGAATGTGAATGGTATAGCCACTTTGAAAGACAGCTTGGGAGTTTCTCACAAAACTGAACACACTCTTAACCACATGATCAAAAAATCTCTCTCCTTAGAATTTACCTAAAGGAGTAAAAAACTGAGAACCATATCAAAACTGGAACACAATATTTATAGAAGCTTTATTCATAGTTACCAAAACTTGGAAGCAACCAAGGTATCTTTCAGTAGGTGAATGAATAAACGGATGTATACAGACAATTGAATATTATTCAGTCCTAAAAAGAAATGAGCTATCAAGACATGAAAAGATTTGAAGGAAACTTAAATCTATATTGATAAGTGAAAGAGGCATATATGAAAAGCCCACCTACTATATCAGTCCAACTATATGACCTTCTGGAAAAGGCAAAACTATATGGAGAAGGTAAAAAGATCAGTGGTTGCGAGGAGTTAGGGATGAAGGAGGGGTGAACAGGCAGAGCATAAAGGATTTTTTGGGAAGTGAAAATGCTTTTATGATACTCTATGTATGATACTTTAATGGTGGATTTGTATCATTAATGTTGTTGTTTTAGTCACTAAGCTGTGTCCAACTCTTTGAGACCCCGTGGACTGTAGTCCACCAGGCTCCTCTGTCCTTGAGATTTCCCAGGCAAAAATACTGGAATGGGCTGCCATTTCCTTCTCCAGGGTATCTTCCCAACCTAGGGGTTGAACCTGCGTCTCCTGCTTGACAGACAGATTCTTTAACACTGAGCTACCTGGGAAGCCCATGTGTCATGATATACTTGTCCAAACCTGCAGAACATATAGCATCAGCAGTAAACTCTCAGCAGTGGAGGGTACTGCTAATGAGGGAGACTATGCCTATGTGTGGGCGGAGGGCCTATAAGAAACCTCTGCAACTTCTTCTCGATTTTTCTGTGAATCTAAAACTGCTCTAAAAAATAGTCTTAAAATGCAGAAAAAAATTCTTGTCAATACAGCCACATAACCTTCAAGAACAGCATTCTGTAGTTACAATATTCACTTATTCCTTCCATAACTGTTTATGGATTATATACTATAGCACCTTCCAGTGAGTAGGCTCTGAAGATACAGGAGGAGCAAGATAGATGAGATTCTTGCTTTCATGGAGCTTACACAAGGTCTCCTTCCTCAATGGGACCCTGAAACCAAAACATTTCAGTCTCAAGAATGTGGGCTATGCATACAAAAATGCTCCAGTACATATGTAGCTTCCTTAGGGCAATTCACCCATGTACAACTTGAGAAAGATTCATTATTGTGCCTGTTTGATAATAGAGTGTATAAAATTTGGAATCTTTAGAACACGTTCTCCAGCTGGCTGATCCATGCTTCTGATTTTCTTCATTTTGGATATAGTTTCATTTTTTTTTTCTTTTCACATCCATCCCTTCCTGTGAATATATAATAAAGTGGTATCCAATTGCACATGCTGTTTATTAGCTTGCTTCTCAAAAACCCCATATATTGTGGGCCCGTTTCCAAGTCAACAAATATGTGGGTTTACATACACATTGGAGTCAGAAAGCAGTTCGCTCAGGCTCTAAAACCACGCTGCTTGGGTTTATGTCCCTACTCCAGAATTACTAGCTGTGCTGATCTTGAGGAATTGAATTATCTTCTTAGTGCCCCCAGTCTACCAATTGATAGTGGTGGTGGTGGTGGTTTAGTCACTAAGTTGTGTCCAAGTCTTGCAGCCCCATTGACTGTAGCCCTCCAGGCTCCCCTGTCCATGGGATTATCCAGGAAAGAATATTGGAGTGGGTTCCCCTTTCCTTCTCCAGGGGATCTTCCTGACCCAGGGATTTAACTTGCATCTCCTGCACTGCAGGCAGATTCTTTTCCACTGAGCCACCAAGGAAGCATCTAATTGTGATAGTAATATGACCTAATTCATTGCGTTGCTGTAAGGATTAAATGAGAATGACTGTAACAGTATAAAGACTCAATAATTTTAACTACCTTTCTATAGGATTGTTTTCAAACCTGTTTAAAGCAACCTTGTAAGAAAATCTTTTGCAGAGTTCTACCTAAGTAAAGTGGTGCTGGAGAAAACTCTTGAGTTTCCCTTGGACAGCAGAGAGATCAAACCAGTCAGTTCTAAAGGAAATCAACCCTGAATATTCATTGGAAGGACTGATGCTGAAGTTGAAGTTACAATACTTTGGACACCTGATGCAAAGAGCTGAATCATTGGAAAAGAGCCTGATGCTGAGAAAGGTTGAGGGCAAGCGGAGAAGGGGACAACAGAGGATGAGATGGTTGGATAGCATCACCGACTCAATGGACATGAGTTTGAGCAAACTCAGAGAGATTGTGAAGGACAGGGAAGCCTGGCATGCTACAGTCCATGGGATTGCAAAGAGTCAGACTTGACTTAGTGACTGAACAGTAACAAAGTAAAAGTACACATCCGCAAACACAGTGAGGCTAGGGAAAGGCTCCAGAGTGTTCAATGCCTAGAGGTATTCCAGAAAAGTGGTTCTTTTGTTTCAGTGTATCTCATCACCAGCTGGAGACCCTGATGGAAATACAGAGGTTCAGATCTGATTCTCCTTCAATGAGCTTGGGCCTCTGTGTTCTTTATTACCTCCCCAGGTGAATCCACAAGCGGTCCACAAAGAAGTTGATAACCATGGCTCTACAAGTCTCTGTAACACTTTCAAAGCCATTGATCCACAGCATGATTTGTAATGGCCACATAAACTTCATAGAATGAATACAGACTGATCTAGTTAAACACTCCACTATTGATGGGTATTTAGATTGTTTCCATTCTTTTTTTTTTTTCAGTTGCAACAGTTGCTGCAGTAAATGTTCTTACACACCCATATTCTCTGTATATGTGTGAATGTCTGCAAGATAGATTTTTGGAAATGAAATTGCTGGGCCCAGAATATGCATGCTTTAAATTTTGATAGATATGGCCCACCTGTCCTCTGAAAGATTATATCAATTTACTCTCCTGCCAACAGTGCTGAAGAGGGTACCTCTCTTCTTACTCTGTCATTTTTCTCTTGACTCAGGTTTTAACACTGTTTATTTTAGGGCACTGATGAAATCCACATCACTGAAAAATGGATCCGTAAGCACGCAACTGATTACCTTTCAGGAACCCATTCAGCAACCCCATTGATACTTCAGAAATTTTCTTATCAGTGGCCTCCTCTATCACACAGCCAAGGCCACTAAATCTATATGCTTATCTTGGTATCTCTAGTGTACTCAAACATATAAGAAATTTTGCTGCTTCTCCTGGTTTCAGGCCGAGTTTTCTGTTTTCCGTGAAAGAGGTTATTATTTATAGCCAAGAAATTCTGAAGTCAAAAAATATAATTCTCCCATTGTTGAGTTCCTGGATGCCTTTCTCCGATCTGAGCCGTATCTCTGAGTAACACATCACGGGAGTGACAGCTCTCTGGTGATTTAGGAGTCTGCCAGATCATTAGAGCATTACCAATGTAAGGATGTGTTAGTGTAACACATCATCAGCATGTTATCGCTCTGTGATGAATTGCTCCAAATCAGAACAATGGCCGAAAGAAACTATGAATTCTTTTAGAGTTACAAATGAAATCTTTTTTTTTTTTCAATAAGGAATAAATAAATATGAATGTTCTTTTTTCACAGCGAAGAGGGGTTTAAATCATGTATTTTTGATCTTTTGATTATCCCTTGGTTATTTTCTAGCTTGAGCTAGAGACGGGGTCTCCAGGCCAGATAGGTGGGAGGTTTTCTAGCTATAAAATTAATTACTTGTGCCAAGGGAAGGTGAGCATTGGGAAGAAAAGGTTTTCTTCACTGCAATACTTGTGGGATATTTCCCTCTACATTGTGGGAGATCTGTGAATAGGGGGCTTTTCATTTGTGCGTTGGCTTTTAAAAGGGAACTCCTTGAAAGCAGAGACCATCTTTTTAGCAACTTGGTCAATCACCACAGTGCCTGAACACTGTGTATTGAAATCTTAGAGATGGAGAAAATGTATTCCTTCAAAGCCAAATCTTCCCACCATTGGAGTCATTCTTTTGCCTAAAGATAGTCCCTTTAGAGGCTTCCCAGGTGATGCTAGTGGTAAAGAACTCACCTGCCAATGCAGGAGATGTAAGAGATGCAGGTTTGATCCCTGGGTCAGGAAGATTCCCTGGAGGAGGGCAAGGCAAGCCAGTCCAGCATTCTTGCCTGGAGAATCCCATGGCAGAGGAGCCTGGTGGGCTACAGTCCGTGGGGTCACCAAGAGTGGGACACGGCTGAAGCCATTTAGCACAGCACAGCACAGTCAGTTTAGAGGGCTTCCCAGGTGGCTCAGTGGTAAAGACATAGGTTCGATCCCTGGGTGGGGATCCTGGAGCCTGGCGGGCTGCAGGGCATGAGTTGCAAAAGAGTTGATCACGACTGAGCATTTATACAACAATAATAACAGTAGCTTTAGAATGGGCTCCTTGGGGACCTTCCTGGTGGTCCAATGGTTGGGACTTGACCTTCCAATACAGGGGGTGTGTGTTCAATCCCTGATTGGGGAGCTAAAATCCTATGCTCCTTAAGGCCTAAACATCAAAACATAAAACAGGAGCAACACTGTACCAAATTCAAGAAAGGCTTTAAAAATAGTCCACATTTTAAAAAAAAAAAAAGCTTTTTAAAAAATGAATGGGCTCCTTAAAGTGGAATTGTGCCAACATGAAGAATGAGAAGGGTCTTGCCCGATAGCTCAGCAGGTAAAGAATTCGCCGGCAATGCAGGAGACATCGGAGGCACAGGTTCCATCCCTGGGTCGGGAAGATCCAGGAATTTGCCTGGGAAATCCTATGGACAGAGGAGCTTGGTGGGCTCCCGTCCATGGGGTCACAGAGTCAGACACAATGAGCGATTATGCATGCACACACGAGGGGTGAGAGGTGCTGTGTGAACTCTCCAATGCCATCAGGAGCAAAAAAGACTTCTAAGGGAAGGAACAGAACATGAGTGACCACCATCTTATGTTCTTACTTAAGACTGGTTAAAGCCATGGGCTGTAGAAGTAGCCTGACTTGGGTTTGAATCCTTGCTTAGTCACTTCCTAGGTTGGGCGAGTGACTGGACCTCTCTGAGTCAGTTTTTCCATCTGTAAAATGGGGATGCAACTAGTAACTGCCTGGATGAGTTATGGCTTGGAAAGTGCTACGATACAGTGCCTGGCACACAGTAAGTGCCTCACACATGCAACCACAGTGGCAGTTGGTATTGTCATGGTTTTGAAATTTGCTGCCAGAAGAGAAAAAGTCTTGGTGTTTTGAAAGCTCTCGGGGTGAGACTCATGGGTACACTAGTATTTTCAGACCCATAGCATTTACATTCCATGTTTCCTAGCTAAGTATTTTACCTTCTCTAAATTAAGATGCTATAGCACTCACATTGAAAGATATACTTTCAAATGGGACATTCCAAGAAACCACAAGTACCTGGAGCAAACTCCCTTATAACCAAGTTCCAGACTTGATGAGAGAATTTGGAAGTGGCCATTGGCATAAAACTCAGCCTGTACAATTTAAAAATGATTAAGTTTGAGGTAAATAATACCCGAAAATTTCTGCTGTTGATATTATTGTGAGGTGGGCCCTGTGCTAAGTCTGTTGCCTTTGGTCCCATTCATAATCGGATGAGGTAGGCATAATAACCCCACTCAGCAGATGAGAAAAGTAAGTCTCAACGTGGTCAGGGAACGTGCCCAAGGACACACGGCCAGAAATATGTGGAACCAGAATCTCATTCAAAATTTTCTGATTCTAGAACCCAAGGTCTTAAGTCTTACACATTTTGGGGAAAACACACATTTCACATTCACTGGGTAGTTCTGCATGTTTTGAGGTGTGCAGCCCACCTGGGGACATTCTTTGAAATAAATGCAAGTGGAAAATATAAAAAAAAACCAACGTCAGCATCACAGTGGATAACAGAAACACTGGTCACCCTGCAGCCAGGCAGTCAGCACGGCCTGAGTTCATTTAATCCAGTGGAGCCTTCGAGGGGAGGCGTTCAAGGCTGCACTTGACTTTCGCCACCCTCTGCAGCCTGCTGCTCATTGTTCTCAGCCTTTGCAGGAATGACATGCAAGCTGAAGATAAGCAAAGATGGATTGTAAAAAGCGTCCTCCCTCCTTCCCCCCTCCTCCTTCCAAGCAAATTGCAAAGAATAGTTCTGTCCCGATCAGGCATTAAAATGTCATCACAGCACAGACTTCTGATCAACTTAATCCTGCAGCCTGCTGCCAAAGGTTGCATGCATCAGCATGTCAAACGTTGGGTTCTGAGAAAAAACAATGATCTTCTGTGGCTACTGATTTTGTTTAAAAAACATCTTCAAATGTAATAAACACATCAATGCCAGAGACAATGTTATAAATCACTTCAGTGATTCTTTAATTTCTGGGGGTGGGTAGAATGTAAGTTCATTAAAATGAGTTTTTCCTGATAGGCGGGAGACCTGTTTTCTTTGGAATGGTTTTGGCAGGCTAAGGAGGCCACTGTTTCCCTTGGTTTTTTTCAAATTTTATTTTTTGCAGTTGTTTTGGAGGACAATTTTCCCTGACACATAGCTGGTTGTTTTATGGCTCTAAGAAATATATTGGTTTATTCATCTGTTGCAACTATAATAATATTGCCATTGGAGTCCAACTCAGTAATAAATCAGGCCATTCCTTTCCACTCTATACAAATAATTAAAATAAAAATCGACTGTGCCAGTGAATTTGTTCTACAAGCAGAATAGAATTGGGTGCTATAAGTCTAGATATTTGGGCTGACACAGGACTGTATATCTTAAAAATAAGAAACCAAAAGGTGGGAAAATAAGACCTTATTTCATTATGTGCAATTTATAACATTTATCTTAAAGATAAAGTTGCCTTCCTCTGTTGCCTATTAACTAGGAGCCAGAATTGGAATACTGTGGAGGGTTCATGGCATCACACGCTCTCCCCACTCCCTCCTCTTCATCCCCTCCCTGCTTTTTTCTTCCCTCGTTTCCTTCATCATTAAAAAAACAAGTTGAGGTTCGTTATTGGAGCTCTAGAAATAAGGGCCTGTTATTTATGCATTCATGCTTGCATGTCATCTACAGTTTTATTCCTATACTACATTTTTTCCTGAAAAGAATTAAGGCAGCTTGCAAAAACACATAATTCAAAATAAAATAAAAATGAGTGAGTCAGAAAAATTGGTGGAAAGGGGGAAATTGGTTCAGAAAGATAAAATGAATTGACCCACACAAGATATGCTATGAAATTTGGCATAGTTTGAGAGGAAGGTCATGATTTGGCTTGGAGGCTTCTTTTGGGTTAATGGTAATTCCCAGTAAACATTAGACTGGGTATGTGCTCACTTGTGTCCGATTCTTTGTGACCCCATCATCTGTAGCCCACCAGGCTCCTCTGTCCATGGAATTTTCCAGGCAAGAATGCTGGAGCAGGTTGCCATTTCCTACTCCAGGGGACCTTCCCTACCCAGGGAGCGAACCCGCATCTCTTGCGTTTCCTGCATTGGCATGCAGATTCTTTACCACTGCACCACCTTGGAAGCCCAACCACTAGATTCAGTTCAGTTCAGTTCAGTTCAGTCGCTCAGTCATGTCCTGCTCTTTGCGACCCTGTGAATCGCAGCACGCCAGGCCTCCCTGTCCATCACAAACTACCACTAGATTAGAAACACATTAATGACTCAGGAGAAGCCAAACTGAGATTGGTATTGACATCAGAGAGATCTTCCAAGAGGACACTATAATTGAGGGGCAAGAGTCTTCAACAAGATCCTTAAGAAACCCAACCAAGCAGCTAGGCTTTTTCTTATACTTGTATCTCCCGGAAGGACAATGGCACAGCACCAAAGGGCAAAAACATTTCTATGGGAGCCAGATATGAAGCCTAGACATGCAGTTTCCTTTTGCCCTCCCCTAAGCCAGGAAGAAGTCATGGCACACCCATGTAGTGTTTCTCAGACTTCACTGTGCATAAGATCCACCTAGCAAGTTGTTAACCTTCCCTTACATGAGGGTAAGACAGGTTTTGCTTCAGAAACAAATAGCCCCCAAATCTCATGGGCTTAAAATAACAAAGGTTGATTTCTTGGTCCTTCTACACAAGCAGTTCAAGTCCACTGGGGAAGTGGGTAGGGTCAGGAGTGGGGGTGTCTTTGCTCTCTGGCTTTTGCACTCAGGAATCCGGGCTTTGGGAGGGTCCAGCTCCATGTTTCTTCCATAACTGTCTGAGCAGAAAAGAGATCCCATGGATTGTAGCCCACCAGGCTCCTCTGTTGATGGGATTTTCCAGGCAAGAATACTGGAATGTGTTGCCATGCCTTTCTGAATGGGATCTTCTCAACCTGAGGATCAGAACATGCATCTCTTATGTCTCCTGTATTGGCAGGCAGACTCATCAGAAAAGACTCTGGTGCTAGGAAAGACTGAAGGCAGGAGGAGAAGGGGACTTCAGAGGGTGAGTTGATTGGATGGCATCACCAACTCAATGGACATGAGTTTGAGCAAGTTCCGGGAGTTGGTGATGGACAGGGAAGCCTTGCGTGCTGTGGTCCATGGGGTCCCAAAGAGTCAGACATGGCTGAGTGACTGAACTGAACTGAGCTTCACCTGGGAAGTGGTGTTCTAGAAATCTTGATCATCTGCCTTCTGGCTCCGATCACTCTGGGGTCCCTGTGCTTGTGCTCAGCCTGAAGTCACCATCTTCTGTGCTGAGGTGGGGGAGGTCTTACTTTCTGTAGAAGAACTCAGAGATATGTATCAGATTGCTCCTCACATCTCCTCTGAGGGGAACTGGGACCCTGCCCCCTTGAAGAAGAGTTGGAGATGACTTAGTGACTAAACCTCCACAACAATTCTTTAGAGTTGAAGAGCCTAATAAGACACTTTCAATTTCAGGATGCCTCCCCTTCCAAAGGAGAGCAGATGTGTTACCTGTAGAATACTTACAGATTGGGCCAAAATTTTCCTCAACGAGTACTTTTTGTGCTGTTGTGACAACATAAGGTCCCAGAGTTCCAAGGCATAACCCAGAAGTTCTTAACTAGATATGAGAGAAGGAATCACCTTGGATCTTAGGGGAAAAGTCACATGCTTGAAAACTCTAGGCTGGTTCCTGGACTTATGTGTTTTTTAATTAAATCTCCACAGGTGATTTTGAAGCATCCTCCTGGTTAAGAAGTACAGGCACTGACAAGACTTCCCTGATTGTCAAGTGGCTAAGACTATGCTCCCAATGCAGGGGACCAGGGTTCAATCCCTGGTCAGGGAACTAGATCCCACACACCACAGATAAGAGTTCATATGCTGCAAATGAAAAGAAAAAAACAAAAAGATTCCACATACTGCAACTAAAGATTCTGAATGCCACAACTAAATTCTGGTACAGCCAAATTAATTAATTAATAAGTTAAAAAAAAAGAAGCACAGCCACTGAACTGAAACAAATGGAAGCAGCTATATATAAACAAATCCATCTCTAAAATGTCTCAGTGCAGTCTCCCTGAAATGCTTAATTATGATTTTGCTGCTACCTAGATTTTAAAAATTAAGGTGATGCATGAACACAGTTAAAGATAATTTGGGTAGTACTGAAATTGTAACATGAGAACTGTCACCCTAGCTTTCTAGAAGCACTCACATTTAACGCTTATCCATTTCTTTGGAATTTACCACCATAAATTTAAAGGGCTATTTCTGTATCTGCTGCAGGTAGACATGGCTCAGAGTGGTGCTATCCAATATATAACAAAGCCTGCATATGGAATTTAAACTTTTCTAGTAGGTGCATTTTAAAAAAGTAAAAGGAAACATGAAATTAATTTTAGTAATACACAGTCTACCCTCTATATCCGTAGGTTCCTCATCTGCGGATTCAGCCATCCGCTGATGGATTTCCTGATTAGAATCTGTGGTTGGTTGAATTGTGAATGTGGATGCGGATGAAGAACCCACAGAAGTGAATGGTGGCTGTACAGTGCCATTTAATCTGAGGGACTTAAGCATCCCTGAAATTTGGTACCCCCGGGGATTCTGAAATGAACTCCACAGATACTGAGGGGAATGACCATTTTTATATATTGATATTTTAATAATACATCATGTTTAACCCAATATATCCAAAATACAATCATTTCAAAATGTGTTCAATATACGAATTACTAACGAGATAGTTCACATTCTTTGATAGCCATTGTGTGTTCTATACCTAGAGCATCTTTTAGCCCTCAGTAATCACATTTCAACTCTTTCACAGACATGTGCAGCTACTGGCCACTGTATTGAGTAGTAGAGACCTAGTGATTTCCTACGATGGAAATAGTTTTTATACAAGTGAAGAACATGATAACTGGTTATTTTGAATAGTTTTCACAGGGCACTGCTAAAATGTAGACTAGTCAACAATAGGGAAATCGCTGTGCTGAAATCAGATGTTTCTTCTGAAGATTATGGGACTGGGAGACAGCCTTGGAATTTGTCAAGAAGGAAATGGGTATAACTTTGAATTTTTCTTTCATTATTCTCTAGTTTTCGGGAATGAGGATTAACATTTAGAAGAAAGATGAGATAGATGGCACTGTGGTGCCCAATTTGATAAGACCAAAACCAGAGAAATGACAAAGGAAACAATTGCAGGGATCAAGGCTTGCTAGTCGGGTGAAGTTTTGAGCAAATCTGGGGACATGATCGCCTCCTCAGGGGATTAGGATTTTTGAATAACTATTAATATGAAGGGATGTTACCCAAGCCATCAGAAAGCCACTTGCATTTTAGAAATCCTGGGAAATTAATCTTCAATTTGTCACTTCAGCTCCCAACATCTATTTTCCTTTCTTCTAGTAAAGCATCCCCTGGTGATGCATCCTGTCCTCCACTCTCAACGGAGGTTCCCTGAATTGTACTGGTGGAATGCCTGATCTGGCCTGACCACTCAGAGAATTTCAGTCCTCTGGTCAGGGTGATTGGGTCAGGATGGGTGCTCTTAGGTCAAATTAATTAAATTCAATTAGAGACATTTTATAGCTTCCCTGGTGGCTCAGCCAGTAAAGAATCTGCCTGCAATGCAGGAGACCCAGGTTCGATTCTTGGGTTAGGGAAGATCCCCTGTAGAAGGGAATGGCAACCAGCTCCAACATCTTGGGCTGTTTGCTTGAGCAAGTGATTTCCCTGGTCTGGAAACCAGAAGGATGTGATCTTTTAAAAAAATGATTAATGAAATACATTTTATTTTTTTGGCTGTGATGGTTCTTTGTTGCACTGCGTGGGCTTTTCATTGCCATGGCTTCTCTTGTTAAGAAGCATAGTGCCTAGGCCCTCAGGCTCAGTCATTGTGACACATGGCCTTAGTTCCTCTGCGGCATGTGGGATCTTTCGAACCTGGGTCCCCTCCACTGGCAGGCAGATTCTTAACCATCAGGACCACCAGGGAAGCCTCTCTTTTTTAAAAAAAAATAAAATTATTTATTTGGTTGTGCTGAGTCTTAGTTGCATGTGAACTCATGCATGTGGGATCTAGTTCCCAGGGAGTGATCCAGAGCCCCTTGCTTTGGGAGCACAGAGTCTTAACCACTGGACCACCAAGGAAGTCCCAGAAGCATGTGATCTTGCAGGGATCAGGGCCTGCCTATGAAGCCTGGGAATGAAGCCCATGAAATGGGTGGAAGATGCAACACATGTAGAGGAACTGAATCCTGAGCCCCATGTTTCAGCCTCCAAATTTGGCTGTGCCTGAAACCAGAGATTTAGTCCTGACAAGAGTAAATCTCCCAGATCTCTCTTTTTGGCACCAGCAATTTGTGTTCATAAGTTTTTAGTAATTTCTCCCATATTGGTGCATTCATCTTCCTCTTTAACAACATTTCCCAGTGTGGATTTCTCAGGTTGATAGTCCTATAAGATTGCTTTAAGAAAGTGCTTCCTGATCAAATGAATTTGGTAAGTTCTGTAGACTAAATTTCTCCACTTGGTCTTTCTTAATGCACTTGAGTGCATTAAAAGCCCCCGGAATCTCTGAAGTCAAGAAATTTGATGAGCTCTGCTTCTCTGAATTGTGCTTGGTCATGGCACTGTTTTGGGCTAACACCTAGTCCTGTACTGTGGGACACACTTTGCCAACTTCTGCTCTAGAAAGAAATTAATTCCCCCATGTTTCAGGTGATTTCAGGGCCAACCTTCTATCCTGGTACCCTTGGAGGTGTTTATGCATCTGATATTGTAAAGGATCATCCAGAGAGGAGCCATCTGTCTAAATAAACATATGTGTCTGACAGGGAAAATGTAAGTATTGTAGATACATATTTAGATTGCTAGGTAACCAAATAAGAATAGACCTGATATTTAAACCTGGCAGATCGACTTAGATGTTTATTCATCCATTCCATTATTTATTCTTTAACTCAACAAATGTTTATTGAGTGACTACTTTGTTATAGACCCTAACCTTAAGGAGGTAATAATCTAGAGATCTTTATTTACAACTTCAACTTGCAATACTCCAATTATTGCTTGTATGGTGCTTTCCTAACCTTAATGACTATTTGTGCTGATCTGGCTTGGGTTGACATGAAATTGTATGCCAGATGAAATTGAGTTACTCATTATGAAAAGTAGATAGCATGATCATAGACTCTTACATCGCTATAACATTTAAAATTTTGAGTTCTTTTAAAGATGCCATCATTTGCTTATCTATTTATTTTTGGCTGAGCTGGGTCGTCATTGCTCCGTGCAATGGGCTTTCTCTAGTTGCAGTAATCTGCTCTGTAGTTGTGGTGCGCTGGCTTCTCACTGTGATGCCTTCTCTTGTTGCAGAACACAGGCTCTAGGGTTCACGGGCTTCAGTAATTGTGGTTCTTGGACTCCAGAGCACAGGCTCAGTAGTTGTGGCTCATGGGCTTAGTTGCCTGTGGAATATTAGTTGCATGTAGAATCTTCTCAGACCAGGGATTGAACCCGTGTCCCCTGCGTTGGCAGGTATATTCTTTACCACTGAGCCACAGGGTACTCCTAAAGATGTCATCTTATTTAAAAAAAACTTTAGGAGATGGATAATGCAGCTATTTTTCAAAATCTATTTTTTTATAGACGTCTAATTAAATTACAATGTTGTGTTAATTACTGCTATACAGAAAAGTGACTCAGTAATGCATATATGTATGCTTTTTCATATTCTTTTCCATTATGGTTTATATTATCACAAAGTATTGAATATAATCCCCTATGCTATACATTAGGGCTTTTTTGTTTATACATTCTATAAATGCAAGTTTGCATCTGCTAATACCAAACTCCCCATCCAACCTGCTCCCATGCCCTACTCTCTTGGAAACCACCTTAGGTTGTCTCCATCTTGGCTATTGTGAATAGTGCTGCTATGAATACAGGGGTGCATGTATCCTCTTTTAATTATAGTTTTGCCTGGATATATGCCCAGGAGTGGGATTGTTGGATCACATGGTAGTTCTACTTTTAGTTTTTTGTAGAACTTCCATACTGTTCTCCATAGTGGTTATACCAATTTACATTCCCACCAACAGTGTATGGGGGTGGCAGGGGGGTTCCCTTTTCTCCACACCCTCTCCAGCATTTGTTATTTGTAGACTTTTAATGATGGCCATTCTGACTGGTGTGAGGTGGTACCTCACTGTACTTTTAATTTCCTGTTTCTCTAATAATTAGTGATGTTGAGCATCTTTTCATGTGCCTATTGGCTATCTGTATATCTTCTTTGGGAAAATGTCTCTTTAGATCTTCTGCCCATTTTTTGATTGGGTTGCTTGCTTGTTTTGCTGTAGTTATTTTAATCCCCATTTTGTATAGGGGAAGCGAGGCTTGGAGAAGTTAAAAGGACTGCCCAAGGTCACACAGTTTTGAACATTCAAAATCAAACTTGGGACCAGTCCCTGGATTCCCAATGTTTCCCTTTGCTACTCACTCATGCCATTTATCATGTGTTCAGTTTGTTCCAATACCTAGGATGTGAAAAGTAGAATATAGATTTTTCTTGTCAGTATATAGTAGCCACTAACCTTATGGAGCTAACAAACACTTGAAATGTAGCTACAGCTGCTAAGGAAATAAATTTTGAATTTATTTAATTTTAATGAATTTAAACTCAAATTTAAAGACTCAGTAAGTATTGGGGAACTTTTAAACATGTTCAACATAGCAGGAACACAGACGTATCTCAATAATCATTTGTTTAATAACTATCATTGTTAATCAATTATTAATATTTATATTGATAATTATATAGTTATTATTTGTTGAATTGAAACTATTATAAATATATTGGGTTCAGCAGGGCAGGAATAGAGATGCGGATATAGAGAACAATATGTGTGGTAACAGGGGATGAGGAAGGGGGGATGGGATGAATCGGAAGACTGGGATCGACACATATACACTACCAAGTGTGAAATAGGGAGCTAGTGGGGACCTGCTGTGTAGGGCAGGGGGCTCAGCTCAGTGCTTTGTGATGGGAGGGATGCGATGGGAGGGGGATGGGAGGGAGGCCCAGGAGTTAGGGGATATATGTATACATGTGGCTGATTTGCCTTATTGTACAGCAGAAACTAACATTGCCTTGTAAGACAACAAAATCCCAATTTTAAATATATATACATATGTGATTAAAGTTAGTTCCACCTATTTATTTTCCCTGTTTTTAGTTGTGGCTACATACAGAATGGGGCTTCCCTGGTGGCTAAGTTGATAAAGAACTCACCTGCAAAGCAGGAGATGTGGGTTCAATCCCGGGGTCCAATCCCTGGGTCAAGAAGATCCCCTGGAAGAAGAAAGGGCAACCCACTCCACTATTCTTGCCTGGGAAATCCCATGGACAGAGGAGCCTGGTGGACTACAGACCATGGGGTTGCTGAGTCAGATATGAATTAGTGACTAAGCCACCGCCACCACATACAGAATATAAGGTCACATATATGACTTGCAGTCTATTTCTTCTGGACAGCACTGATATAAATTGTATTGCAGGGCACTGAATATCTAGCTGCAAAATTCTAAATCCCAGTGAAATGGGTGGATATATAGCATAGAACTAGAACTCAGAACATGGGAATTACTCAGGTTTGCTTGTGTATTCTGATTCTAGTATCTCCTAAATTACTTGACTTCTCAAAAACTGTCTCCTTACCTGTAGATCAGGAATGATGTCACCACTCAATTTCATTGATGTTTTCAGTGATTCAACAAGCTAATACTCATTATGCAGAGCTTAGTATTAGGCAATGTCTAAATGCTCATTACTTTGTTAGTAATAATAATAGTTATAATACTATTGATACAAAATGCAAATAGAACCCTCAGGCTCAGTAAATGATGGTATTTTGTCTGGATTCTTTTTTTGAGGTGTTGTCCTCTGTTGCAATTCATTGCACTGGACTGCATTAATCATACCCTGTTTTGTTCTTACTGACAGTAATGAATAGTAACTGATAGAAACCAGCCTGCTAGGTCACTGATGAGGTGGCTACAAATGCTCTTTTCCAAGGCAGTTCTTAATTACCTTTTGTATGTGAAATACCATATGTTGTAATTCCTCTAGCTGGAAATCTGCTCTGGGTTAGAATGCCATGTTAGTTTTTAAACAATGTCTCTGGTTGACTTCTCCTCTGTAAATCTCAGGGAGAAGTTTGATTTAGTTGTTACTCTTTATAATTTTATTTTTTAATTGAGTGACTCTCTAATTCCTTTTTCCAGCTCATTTTTTTTTTCCTATTATTTTTTAAGTCAGTGACTCAAAGCTGTGCTTTGAGGGTTGAAACAGTTGCGTGCTCAGTTACTCGAAGGCATCAGAACTCTGAATAACAGTAATGTTTATACACCTGGCTTCAGGCTATAGATAGAGCACCATTGTGCACAAACACTGTCTTTAGGCCATTGTAAACTACTATCAAACATAATGGCATTTTATGACTTGAAAAGTCTGAGAACCGCTCTCTTACTTTGAAGGTCAGATTTTTAGCCTTCTCAACCATCCAGGACTTATCTGGAAACATAGATGTAGGCGAAAAGGCCTTTCAAGTACTAAGAACACACTGTTGCAAAGTATAGCAATTTCCCCAAAAGAGAGGGCAAGATATTTTTCAGAAGGCCCTGAGTTATCCATGAATCTAAAACAAGGGCTAGCAAACTTTAAAGAGCAGAAAGTGAGGGGCTTCCTCTCCAGTGGTTAGGACTTTGCCAGCCAATGCAAGAGACAGGGGTTTGATCGCTGGTCCTGGAAGATCCTACATGCCAAGGAGCAGCTAAGCCCACGTGCCACAACAACTGAAGCCTATCTGCTCTAGGGCCTATGCTCCGCAATAAGAGAAGCCACCAGTGAGAAGACTGCACAGCAAGGAAGAGTAGCCCCCCGCTCACTGCAACTGGGGAAAGCCCGTGCATGGCAGTGAAGATCCATCACAGTCTTAAGTAAATATATATATATATGTATATATATATTTTTTTAAGGAGCAGATAGGGACTATTTTAAGCTTTGCAGGACATGCAGTGCAGTCTTGGTTGCAACCATCTAACTTGGACCTGTTGTAGAAAGAAAGCAGCCACAAACATCATGGAAAGAGTGATCATGGCTGTGTTCCAATAAAACTTTATTTACAAAACAAGCAAGGGGCTGGATTTGGCCCACATTCTGCAGTTTGCCCTCTGATTTATCTCTCATCTAAAATATAGTGGCAGACTAGAGGGAGCCGGGTGGAGGGAAGACAGCAAGAAAGAATAGCTGTTGAACAGAAGGAAGGATAAAATGACATCTTCAAGGTAGACAGAACCTTAGAGCAGGTACAGCCTTCCACGTGGGCAGAAGTCATTCTGGGAGCATAAGATGATTGATGATGTGATTTCAACTGTGATAACTGAGGTTCATAATGATGACTCCACATCCTCCAGCAGCTACTTTTGTTATTACTATTTATTTTGCTGCGTCAGGTCTTAGTTGTGGCACACAGGCTTCTCTCTAGTTGTGGCTTGGGCTCAGTAGTTGCAGCACATGGGTTTAGTTGTTTTGTGGCATGTGGAATCTTAGTTCCCTGACCAGAGATCGAACTCACATCCCCTCTATTGGAAGGTACATTCTTAACCACTGGACCATCAGGGAAGTCCCCTCCAGCAACTATTAAAATATATTCCATATATTCTGACTACAAAGAGAGAGAATTAGGAAATATATTTGAGAGAGTTACACTAAACAGATAAAAAAAGAGGAAATTTTGTACTTAATATGGTAAGCATTAGTATTCTGAAAGCTCATGGAATTCTCCATTTCTGAAATCTGTCGCTCTTGAAATGGTATTTGATTTTTTTATTGTTCGCTCTTTAAGCTTAAGACTAGCTAAGGAAACCAACTTTCTGCACAAAGCTTCAGCCATATTCTCTGTGGGGCTTAGGAGAACATTCAAAGTCTACATTACCCTCTTTTAAAAGCAATCTGTGCAGAATGATAAAATGTACCTTATGTACTCACAGTTCATGCTGACTGCTGAAAAACAGTGTTCTCCTGGGACAAAGAGCATCTTGGACCACTCTTGCTAAACTTGGGGAGAAATTGATTGTTTCCAACTTGGGACCCTGAGACTACATCATTCTCAGTAGTGGGGATGATGCTGAATTGATGCCTTTGAGGATTTTTCCAATACATTTTTCCAGGACTTTTTTTTTAAAAGGAAAGAAATTCTGTGACTCTCTATTCAGTAGATTTCAGCTCTTTCTCCCTTTTGCTCTGAATCATTCTATATTTATTGTTATTGATAAAGAGCATCAATAATCACTGGGATTTATTCTACTTCTCTCTTAGATATAGTTTAGGTTCACGTTATAAAATATGAATTTGTACAGACACGTTAGAAAACTTCCCAGGTTATTTAGAAGACCTCTTGGGTTTTGACCACTAGGGCTTGATCATCAAGGAAAAATCAAGATTAAAAACGTTTTTAAAAGATATCCTGCCCTGGTTCTTTGCAAAAGTGTTTCCCTCCTATCTACAAGTTTATTCTAACTTTGTAAAAATACTGCAAAGTCTTGCATGAAGTTTATACTGGGGGTCTCAGGGCCAGATATCACAGGTGTGAATCTTGTTTCATAGCTTGTTTCATGGCTTGTGATGTTGGGTAAATCACTTAACCTCTCTTGACCTATTTCTCTATTTATAATATGGAGCCTGTAATTCTGCAGAGTTTTTGGGGTTATTAAATGAGATAATACACATGGAATGCTTAGCACAATGTAGGGCTGCTAAGTACAGTTGTGTAGATTGTGAACTGAACAACTCCAGTGGGCACCAGTCACATAGACTACAGTGCAATGTGGCAGCTTGGGTACAAAGTCAGTGCTTGATATATGAAGCCATTATTATTATGGTAATTAATGAGAAATTGATATATGAGAAATTCAAGATGTACAAAAGTTATGAAATCTGTCTATAATTATATACTTTCTGTGCAAAAGCCATCACCATATGGCAGCAACTACTAGACATGTACTGTTATCAACAATTCTGATGTATTTAACATTATATTTCAATTGTTAGATTAAGATAACCAACAATTATCTAGTAAAAGCTTGGACTTATCATCATGCTTGGTCACTCAGTTATGTCCGACTCTTTGCGACCTCATGGACTGTTAGCCCACCAGGTGCTTCTGTCAGTGAGATTCTCTAGGCAAGAATACTGGAGTGGGTTGCCATTTCCTTTTCTAGGGGATCTTCCTGACCCAGGGATCAAACCTGTGTCTTTTACATTTCCTGCATTAGCAGGTGGATTCTTTACCACTGCAATACCAGGATAGTGGATTTTGTTCATCTGTGCCCTAGTTCCAGAGTTTTCTTCAAGATGACTCTTGAGCACATTTATTGTATGCCTCAGTTCAGTTCAGTCACTCAGTTGTGTCCGACTCTTTGCGATCCCATGAACTGCAGCACACCAGGCCTCCCTGTCCATAACCAACTCCCAGAGTTCAAACAAACCCATCTCCACTGAGTCGGTGATGCCATCCAAGCATCGCATCCTCTGTCATCCCCTTCTCCTTCTGCCCCCAATCCCTCCCAGCATCAGGGTCTTTTCCAATGAGTCAGCACTTCCCATCAGGTGGCCAAAGTATTGGAGTTTCAGCTTCAGCATCAGTCCTTCCAATGAACACCCACGACTGATCTCCTTTAGGATGGACTGGTTGGATCCCCCTGCAGTCCAAGGGACTCTGAAGAGTCTTCTCTAACACCACAGTTCAAAAGCATCAATTCTTTGGTGCTCAGCTTTCTTTATAGTCCAACTCTCACATCCATACATGACTACTGGAAAAACCATAGCCTTGACTAGACAGACCTTTGTTGACAAAGTAATGTCTCTGCTTTTTAATATGCTGTCTAGGTTGGTCATAACTTTCCTTCCAAGGAGTAAGCGTCTTTTAATTTCATGGTTGCAATCACCATCTGCATTGATTTTGGAGACCAGAAAAATAAAGTCAGCCGCTGTTTCCCCATCTATTTGCCACGAAGTGATGGGACCAGATGCCATGATCTTAATTTTCTGAATGTTGACCTTTAAGGTAACTTTTTCACTCTCCTCTTTCACTTTCATGAAGAGGCTCTTTAGTTCTTCTTCGCTTTCTGCCATAAGGGTGGTGTCATCTGCATATTTGAGGTTATTGATATTTCTCCCGGCAACCTTGATTCCAGCTTGTGCTTCCTCCAGCCCAGCGTTTCTCATGATGTACTCTGCATATAAGTTAAATAAACAGCGTGACAATATACCTAGTACCATATTATTCTTAGGAAAGTGAAGCTTTGTCCTTTCATCATTCATTCATTCATGAAGTGCTATTAAGTAGCAACTTGTATGTGACACTGTTTCAGGCAGAAATGTGAAGATAACTAACATTGCTTCTCAGGGAGCTTGCAGACTCTTAGGGAAGCAGACAGATAAGGATGAGAAATGCCCTGGAAGAATCATTAACCCACTCATTCAGTTTTTTTCATTCATGTAAGGAACAGATGCATTGTAGTTTTGATGACCTAGGTGCTGATGCTGTGATTCTAATGGGATATCAAGAGTAATGCAACTTGGTTCATTCCCTAAAATTGCTCAGGAGGTTTCCTGGAGACGAGAAAGAAAGACAAGTAGGAAAAGAGTTCTGAGCAGATGAGGAAGGAAATGAGGTTGCAGGCAGTCTGAGGAAAATCCAAGTTCTCTGGGTGGTACTGAGGTCTTGAAGTCATCCCTGGGTTGGTGATGGTATCCAGCCATACCATTGACAATCCCTGCTGTCTTAGCCAATGCTCTTTCCACTTCTTAATCTCGATTTCCTCAAGTGCCCAAATAAGGAAGATAACCTTCTCTCCACTAAACAACCCTGAAGGTTTTTGAGAAGTCCGAAGGAGGGAAGTATGTGAAATTTCTTTGGAAATTGGAAAGAGTAAGTATTATATAAAATAGAAGAGGTGATCATTTTAAGTGGTGTCTATCAACTCCCATGAATGGTGCCTTGATGAGGTTAGCCTGAAAACCTGAGACAAAGACTTGGGGGTAGGGGAATCCCAGGAAGATGAAGTAAGTGGCCAGGGAGAATGCAACAGTGGGGAGGAAAAGTCCACACAATAGGTTGCAAGTCAAGTTGCTGCTTGGCTAAGGGAGGTCTGATTCTACCAGGACCTCCTGAGAAGCAAAGATAATCCCTCCTAGAAAAGTTGATCCAATTGATGGAAGGTAGGTTTTTTCATCACTTATTTCTCTACTTCTACTTAAGGGTCTGTGTCTGGATTATAACAGTTACCTATAGGATGTCCATAGTGCTCAGATACCTGGTTCAGTTTTCAACTTCTGGCTCTGTTATGCCTTTAGTTGTAGGTATATAGTCCCCTGTTTCATTTTATTTTCTCTTCTCGCTCTTATTAACAGGATGCCTGCTGGGTAAGACTCACACATATTAGTACTACGAATTTGTTAAAAGGCTTTTCCCCTTCTCAGTTTTGATGTTGCTTCCTTTGAGATCATCTTTCTCATCCCCAAACAGTCCCATAAAGCATTGGTCTGGCCACGAATTACATTTATAATCAAAGTTGAATTTTCTGTAGCTAAGCAATGATTAGATCGCCAAACAAATTTTTGAGTTCTAGTAATTCCCTTATTAAATAAGAAACAATACAATGGCTTTATGTGGATGGTGCCTGGAATTCTCGAATCTGAAAGTCCTTTGAGGGTTTGATAAATGTGCACTTTGTCATAATAAAACATGCTAAAAGTCATGTAGAATTTTATAAATATATGGATGCCTCCTACTGAGCCTTGATCATCCAGCAAGCCAAACCTATGAAAAAGATGCTAAAAATAGTCTCATCCACAAAGAGGTTCTGAAGTGTGACAAAATAAAAAAAAAAAAAGAAAGAAAGAAAGCACTGTCATTAGACTTTGCTGTCATTTGGTAACTTCCAAGTCACTGAAATCTAATTTTTAAATTCTCTGGTTAAGTTTGTTTCTTTAGCATCAAGATAACATGTTTGAATTTTTGGAATTTAAATATGAAGTTTTTCATTCACGATTCTGTGCTAGATACCTTTTTATAAATGAAGGTACCGCTGTTTTCAAGTTGTAGTGTCTTTGAAGGTGACTATAGGAAGGCAGGAAATTTAGGCCAAATGTGTGACCTAATTATTTGAATTTCTGGATGTGGCAGCTGTTCATGACTTTAGCTGCTTCAACTGCAACAATTAGCCACAAGTCCTCATTCCTAACTCTTCCATGTCTCTGAGTAGGCAGTTATCTCCCCTAATTAGCTGAATGATATTTGGCAAGCCACTTTAGAGATGGAAAATTGAAGGTCAGGGTGGGAAATGTCGATAGCAATGCTTTCCTTGTGTCTGTAAAGCACCTAGCATGGTGCTTTACATGGAGGGTGCGCTCGTTCAAGAGGTATTTCTGAGCATCTGCTGCGTGCTTGGCATTGCTCCAGAGGCTGAGGTCACTGGGGTGCCCACGGCAGACAAAAGCATACCTGCTGGTGTAGGAAGGTAGACAAAAAGCAAGTAAAGAAAGGAGGATTTCAGGTGGTATAATAGAGAGGGACTAAATATCCAGGGAACAGGGGACATTTGATGAGTGGAGATCTGGACAGGAAAGGGCCTGTCCTGGAAATATCTGTGAGCAGAGGAAATATCAACCCAGGACCCTAAGTGAAACATGAGCTTGGCACCTCTGGATGAGGTCAAGGAGGCCTGGAGTGTCCTGATTAAGGCAGAGAGGCTAGGGGCTAGATTGTGAAGGGTCTGGAAGACATTGGTTCAGGTGACTTCATGTACACTATTGATACTATGTATGAAATAGATAAGTAGTGAGAATCTACTGTCTAGCGCAGGAAACGCTACTTGAAGCTCCGTGGTAACCTGGATGGGAAAGAAATCCAAAAGGGAGGGGATATACGTACATGTATGGCTGATTCATTTTGCTGCACAAAACAAATTAACACAACATTGTAAACCAACTTTAATAAAAATTAACATTAAAACGGAGTGACTTGATCTGATTTAAATTTTTTAGAGATGACTCTGGGTGCTTTGTGGAGAGTAGCATCTGGGTGGGGAGTAGCTTTGGGGAGGCCAGGTACGAGGCTGCGGTCCAGACAAAAGCTGTTGGGTGATAGGACTAGAGAAGGAAAGTGAAAGAACAAGGTGAATCAAGAGACAGGACTTGGCTATGAAAATGGGTGGAAATGGGAAAAGCAAGGACGGTTCCTAATTTTTTGTCTGAGGAAGTGGGGAAATCATGGTGCCATTTTCTGAGATGAGGCGTGGAGAGAAGGTTGATGGGGAGTTTTAATGTATATGGTAGAGATGATGTCTCCATTTGAGTTTTCTTGGAAGAAGATCCTGAGATAAGGATTGAAATGGAGCTAGGCAATTTGAGGGGGCTTCACTGGTGGCTCAGTGGTAAAGAATCCGCCTGCCAATGCAGGAGGTACAATTCGATCCTTAGCTGGGGATGATCCCATGGAGAAGGAAATAGCGATCTTCTCCAGTATTTTTGCCTGGCAAATCCCATGGAAAGAGGAGCCTGGCGAATTACAATCCGTGGGGTCACAGAGTCAGATACAATTTAGCAACTAAATGCACACACAGATTATTTGAGAGATTATCCCAGGAAACACTGGTATGGGGGCGGGAAGGTGAGGCAGGGATGGGTAGGCAGCCAACTGAGGATATATGATCAAACAAGTTACCACTATGGACAAGTTTCCTTTGGAGAACTCTGGGGATCTGTGTAGAACATGCACCTAAATGTTACTCCACCCGAGTGGCAAGAAAGCTGGGTTTCTTAATCTGTCAGTTCCCTGCAGCCATTGATTGAAGGTTCTTCCTTGGGGAAAAAGTTTCCTGGCACCTCTGGCCTGTTGTGTGTACAGATAGAGCAGCCTCTAGCCATCAGAGAAAACCCTTAGGTGAAGAGATGCAGGAGCTGGCAGCTGGAGATGGGTCAACATAAGGATGTGAGTGAGTAGCACCTGTCTAAGTGTTAGTCACTCAGTTGTGTCCGACTCTTTGTGACCCTATGGATTGTAGTCCACCAGGCTCCTCTGTCCTTGGGATTCTCCAGGCAGGAATACTGGAGTGGGTTGCTATTTCCTCCTCCAGGGGAACTTTCCAACCCAAGGATTGACCCCCTGCATTATAGGCAGACACTTTACTGACTGAGCCACTAGGGAAGCCTGCTACCATGTCAATTACGCAGCTGGAATTAAGTCAGAGCTCAAGCCTTCTCTGCGTAGAGAGGATATTTAAAGTCATAGGACTAGGAAAAAAATCACCTTACAGACAGTTCATGGATAGAGAGGGGAAAGTCCTAGAGCTTGAAGTGCCAACATTTGGGGATGGGCTTCGATGAAGAAAATTGAGAAAGAGTACCCCTTGAGGTTGGAGAATTGAGAAAGAGTACCCATTGAGGTTGGAGGAAAATCAGCTGAATGGGGTGTCATTGGAGTCAAGAGAAGGCTTTCAATACATTTGATCAGGTGTTCAAATGCCACTAAGCATTAGAGAAACTGCAGAGAGAGAACAGTGGATGGCATGGTTCTTCGGTGCTGCTTACAGCAGAACTTCAGACCTGAGGATATTATTATGAATATTAGATCCTCAGTGATCACATTGAGGTTATTTTTTCCCCTTTGGACCTACATTTTAGAGCCTTATGAAACCGGATCTCCAAACTGTGTCCCTGGAAACTGTAGAATTCATTTCCTTGAATTCTTGATTGTTATTCAGTCACCAAGTCGTGTCTGACTCTTCGCAACCCCATAGACGGTAGCATGCCAGGCTTCCCTGTCCTTCACTATCCCCTGGAGTTTGCTCAAACTCATGCTCACTGAATTGGTGATGCCATCCAATCATTTCATCCTCTGTCACCCACTTGTCCTCCTGCCCTCAATCCTTCCCAACATCAGAGTCCTTTGCAATGAGTCAGTTCTTCTCCTCCAGTGACCAAAGTATTGGAGCTTCAGCTTCAGCATCAGTCCTTCCAATGAATATTCAGGGTTGATTTCCTGGTAGGGGCTCTGTAAATTTTGGTTAGATGTAGTTTGATGAATATTTCCTTCAGAAAAAGGACTTTTCTTATGGCAGGAAATTTTGGGGAAGAAAAGATGTCTCAGTAAAACACCTGCCCTGTACCTTTGAGATTTCTAGTAGCAATTCAGTTCTGGAAAATGTAGGTAGTAGTCATACCAAAGGTTATTCTAGAACTTGTGTTATGGAGATGGTTCTGGTATAAAAGTCTCCCAAAGAAAAAAAGTCTCCCAAAGGGAAAAAACCTCCCAAAGAATAAAATGACTTGAGTTTCTTAAACAGGACTCTTCCATCCAGGCAATGCTCCTCCTGAGAACTTTTAAATTCTTGATGTTTTCAAGCATGCAGTTGGAAATAGCAGGCATTTGAGACTTCACAATATCTAGGAATATACACAGCTTGCCTTTCTTTAGATGTCTACCTGCAAAATGAGGTTTGAGGAAGGATTTCTTTCCCCAAGCCTGAGAGTCTGTTGAGGTCACATAAGGAAATGTTGATATTGTACAAATGAATGGATTCACTGAATCCTTCCCCAGTTCCTCTCAAATGTGCCACTTCAGATGTATCATCAATCCACATGCCTTCCTCTTGGCCTTAGAGCTTGTTCCAGGCAGATCATCTGAGCTATGTTAATGTCTTCTCTTTATTATAGTCTCTCAAGAAGTGTCATTAGCACAGTCCTGTCTTAAGATGAGAAACTGGAGCAAAATGGAAATCTAATCGTTAAGACAAATTTGTCACGTTTGGGAACCTTTAGTGGGGGTAGTCAAAGTGAGTTACTAAACAATTATTCAAAGCTAAGTACCAAAATTTTCGAACACTATCCAGGTTTTAATTTTTATCAGTTCAGATTAGAGGAATGTCTCAAACCATTTCTGAGCACGGAGGTCTGACTGATGCTTTTGTTGTTTCTTTGAGCTTTTGTATTTCTGAAAAATCCAACACCGTATCTCATGCTTCCATATCTAAAGCTTTGCCCTCACCTTCATTGCAATAGAGATTTGGTGGGAAGAGGTGTGTGTGTGTGTGTGTGTGTGTGCGCGCGCATGTGTGTGTGTGCGCGCGCATGTGTGTACGTGCATGCATGTGAGTGCTCAGCTATGCAACAGGTTCCCACTAGCTGTCTGTCTCATCTCTGATCATGTGTATATGTCACTCCTAATCTCCTCATTCACCCCACCCCCTTTTCCTCCCCAACCCCACGTCCGCAAGTCCATAGGAATAGAGATGCAGATGTAGAGAACACACTCTAGGCCTCTTGTGCATCTTTGTGGGCATTTTATTAGGAGATTTTGCAGTATGAATATTTGTTAACCCCTCTGCCAACCCAAAAGTCCACAGGAAAGAGAGTAAAACCTTCTGGATGTATGTGATGTTCCATTCATCCCCAGACCCTACTGCAGAGAAAAACAGTGCTGGGAGGTCAGAATTGAAATGAGATAAATACTGCATTTGTCTAACAGAGTGAGAAGCTTTGCACATTGAGACAAAGATCAATTGTCTTGAGCGGTGTGTTCAACATGGTTTAACAAAAAGGTTGAGCTACAGATATATGTAGCTTCTTTCAAATGTCTCTGATTTTTGAGAACTCTTCTGATAGTTCATTCAGTTTTTTTTTTTTTTTTTGGTATCTCTCTAACTGTGGTGTTCCTCATTAAAAACCAGGATATGGAAAATGATGGGAGAGTTTAAAAGTTTAAAGTACATTCAAAAGTGCTCAAATATTTCACAATATGAGCCTTTATTTCTCCCTGCATCTAAAGGTGCCTCTAATTGTGGCCTTTTGTTCCTGTGTTTTTTGTTCGAGAAATACCCCCCATATGCCAAGCCCTTGAGGCCTGCCCCTCACTTGCACCAAGAGGCTCTCCCATGCTGGCGATCTGTAGGTGCTCCAGGGGGAATATGAGATATGAAATGATCAATCATGAAACCATTTTCCTGTCATTAAAACATTTTTGTCAGTGATCACTGTTCTTTCTTCACATGAGATAAAAATTAAAGACAAGTTGAATAAAAAATAATTGCTCTCCATTTCTAAAGGGGGAAATGTCTCTGAGGAAAAGAGGGAAGCAACCTTTCTCCAAAAAATTCAACCTTTCATGGAAAACTACTCTAATTTTCCTCAGATATTCCAACATGTTATCCCCCGCCACCACTCCCAACCCTCTCCCCAGGATGGGATTAGTTTAAGCAAAGCAAACGTTTTAGAGTGGTCCACTCGAGCTCAGGTTTTCTAGATAACACAGGCAGCTCTGTGTTCCTCCTTACGCCTGTAACACCTGTACCATGAGCAGACCATGTCACGGTGAAATATGGCCGAGGCAGATTCCAGAGTTTTCTCAGCCAAATAGAGACGCAGGAGCTCACCACTGTGGTCACTTGCACACACTATCACTTAACCCCTAGTCTCAGGCATGCACCCATGCTCAGCCGCTCGGTCGTGTCTGACTCTTTGTGATCCTATGGACTGTAGTCCTCCAGGCTCCTCTCTCCACAGGACTCTCCAGGCAGGAGTACTGGAGTGGGTTGCCATTTCCTTCTCCAAGGGATCTTCTTGACCCAAGGATCAAACCTGCATCTCCTGCACCGGCAGGCAGATTCATTTATCACTGAGCCAGCTGGGAGGCCCTAGTCTCAGGAGTCAATCTCAAAATAAAAGGGCTTTGGAGGCCATGTTGGTTCTCATAAATTAAGAATTATGGAACATGGCCTCCCTGAAGCTAATCTAGCAGCTGCATTTTTTCAGAGTTATTTTAGCTTTTCTTTGTGTGAACCATTTTTAAAGCCTTTTATTGAATTTGTTACAATATTGCTTCTGTTTTAGGGTTTGCATTTTTTTGGCCATGAGGCATGTGGGATCTTAGCTCGCCTACCAGGGATCAAACTTGCACCCCCTGCATTGAAAGGCGAAGTCTTAACTACTGGACCACCAGGGAAGTCCTCGGCAGCTGCATTTGAGTCTGTTTTGGAACCAAATGGCAAAATATAGTGACAAGATTTGATTAATTCTAAGTGGAGTCCTAAATTTTCATTTTTTCCCCCCTTTGAGTCAGGAGGATTTTCTACCACAGGCAAGGATTTACCTTGAAAGGAGTGGACTGGTTGAGATGAGGAAGCTGAAGGAAGAAATGTCTTTCTTGGGTAAGGGACTTCTGAGCCTCAGTTTCTCCACCTGTAAAGTGGGAGAGTTGGGCCATGTGACCCTTGCTTTTACCAGTTTTAATGCTAAACATGATTTCTTGATGTCATCGTATGAACTGTTCAAAAGCCATATGGTAGGAAGGGCACCTTCAAACAGAATTCAAATGACTAAAAACACATTTCTATCATTAAAACCTTCGGGTGAGTGATCTCTGTTCTTCTTTCACTTGAGGTAAAATACTAAAATTTTTCCTTATAAATTTAAATAAACAGATTACAATGAAATTGAAAAGTAGGAAAATTAGGAGCACATAAGCACATGCATGTAATTCTACCACTAGTGCAAAACCATTGGTGGCATCTTCGTGATTTCTACCAGTACTTTTGCTATAGATCAGGTGTTTAATAAAGTTGTATTATCCTGTTTATAGATGTTTTGCATCTTGAGTTGCCTCCTAACATTATAATAATTTTACTTATTTGTATTTATTCTTCTGAGTCTTCTTTTTAATAGCTGAGCAGATATATTTATTTCCCTGTGGCTGGGAAATTCATTCCAATTTTTATTCTTGTAAATATCATTACAGTAAATATCTTTATTCCTATGAAATCTGGTCTCCCTCCAAGTCAATTTCACCTTGAAAAAAATAAAACTGTTTGGCTGTCTCCTGATGCAGAACGCTGGCTGATCCCATTTTGCACAAACCCTGTTTTATCTCTGTGTTGTTTATAGTCACTCACAATGATGTAAAATGCTTCTGGATTGGTTTGTGTGATCAACTGAGATCTGTGGTCACTTGAAAAATCGTTAGATTTTTCTGGGCACCGTTGGCTAGGAGAGACTTATAGTAGAATCATGTTTGAAAGGAGTAATATAGAATTTATTGTGTGCCACAATTTTTGTGCCTTAGGGAGGAGGAATGTTTTCTCTGGCTAGTTATGGCGCGAACTGTCTCATTCTGACTCTTCTCAGTGACTGTCTGATGGTCACCCCCTAGGATCTGGGTTCCTAACTTGTGGTAGAGGAGATTACAAATGACCAGTCCAATAGTAGTATTTTTCACGCTTCTCTCCAGCTTGCAACAGTTCCTTGCCATTAATATAACCACTGAAGAGTGTTAAATTTCTTAGTGCTGTGAAAATTGGTATTAAAAGAAGTACTTTAAAAAAGAAATGGGAGCTTAAGAGCTATAATAAAAGAATAACCCTTAAAGCAAGTCAATTGGAAAGCATAATGAAGTTGATAGTGGTCCTTTTAGTTTAGTCATGAATTTGTTAAAGAAAAAAATGACTTCTCTGAAAACCACCATCTGTGCCGTAAGTAGATCCATTAACACCGCTAAAGACACCAAGAAGGTTACGCTTGCTGCCACGGCAGTTCACCCCCATTGCATTTTAATTTTATTGCATTCACTGTTCAGGGTTTCCCTAGTCTTGTCCAGTTGGACATGCCAGAAGGCTCTTGTTTCTCCCTAATGGACTGTGATCTTCAGGGTGAACTTTGCCTCTTGAAACAAGAGTCCCCTGTATTACTCAGACCTTTAAGTGTTGACAGGCCTGGCGAGGGATCGGAGGCTTTAATTCCATTTGTTTAACACTACTGAATGTCAAATTCTATTACTCCGGCATCTAAGGGAGAGGCCAAAGTTTTTCGATGTAGTTATGTTTGAGCATGTCAAGTTCAGGTTTACCCTGATTTACTATAGAAATGTTCTTAAACTCTCATACAAAGAAAAAAAGTCTATTTAAAACACATTAGACTTTTAAAATAATTTCTCTTAAGTTAGGAATATTCTTTATTGAAATATAAATAGTCATCCTCTACTGATCTATTTTGAGCAACATTTTCAGAATTGAAACCTATGTTAAGTTTCTATGTACTTTATAAGAGAAACATTCATCTTTTGAATTCTTAAAGTGATAGTTTATGTAACAGTATGTGTGTGTGTATTGTCACATTCAATCAACAAATATTTACTAAGCATTTGCTAGATACTTGGGGTTTCCCTGCTAGCTTGGATGGTAAAGAATCAGCCTGCAATGCAGGAGACCCTGGTTCAATCCCTGGGTCAGGAAGATCCTCCTGGAGAAGGGAATGGCTACCCACTCTAGCATTCTTGGGCTTCCCTGGTGGCTCAGATGGTAAAGAATCCGCCTGCAAGGTAGGTAAACCTGGGTTTGATCTCTGGGTTGGGAAGATTCCCTGTTGCAAAGAGTCAGACATGACTGAGCAACTTTCACTTCTTCACTAACTAGATACTTGGGGCCTGTTAGGTACTTGGGTGTGTGATTGTGGTCCCCCTAGAAATACTCTCTAGAGATTTCATGTACCTCATCAGTTAAATTTCAAGCTTCTTAAGGGCAGAGATCATATCCTGTCTTTCACTTTTAGGCCATGAAAAAGAGCAAAATCTATGCAAGAAGTGCTTGCGCTTGGTCACTCAGTCGTGTCTGACTCTTGCAACCCCATAAACTATAACCTGCCAGGTTCCTCCGTCCATGGGATTCTCCAGGCAAAAATATTGGAGTGGGTTGCCATTTCCTTCTCCAGGGGCTCTTCCCGACCCAGGAATCGAACCCAGGTCTCCTGCCTTGCAGGCAGACTCTTTACCAACTGAGCTACGATGGAAGCTGATGCTAAATGAAAGAGTGAAAAAATAATGAAATCAGTTTAAATTTATATTGCTTAACAAAACTGGCTTATCACTGGGATTTGGAATTCTTTTAATGAGGGCTCTTGAAATCGTATATTAATATATTTCTTTTCTTCCCTTCGCTTAAAGTCCTTTCAGCCCAATGGTTGAGGCCAGTTTTTTGGATGGCAGAGACTAGAGAATGTTTAAAGCAACTTGAGATACAGGAAAAACTATTTCTGTGAGGATAGAGTCTCAGCAACATCTAGTTCAACCTCTTCTACAAATGTGAAAATGAAGCTGAGTGAGCTTGAAGCACTTGCTGAAACTCGTCCGGCATCTTAGTGTCAGTGGAAGTGCTGGGAAGGTAATCCTGGTTTTAGAATTTTATAAAATATTTTTTTGATGTAGAGCATTTTTTTTTTGAAGTCTGTATTGAGTTTGTTATAATATTGTTTCTGTTTCGCGTGTGTGCTGAATTGCTTCAGCCATGTGGAACTCTTTGCTATCCCATAGACTGTAGCCCACCAAGCTCCTCTGTCCATGGGATTCTCCAGGCAAGAATATTGGAGTTGATTGTCAGGCCCTTATGTTTTGTTTTGTTTTGTGGCCACAAGACTTGTGGGATCATAGCTCCCTGACCAGGGATTGAAACCACACACACCCCATGTATTGAAAGGTAAAGTCTTAACCATTGGGCTGCCAGAGAAGCCCCTAGAATTCTTAATTCTTTTCTGCATGTCTTACTTTTTATTTAACACCAGAAATACTACTTATGCCTCTGTTGGGGTTTGTAAGTTTTAAGCAACAGAACCTGGTTTTGATCAATGTAAGAACAAAAGGAACTTATAGGAAAGTAGTGAGTGGTTTACAAAATTAAAGGAAGACCTGAAGAACCAGACCTCTGAAAAGACTGACATCTGAATTCTCCTTGCCTTTGGAGAGCAGAAACTAAAGGCCTGTCACTTCCAGGACCCACCATCTGAATGAATCAGCACCAAGAGGTTTGAGTGACTATGCTCAAGATTCAAATTCCAGGGAGAGAACTCTGACTGGTTTAGCTTGGGTCACCTGCCCACTGCTTAGAAAGAGGAGGATGGGACATTTTGATTAACAATCTTAATAAGTCTGTATCCATTGGGGATTCCAAATCACAGCCAGGTGCTACTATCAGTGGTACGAAAATGGATGCAGGGTAGATAAAATCCACAGAATGCCAGCGCACAAATGACTCTATATATTCACGAACGTGAATCTCCTGAGTACACAGACATTGTCATCCTCAAATATTTCCACTCTGTTCATGACTGTAATTCTATCTCTGAGCCCCATACTCCCGGCACACTTCTACTTTAAAGGGAACATGAAAATTTCTAAAGGGAGATCCCTTGTTATTCTTCTGCTCTACCTTGATCTTTCTCCTTCTTTTCAAGTTTCTTTCTCTTCCAAGACAATAACCCTTCACATAAACTCTAGGCTCTATCGATATCCACCTCTTTTGAGGGCTTTGGGAGCAAAGATTCTTTCTCGATCTACCCTGCACCCCCATGACACTGTGGTTTAAGTGGTGTTCCATTCTTACCTCCAAGGGTGGAACATAAGATCCTCAGCTCTATCCTCAATTGCAATACATATTTCCAGCATTGACCAAAGGATTTCTCTCTGGAAGGAGGGAAAATCCATGTATAACTAAGGCCCATAGGAGAAGCCAAAAGATGGGTATATGATGAGAAGATAGAAGAGCCAAGTCAGGAGAAATTGAAATTGCAAACTAGGGAAAGATGTGTAGAATGATGTCATGTATCATGGAGAAAATAGTTTGGGGGCTGTTTGAAGAATCCTTACCAGATTGGTTTGGGTTCATTAAATGTGGGCTTCTGTTCTATGGTGATTAACAGTGCCTCTCAATGTCTGATGTCTTCATCTAGATGCCCCATCTTAAACTCAGCATGCCTAGATATCATCTTCCCTAATTGTCCTATGTTTACATCCAACCTTCTTCTCATTTGATTTCTCACCATTGCTTGCCCATGGACAACCAATAGATATTCCTCTTTTAGGAAGACTCAGCAAGGTCATAAAAGAGACAAGGTAGAGTAATGAAAAGAACTGACCAAGGTGAATTCATGGAACTTTTAATCTGTTTTAAATATCTACTCTTAAGCACCTTGACATACATTCTTCCGTCCTGACTCCCACTTCAGATGAACTGCTTCCTCTTGAGCCTTGTGACTTAGCTACTGGGGCTGATGACCCTTTATTTCTCTCAATCCTGATTGGCATGCCAACATAGTCGTAGTCTCCACTTGCTTTTTCAGATTTTTTTTTTTTTTTGATGTGGACCATTTTAAAATCTTTATTGAATTTGTTACAATATTGCTTCTGCTTTGTTTGTTTGTTTTTTGACTTCCAGGCTTGTGGAATCTTAGCTCCCCAACCAGGGATCAAACTCGCATCCCCCGCATTGTAAGACAAAGTCTTAACCATTGGACCACCAGGCCCATCTCCACTTGCTTAAAGGAAAATTGGAATGAAACATCTAATCAATAGGTGACTAATGATCCAGGCTCTCATACCTTTAGCTCCTTCCTAGAAAAATTGGAATTTACCAGATGTGACACTTTTAGTGGTACCCCCATTATGCCAGTCACTATGGTTAAGCCTTTACTGGCCAAAGGGTGTTTGGTTGTAAGTAAGAGACCCACTAAATTAGTGAAGCAACTGGTTTGTTGCAAAGATGCTCAGCAGTCTTGAGGACACGAGTAGCTGGGATTCTGGGGAACTGCCAAGTCTTCAGGGGACCTTCCTTTTCTGCTCTTTCTTTCCTGAGTGTGTGCTCGTCTGTTGCTGAGGACTGACTGCTTCATTCATGTCTTCATACTTTTCCGCGCTTGTGTGTATTTTGGGGCTGTAATGGCACAGAGACTCAGCCCCTGATTCTATCTGAATTTTACTTCTCCAGCTTGAATTGCTCCTTCAGATCCTTAGGGGAGACAACTGATGCTCTCTGCTGTCCATCCCTGGAATAATTAGCTGCTGCTAGGGGTCCAGGTTGTTTGGTACAACTGTGCTCTCAAAGGCTCTCCCCTTCTGCAGAGACCAGTTTTGGGGGCATCTAAGGACAGGGTCATGATCAGGTGTACTCTGAACACGTCTATTCAAATCTCCCTTCTTCCTTTATCTCATATCTTGCCTCTGGTTACCAAATACCATTCTCTAGTCTGAATGAATGGTTTTGACTGTGATACACTAAGCCTCCATTGGGCTCAATGCACCTGGCCTTGCAGAGATGGAAGACTCAGCGTCTCCAATCCAATGGGAAGGGACTCTCAGGAAGTCTGTGTCTCTGTGAGAAATAGTATTGGAAACCAATGAAGATCCATTGCTGAAACCCGACAGCAAGATACTTAACATAGTTACTAGCTGTGCTAACTGATTTAATGAACAGGGAACATAACAAATGAGCATGTTTACCAAGTTAACTTGTGAAAATGAATATCTGTAATTAAAGCAGCTCTCAACTGACAGGCAAACAGGAAATTATTGTTATTATTATACACAAATCATCTTAAAATACCAGAACTTAATAAATGGGGGAAAAAACAAACAATGGCTAAAACTGTCTGCTAAATAAAAAATAATGACGAACACCTGTGGTCTTTTTATAGGACTCCAGTGGAGATTTTTTTTTTGAAGACCTAATTATGTTTTGGTAATGCTACCATTTCATTATTTCTCTGTAGCATTATTAAAAGAAAATGTCCATATTTCCTCTGTTTAAAGGTCTGTAACATAGATTCAGGCTTTTTTTTTTTTTTTTTTTCAATGCTACAGACACTCTGACAGTTCTTGCTACTTATTGGCAGGGCACATAGGCCTTGGCAAGGCTGGATTTTTCTCCTTGGTAATACTGGAGTCTGTCCAGGGGATAAGGGGGAATGTAGACACCTTCAGACAGAGTCTGCTAGCAAGTAATTGAGAACCAGTGTAGCTGAGTGGGTACAAAAGCCAGCTCTGAATTTAGCTTCCTTGGTCTCAAATCCCAGCTTTGTTCCTTGCTAGCTGAGAGTTTATTTTCTTCATAGCGCTGAACAGCATTTGAAAGTATCTTGCTTGCCTCTCATCTGCCTCATCTCATGAGGATGTAAGCTCAGTGGTGGAAGAATATTCCAGGGCTGAAACGTTGCGAAACCCGAGGAGGTCTTCTTCACCTTGCCATTTTAAGCTTCTGTGCTGTGTGGGTGCCATTCAGGTTACATGGAGTTGTGCAGAATGGTGGTCTTGGATGTGCCCGTGGGGCCTGTGAATTGACCTCACCCCCTTCCCAAACCTTCTTACCACCATGATTCCTTTCTGCATTGGTAGCAGTGTGTGTGCTCCATCACCCCAAGTAGGAACCTCGGAGAACTGATGATCTGAACTAAATAACTTCCTTCTGCTTTGGGTCCCTTGTGACCTTCTCTCCATACAGAAGTCAGTGTGCACTATTCAACCCAAGTCAGGTATCATCGCTCCATTGCTTAATGTCCTTCAATCATTTGCTGTTTCTCGTAATATAACTTTCAAGCTCTCTAGCATGGCCTAATGGAGAAGGAAATGGCAACCCACTCTAGTATTCTTGCCTGGAGCGTGCTGTGGACAGAGGAGCCTGGTGGGCTGCTGCCCATAGGGTCACACAGAGTCGGACACAACTGAAGGGACTTAGCATGCATGCATGCATTGGTGAAGGAAATGGCAACCCACTCCAGTGTTCTTGCCTGGAGAATCCCAGTGATGGAGGAGCCTGATGGGCTGCCGTCTATGGTGTCGTGCAGAGTCGGACATGACTGAAGCGACTTAGCAGCAGCAGCAGAGAAGCCTAACAGGCCTTATCTTATACCACACTCTCTTGATCATACAAGTACCATTGTTTCAAAATGGACGATGAGTATCTCCGGGAACTTGTCAGAGATGCAGTTTGTGGGCCCACACCAGATCTATTGAATGAGAAACTCTAGGGGTGAGGCCCACTAATCTGTGTCTTAAGGCTTCTAGGTGACTTTGATATTACACTGGCTTCTTTGTGTTCCTTAGACACAGGAGTCACTCCCTGCCTGAAGACTCTTTCCCAGACTTCCACATGATTTCTGGGACCAATTCTGCTTCCTTATTTACATCTGTTTCAAAGCCAGTTCTTCTGAAAGGTCATTCCCAGCCACCCTGTCTAAGGTAACTCTGCTCCCCTTTGCTCCAGCTGTTGTTTTCATTTCTCTACCATAAGTCTGGGTTTTATTTACAGTACTGAACGCTATTTGAAATTACTTTTCTTGTCTGTCTGCTTCCTCCCAACAGAATGTTAGTTCCACACAGATGGGTACCTTAACTACTTATCCTTACTGCTGTGTCCACAGAGCTTAGAGGAGGGCCTGGTACACAGTAGGTGCTCAGTAAGAAGTTGAGTGAATGGTGTGAATATTTTACTGTGTGTGTGTGACAGATTGAGTTATTGAC
This sequence comes from Cervus canadensis, assembly GCF_019320065.1. Classification (NCBI taxonomy): domain Eukaryota; kingdom Metazoa; phylum Chordata; class Mammalia; order Artiodactyla; family Cervidae; genus Cervus; species Cervus canadensis. Next base: position 44,226,718 of record NC_057403.1, read on the forward strand.
CCAATCTTCACCTGGATTCTACATCCTTCATTATTTGACTCTGTATTTCTTTCTACTAGAGAAAGAGTTCCCTTTGGAGGAGCTCTGAGCATTACTTACGTGGAGTAGATCTGAACTCATCATGCAGATTGGAACTGAACCCAGCCTAGCTCAGCCAATACCCAGATTTTGAGCAAGAAAAAAATTATTGTTGTTTGTAGTTACATGGTTTTGGGGTAGATATTAATAATTTTTTTCGGTCAACAGCTAATACTTTATATCTATTCTGTTGTGTAGTTTCTAAGTCGTGTCCCATTCTTTGTGACCTCATGAACTGTAGCCCTCCAGGCTTCTCTGTCCATGGGACTTCCCAGGTAAGAATACTGGAGTGGGTTGCCACTTCCTTCTCCAGGGGACCTTTCTGACCCAGGGATTGAACCCACAACTTCTGCTTGGCAGGCAGAATCTTTACCACTGAGCCACCAGGGAAGCCTCTGTTTGTATTAGGTACCATTAGAATCTAAAAGAAGGTAATCAATCTTGGTTTTAGGACAAGAGGTTTGAAAGGAAGTAATTACTGAATAAATCTTTTTGAAAACAGAATAAAAGATTACTTGGTAGATAAGGTGGGGGACAGTATTTGGGGAGAAGGAATGATTTAAGCAAAGGCCTTCACCAAAGTGTAAGAAGTATCTGGGAAAGGGCAAATAGCTCCTTAGACAGAAAATATGTGGGAAAACAGCTAGAAATTAGATTTAAAAATAGTAATTGTACCTTATATTTGCTTCAATAAAATTTCTGCATACATTCTCTTATTTGGTGCTCATGATATCTCTGAGACAGCATTCTGTATAGTCTTAGAAAACCTTGGTTTCTCTATTAACACCATTCTCTATTCTCTATTAATTATCTATTAATGCCATTGTTGCCTTGGGAAAGTTACCTTGAATATCTCTCAGCCTCAGCTTTCTCATCCATTAAATGGTATTACTTTCAGGAGTAAAAAGGATGAACTATGTACAGTGCTGGGCTTCCTGGGTAGCTCAAACGGTAAAGAATCTGCTTGTAATGCGGGAGACCCAGGTTTGAGCCCTAGGTCTGGAAGATCCCCTAGAGAAGGGCATGGCAACCCCCTTCAGTATTCTTGCCTGGACGATTCCACGGACAGAGGAGCCTGGCGGGTTATAGACCATAGGGTAACAAAGAGCTGATCACGACTGAACGACTAACAAACACACACGCAAACACAGTGTCCAAGGTACAATAGGCACTCAAATCTTCCCTCCCATTGCCCATCCATTTTACACCTGAAGAAACTGAGATTCTGGTTAAGTAACTTATCTGTATGTCTCACTGTTAAGAAAGTAGCAGGTTTGGGGCCATGATTCCCATTTTAGGGCTCTCCCCTTGGTGCCTTGACTTCATCTGGCAATGCTGAGAGAGGAGCTCAACCTTGGAGAGTTCAAACTTTCCAGCTCTCTGCTTGGAATGCTTTTCTTAGTCTTTTTCAGCAGCTATCAAGAAAATGAGTAGGGTAAGGGAAAATAGTCACAATCTGGATTCATCTTTTTGTTTACTCATTTTGGTTTACATTCCAATGGAATGTAAGGGCAAAGCCCCTTGCCTGCCACATCCCTACCGTACCTCCAGTGCCTGGCATGTGATCAATGCCCAAGAGGTGCATGTAGACTGACAATATTTAGGACCAAGAAGAAGGACAGGTCCTGGGAGAGGGCAAGTGTGAGACAAAGATGGAAAGCTCTCTGAGGACCAGGTAGCCATGGTGGATTTTTTTAAAAAAATTAGAGTACAATTGCTTTACAATGTTGTGTTAGTTTCTGCACTACAACAATGTGAATCAGCCACAAGAATACATATGACCCCTCCCTCTTGAGCATCCCCCTACCCACTCATCCCCCCCATCTAGGTCATCACAGTGCACTGAGTTGAGTTCCCTGTGCTATATAGCTGCTTCCCACTAGCTATTTTACACATGGTAGTGTATATGTCAGTGCTACTCTCTCAATTCATCCCTCCTCTCCTTCCCCTGCTATGTCCACAAGTCCATCAAGGTGGATTTTTATGGGCTGGGTCAGTGTGATTGACACATTCAGGAAGAAGAGTCTAGTTTGTCTTGTCTAGCATAGGCATCATTCCATGTGCAATCCTCTTTGACACCCTCTTCCCAGCTTATGTCAAACTCTGCTTGTCTATTTTCATACTTTTGGTCTTGTTCTCAGACTTCTACAAGATTGAAACAGAAGTTGCAGCAGAGGATGGTGGGAATGTAAATTCTTGCAACCACTTTGGAAAACAACTTGTCACTCTCCTGTAGAACTGAACATTTGCATACTCTGTGATTTAGCTTTCTACTCCTTGGTATGTGCCTCAGAGATATCCTTGGGTGTATTTACCAGGAGACATGTAAAAGAACGTTTGGAGTCACCACAATTGGACACAATCCAAATATCCATCATATGAGACTAGTTAAGTGAATTAGGGTATAGTTGCACAATGGAATATTGTACAGAAAAGAAAGTGAATGAATCACAGTCATATAGACCAGCCATGAATGAATCTTATAAAGATAAAACTGAAAGAAAAAGCAGGTTACTAGAGATATCATAGAGTTTGATGCCATTTTTATAAAGTTGAAAGAGTAGCAAAATTAAGCAATATGTGTAGGGAGACCCACTTGTAAAAACTAAAAGGAAAAAGAAACAATGAAAGATCTTAGGCTTTTAGAGGTATCAGTGAGCTGGGATGGAGAAGAAGCCCAAAGGTAAACTCAACAGTAGTGATGTACATAGGGTGGTGGGCTGACAGGTCTTCATTTTGTTGTATGCCTCATGATTTACATACAAAAATAATATTAATATGTCTAATTTATATTAAGTCATACATAATAGATTGATTAGAAGTCCTCTGAATGAAGAGGCAGGATTGATTATTTCTTTAATTTTAAGTTGACATGGACTATCATAACATCTATTTAGCTAAAACCTTTTGGGGACAGAAGGGGAGAAAAGCTGTTTAGAATTAAGCAGTTAGATGCAATGGATCTCTTTCTAGAGATTAAACTCTCAGTCTTTGGAATTGTGACATGAGCCGTGTTGTGACTAGGAGTCATGGTGTGGGAAGCCGACTGGGGGTGACTTCTGAGACAGATGATTCTGTGGGCATGCTTCATTTCACTACTTGTTCTTTGTCCTGGAAAGTGGATATAAATTTGGAGAGAAAAAGAATGATAGAAAATACAAAGTACTCTTTTAAGTTTTAAGAGTAGAAATGGGTGTTTAAGGGCATGAAGGTTGACCACTCTCATGAATATATTTTTCTTTCTTTTTTTTTTTTTAAAGGAGGACCTCATGTTTTTGAACCTCATGTCTCCTATGATGCCTCTTCCTCTGAGTCTGATCCTGGAGGTCAGTTTAATTATATGTAACGTTCAGTGAAAGTGAAAGTGTTAGTTGATCAGTCGTGTCTAACTCTTTGCGACCCCAGCCTGCCAGGCTCCTCTGTCCATGGAATTCTCCAGGCAAAAATACTAGAGTGGGTAGCCATTCTCTTCTCCAGGGGATCTTCCCATTCCAGGGATGGAACCCAGGTCTTCTGCATTGCAGGCAGATTCTTTGCCATCTGAGTCACTGGGGAAGCCCCCCAAAATAAATGATTCTGGGCAAGAATACTGAAGCGGGTAGCCATTCCCTTCTCAGCGATTGTCTAAGAGATTTAAAAAAAAAAAAAGGTTCATGAACTATAAAGAGTTGTGGGTACCTCTTGATCCATTATTTCTGAAGAGAAGGGTTAACCACACACCATTTCTTCATGTTCTTTGATTCCCTTTGGGTTTTGGCCACAACTACACAAAGAAGAAATTGAAGTTGGGATGAATAAAAGGCAAGAAGCAGTTAAGAAGCAAGTCCACTGAGTAGCTGGCCTCGGTGCCTTTCAAACAGCCCTCGCTATTTAATTTAAAGGAGAAATTGAAGACCTGGTCATAAATATAAGGCAAAAGTCAATGACAATGCGATGAAAATCTTACCACCGTGCTCTGAGAAAGAACCCCCTGGTGCCTGAGCTAAATAAAATAAGGCAGTGGTGAACACCACGGGTCAGACAGTATTGTGTGAAAGTTCTTCTCTCCGAGAACACAAAGTGGGAAATCCAATTGCATTTGGAAAATGGAGCGTTAGACAGGGCAGGGGAGACCTTATTGGACTCCATGGGCTTGCACCTAAAGGAAAGGCAAGGGCCTTTTGGGTGAGGGGATTTTGAAGCTGGAGTCATTGTGTTCATGAGAATTCATGAAAGGGGGTCTGCTTTGATGCTAAAAAGTTGTAAAAGAATATTCTAGAACTTAACATTTTTTATTGGGATATAATTGCTTTACAACAATGTGTTAGTTTCTGCTGTACAAGGAAGTGAATTAGCTATATGTACACATACGTCCCCTCCCTCGTGAGCCACCCCCCCCACCCCCAGCCCCACATCCCACCCCTTGGTCACCAGAGAGCACCAAGCTGAGCTCCCTGGGCTGTGTAGCAGCTTCCCACTAGCTGTCTGTTTTGCATATGGCGGTGTATGTAAGTCAGTGCTACTTGTCCGGTTTGTCCCACCCTCCCCACCCTCCCCTGTGTCCATATATCCATTCTCTACAGCTGTGTCTTTATTCTCGCCCTTCACATTGGGTTCATCTCTATAGTTTTTCTCTGTTCCACATATATGTATTAATATGTGATATTTGTTTTTCTCTTTCTGACTGACTTTACTCTGTATGACAGACTCTAGTTTCAACCATATCACTGCAAATGAGCCAGTTTTGTTCCTTTTTACTGCTGAGTAATAGTCCATTATATATATGTACCACATCTTCTTTATCCATTCATCTGTCAGTGGGTGTTTAGGTTGCTTCCATGTCCCAGTTACGGTAAATAGTGCTGCAATGAACAAGAATATTCTAGAACTTTTGAGGAGGCCCAAAGAGAAAGTTGCCAGGAAGGAAGAATCAAATGCTCTCACGAGGCAGCCACCAGCACCGTGGTTAAAAGTCAAAGGTTTTGAAGTCAGACATAAGTTCAAATCTCTGCTCTGAAATTTCATATCTGTGTAAAGTTGGGGAAGCACTTAGATCACATAAGCCACAGTTTCCTCTTTCTACAGTGGGGAGAGCAGTTCCTTACCTGATAGAGTTGTTGGTCAGATTAAATAATAACAGAAAACAGCACAGCGTGCATGGTATGGGCAGCTGTAACTGCAGGTTGTTGTGAAATGACATAAGTGGTGAGAAGTCATACCGATGTTGGTGACACGCCGTCTCTGGGTAATTTAGATTCTCAACCCTTTTCTACTCAAAGCAGGAGGCTTTCTTTCCTACTTTATTCTGACCTAAAGAATTCCACCCTTTGATGTAGACAAAGTGTTATTTAGGAATTTCCAATATGCCACCTTGATTATACTGTTTACATAGATGAAAAGTGTTTTTTGTAGATTTTCCTTTTGATATACTATGATCTGTCAACAGTTAATAAAAAAAAAGACTTATTTTGACCAAGATAGGCTGTCAATTCAGTCAAACAACTAGTTTGACAGATTCTATCCCCTTCCTTGACTGGAGTGACAGGCTGTTTGTTTGCCAACTGGATCTAATTGACTAAATGTTTTGGTACCTCGTTGACACAGACTCGAGTGATGCTTTTTTTCTTTGTTATTTGCATGGAAAAAGGTACTGAATCTGAAGAAATTGAGTTTATCCTGGTGAATTGACACCGGTGCTTTTGTGTTTGCTTTTTAATTTGGTCCTCCGAGGGCTTAAGCTCCAAAGGGAATAGGGAGAATTTAGAAGAAGAGATTGGAAAATGATTCCTGAATGGATCCTGGGTAATTAATTATCACGCTCAGGGGCTGGGGGTGTTATATTGAAAAGTGTGGGCAGCTTAAAAATAGCTTGGCCCCAAGGACACCCCTCCTCAGGATCTGGGACAACCTGCAATTGTTGTAAGAAAGCCCTATTTGTTTCCAATTTTGGTACCCCTCACTCTTCTTCGACCAATGGAGTAGATGTTGAATTTTTCTGGCCTCTCAACATTTATTTCTAATCCTTTAAGGAGTAATTCCTTACTTTTCGCTTGGATAATTTTCTGTCCTCAGCTTAGAGGAGGTTTACTTTGTTGAACTTAGATCAGATTACACTGCTCTCTTTTCACCTGGTCAAAAGGTAGGTCCAGTCTCTCTCCTGGAGCTTGGGATCTTCAGCATTTTAAAGGCAGAAAATATATGAGGAGCTCATTCATTATAGTTGGGGGATTATGAGACGAGGTGGTGTCACTCCCGCTCTTCAGACCTCCAGTCCGCCCTGCTTTCTCTACTTCTCTGAGTTTTTGGTCCTCCAGCCTTCTCCTCAAGCCCCTGATCCTAACTCCTTCCTCATATCATTCGAATGCATTCCTTTTCCCACTAAGCTAGTCAGATTCTATTTCTGTGACTTGTAAACAAAGACAGGGAATATCACTACTGGTTGCCCGGCCAACAGACCTCTCCTCTGTATTCTGTACTTACGGGTCTGTCTTGCACAATAGTGGCTGATTATGTATTCACTCTCATGGCATTTCTTGAATGTAGGCACAGAGTGACTGAATGCATTTATTATGGCTGACAAACTGGGTGACTTCAATATCAGAAGCGAATTGTCCCGCAGTTCTGAAAGCTAAAATTCCAAGATACAGGACTTCCGACTTGGTTGGTTCCTTCTGAGGGCCACAAAGGAGGTATCTGTTCTGGGTTTGTCTTTTTGGTTCTTTTTTTAAAAAAACTATTTATTTGGCTGTCCTAGTTGCAGTGTGGGGGCTCTCTAGCTGCAGTGGACAGGCTCAGTTGCCCCATGGCGTGTGGGATCTTAGTTCTTCAACCAGAGATCAAACCTGCACCCCTGCATTACAAGGCAGATTCTTAACCACTGGACCATGAGGGAAGTCCCTCCTTGGTTTTTAAATGACCATCTTCGTTCTGTGTCTTCACATCCTCTTCCCTTTGTCCATGCTCATGTTCAAATTTCCTGTTCTTATAAGGACACTGGTCATATTGTATGATGACTTCCTTTAATTTGGTGATCTCTGTGAAGATGTTGTCTACAAACAAGATCACACTCTGAGATGCTGGGGGTTAGGACTTCAACATATGGATGTTGGGGAGGCACAATTCAGCCCTTAATAGTGATCAAATGGCACAGGCCTCACCAATGAGGCATAAGATGAATACTGTTCCTGAAAGTTTCCCTGCCTGGTTGCAGAGAGAGATGTAGACAGAAAGGGTTTGTTCTCTTCCTTCCTGCTTCGGAGGCTGTAGTGTTAGGGTGCAATATCCAGGGTGACGACAGCCATTTTGTGATCATGAGGTAATAAGTTGGAGACTCAAACTACACATGCAGAATGGTGGAGTTAAAGGAAGGAAAAACATAGAGAATAAAGATCCCTGAGGCAGTGCTAAAACAACTCAGAAACACCTAGTTTCATATGTAGATAGGTAAGATAATAGAATGCTTTATTGTTTAAACTGCTGTTACTCTTCACCCTTTCTTCCTTGTGATAGAACTGTCCCCAGATCCAATAAAATTCTCAGTGGCTTATGTTTTCATTCTTCTCATTTTCCCCACACTCACAGATTATTAATTTAGCAGAAGTGCAGATATTTGATCTCCAGTCTGATGATCTGAGAAAATATTTGAAGTGATGATAATATTTCAATCAGGTCACTTCTCATCTGCTGCACACATCCCTTAATTCTGGGCACAAGCAGAACTTGTTTCTAGCTGCCTCTAGGTCAAAATTTCAAATTTCTTGGAAAGGCCAAGGTCCATCTATGCTTGGATTGACTATGATTAGGGACCCTGGGGTCACAGAATACTATTGTGAGTGTCAGAATACTTGTGAACACAGTTTCTTTTAAAAATATTTTACCAAAAAATTTTAAAGTACAATTTAAAGGTTACACTCCATTTATTTATCATTAATACTAAATATTGGTTATATTCCATCCTTGAGCTGATTTTACACTCAATATTTTGTCCCCCCACCCCCATCCCAATAATTTCCCTCCCTTCCTTTCCCAACTGATAACCACTAGTTTGCTCTGTATATCTGTGGGTCTGCAAAGTGTAGGTCTTGGGATAGTCTGGGGGGGAAGTGTGTGTGTGTGTGTGTGTGTGAGAGAGAGAGAGAGAGAGAGTGTGTGTGTGTGTGTGCTGGCAGACTCTCTAAACAGTATCTCTGAGAGGTGTGGTTATCAGCTTTCCTGTGAAAACAAACAATCCTGAAATCTCGTCAATTTCCCACAAAAAACATTTCTATCTCACTTCACACGTGCCGTGGCTCTGCCCCGTGTCTTCCCTCCCAGCCAGGTTCCAGGTGGAAGGAGCCGTCCTTATTTGGGAAATGTCTTTCTTTTCACAAACAGAGAAGAATAAGAGGCTCAACCAACCTATGTGCCTGAAGGCTTCCCCTTGGATGTAGCTTGGCTCAGGTCTGCTCACAGTCCATTGGCCAAAGGAGAGCCCTGGCAGAGCCTGACACTGGGGCTGGGGGCGCACACCACCTTCAGGAAGCCTTCTCTGGTTTCTTGCCGATGGGCAGGAGGTGAGATCCTCTACGAAGGCAAAACACAAATAAGTGGGAACCATCACACTGTCGGTCAGAACAGGTTTTGGCAACAATAACTGACCTTTAACAAGTGTTTAAAATGTGCTAGACACTGTGTTAAGAGCTTTATGCAAATTACCTTGTTTAATGATCTCAATAACCTTATGAAATAACCACTATTATCCTCACTTTACAGAGGAGAAAACGGAAGCTTGGAGAGGTTAAACAGCTTGCCTCCTGCTCTGCAGCCTCAGGGGAGATGCTTTGATTCATAAACTGATTTCCTTTCAATTTCCAGCTTTTAGAAGCTGGCCCCCATTCCTTGATGCATGGCCCCCTTTTCTATTTTCAGTTAAGTGGTTTGAGTCCTCACAAGGTATCACTCCCACCCTGTTTCTTTTTTTAAAAAGTATTAATTTGTTTTTGGCTGTGCTGGATCGTCTCAGGTCCACAAGCTTTTCTCTAGTTGCAGAGAGTGGGAGCTACGCATTGTGGTGGCTTCTCTTGTTGCTGAACATGTGCTTGGGCTTCAGCAGTTGTGGCGCATGGGCTTAGTGGTTCTGCAGGCATGTGGGATCTTCCTGGACCAGGGATTGAACCCATGTCCTCTGCATTGGAAGGCAGATTCTTAACCACTGAAGCACCGGGGAAGCCCTTACCCTGATTCTATTGTCAGAGCCACTTCTCTGCCTGTCTCTTCTGACTCTCTCTTCCACTTGTAAGGACCCCTGTGATGACATTGTGCCCATCCAGATGATCCAGAATTTTCTTTCCATCTCTGGGTCCTTACTCACATTTGCATGACCCCTTTTGCCATGGAAGCTAACATATTCACAGGTTCTAGGGATTAGTATGTGGACATCTATGTGTGCTTGATCAGTTGTGTCCCAATCTTTGTGACTCCATGGGCTGTAGCCCACCAGGCTCCTCTGTCCATGCGATTTTCCAGGCAGGAATACTGGAGTGGGTTTCCATTTCCTATATCACTCTTCCTTGGGTGCTATATATGGCCTCCAAGAAACTGCTGAAAAAAGGGCAAAGATAACCATCCCTTCCACTCTCATTTACACTGATTTCCCCATAAATCAAGACCAATGGTGCTTGACGCACAGATTAAGAAGGAGAGACTGTAATTCAGGGAATCAATGCAGAGCTCAAAGCTGATCATCTAGTTGTTAGTTGTGAAGGGGAGAGAGCCTATGGCTGACTCTGGAAAAACCAAGGGATTTCATTACTAGCATTCCTGGCATGATGCCATAATGAATATATGGTAACAATATTACTAAGAGCGAAAACATACAATTATGCCTTTAAAAATGTCAACATGAAAAGTAAACTTAATAAAAGATAGGCACAGGCACATACATAACAAAGATTATCTTTAATAATGAAATTATTTATGATCAAACATTTTTACTTCATTTCGGTTCAATTCTAAAATAGTCACAGTAATGTCAAGATTAAATATTCATGCTAGCAGAAACAACCTAATTGGGAGGTTATTAAAGCTTCAAATTAAGTTTCTCTTTCTTTTCCTAACCAAAAATTCTGCCTAGAATGGTACCAGGGGATTTCTAGCACACGTGTTTTATTAACATGGATTTGCGGGGCCGAGAGAGGGGCTACGTCAGAAGAGGTTAAACCTGAGTTCCTAGGCGATACTAATGAGGCATTTTCTGTCCCCTTGAGTCGCCAGAATAGTACTTACTACTCATGTTTTTCTTGGTGCAGAGCTGGTTGTTGCTTAGGGTATAACAAGTTGTTGCTTGCTGCCTTCTAAACCACCCCAAAACTTAAAACAATCATCTCATCGTGCACAATTCGGTCACAATTTCTACTGGGCTTTCCATAGTCTCATTTGGGGTCAGTTATGGTTGCCTGTCTGGGACTAGTTGGCTAAGATGCCTGATTCACACATGTGGTGGTTGGTGCTTGGTTAGCATGGGGGCACCTGTGTCTGGGAGACTAGGCTCTTTAAATGGTGACTGGGTTCCAAAAAGAGAGAGAGACAGACCCCAGAGCGCTAGTTCTTCCCAAGTTGCTGACCATAAGGTAACATATTCAGAAGTTCTGAGGATGAATATGCTACCCACTCCAGTATTCTCACCTGGAGAATCTCACAGACAGAGAAGCCTGGAAGGCTACTGTCTATGGGGTCGCACAGAGTTGAACACAGCTGAGTGATTAATCACGCACACACACACGTGAGTGTGTTACCTTCCATGTTTGTTGATGTCCTATTGACCAAAGCCTGACAAGACTTTGGACTTTGTCAGTTGCCTGACAAGACAACAGTCATAGTGGGAGGAACTACATGTGAACCTGGGTACAAGAAGGCCATCCACTGATGGCCATGATTGTATCCATCTACCACAAGGGGAATCATCTAACATTCTCTAGAGATAAAGGACACAGGAAAGGGAGTGTGAATGTTTTATGCCTGTCCTAAAGGGATTGTTACCCCAAACAAAGAGTTCATACACATTTTGGCCATTCAGCGACAAACTCCCCTAATCGTTTCGATAGATAGGAACTTTCCCCTGAAAGTTCCTGATAGTTCTTCAAATGCATTGGGCAGAAGTGGAGAGCCCGTAGTTAATGGCTCACAAATTGTTTAATTCTCACCATAAACTGAGATGTATGTGATAACCATTTCACCATGCAGGACTTGACACTGAGCATGTATTTGTGTTATTACAGTGTCTGAACCCAGGTTCAAATTGTACTTATCCAAAGAACTGTTTACGTGTATTTCTGTGAGTCTGGAGGTACTCAGGCAGATTTTCTAGTTATTTACTTTATTGATTCCTGAGAGAGGATTGTTGAAATCTCCAGTAATAGTTGTAGGTTTGCCTTTCTCTCTTTTTTAGTTCTGTCAGTTTTGCTTTATATATTTTGAACCTCTGTTATTGAGTGTATATATTTAGGACTATTAGATCTTTTTAATGGATTACCTTTTTATCACTAGGTGTTAGATGTCATATCTTTAATAAGATAGCAATACCATTAGAAGATTCCAGGTGGTATTCCTGTTCTGAAGTCTACTTTGTTTAATATTAATATAGGCACTCCAGCTTTTAGTTAATCAGTGTTTGCATATCTTTTTTCTATTCTTTTGTTTTTAACCTACCTGTATTTCTTGCCTCTGATGATTTGGGGCATTAAAAAAAATGGATGGTTTTCAGCAATTTGATTATGGTATCTTGGTTCAGTTTTGTTTAAGTTCATTCTGCTGCCTGGTTCATGGGACTTCTTGCATCTGTGGGCTTATAGACCTCTGGATGAATTTTCTTTCTTTGTCAGCCACTTTCATTTTTTAATTGATGATTGACAAGCAAATCCTAAACAAGTTTTGAATTGGCCAAGACACAAAAGAACAGAATATTCATTGACTCATTCTGCTTGGGACAGAAGCTTTAAATTGATTTAGGGATCAAATGTTCCTGGTGGCTCAGATGGTGAAGAATCTGCCTGCAATGCAGGAGACACTGGTTTGGTCCCTGGTTTGGGAAGATTTGCCTGGAGAAGGGAATGACAACCCACTCCAGTATTCTTGCCTGAAGAATTCCATGAACAGAAGGCTACAGTCCATAGGGTCACAAAATATCAGACATGACTGAGTGACTTTCACTTTTTCAGAGATGGAATATTTTCTATAAGATATCAGGATGGTTGGCTCATGTTCTATTGGGTTGGCCAAAAAGTTAGCTTGGGTTTTTCCATAGGATGTTATGGGAAAACCAGAATGAACTTTTTGGCCAACCCCAATACATCTGCCATTTATGTGCTGTGTAAACTTGGGCCAATCCTAATTTGAAAGTGAGGAGTATGGGTCTTCTGAAGCTCTTTCCAACCCCTGTATTTCAATATGCCATGATTTAATGCAGCCTTTTAAAGATTTGCTCTAGAAATCATTAATCTCATTTGATAATTTATCTAAAAAGGACTTTCCTGTTCAAAGACATCTAGGGAGCTTTGGATGCTTTGGTACCTCGTAGACTTCAAAATGCCGTTAAACAAATAACAGTAAGTCCCCTACATATGAATTGTCAAGTTGTGAACCTTCAAAGATGTGAATGTGCCCAGAGAAATGACAAAGAGAGACAAGAGGAAGGGGAATCGTCTGAAGAACTGAAGAGATTCACGATGCAGAAAATGATAAGAGGATTTTTTCTTTTTTTTATTTTGCAGAGACACTGTTAGCACAGAACCCAAACGTGGACCGGTAAATGAAGGTTGCAGCAGGCATTCAGAATGCAGTTCAGTGCTACCATGTCATCTCTGATGAGAGAAAAAGAAGAGCTACTACTCAGACATCACTGGATCATTTTTTTTCAAATGGGTGGATAGAACTGAATCCAGCAAGGAACCAGAACCTGTGCCATTAACGTGAGACATGAGTGAAATCACAGCTTGCCCTCCATCTCCTATTACTGATGATCCTTCAGCTGTACCATCACCCATTATCTCTTAGCTCTACCATCTTCCAATGAGAAAACAGGCAACAAGGGTTACTGACTGGAGGAGGGAGTCAGTAACTCTTCTTGCCTGTTAGCTTGATGCCAGCCCCTGTATGCCAGCCGTTGTACTGTACTATTCTACTTTTCAAGACAGTGAACTATAAGATCAAGCATGGTTTCTTTATGTTTTATGTTTGTTTTTAATGTATTATCTGTGTGAAAATTATTATGAACCTATTACAGTATAGTCCTATATAGCTGAGTGTGTTAGCCTAGGCTAGCTTTGCTGAACTTAGGAACAGATTGGGCTTAAAAATTCACCTCAGAATGGAACTCATTTGTATGTAGGGGACTTACTGTACATGCCATTACTTTATGCTCAACTAAGGAAGACACTGCTACCAACTAAACCATGAGATAATTCTATCTTAGCACTTAGAATTTTTATTTTTGATTTATTAAAAGAGTTTAATTTTTATGTAGCTCTTTCTTTCTGTCATCATCACTGTTGGGTACACCTGAAGAAGAAAATCTAAGCAAGGTAAATTGCTAAGGTTTCCTTCATGTTGAGTTTGACTCTTGTGCACCATTTTTTTGACTCCAAGAGTCACTGATATGTGAGGTTTTCCACCAGGTATTGTCTTCTATGTTATCGGGAGTTTGGGTGATGCAACACTTCTTAAAGACATGCTCCACTACTGTCTCTGGGGTTTTCTTCCAAGACACTGACACTCACTTTGCAAATTTTAATGCATATGTTCTTGCACAGCCGTTTTTCTGGCTGACTACAATTGTAAGATACATTTTGATTTTGGAAATGTTAAAATGTGAAAAAATGTGCATTTTGGAATGAAGGAAATATGGTATAATCCCTTCTTGGATATGCATAATGCATGATGCATGTTGAAGGTTTTGTGATACCCTGCCCTGAAAAAAAAAAAAGTCTGTTTAACTGTGTTTATCTCAGTGTTGCCCAAACTTAATTGACCCTGGAATCTTGGCAAACTCCTAATACTTTCAGGGTCTTGACAACAGTGTCAATGGAGATCCATATATCATAACAAATTGTTATGTAATATATCCTATACCCTCAATATGCTTCAAATATGCATTCTTAATTGGCTTCCCTGGTGGCTCAGTGGTAAAGAATCTACCTGCAATGCAGGAGACACAGGAGACTCGGGTTTGATCCCTGGGTTGGGAAGATCCCCTGGAGGAGGGCATGGCAACTCACTCCAGTATTCTTGCCCGGAGAATCCCCACGGGCAGAGGAGACTGGCGGGCTACCATCCCTAGGGTTGCAAAGTGTTGGACATGACTGAATCGATTAGCACACACGCATGCACACATACCTTCTTAATTACATGGAAATTCAGGTTTGACTTCGGAATCTTGGAGTCCTTAGGCTTCTGCATTGGGAGAGCTATGCCTTTGCTCCCAGTTCATGGTATGTTCTCTTTCCCGTACCATCCCTGGTCTCATCCCACACTGCAGGAAGCCTCTGGTCTACAAATATAGACACTCCAATAGCACATCCATATCCAAGCCTCTTCCTATAGAAGCTTGGGGGCTGTTTAGAGATGTAGTTCAGTTCAGTCACTCAGTCATGTCTGACTCTTTGAGACCACCATGGACTGCAGGATGCCAGGCTTCCCTGTCCATCACCAACTCCTAAAGCTTGCTCAAACTCGTGTCCATCGAGCTGGTGATGCCATCCAACCATCTCCTCATCTGTTGTTCCCTTCTCCTCCAGACTTCAATCTTTAATAGCAGCAGGGCCTTTTCCAGTGAGTCAGTTCTTTGCATCAGGTAGCTAAAGTATTGGAGTTTCAGCTTCAGCATTAGTCCTTCTGATGAATATTCAGGACTGATTTCCTTTAGGATTGTCTGGTTGGATCTCCTTGCAGTCCAGGGGACTCTCAAGAGTCTTCTCCAACACCACAAAATAGAAACAGACTCACAGATACAGAGAAAAACTCGTTTTTGTTATATTTACTTATTGTATTATGGGTTTATTACTTTATTACTTTATTTATTTTTTGTGTTGGCTATGCTAGGTCTTTGCTGCAGTGCATGGGCTTCTCTAGTTCTGGTGGGCAGGCTTAGTTGCCCTGTGACCTGTGGGATCTTAGTTCCTCCACCGGGGATCGAACCCATGTCTCCTGCATTAGGAAGTGAATTCTTAACCACTGGACCACTAGGGAAGTCTCTTTTGTGCTTTTTAGATTGCACACATAAGTGATATCATACAGTATTCATCTTTCTCTGTCTGACTTATTTCATTTAGCATAATATCTTGCAAGTTCAAGGCAAGCTCTTCATTCTTGTCAACAAAAGGAGAGACACTTTTCTTCCTCTATTCTAGAAGTCTGCACTCTGATTTACCGTCTAAATGAGAAGTAGAAGCTGGTCTGTGGAAGTCACCCTGTAGCGGTCTCTCGTTGGTGTTTGACCATGACGGTGAACCTTCCCAGGATAAGCCTCCTTCTGTGTTCAACTCCACTGCTCACGTTTACCCAGACTGACAACACTGGGAAGGCCCTTCCATTTTCCAAAAAGGTTTGGAAAGCAAGACTCCCCTTTCAGGGGCTTTATGTGCTTCCAGCCACAGTTCTGCAATTGAGGCCACCTCCTGACGCCCCTATTACAACAAGAGACTGAAGAATACTAATTTCTTTTCTGTGTGGTACTTAAAATTCTAACTCTGAGCCAGTTCACATCACAACCAGTCTGGTTATTACACTGGTGTCAGTAACACCTCAGGTTTCATCCTATCCGTATAATCCGTGGTGTATTAATTAGAGTCTCTGATGCTGTTGTTAGTGAGAATTCTAAAGCACATTTAGTATTAATAGCTTGTAATTGACAAGAACACTTTTGTTGCATCTCTGAAATGCTTTGTCCCTTCCATTGAAAGCCACGACACATGGATGTGTAATCAGGGAACTCGTGGAGGACAGGGGACCACTGTAATTAGAGTGACAGTTTAGGGATCTAGCTTTCAAATGAAGAGCTAGACTTAACAGTGCCTTTACCCCCAGGTCCCTCATCTACTAGCATTATTTGCATGCCTATAACCCTTTCTAAGATTATGCAGATGTTCTATGTGACTGATATTTACTTTAAATATATGTCAAATAGCAAAGAGCTACAAGAGAGGTGAGAATGCAATTTGTGCTTATGAAGAGATGGGGGGCTAAGGCCAGAGATACTATTTATCTTTTGATTTTAGCACTAGCCTTTATGAATATAAATTAGAACATGACTCCCAGGGAAAACACCATTCGTAGGGGAAAAGTCAATTGTAAGGATGTCCTTGATGCAATAGGAACCTCTGTTTTTTCCTTTCACCTTCAGAAGGAATGAGTCATTTTCTTTTATGACTCACCTGTCCTGAAATGCTCAGCGGAATGGCTTCATAGCCTGTTGTTTAACTCATGTCTTTTGTGCATCAACAAAGAGAGACTGAAGAGGGAGAGACACGGAGGGAGAATCGTGAACATCACAAAACTTGGTTTTTGGAAACCTTGACTATGATAAAGCAGCTTCAAGTTTTTTCTTGAACATCATTCATACTCAATTTCTATCTTCCTTTCTTTCCCTGTGTTTCCTGGGACTAGCCTCTTTTCTGTATTTTTTTATTAAATTTAATTTTTATTGTATATTGGAATATAGTTGATTTACAATATTGTGTTTCAGGAGTACAGCAGAGCGATTCAGCTGTATATTAATATATATATATATCTCCATTCTTTTTCAGATTTTTTTCCATATAGGTTACTGTACGGGTATAGGTAGTTACGGAGTATTGGGTAGAGTTTCCTGCGCTATATGATAGGTCCTTGTTGATTATCTCTTTTACATATAGTAGTGTGTATATGTTAATCCCAAACTCCTAATTTATCCCCACCCTTTAGTATTTTTTTTTTCTATGTTTCTTTGGAAAAAGAAATCTCTTTTTTCATTCCTCCAGGGTAGGGTAAACCTGGGTAAAAAGTGAATTGAACTAATAGGAGTCAGGACTCTGAGCTGCAAAAACAGCTTTCTTATTTGGGGCCTCAGTTTTTTAATCCATAAAATGAGGTGATTATTCTCATTGATTTTTTAGGCTACCCTCCCACTGCCTTGCTCTAGGATTTAGGTAACAATGCTCTTGAGTTCAATGTCATTGTCCCACTTGGATAAAGTGTCAATTCTTGGAATGGAAGAAAGAGGAATTGGGGGAAAATGTAAGAAAATTAAAGTCAAGAATAGAAACTCTGAGATAAAAATTCTGGAAAGCTCATTTCCCACAAAGTGAGACAGAATTGGACCATAAAGAAAGCTGAGCACCAAAGAATTGATGCTTTTGAACTGTGGTGTTGGAGAAGACTCTTGAGGTTCCCTTGGACTGCAAGGAGATCAAATCAGTCCATCCTAAAGGAAATCAGTCCTGAATATTCTTTGGAAAGACTGATGCTGAAGCTGAAGCTCCAATACTTTGGCCACCTGATGGGAAGAACTGACTCATTTGAAAAGACCCTGATGCTGGGAAAGATTGAAGGTGGGAGAAGAAGGGGTGACAGGGGATAAGATGGTTGGATGGTGTTACTGACTCGATGGACATGAGTTTGAGTAAGCTCTGGGAGTTGGTGATGGACAGGGAGGCCTGGTGTGCTGCAGTCGGTGGGGTTGCACAGAGTCAGACACGACTGAGTGACTGAACTGACTGACTGACTGAGACAGAGGAGAAAAAGGCATCTTCAAGGTACATTTTCTATTGGGTACCAATGTTTCTCTGCTAACTACCACACAGCAAAACTGGACCATTCAAGAAAAACCCCAAGCCATCACTCTGAGGGTGTTATGTTTGTTTGTTTATGCATTTACTTACTTATTTCAGTGCTAATTTACTAGCTGGACAACCTATCAGTCCAAGGGTTTTCTTTATCCTTCCTTCTTCCATTCTTTTTTTTTTTTTTTTTTCAATCGTTCTAGCCATGAGTTCAGAGGATCAGGTCAAAGAGACTGCTTTGTGATTTTTAAGATTACAGAATAAGATTAGCAGAAAAAGTAAGAATCCCATCTCAAATGAACATAGCCATCCTCAGCAGTCATTACCAAATGTAAGGTTTGTCTTCCAGGCACACAATAAGGTTGTGCCCAATGGTTGGATGAGGACTTCCGCAGTCCAGGTCAGTGAGCTGTAAGTGAAAGTGGTGTTTGTCTTTTCTGGGTTGGAACATTACTTTCCTGGTGCAAGACTGTCCAAAGCTTCCTTTCCTCCTGGCACAGTGGTCAGCAGGATTTTGGTGGGGAAGGTGGGAGGCTGCTCCATCTGCCTGTATCCCTGAGTGACTGCAATAAACTGTGCTGACCTGGGATGGGTGAGTATTGTGAGTTATGACCAGTGTTTCCAGAAGTCCCTGAGCTTTTGGAACTGCTTGTTAGCAGAGCCTTTTCTTATGGATACAGTCTGTTGCACAAACCACAGAGACTGTTCTGCCTACAGACGCCAGTCTTAGGATTCTCCAAAAGGATATGTAGGTGTGTGCACACGTGTGTAGAGAGATTTATTACAATGAGATTGGCTCAACTGATTATAAAGGCTGAGAAGTCCCCAAAGTCTAAAGTCAGGGTGTTGAATACCCATGAGAGCCAGCATATAGTTCCAATCTGAGCCCAAAGGCCTGAGAACCAGGAACGCAGGTGGTATACACTCCAGTCTAAAAGCTGGCAGACTTGGCAAGACCCAACAAGAGGAGTTATTTCAGTTTGAGTTTGAAGGTAGACCCACGTTCCAGCTCTCGTAGTCAGTCAGGCAGAAAGCGGTCCCTCTTATTCAGCTGTTTAATTCTACTCTGGTGAGCCACTGATTGGAAAAGGCCTTGTCCACATTAGGGAGGGCAATCTGCTTTACTCAGTCTATTGATTTAAATGTTCATCTCATCTGCAAACACCTTCACGGAAACACCCAGAATAATGTTTGACCAAATATCTGAACACTCCATGGCTCTGTTGAGATGTGAGATTATCCATCATGAGATGAATTTGAGGTTCTGTGGGACACAAGTCCATTCTATGGTGAACAAATCTAAGGGCCAGTACAGAGACTAATGGAATTTGGTGTTAAAATTGGTCCATTTGGCAATGTAATCTCAAAGGTCATTTCACTGAGACAGGTTCAAACTTCTGTGGCTTGTGTGTAAGTCTTGTATTTACTCTATTATAAAATCACCCTTGCGTTCAAGTTTCTAGTTGCCAGTGACATTCTGAAAATAATGAAATATATTTTTAAAAAGAGCTTTGGTTATGACACCCTGAATAAAAGCCTCATTATATAGCTGCTTCTATTTAAGTGTCAATGTGTGGTTTAATCTGTATTTCTCTGGAGCATGTGTATATGTACGTTGGGGTGGGGAAGTGTGATACACATAGCCCTGATCTGGGATTTTTTTTCTCTCTCATGCTCTTTTGAAAGATGGTGCGTCCATGTTAAGTCACTTCAGTCCTGTCCAACTCTTTGGGACCCTATGGACTGTAGTCCTCCAGGCTCCTCTGTCCATGGGATTCTCCAGGAAAGAATACTAGAGTGGGTTGCCATGCCCTCCTCCAGGGGATCTTTCGGAACCAGGGATTGAACCCACATCTCTTATGTCTCCTGCATTGACAGGTGGGTTCTTTACCACTAGCACCGTCTGAAAAGTTTGAAAGATGGGGAAAATATTTATCTCCTTTCTAGAAAGTCTGTTATTTGGCCTTAAAAGTTGACTTTTTTTTGGCAAAATGGTGCCGAGAGGACACTTACTTAGGAGAACAAAACAAACCCACTAGAAACTGGAGAATCTTCCTCAGAGACCCCTACATCCACTAATCATGGCTAATCTGTCTCCTTGCACATGTTCCCATCACCCTTCAAATAGAGGCTCACTTTCTGTGGACTTGAAAAGCATATCAAAACAGGGATTAACTCTTTAGACTCGGGTTAGGACTGTAAATATCTAAGGCAAAACTGCATATGATCAAACCCTTCCTTAAAAAATATTTTACATTCACTAGGAAATTTAGCATACACGGTTTGGGGTATGCAGTATTAAACCTTAATAAGTCTAGTACTGCCGTATTCTTCTTGAAGTGTTGGAATCTAATTTCTTGAGTTGAATAGATTTTGAGTTTCTTGAGAAAGAGTAATTGGCTTAAGTGTCCATAATACATTAAAAATTCCTTTTTGCCCCCTGAGAATATGTGATTGATTCTGTGGAAACTACATGTTGGTGTGGGGGGTCTAACTGTCTTATGTACTCTCGATGGCCAACATTATTCACATAAGAGAAGCTCAATTTAGTACCCAGTGTGGGTAGCACACAGGTTTTGAAATGCTTGGCATTCTTTCATAGACTTCTGCCTATCTTAGGTATCCCTAAAGGTCAGCAGAGCCAACAATCCCAAGGAAGTGCTCTAGTGGCAGATTTTCAAAAATTAGCTTGGAGCTCAACTCCTTGCTAAGTGAAAGTGATTAAAAAGGATTTCAAGCATGCAGTCCATGACTGCTGAAAGTGGCAGATGGTGTGAGTTAGTACATTATGTCAAGGAATCCATGTACATTTTTGCAACCATTTACAGCTCTTGGTACATATTAATACTCCCAGAATGCTGTCATCACAGGAGCCTGGCCAGCTGACCCTTGTCAAATGTGCCATTTCTTTTTCCTTTCCAAAAGTCTTTATTTCAGTTACTTTTTTTTCTCTCCTGTCCTAGGAGATTCTGGTTTGGAGGTTTTGTTAAGAATTCAAGGCATTCAAAATTACACTTTAAAAGTCTCTTGTTTCCTCCATGTTCTCATTTGTTGCGGATAGATGTTGGGGGCTGGGAGACATTTATTCCCTGGCTGTCCTGTCTTTTGTGAGGTGGCTTCTTCCTCCATGGAATAATACCTTAGGGAAGACAGAGACAACACGGGTGCAGAAATTTCAGTTTATTAGCCCTAGAGTGACTGCAGTAGTGGGCTACCTTGGTAAACCAAATAGTGCCAACCAAACTCCTGAATCCAAGCAGGTCCTTATGATCTGGTGTGTTAGCAGAAGGTCTAAAACCTGAGCCTACTCTGACCCAGAAAGACACATAAGTCGCTGCTTATTCAAGCTACATTTATTGGAGTAACAAACTCCTTTCACCAAATGTCTAGGAATCATGCGGAAATGTCTGAGCTGGTGTCTAACATCCAGCTCATCTCTTACTTGACACTCAGCTCTATTTCAGTATTGGGTAGTTTTGTTGCAAGGCTTCACTGAATATGATCTGAGCCAATCAGCAGAGACCTGCCCTCTAGGCTTTGTTGGGCATGTGCGGAGATGGTAGGCAAACTCGGGAAGTCTCAGCTCGAGACGTCTTGAGCTGTTTGGGTTCCAGCTGTAAGGCCACTTTGGTTATGGGAAGAAGAAGTTCTCTCAGGCAACCAAAAGCAGAAGATGAGGCTGTCATGCCTTCAGTGTTGCCCTTGAGTTGGTCTCAGTTGGAAGGTGGCAGTGGGTAACATTGAGGAGGCTGACTCACAGGTCCAGTAAGCAACCTGGGGATCCCTCTGATATTTGAAGAGAAACCTCCGGGAAAAGACTGGTCTTTGGATCTCCTAAGCACATGGCATCTGGGATTCACTATCATTTGAATAGTAAGAGAAATGTCCTTCAGGAAGTACTAGGACCTTTTATCTTTTTCCTGAGCTTTCTAGCATGTCTAGAACTCATCCCCACATCTTCTCATCTAGAGGTCATCTTATTTCAACAGTGGGAAGCCATAGGCTCTGGAAGGTTCTGTATATCTGCATAACAAATTAGTCATACATTGTGAAATGTACCAACGCTGACTCCTTCAAGATGGTCTTTTAAGACCATGGTGACAAGATGATACCCGGTGGGAGGAAGTAGCATTTTTTTTTTTTTGTCTAAAGGAAATGAATGTTACCACTGTCAATCACCCAGGGGAGTGATTAACCATGGGGCAGAAAGTGAGAAAATGTTGTATGCCAAGCTGATGATGAAGGATGCAAAATTACAGAGCTCATCATGGTCATTCCTGTTCTGATTGCATTACCTGGAGCAGCTCTGATGGGAAATGGATCAAGGCAGTCAAATTTACAGGGCAGAGAGGAGAGAAAAGTCAGCAGGTGCCTTGTGAGAGGGTGGATCCCTGGGAAGTTGAAGCGAATCATGACCCCGAGGGGGAAAGCAAGATAGAGGAGAAAAGCCTGGCTGTCACACAGGACTGCCTTCTCCGTTTTGCCGCAGGCCAGCCCTGGTAATCAGCAGATAAGCACTTGAACATCTGTTCAGGAGATACCTGTTAGATTATTTGTTCCATAACTCACACCTCCACCAGTCATTTGTAATGACAGGAGGACCTGCCAGCAGCTCCTTATCTGGTTTTACTTGGGAAAGGAGCACAGCACAAAGCAAATGGAACTCATTGGGAAAGCAGGTCACCTTTCTTCCTCCATTCTATAGGGAGTCCAGACCCCCTCTTGAGTGTCCAGGGCTTGCATTACCCAGAGATGAGTAAGGTGGCTACCCATGCGTTAAGCTTTCAGACTTATTGCAAAGCTCTGCTCTCAGCCAAATATCTCCTCTTACCAGTTGCTTAGAATCCCCATGTTATTTCTGTGTGTTAAGCATTATATTTCCAAGAGTCCCCTATAAACATGCAAATATTCACAAATAGGTAGCACACTCAGGTGTTGTCAGCTATTAATGAAGTGCTGGGAATTAGTTTAACCCTGAGTTCCCTGGAGTGGGATCTGCATACCCCTTGTGGTATGGAAGATAGTTGCAAGTGGGACCCACACAGTCTTACCCAGTATTTTATTCTATTTTATATTTCATCTGTGCAGTCACTTGGCTTCCCAGGTGGCACTTGTGGTAAAGAACCTGCCTGCCAATGCGGGAGACATAAACTCAGGTTCAATCCCTAGAATGGGAAAATCGCCAGGAGGAGGAAATGGCAACCCAGTCCAGTATTCTTGCCTAGAAAATTCCATAGACAGAGGAGCCTGGTGGGCTACAGTCCAAAGGGTCTTGAAGAGTTGGATGCAACTGAAGCAGCCTAGCATTCACGCAAAGGCCAGTTAAAGATCACATTTGCAGAGCAAAGTAAAAATGCAAGGCTTTTTGTTAAAAAATCCCTATGAATTGCAAAGTGGTGTCTAGAAAGTACTAGACCAAGTTCAAGACCCTGCTAAGTGTGGGGTTCTGTGCATCTTCTGGTGTCACTGGTCCATGGAGCTCACCTCGACAGTGTGTGCTGTGTGCGCTCAGTCGTGTCCCTCTCTTTGTGACCCCATGAACTGTAGCACCAGGCTCCTCTGTCCATGGGATTCTCCAGGCAAGAATACTGGAGTGGGTTGCCATTTCCTTCTCCAGGGAATCTTCCCAATCCAGGGATCGAACCTGCCTCTCTTGCACTTCTTGCATTGGCAGGTTAATTCTTTACCATTGTGCCACCTGGGAAGCGTTTGCCTTGACTTCTGTCCCTCATGTGCAGATGATTAACTGAGGTATAAAGAAGTTCACACTCCTACAAAGTCACTGGTTTGAGTCAAGAGCCCAGCTTTGTTGTCACTAGTCTGTAACATCTTTGTAGGGAGACAATGTATTCAGAAATGTGACATAAAATGTAGTTTCTTTTTTTTTAACCAACAGTGGCAGCCTTATGAATGTGGACCATAAAAGAGTTGCAAGATGAATAAATTCTGGGGATCAAATGTACAGTGTGATAATTAGAGGTAATAATACTGTGCTGTATATCTGAAATTTGCTAAGAGTAGATCCCAAGTGTTCTCATCACACCCACCCCCAAAAGAGAACTGTGTGAGGTGATGGATGTGTTAATGAACTTGATTGTGATAATCATTTCACAATGCATATGCATATTAAATCATCACATTGTACCTCTTGAAAAAAATCATCTCGCTTTTGTCAATCATAGCTCAATAGAGCTGGGGGGTGGGGGGCAGTGGCAAAGATCAAAAAAAGAGACCAGAGCAACTAGGAAATTTCTGAAAACCACTTTTTCCCAGAATTGGAACTGCCACTAGCAGGCTTGGCCTGTAGGGACTCCTGATTCTCAAACAGAGCTCTCTTTCTTCTGCCTTCCACCTTCGTTTAGGGACCAGAAACATCTTGACAGGTACTGATTGGTTTGAGGCCATCAACAGGAGTTTACAGAAGGGAAGGTCGAGCCTAATCAGCGTGATTAATATCTCTGGAATAGAAGGGTCTCTGCGCTGCTCTCGTGGGAAGGAACGAGCACTGGAATTTGAGGAGGCTCTCAGAATGGAAGGCAGGCAAAGTGGTGGAGATGACATGTGGAGGGCATGCTGAGCTGGAGGGAAAAGTCAGCTTGTCAATGGCTCTTGTGAATCTGTTGCAGGAAGGAGACTCCTTCCAGGGCCTGAAAGTGGGCTCTTGTCTAACACTTGGAAATGAATTGTCTGAGGAGACACATGTGCTGAGAAAGCAAGAGACTTTATTAGGAAGGGGAGCCCAGGTGGAGAGCAACAGGTTAAGGGAACCCAGGAGGATCACTCTGTCATGTGGCTGGCAGCCTCAGGTTTTATGGTGACGGGATTAGTTTCCAGGTTGTCTTTGGCCAGTCATTCTGACTCAGGGTACTTCCTGGTGGTGCATGTATTGCTCAGCCAAGATGGATACCAGCGAAAAGGATTCCGGGAGGTGGCAGGGCACGTGCATCTCCTTTGGACCTTTTCTGAACTATTCTGGTTGGTGGTGGCTTATTAGTTCCGTGTTCCTTACCAGGACCTCCTATTGTAAAATAGCTCACACAGGTGGATACGATGGTGCCTGACCAGGGTCTGTGATTTTAGTCAACATTTCCCCTAACAAATCCAATAAACAGAAGCCCCGATTTATCCCTTTGCAGAGAATTCTTCAGTTTCCCATCCTGCCAGCATCCAGGGGGAAAGAGTTCAACACTGGAATTCTTCCCCAAAGCCCTGCCTCTGTGCTGACACCCCTAACCCCTCCTTTTGATTCCCATTTAGGAATGAGAGGTGCTGAGTTTGTGGAAATCAAATTACAAGTGCCATTCTAGCTGATTTTAGAACCTAACTCCCATGCAAGATGTATGTACCAAGATTTCTTTTTAATTCTCTTGGCAACCAACAACTCCCTTAACCAAAATCAAGGCTGTTGAGGTTTAACAGTACAATCTAATGGAAACTACCCCACAGACCAGCAATGTACTTGAGAATTCTCCATCTCTCTCCATTCACTGCGCGGGATTTGAGAGTCATCTTGAAGGCAGAGGGGGTGGAATGGACAGACATCTGTACCTGGACCAAGAGTCAGCAACCTTCTTTCCGTAAAGGGCCAGAGAGGAAATATTTTAGGCTTTGAGGGCCATACGGCTTCTGTTGCAACCATTCAATTCTGCTGTCCTGGGAAAGCAGCCATAGACAATATGTAAAGGAACAAGCATGCGTGTGTTCCAATAAAGCTTTATTTACAAAAACAGGTGGTGGGCTGGGGATTTGGCCCATTGTTTATCAACCTTTGATCTAGACTTGACTTTCATTTTGGAGGTCTCAAAGTGGAATGTGCCTGAGGATTACAGGGGATAGATTTAGAGAGGCAACAGGGGTTTAAAGATTTTCTAAAGATGATCTTGATAATATGTAATCTCCAAAAACTTTGTTCTCAGTCCTAGCTTACCATGCGGCAGTATGTGATTATTATTATTATTTTGGTATTTGGGAGAATTGAGTTAGGAAGAGAGGTTAGGTCACTAGTTCAAGGGCACCCGGTGAGGGAGTGATAGAGTTGGGATTTGAACCCTGTCTGTCTATTTTTGGAACCCTTTCACAGAAACATCTAGAACTGACTGATCCGGAAATGAACTTCTTTCAGGACAGTGCTTCACACAGCCTACTGCTCAGTTAGGTACCTAATAGAGACATTTTGGTGATTAGAAGGGTATGATTAGGAGGACAGATAAAAGGACATCCACCAAGGAAAGTTACAAAAGGCAAGATCAGCCCCCCACTCTCAGTTAGTTCTGGTCCTCTTTCATCTCCCCTCCCCCATCTCCTTGCATTATAAATCCTTTGAAATATGGTAATGCTATCAGTGGACCTGGACGTTTTTATTAGATGTCAGGAACATATTTGGCCAATGTCACGGGACTCGCATTTCTTGACAAAGTATGATGTCATTTAGAAGTTCATGTTCTTGACATTGTTTCGGAGAGTCCAGTTAAAAAAGCCAAATATGTTTTATGGGCTCTCACGGCAGGGAAGCAGCCATGGTTATGCATAGCCATATCAATTAGAAGTGGATTAATTAAGCAATAAGACAGGGGCAGCAGTGCATTTCAGAGAGGTTATTGCACGGCTCATAGAGTGTTGCCGAGGCATTCAGCCAAGAGCTGAGTGACTTCTACTGGCCAAGGCATTTCAGCCATCCAAGACGTGTAATGTTCTCCCAGAAACACTATCCCCTGCCATCCATTTCCACTGTGAGAAATAAAAAGACCCTCTTATTAACTAGGTGTTATTAGGCATGGGCCAATTGACAGCCATTTCATTATTTCATAATTATGATTAATGGCCTTCCCAATGAAGTCACCGTCCGCTCTCCCAAAGCCAACTGGTCCCTTTTGGGATGGTGTCACCAAGCCATGGTTAATGTTCCCAGAAGCATGGAACGCATCGAGTTTCACAAACGCTGGAGAGGGAGGGTGAGCCCTGATTGCCTTTGGAGGCTGTTGGCACAGGAAGCAGACCTCTTCTTAGGGAAAGTGAACTTTGAAGAGGCCAAAAGGGGTGGGGGTGCATGAATGTGGTGATGGGAGAAGCAGAGGCAAGAAGAGGCAGGGTGATAACTACCCTTCATCTTAAAAAAAAAAATTATTATTATTGTTTTGCTGCATTGGGTCTTTGTTGCTGCTGGGTTTCCTCTAGCTGCCGTGAGCAGGGCCTACTCTCTAGTTGCAATGCATGGGCTTCTCATTAGAGCAGCTTCTCTTGTTTGCAGAGCAAGCATGGGCTCAGTAGTACTGGTGCTTGGGTTTAGTCGTCCTTTGGCATGCAGGATCTTTCCGAACCAGGGACTAAACCCATGTCCCTTGCATTGGCAGGCAGATTCTTAACCACTGAACCACCAGGGTTAATCTGGCCTTTTGTCTTTAAACATGCTTTGCTCTCTACTAAATGCATTCATATGAACTTTTCATTGGGGAGTCTTTTTTTTTTTTCAGCTATATTTAAATTTTATTTTATTTATTTATTTTTTTCATTTATTTTTATTAGTTGGAGGCTAATTACTTTACAATATTGTAGTGGTTTTTGCCATCATTGGGGAGTCTTAATAGTTCTTTGAACTCTTTCTTTTTTTTTCATCTAGGAAAACAAAAAGCAATCCTTAGGTTATAGACAATGTTTTGGGCTGAATTTTGCAACACCCCTACCTCTGTTCAGCTATTGAAATCCTGACCCCTGGAGCCTCAGAATGCGACTATATTTGGAGATAGGGTCTTTAAAGAGATCATTAAGTTAAAATGAGGAAGTTAGGGTGGGCCCTAATCCAATATGAGGCTTGTCCTTATAAGAAGAAGAAATTAGGAGACAGACAGGTACAGAGATTCCGAAAGAAGATGGCTATTTCCAAGCCAAGAAGAGGAGACTTAAGAGCAACTAATTTGCTTTATCTCAGACTTCCAGGCTCCAGAACTATGAGGAGATACATTTCTGTTGTTTGAGCCACCCAGTTTGTAGTACTTTGTTACTGTATTCCTTGTAAACCAATACACATAGAAATAAACTATAATAGGAGGGAAAATGTGACCACAGCACAAATGGATAAAATATAGTAAAAATTATTTTGGGAGTTGCCATGCAGGCAGTAGGTAACCAAATTTTAAATATTTATACCCCTTGACCCAGAGAGTGCACATTTAGAAACTTGTCCTAAATACTCAGATATATTTGTGTGGACGTATTTAAAATGATAGTGAATGCAGGATCACATTTTGGTGGGTATTGGTTTAGTTTAACAGAGTACAGTACATGGATGCCATGGAATAGAATGAACCGTTGAAAAGGATGAGGTGAATCCAACAATGTTGATGTGAAAGATGTCTACAACATATTGCTGTTCTTGTTTTTAATATTCATTTATTTGGCTGCACCAAATCTTAGTCATGGCACATGAGATCTTTGATTTTTGTTGTGGAATCTTTAGCTATGGCACGCAGGATCCAGTTCTCTGACCGGGGATTGAACCTAGGCCCCCTGCATTGGGAGCGCAGTCTTAGCCACTGGACCACCAGGGAAATCCTTACAATACATTGTTAAACTTAAAAAGAAGGCAGTTGTATAGGAGAATTCCTATACAACTATACGTATTTACATTCATTAAATATCTAGAAGAATACATACCAGCCATTAACAGTACATTTCTCTGGGTAGGTGACCTTAGGGTGGGGAGGCTTTGACTTTCTACCTGATGCAAGTTTGGAAAAAGAAAGGTGAACTCTGATAGGAGGGACAACTTTCTAAACCTCATCTATAAATTATGTTTTGCTTTCTTCACAGTCAGGGCTTCCCTGATAGCTCAGCAGGTAAAGAATCTGCCTGCAGTGCATAAGACCCAGGTTCAATTCTTGGGTTGAGAAGATCCGGTGGGGAAGGGATAGGCTACCCACTCCAGTACTCTTGGGCTTCCCTCGTGGCTCAGCTGGTAAAGAATCCACCTGCAATGCTGGAAACCTGGGTTCAATCCCTGGGTTGGGAAGATCCCCTGGAGAAGGGAAAGGCTACCCACTCCAATATTCTGGCCTAGAGAATTCCGTGGACTGTATAGTCTGTGGGGTTGCAAAGAGTTGGACACGACTGAGCAACTTTCACTTCACTTCTTCATAGGCATGGTTCTGAGAACTGAATGAACGCACATGTGCTTGGGGCAATAAACCACAGCAAAAATGGCCAACATTTATTCAATGCTTTAGGTCAAATAACTCATTCAATCCTTCTTACAGCCCCCTGAGGTAGTATGATATTATGATTTGTAATAACATATATATATATTTATATTTATATATATTTGGTCTTTGTCCAGGATTTTGGCACAGAGCTCCTAAAATCCTTGAAATTTCCTAAGTGATGAGAGTGTGAAAGGTGTTTTTTGTTATGTTAACAAGGTGAGTTTTGGATCTCACCTAAGGATGGGGGTTGGTAGCCAGTGGAGCCAGTCACATGATTAGAGGGTTGGAAATTTCAGTCCCTCTTTCTGCATCCCAACTGCTGATTTAATCACCAATGGCCAATGATTCAGTCATTGTCGGACTGTTTGTGACCCCATGGACTATAGTCCGCCAGGCTCTTCTGTCCATGGAATTCTCCAGGCAAGAATGCTGAAGTGGGTTGTCTTGCCCTTCTCCAGGGGATCTTCCCAACCCAGGGATCGAACCTGGGCCTCCTGCATTGCAGGCAGATTCTTTACCATCTGAGCCACCAGGGAAACCCAATGTTTCCATTAACCGTGCCTATGTAATGAAGTCTGCATAAAAACCAAACGGGACAGAGTTCAGAAATTTTCCAGGTTGGGGAACCAGAATGCTTTCAGTGCTACCACACTGGGCTCCAGACTTCATGGAGACAGGAGCTCCTGAATCAGTATCTGGCTGTGGATTTGTATTCTTTAGTATGCTTCATGGTAAACCAGTAATCTAGTAAAGTAAATAGATTTCCTCAGTGCTGTAAGCTGTTCTAGCAAATTGAATCCAAGAAAGGCGTCTGTGAGTCTGTTCCTGTTTTGTAAATAAGTTCATTTGTATCATTTCTTTTTAGATTCTATAGATAAGTGATATTGTACAGTATTTCTCTTTCTCTGACTGACGTCACCCTATATGACAATCTCTAGATCCACCCATGTTGCTGCAAATGTCATTATTTCATTCTTTTTCATGGTTGAGTAATATTCCATTGCATATATGTACCACATCTTCTTTATCCATCCCTCTGTTGATGGGCATTTAGGTTACTTCCATGTTACGGCTATCACAAATAGTGCTGCAATGAACATTGGGGTGCATGATCCTTTCAGACCATGTTTTTCTCTGGACATATGCCCAGGAGTGGGGTTATAGGGCAATATGGTAGCTCTAATTTTCATTTTTTAAGGCACCTCCATACCGTTCTCCATAATGACTGCACCAATTTACATTCCCGTCAACAGCAGAGGAGGGTTCACTTCTGGAGCTCAGATCTTTTTGATCAACTCTGAAGCCCCCTGTTCTTGGGCACTTCTCTGCTTGTTCCGTATCGTTGGGGTTGCGCCCTTGAAAGGGGTAGACTTTGGGTGGGGAAAGTGTTGAGATGTTGGGTATTGGTGAGATTTGCCTACTTTCCTTTCCTCTTCACCCCATGCCCATGGGGAACTCTAGCATCTCTCCCTGCCCCCTCTAATGAGCTGGTTTAAAATAGCATTTCCTGTGTGGCAAAATGGCTCCTGGTGTTGGGTTGGTGGTGGGGAAAGTGATCTAATCTATTTAGAAAGCTGTTCTTGTCTTGCTGTTTTGTCAGAGAAGGTGATACCTGAGTCCATAGCTAAGTAATTAAAAGCCCTCTTAACACCACTTGAAATCAAGTGGCTCATATGCAACACACTGAGCCTTCTGTCCTCTGGGCTTGGGGTAACGATTGTCTCTTAATACTGGTTTCAATGGTCGTTTGAATCTCAAGAGAGGCAACTAGAATAAGCAAAGGAAAATCTTAAAAAATACAAACAAAACCTACCCACCCAATTCAACCCTGTCATTACGTTTCCTATAATTTTGTATCCCCTATTAATGTTTGATTAAAAAGAGAAACCCAAACAACATACATGCTTTTGGAATGTAGTTTGGCTTCAAGTCATCGTAAGTTTTTTTCATGTATGACAAAAACCTCAAAAATCCTAAGCTAGTGTTGTGATCTTTGCATTTTGTTGGGAATTCATACCGACCCTATGTATCTACACTAGCAAGTTTTTATGAATTTAATATATCCGAGTAGTAATTTTCCATTTCAGAGCATTGCAGGGTCTTGAGGCACCCCAGTAGACTCCCATTTTCCTGGAGATGAGGATGTGGCGGGAAGTGGAGATCGCGCTGGGCGGGAGAAGTTTCACCCAATCTTAGGGACAATTCACCTTAATTGGAGGCTACTTTTGAGCAGGTGCAGACCACTTTCTGATCTGTCCCTGAAAGATAAATTCCTAAATGGCTCGTTGTCCTTCTCTCTCCTCCTTCTCTTCCTCTTTACTCCCTGCGTGCATGCTAAGTTGCTTCAATTGTGGACAACTCTGTGCTACACTATGGACTGAAGCCTGCCAGGCCCCTCTGTCCATGGAATTCTCTTGGCAAAAATATTGAAGTGGGTTGCCATGCTCTTCTCCAGGGGATCTTCCTGACTCAGGGATTGAACCTGCGTCTCTTCTGTACCTTGCATTGGCAAGCAGGTTCTTTATCACTAGCACCACCTGGGAAGCCCCTTTTTCCCTACTCAAGCCAAAATGGTAACAGTTGTGTAGCCACGCGTTTCGGGAAACAAACTCACTCAGAACAATGCAGATAGTGGAGTGCAGCTTATTACAGCGGTGGGCCCAAGGCAGAGTTTCCTCTTAGCCAAGGACCCCGACCGGTTTTTGTGAAAACCTTATATACCCTAAGTGTATGTGCCCAAACCTACCTCCCCCAATTCCCTGAAATAAATCTGAACAAAGGAAAAGAAATATACAGTCAAAGTTAACCTGTGATTCATATGCCTTAAGCCTAGGTAGTTAACAGTGGACAATTATCAATAGGCCTGTGGTCATATCCCAATAAGCATAATAGAATTTATCATTCTATTCGGTTACACAGATAATTAGGGCATTCTTTTAGGTGACAGAGAGTCTAGGTATGAGCCCTGAGGCTCTTCTACCCGGGAGGTCTGGTTTTCCAGTGGGTATGTCGTTTTTATAGATACTGGGCATAGAGCTCAGAGTCCACAGTCCGGCCCAGGATGGAGTCCTGCTTTCAAGACAGAGCTTGTTCTGTCTGTTTCCTCCTTCACAACAACAAGCCTTTTTGTCAGTGTTTGCCAATAGCAAAACACAATGCCAAACACTTTTAAGAAATTTTAATGAATTTCTATTGGAACATAGTTGCTTTATAATATTGTGTTGGTTTCTATTGTATGGCAAAGTGAATCAGCTATATGCACACACGAATCCCTTCTTTCTTGGATTTCCTTCCCATTTAATTCACTACACAGCACTGAATAGAGTTCCCTGAGTTGTACATAGGTTCTCAGTAGTCACCTATTTTAATGTTAAACCCTGCGTATATATTTTACCTCTCATATCTTATTTAGGCTTTGCAGCACCTTGTGAAGAAGTCATCCTTTTTACTTTATTGGTGAGGTTAAGAGAGGTCAAGAAACTTGCTCAAGGCCACACCACTGGTAAGCAGCACAATCGTGATGTGAACTGGAATCTTCTAGCTGTCAGCTACATTCTTTTCACTCCTGCGGTTTAAAAGATCACGCCTTTAAAAGAGACAGCTGAGCAACTTCTCTGGTGGCTCAGTGGTTAGGACTTTGCCTTCCAATACAAGGGGTGCAAGTTTGATCCCTGGCCAGGGAGCTAAGATTCCCCTGTGCCTCACAGCCAAAAAATCAAGACCTAAAACAGAAGCAATATTGTAACGAATTCAATAAAGACTTTTAAAATGGCCCACCAAAAAAAAAAAAAAAGAAAAAATTAAAAGAAAAAAAAAGAGACAGCTGCAACAGTGTGGATGGGACTAGAGTCTGGAGTGGTCCCACTGACCTCATGCTCTGCCCCCATCCTGGAGGTCAGACAGCAACAGCCTGAGCAGGTACTCTGTAAGGAATGTCCACTGCAGTATTGTACAGAATAGGAAAAGCTGCGAACAACCTCATTTTTCACCAGCAAGGGATTAAAGCAACAAAGGATGGTGCCTGCCATCATGGAAGAATGTCATGACTGAAAAGGGACAGCCGGACAGGTTAAGGAACTTGTCCCAGTTCAAGCGGTGTCTTCCCCCAATTCCCCATCCTGACATTTCTGCTTTCTGCCTAGAGTGTCCAATAGGTTTCAAGGGTTGGGTAGTTAGGGAGCCAGAACCTGGGCATTCCCTCTGCTGATCAACATTGCATAGGTAATGGAGAGGCTCAGCCATGCTTTGGTTGAGGAGTGACTTGGCCTCAGCTAAACCTGGATTTGAATCTGAAGCTGGCAAAACTCCATAGTTCTCTATACTCTCTCAGCATGTTGCCTGAGCAGACGTGGTGGCTTTGTGGTGGGTCTAGAGGCTTCATGTGGCTCCCCCTTCTCCTCTGGCTGGTGCAGAGAAATGGAAAAAAGCCTAGGCATCCAAGAGCTCTCCCCCAGCACCCCCCACCACCACCCGCTCCTGGAGGGAGCTAAACCAAGTGAATCCTCCAGCTGGACACAGCAGTGACCACTGGGGACTGATGATCAGCACCAGATGAGGCTTTTCAGTGGATGTCAGCCTATCTCAATGCCTCTCTCCTCTTAGATTAGCCAGCATCCTCCAGAGAAGAAGCAACAGGAGATGGATAGAAGACTTAAAATAGGAATTTGCTCACATGGTTATGAAGGTCTAGAAGTTCCATGATCTGCCATCTGCAAGATGAAGAATCTGGAAAATTGGGGATGTAATTCAATCTGAGTGCAAAGGCCTGAGAATTGATGGTGTAAATTCTGATCCGAGTCTAAAGTTTGAAGACCAGGAGCACTGATGTTCAAGGGCAGGAAAAGGTGGATGTCTCAGCTCAGGAAGAGATTGAATTGCCCTTCCTCTGCCTTCTGTTCTATCTGGGCTGTGAATGAGTTGGATGATGCCCACTTATATTGGGGAGGGCTATCCGCTTTATTCAGTTCACTGATTCAAATCCTAATCTTTCAGAAACATCCTTTCAGACACCTCCAGAAATAATGCTTTACTAATTATTTGGGCATCCCTTAGCTCAGTTAAGTTGACATCTAAAATTAACCATCACATCTGTGATGACATGGCTACACATAAATTCCCCCAATTTAAAGCAGCTCACAAGAAAAGGTAAGTGGTAAAGAATTCACCTGCCAATGCAGGGGACACAAGAGACATGATTTCCATCCTAGGGCTGGAAGATGCCCTGGAAGAGGAAATGGCAACCCACTCCAGTATTCTTGCCTGGGAAATCCCATGGACAGAGAAGTCTGGCGGGCTACAGTCCATGGGGTCACAAAGAGTCAGACATGACTGAGCAACTAAACACAACAGCAAGAAAAGGAGGTACCTCAAAGTCCTGGTTTTGAACTAGAAAGTAAATTCAGTTACAGAAAAAATAACATTGTTTCTTCTGAGCCTGATTTAGTGACCTGAGATTCACAGCTGCTTTAGTGATAATGATCCAAGTTAGTTTGAGTGGAATTCTTGGGATGGTTCACTCTAAAAGGAACCCACTAGCCTCTTGTGTTTTTTGCAACAGGTTGGATGGTGATAAGCGCTCCCACCTCATGGAAGATTCTGCATCAGTATGACAAGAAGCAGCAGCTGATGACTCAGAGGATGTTAACTGGCTTTATTAATCATAACCACAAACCAGAAGCTGTGTGTTTTCTCCAGGAGTTGAGTGAGAGATTGCCTTGTCTCCTGCCGTTTCCACGGTATAATCAAGGCATCAAGCTAAATTAAAGGAAATGCCATCGTCTCATGACAGCAGGTGCAAAATTACCTCTAATTATGAATTTGCTAGGTACAACAGTGACTCTGCGTGAATTATAACATTGCATTCATTAAAACAGCCATTTCGGGTCTCACTTACCTTGACACTCCTACAGATTCCCAGAACTCAACAGTGAGTCCATTTCAAATGGTCCACAGTGCTCTCGGAGAACTGTGCTGGTCTGACAATTTGCAATACAAAAGCTTTGTTCAAAGTATAAGGTTCAGAGTAAGGAAGGCTGGGTCTGCCTCAAATTTACTGTGGACTGGTGCATATGCGGCTTGAACAAGTCAGTTAACCTTTTCAGAACTCAGTTCTTCACCTATTAAAGGGGAGGGCAGAACTGGGCAATCTTTAAGGAAGTATATCTCAAAATTAATGTGCTACTCAAATTGGCCATGGACCAGAAGCTTATTGGAAATGCAGAATCTCAGTCTTAACCCCAGATTACTAGTTTCAAAATAAGATGCGCTTAGATCATCTGGGGATCATGTTATTGTGTTGGCTAAAAAATTCATTCAGCTTTTTCCATAAGAAGTTATAGAAAAACTCGAATGAACTATTTGGCCAACTCAATAAAATGCAGATTCTGATTGTGTATGTCTGGGGTAGGGCCTGAGATTCTGCATTCCAGTGAGCTCCCGGGTGCTGCTGCTCTGCCAACTGCTCCCTGAAGCACACTTGAGTGAGGCTCTCAGATCCCTTCTAGCTGTATATTTATTTATTATCATAGTAGGTGATGTTTATTGAGTACTTCCTCTGTGCTAGACATTGTGCTAAATACAGGCATTGTCTCATTTAATTCTTACAAGCACTCTACACAAGAGATATATTAATATCATCCACATTTCATAGATAATGAAACCAAGGATCATGGAGGTCACCAACTCGCCCAAGGTCACACGGAGGTCAGAGCTGGGATTTGAATTCATATTATCTGGCTCTGTTGATTGCCAGGGCTTCCCTGGTGGCTCAGCTGGTAAAGAATCTGCCTGCAGTGCTGGAGACCTGGGTTCGATCTCTGGGGTTGGGAAGATCCCCTGGAGAAAGTGGGCAGCTACCCACTTTAGTATTCTGGCCTGGAGAATTCCATGGCCTATACAGTCCGTGGGGTCACAAAGAGTTGATTGCCAAGTTATTTAGCATCAACTCTTATTTCTTTGTTCTTCTGTGTAAAGTTGTGGTGGCTAATTCTCTGTGGAGCAGCAGGATACTAGCATAGCCAGTTGATATGACCCTTGTTCTAACTTGTGCTATTTCAGAGTTGTATTGTATTTGATGAATGTATTTCTCTATCAAGGGGCATTTTGAAGAGTTCCAATTTCTTCCTATTATGAACTGTACTACAATAAACACACTTGTACATGCACTTCATACGTGGTATGACCTTGGGACAGATTATTGGAAGTTCAGTGCCTGGACCAAATGCATTGTTACATTTGTATAAATACTGTCATCTCGTCTACCATTGGGGCTCACATTCACAACATATAACATAACTGTGCTCAGTCATGTCAGACTCTTTGTGACCCCACAGACCAGGCTCCTCTGTCCATGGAATTTTCCAGGCAGGAATACTGGAGTGAGTTGCCAGTTCCTCCTTTAGGGGATCTTCCTGGTCCAGGGATCAAACCCACATCTCCTGCATTTGCAAGCAGATTTTTTTTTTTTTAAACCACAGAGCCACCTGGGAAGCCCTTGATATAATTGCTGCTGCTGCTGCTAAGTCGCTTTAGTCATGTCTGACTCTGCAACCCCATAGATGGTAGCCCACCAGGCTCCCCCATCCCTGGGATTCTCCAGGCAAGAACACTGGAGTGGGTTGCCATTTCCTTCTCCAATTTGATATAATTGAGCTGAAGGCAATTTAAGAAGCAGCAAATGCAAGAAAAGCTCTTTATACCCTTCCCCTCTTTTCTGCCTAAAAGCAGGATATAAATTCTCCTTTTCTGGAGACAGATTCTTGTCAGCCCCGCAATGCACTGAGTGACTGAATTTGAATCTTGAATCCCATCTCGCTGGAAAAATTCTTACCCTATATTTTCAAATAGCAAAATTCTTACCTATGAAGATAGATTCTCCTTTTGGTTGGTTCCCTCTACCAAAGTGCTGACCCCAATTGGGAAATTGTGATGCTTCTTTTCTTAAGACTTGAAAAAAGAGTAAAGAAGAGGAAGTTGTGAAGCTGAGATATGTTGAACCCGTATTTGTGGGGTTTGATATTTAAGAAGAGAAACCCTGCATTTGGGAAAATGGAATCACTTAGTTTCTCTTTTTGATTTCATGTAATTAGCCTAAACCTCAAAAGATTCTGTCAAGGGCAGCTCAAACTTCAGGAAAAAATAAAAAAAAACTCATTTTGATGAGAAGAGGGAACTGCAAATGGTTGTTTGGGAAACCAACCTAGACTTCTGGCTGAAACTCAAGATGTTACACATTTGCCTACATATTTAATACTGCACTCAAGTTCCCAAGCCTTCTCTGACGGGTATTTTTTTTTACTTGTGAGTATGGGTATTTCTTCCCCCTATAAATGGTTATTTCTCTACACAGATCCACGTGGGAGAATATTTAATTAGAACTGAAAATGTTTTGAGCATGTTAAGTACAATCTAAGTGATAAAAATCATGATCTTTAAATGCTACAATAAGTATTATAATACATGCCTAATTCACTGATGAGCACTTGGCATGTCTTTGACAAATTCTTAATACATTGCTCAAAAGAGCCCTTTAGAAAGTGTCATTTCACACTACATAACTCTACCTCTGATATTTCTCAACCTTGTCTATCTGCAGAAATGGGAAATTCTCTTGAACATTTTTCTTAACTGATTCTGATTTATGGCTTTTGGTGGAAACTCCCAGGGACTTGTTGCAATATACTGTAAATGAAATCTGCTAGCTACACAATTTGAAAAGTGAAGGCTGTAGTCTCCAACTTTTCAAAAGCAGCCCATTTCACCTAGACAATGAATTATGGGATCCATAAGTACATAGAAAGCCTGAATACTGCACTTGGTATGTATCTTCAAGGGAAAAGCTGTAAGAATCTAACAAAAGCTCACCACAGCCTGGATGTCATCTGGAGGGTATTAAGAGAAGATTTGTAGCAATTGAGTTGATTGTTAGTGTTAGGGGCAGTGATTCCTTAGCATCAAAGTACTCCATAAATTCTCCCTGTGCCCAGATGTCAGACTCTGCAATTAAATTTGGATGTAGGTAAAAGATTCTTTGGAAAATTAATTTTTAAATTAAAAATTTAACAAATGCATTAATTTAGAAAGGTCTGTGGCTGCATAGCAACTCAGATTACTTCAAAGCAGGAAAAAAAGCAATGCTGAGTTGGCAGGCTCCATTATTTTTCTCCTACTATGTGCCCCAAACAAGGTGTTCTAACTGCAAGTTTTTTAATAGTATTTAATTTCAATCTTTTATATCTGCATAAAATATCTGTAAAGATTAAAGACATACTGATGAGAAAGGCAAAGGTCAAAGAAGTTAAACATACAATTAGTGAAGGGGCCTAGTTTACTGACTTTTAAAAAAATAACTTTTTATTTTAGAATAATTTTAGGTTTATGGAAAAATCACCAGGATAATACAGAGAACCTGTAAACCTATTACCCTCTTTTACCTACTGTTAACATCTTACATAACCGTGGTATATTTGTCAAAACTAAGAAATTAACTTTTGTTCACTTTTGTTCAGTTGCTAAATCACATCTGATTCTTTGCCAGCAAGGCTTCACTGTCTTTTTTATCTCCCGGAGATTGCTCAGACTCATGTCCATTGAGTCAGTGATGCCATCCAACCATCTCATACACTGTTACCTCCTCCTCCTCCTGCCCTCAATCTTTCCCACCATCAGGGTCTTTTCCCATGAATTGGTTCTTCACCTCAGGTGGCTCATGTATTGGAACTTCAGCTTCAGCATCAGTACTTTCAATGAATATTCAGGGTTGATTTCCTTTAGGATTAATTGGTTTGATCTCCTTGCGGTCCAAAGGACT
The DNA here is from genome assembly GCF_019320065.1 of Cervus canadensis. NCBI lineage: Eukaryota > Metazoa > Chordata > Mammalia > Artiodactyla > Cervidae > Cervus > Cervus canadensis. The sequence continues at coordinate 44,265,567 of NC_057403.1, forward strand.
CTCAAGAGTCTTCTGCAGCACCACAGCTCAAAAGCATCAATTATTTGGCACTCAGCCTTCTTTATGGTCCAACTCTCACATCCATACATGACAACTGGAAAAACCATAGCTTTGTCTATATGGACCTTTGTCAGCAAAGTGATGTCTCTGCTTTTTAATGCACTGTCTAGGTTTGTCATAGCTTTCCTTCCAAGGAGCAAGAGTCTTTTAATTTCATGGCTACAATCATCCACAGTGATTTTGGAGCCCAAGAAAATAAAATCTGTCTCTGTTTCCACTTTTTTCCCCATCTATTTGCCATGAAGTGATGGAACTGGATGCCATGATCTTGGTTTTTTTCAATGTTGAATTTTAAACCAGCTTTTTTCACTCTCTTTCACCTTCATCAAGAGGCTCTTTAGCTCCTCTTCACTTTCTGTCATGAGAGTGGTATCATCTATGTATCTGAGGTTGTTGATATTTCACCCAGCAATCTTGGTTCTAGCTTGTGATTCATCCAGCCTGGCATTTCACATGATGTACTCTGCATATAAGTTAAATAAGCAGGGTGACAATATACAGCCTTGACATACTCCTTTCCCAATTTTGAACCAGTTTGTCGTTCCATGTCTGGTTCTAACTGTTGCTTCTTGACATGAAATTGAAAGTTACTCAGTTGTGTCTGACTCTGCGAACCCATGGACTGTAGCCTGCCAGTTCCTCTGTCCATGGAAACTTCCAGGCCAGAATATTGGAATGTGTAGCTGTCCCCTCCTCCAAGGGATCGTCCCAACCCAGAGATCAAACCCAGGTCTCCTGCGTTGCAGGCAGATTCTTTATCATCTGAACCACCACAGAAGGCCAAGAATACTGGAGTGGGTAGCCTATTTCTTCTCCAGCAGATCTTGACCCAGGGATTGAAGCTGGGTCGTCTGCATTGCAGGTGTATTTTTTACCAGCTGAGTTACCAAGGAAGCCTTGTACCAGAGAAGCTTCTTGACATGCATACAGGTTTCTCAGGAGACCAGTACTGTGGTCTGGTATTTCCATCTCTTTAAGAATTTCCCACAGTCATGATCTACAATTTGTTGTGATTAAATAAACTGTAGATTTTATTGAGGTTTGTGTGTTTATTTATTTTCACTAATGTTCTTTTTTGGATCTTATTTAAGACCTTGTGTTGCATTTTGTTGTCATGTCTCCTAGTATCCTCTGGTCTGTGACAATTTCTTATTCTTTCCTTGTTTTTCATGACCATGACAGTTTGAGGAATACTGGTCAAGTATTTTGTAGAATATCCTTCCATTTGGATTAGTCTTAATGTTTTTCTCCTGATTTGACCGGGATTATGGGTTTTTGGGAGAAACACCACAGAAATAAGGTGCCTTCCTCATCACATATCATGCTATCCTACTTTCAACATAACTTATCACTGGTAATGTTAACCTTGATCTCTTGGCTAGTGAATTCAGGTTTCTGGGGCTACATTTTGTATCAGTGGTAAGGAGTGTGACAGTCAATTAGTGATGTCTGCCATGAGCACAGAATCAAAAAATAGTGCTACCCACAGCAAACATCTGCTGTTTTTTTCTGACTCTTAGATAAGAACACCATCTCTTGCAGATGAAGCTGAGACTCAGTTATCCAGAATTTCATGTTGTTGTACATGTGGCTCTGTCATCCATAAAATGCATCCATGTTAAACATTTAAAAACAAATATTTGTTGAACATCTGTGATACGCAAAGGCCATATTTATGTTTCTCACTTAATATATTGAGAGAATGTTGAGGCTGACAGGGAGACTTATGAGATAAACCAATCTCCTCATGTTATTTTTTTTTAAATTAAAACAATTCAAAAAAAAAAAAAAAACAAAAACAAAAAAACAATTCAAAACTCCAAAATAGAGAGCAGCTACACTAGAAGCCGAGAAAGTGACAGTTCCTGCCTGAAGCCTAGGAGCATAGAGGGCTGAGTCTGGAATTCTGTCTTCTGACTGCTTTAGCATCTGCATCTCTGATTACATTTATCACCGTACTTGAGTGTGCATTCTCAGTCACTCAGTTGTATCTGACTCTTGGCAAGCTTATGAACTGTAGGTAGCACACCAGGCTCCTCTGCCATGGGATTTCCCAGTGAAGGTACTGGACTGGGTTGCCATTTCCTCCTCTAGGGGATCTTCCCGACCCAGGGATCAAACCTGAGTCTCCTGTGTCTCCTGGATTGACAGGCAGATTCTTTACCACTGAGCCACCCAAGTTCCTCAAGCTGAGTGCCAGTGGTAATAGATGGTATTGCCTCCTTCAGAAGACCATTGAAATGAGCACTTATCAACGTGTAGGAGACACACAATAATGCATCAAAACATCTCCGTTGTATCTCACCCAAACATTTTTGCTTGTTGAATGTAAATGGATGGTTTTTTACAAACACCTGTGAGTTTTCAAAAATTTACTCACTGAGAACAATTTAGTGAGTACCAGCCATTTATTAGGTACTGAGCAAGATGCTGGCTACACATTGGTGAATTAAAAAGACATGGTCCCTATAAGAACAACTTGTATTCTAATGAAGTATACAAATGTAAAATAAATTAAAATAATAATATAATTACAAAGTATAAAAAATGTTATGAAGGGATCAAACACAGAGTGTTAATACAATAAAGAAAGGAGGGGAACCTAATTAGGGTGGTCAGGGAAGACTTGCCTGAGAAGGTGATGCTTCCACTGAGATGAAGGGAGCTTTGCAATGTGTCTGAATCAGAGTGGGTCATATTTGCAGAGGCCCTAAAAGAGAGGACAGGAAAAGTCTGAGGATTTTAGTAAACAGTGGGGCACAAATTTGTCAGTGCCCTACATTATCAGCCCTGTATCAATCCTGTTTACAGTGGTAGCTTTCCCTGGTAGGCTGGGTCAACACATTGGGCAGGCTAGAAGTGCCAGTGAGTCGATGTCCCAGGAGCTATTCTCAACCTATGATGAGTGAGTTGGTGGAGATGTGTCCCCATCTTCCCATTCCTTGGGAGGGATGACCAGGAGGCATATTCTGTGCTCCCTGCCTTCTCCCAGGGATCCTCATTGGGACTGAATCTCAGGAACCCATCATGGTAACCCTCTTGATAAGACGCCTTTTGTTGGCTTCCTCCCCTTGACTGTATATGTTCCCCATTCCCTTATTGTTCCCCTTCCAAACAAACTCTTGTCCTTTTTCTTAAGGTCTCATTTTGGGGAAACCAGCTGAAGTTCGGTGGGCAAGGAGATACAAGCTGAGGCTGGAGATGTAGGCAGAAGCTGGACCATGCAGCGCTTTGCAAGCTTTGTAAAGAAGTTTGATTTTAATCTCAGTTCATTGGGAAACAACTGAAAGCTCTTAAGAAAGGGGTGACTTGACTAGATTTAGGTTTTAAAATGGGATACTCTAAAATGCGGGGCTTCCCTTCATGGCTCAGATGGTAAAGAATCTGCCTGCAATGCAGGAGACCCAGGTTCCATCCTTGGGTCAGGAAGATCCCTGGAGAAGGGAATGGCTACCTACTCTAGTATTCTTGCCTAGAGAATTCCGTGGACAGAGGAACCTGCTGGGCTACAGTCTGTGGGTCCCAAAGATTTGGACATGACTGAGTGACTAAGGCACACACACACTCTAAAATGTAGACTGACCTTGGAATCATGTTTCTTTTTTTTTTTGCTGCACTGGGTCTTCCTTGTGGTGCTCAGGGTTTCTCTAGTTGTGGTGCACAAATTTCTTCTATTTCGGTGCATGGGCTTCTCTGGTTGTGACACGTGCCTCAGTTGCCCCATGGCATGTAGGATCTTAGTTCTCTGATCAGGGAATGAACCTGAGTCCCCTGCACTGGAAAGGGGATGGTTAACCACTAGACCACCAGGGAAGTCACAGAATCATGGATTTAAAAGGCATCTTAGGACAATCTATGTGAACCCTCTCTTTGTAGGAAAAGAAAGTGAGATCCATAGAACTTGGCTTTGCCCCAAGCCACACGGTGAGAGAGGTAGGACAACCATGAGTTAGACCCCACGACCAAAGTCGTCTAATCATCTAGGACTCAGCGGTGCCTCTTTGGCTTTGATAACCTCTTAGAGAAGCTTCATCCAAGATGGCATGCGCTAAGGAAAACAGCATGAATTTTGAATTCAATATCATGTTGCTGGGGACTGTACTAGGTAATTACCATAACATGTTAGACAGTTGAAATTGCAGGGGAGAAAAACAGTTAAGACACTGGCCCAGGTATTAAGTATTAAAGACACGGAAGATTTTTGCTTTGGGATAAGTACCAGGATAAGGCATGATAACCATTTGCAAATATTTGTAAAGGTGCAGACAGTGAAGAGGGAGAGAAATTACTTAGCTTAGAACAGCAGAGGAAATCTCAAAGTAATGAGGTGGAACAAAAGGAAAATATTATTAGCTGAAGAGTGGAAAAGGGGTCTTTTCAGAGAATGAGTTGGTTGTGTTTACAGACAAACCCAATTGTCTGAGTGAACCTTATGTAGTGTTTGAAATAAAAAAAAAAGGAAAATCAGATTTACACTGGCACGCATTTCTCGTATTTCTTAAGATTATTTTCTCTTATCCTCTCACTTTCAAACATATTTGCTGTACATTTGAAATGTAATTATTTCACAACAGAGAATGTGTGGTGCATGGTGCATGATGGACCAAGTCAAAGTTCTCTCTTAACAAACTGAGATGGATAGATAATTGGACTACACACCAAGTGTTCTCTATGTTTCACTTGCTGAAGTGGCATTAAGATAGTCTGTATTATCATCACTAATCATTTTTACTGTGTTTTAACATTTAGGCAATTTTCAACTACAAAGAGGTTGTGTCAATGTTGTGAAATTGTCAAGGCTGACTCTTCACTGGAAGGTAATATTTCCAGTGTGAATTTGAATGGTTAACATTAAATTAACAACAACAACAACAAAGAAAACAAAATGAAAACATGACTGACAGTTTCACCTACATTGTTTTCAGTGGATTTAAGTGGTTATAGATGAATATGACTCACTGGTAATCATGGCTATTTTTCCTTATTTTATTTGGGTTTGGTGAATATGCCAGCATCAGTCATTTCACAGCCTATTAAAGTAACACAATCCGTCCATCCAAGAAAAAATACTCTACGATCCTCATGTTCCTTTGGCTTGGGGGGGTCCTCTGAGGACAAAGTGTTACAGATAGGAACATGCAGTCCCTCTAGGCTGACTGACCCTCTTCCCCCACCTTGTTCTAAGTGTCATTATTGAATATAATTTCTTGGCATACTGTTTGCTTTTCTTCAGTTAAGAGCCAGCAAAATAGCTGCTATAATTATATCTCCTTAAGACGATGCCCATTTGATTGAGGACTGGGCTGAAAATACACTCTACATTATCATATGAAAAAGCCACATAAAGAGACCTGTCTTCAAACTGCAGAGTGAACCCTGCTCCAAGTGATTCTAAATGAAGCGACAAAGTGCAAAAAAGGCGAGAGCACTTATTTGACCACAGACCCATTGAAATATCACTTTGATGAATGCAAACACATTTATCATCTGTGCTAGGCCATGTTTTATGTCACTTTCCCAGTGAAGGCTGTTTTAGCTCTAAGGACTAGAAACTCACACCAAGCTAGCTTAAACAAGAAAGAGAATTTATGATATGTATACAGGGGTATGTGACAGAAGCCACAAGGGGCTGCAATTAGAATCAGGAAAACTGTCCAGAATCAAGGGTCTGATTCTTTTGGTTACCCTCCGGAGTCATGTGGTCTCTCATCTCAGCCTTTTTCTTTGCTCTCTTACAGAAGATGGGCTTTTCTTGTGTCAGCTGAAAAAAATGCACAACCTAAAGTTTGAGAATTTAAAAAAATTACTTATTTTTGGCTATGCTTGGGTCTTCGGTGCTGCCTGCATGCTTTCTCTGGTTGTGGTGACTAGTGGCTGCTCTCTTGCTCAGGCTTCTCATTGCGGTGGTTTCTCTTCCTGCAGAGCACAGGCTCTAGGGAATGCAGGCTTCAGTAGATGTGGCGCACCCACTTAGTTGCCCCATGGCATGTGGAATCTTCCCGGATCAGGGGTCAAACCCATGTCCCCTGCATCGGCAGGTATTCTCAATCACTGGACCACCAGGGAAGTCCTAAAGTTGAGAGTTACGTTTTATTTGGCTTGCAAAACTGAAGACTTAAGTCTGGGATAAGATAACTTCTCAGAAAACTCTGAGAAACTGCTGCAAAGAGATGAGAGAGGAGCCAGGATTTATGAGAGTTTTTGCAACAAAGACCAGGTAGTCAGGACTTCAAACGATTATTGTTAATTAAGGAAAACCCAGTATCTGAAGTTAAGGAATTTAGTGCTATTGTATGTATGGGAAGATGCAAGTGTCTGGGCTCACTGAAATCATTCCTTTGATATGCATCTCAGCCATCTGGGTCTGGCATCCTGTGCTTTAACATTCTGAGTTCCTTCAGAAAGGCTTACCTTTGAGGGGGAGCTGTAATGTGATGGCTTGTTGGTTGCAGCATCCTTTGTTTACTGATATGGCAAGCAACATTTTTTTTTCATTGGTGCTTGCTCCTCTCTTCTTGTGTCTGCCATATAGCCTACACTTAGGACCACCTCAATGGTATCCACAGGCAGAGCCTCTGGTTAACATCCCTCATATGCAGTGAAGTCTTGCAAATCCAGCCAGCTTGGACCTGGGGATCAGGAGATCAGTAGGTGTAGAGACTGTTGAGGATTCTCAGCCAGCTGGGTTGGGGAGGGTGGGAGGAAGGTTGGTTGAACAGGCTATTCTCTGAGGCATTTCCAGTCAAATGTGTCTGTGTTAAGACCCACTTGTATGTTTTAATAAATTCTATTCATTTACTATTATTTAACAGATGATGACTGCTGGAGTGAGGTAAAAGCTCTTAAATCTTAATGGTTGTGTGTTTTTGTGGTTATCATTTTCTCTACTTCAAAAGTGGATGATGGCAAACTTGTTTTCATAGTAGCATTAGTCCATTATTCACTGCATTCCCTAGAGATGGAAGCAACCCAAATGTCTCTCGATAAAGAAAATGTGGTATATACAGACAATGGAATATTACTCAGTCTTAAAAAAGATGAAAACGCTGTCATTTGCTATCACATGGACGGAAGACATTTGAAGACATTACACTAACTGAAGTAAGCCAGCCACAAAAAAAAGAAACACATTGCTTGATTCCACTTAAATGTGGCAATGAAAGTAGTTGAATTCCTAGCAACAAAGTAGAATTGTAGTTACCAGGAAACGAAGGAATTGCTGTCTAATGTGTATAGAGTTTCGGTTTTTCAAGAGGAAAAAACTGCAAAATTTGGCTGCACAGCAACATGACTGTAGTTAACATTCCTGAATTGCACACTTAATTTTTTTTTAATAGAAAAATGATTGACTAGAAAGATAGAAACTAACAGCATTGCAGCGCAGCTGTACCCATCCTGGGCTGCCCACATCTGGGCTTCTCTTCATATAAAGAAAATAAAGCGTACTCAGTAGTTTAAAAAAGTAGATGATGGCTCCCCAAAGCCTACTGACTCCCACCATGGTGGTCAAGCCCCTCCATCCCCTGGCCATAAATTTTGGCTCCCCATTTTGTCCTCGGAAGTTTTAGCCAACCTGGACTAGAAGCCTAGTGCAGCCCAGTCTCCCAGACTCATCTTCTGTGTTATCTATTCCAGCAGACTTTCTTGATTCCAGTGTTTGGGACAGTTTTCCCATTCTGAGTGCTCATATTTCTTATAGTCCTTAGCTCTCTCTGTCTTGAATTGAAACTTATGTATACATCTTCTCCATATTCTCTCCCCAATTATGCTGTAAGTTCCTTGAATTCAAGAGTAATGATTTTAAAATTACTGTATCTTTCATAGTAGCATCAAAGTACTAGGCACATAACTGGTGCTTGGAATGAAAACAAACAAAAAACAAACAAAAAACATGGTCCGAGTTTTCAGCTGTGGCTGAAGCAGAAAACTATGAGCTTCTTAATAACACTGATGCTATTGATTCCATTATCTTACTTGCAAGTTTGGGTATATGACATGTTGATGTGAATCAAATAGAAGTCTCTGGGGTCATGTTAAGGATGGAATTCTGCGAAGTCAAGTGAATCAGTTGCCTGGTTAGTCTCAATCATTAGCTGGTTGAGAAAAAACACAGAATCAATCATTCTTCCATATGGCATTTTCATCAGATAGACCAGAAGTTTCTGATTTTTCACAAGATGAAAATCTCTATTTCTTTTTAAAATTTTATCATTTCACATATTTTTTTATTGAAGTATATTTGATGTACAGTGTAGTGTTAGTTACTGCTGTATGGAAAAGTGATTCAGCTATATATTCAGCTATATATATGTGTGTGTGTGTATATATATATATATATATATATATATATATATATACATTCTTCTCTTTTTCATGCTCTTGTCCATTGCGGTTTGTCAGAGGATACTGAGTACAGTTCTCTGTGCTATGCAGTAGAACCTTGCTGTTTATCCATTCTATATATAAAAGCTTACATCTGCTAACCCCAGCCTCCCACTCTATCTCCCTCCGCCCCCTTGGCAACATCAGTCTGTTCTCCATGTCCTTGATTCTGTTTCTGCTTAATAGATAGGTTCATTTCTGTCATATAAGTGATATCATATGGTGAAAATTTCTCTTTTTTAATGCTAATCTTGTGATAGTAGTACTTTTGTGTCTGGGGATGGAAAAATACACAATAAGAGAGTTATGACAAATTCAATGATGCTTTAAAAATCTTTCGTATCTTGTTAGTCATAGCACCATCAAAATATATTTGAAAGACAGCAGAATCTGGTTATGTGATGCATAATGTTTATTCCAATAACAGGTAATGCATGGACTCTTTCCAGTGGAACCACTGATGTAAATATCAATTGACTAACAAATATATAGCAAATGTCCAACCAGGTTTTGTGTAGGAAAGCCAAGAAGGACTAGATTCTATTCCAACACCTTCCAACTAAGTGTACTTTTCTTATCTACTTTCTCTGGGAAGGATATGAAATCATGGTCTCATAATATTTGTGGGACTCCTTCACTCATAGTTCAGCTCAGTTCAGTTCAGTTGCTCAGTCGTGTCTGACCCTTTGCGACCCCATGGACTGCTCATAATTGGATCTACTTATAGATGAATCTACCTTATACAATGAAACATAGATAGTTTACGAAGAGTTAATGTCAAGAAGCTCATGTCTAGCCAACTTCAAGTCACTTTATGACAACTATAATGGGGTCTGGTGTTAATGACCAAGATCTCCTTCATTGGATCTGCCTAACGTTCTTGCTCTGTCATGCCTGCATTTTGTTGATGTTATTAATGTCTACTTTTGTTACATGGATCTTCCACTATGGAATATACCAGCCTACACCCTTAGTCTTATTTCAAAGGCCATTTCTTCATGGATCTCCTTCATGCTTCATTCTAACCTGGTATACTTCTACTTTTGTAAATCATAATTATGCTCATAATTCCAACATTGGGATGGTATGCCATAGAAAGCAGAGTCTCATTCAGGCTAGAATCCTTAACACATAGTGGCTTGATCAACACATGTTTGTTAAATTAATGAACATCCCCTTCTGTTTCATACTGAGTTCTCTAGAGTCCCTTGGACAGCAAGGAAATCAAACAAATCAGTCCTAAAGGGTCAGCCCTGAACATTCATCGAAAGGATTGATGCTGAAGCTGAAGCTCCAATACTTTGGCTACCTGATGCAAAGAACCAACTCATTGGAACAGACCCCTGTTGCTGGGAAAGATTGAAGGCAAGAGGAGAAGGAGGGCAACAGACAATGAGATGGTTGTATGGCATCATCAACTCAATGGACATGAGTTTGAGCAAACTCTGAGAGATAGTGAAGGACAGGGAAGCCTGGCATGCTGCAGTCCATGGGGTCACAAAGAGTCAAACATGACTGAGCAACTGAACAGCAGCAATAACACTTTGGGCTGATTAGTTAATTACAGAGGAATCCCAACCTCAGTCTAAAAATTGTTCTAAAATCAGACCTAGAATGTGGTCTTCATTCATTGTATTTGTCTAACACGCCTACGTCTGTTCTTATTTGTGACTGCCCACAATTGTGTGAATGTTGAAACCTATTCACATCTTCTCTAATACATGATCTGAATAGTATTCTCTCTCCACTGTGATGTAATTATTTTTTGATAGTACTTGATATCTGTCCTCTAAAATGTAAGTCCCATGAAGGCAAGCCCTTTGTATATCTGGCTTCTGTGATATTCCTATCACCTATTAATACAATAGCTACATGGCAGGCTCCTGATAAATATTTATGATATGAATGAATGACTGTTGACTGACTGACTGTTTGGAGGAGTGTTGTGATATAGATTTGTAAATACTCTCCGCAAAGGAGTGGGAAGTAAACTAGTCACTACTAATCCTTGCCTTCAGTCTGTTTCAAGACAGGATAACAAGACCTACATTCTAAGCATGTGTTCATGTGGCTTTTCCAATTGCTGCCCTTTTCTTAAGGGAATCTCTAACTCCTTACATCCTAATCTCTCTAATATCCAGCATTTTATTTCCTGGACACTGGACTCTCTGTCTTGCTTCAACTTCAAGTTCAGTAGGAGAAACAAATTGAGGCTTGCAGGGACCTGGACACCAAAAATGTGTTTACTGCTTCTCATATCACCCTCATCTTCCTTGTGAATTGTTGAGGAGGATAAATGAAGACATTCTAGTTCAGGTTTGATCAAATCCCATTTGCATTCCCGAACAAAGAACAAGTCTGTGTTTCACTGTGATTGTATAAAAGGAAGGAAAGGACTGTGGCTTATGTTACTTGGAGTTGATTTAAATTTTTATGAACCTGATACCTCTGAAAGGCAATAATCAAAATGAAACCATGGTAATTATTTTCATTTGAAAACATCAGAATGGGACCTCATTACATTCTAGTGAGTGACTCAAGGGGAAGTAAGAGAAGGCAAAGCCTAAACTCCATTTTGAAAATAAATTTCTTAAAAATATTCAGCCTTGTCTTGAAAGGAAGTACAAAGCCAGAGGTGACAGTTTTCAATCAATATCCCAAATTCTTTTAATTAAGGATGTCTTGGGATTGCAGACTGTGCTAGGACATACATATGTATCTATAATAAACAAGATGTATTTTGCAGAAATGGATTTGGGTTTTGGCATTGACTTGATAGGGAGATCAAAGCACTAGCTGGCATTAGAAGGATTTAGATACATTTGTCATAGGCAGCTGTTATGCTAATCTCATTTATGCAGTTGTCAGCTGATAGGCTCTGATGAGCCAGCTGAGTGGGGAAATCATTATTCCATCCCTATTGTGATAAGTGTTATTTATTACTGTCAAATGGTATTAATGTTTGATTCAAAGATGGGGAGTGGGCACCATCTACATGAAGTTCATCCATTCATGGTCAATTGCAACAAAAGGAATCGCTGAATTCCAGCCAAACGAACTTCATTTCTGGGTGAAAAAAGAATAATGGATTTAATTTGCATATGTTTTAAAAGGGTAATGAAGTAATATGATGTTTATCTTGGTTGAAGAGTGGTAATTTTCACTGGCGGGACTCCAGCTTCGTTGGAGCCATTGTGAGGCATTTACTGTTGGGTTGGTGTGGAAGGACTTTTCAAAGCAGCAGGTGCATTGGGGGTTGGGGGGGAGCAAGATGATTTATTCATTAGGCCAAAAATGAGCAATCTGGACATCTATTTTTTCTTCATCTTCCTCAGAAATGTATTTATAACTAAATCCCCTCTCTCTTCCCCTAGGATGGTGATATCCCCTGATTTTCACATTCCTTTTGTGGCCTTTGACAATTTAATTATGTGAAATCCCTAACCCGTCACTCACTTCATTTGTGTTAGCCTTTTGTTATGATCAGATTTGCTGTTTCCATCTAAACTGATATCTGTACAGGCCTGGTGTTTTGGAATGGAGTGCTGATCTCTAGTTAGGGTAAAACTAGGAGACGGTTCAGGATATAGACCAATGACTGAGGGTTCACTCTTAAGCATTTTGTTAAATTAACTGCTCAGCTGAGCTCTGAGTTGTTCAAAATGATTCCCCTCTGTTTGGAGACTTGCAGAGAGCTGTCCCCCTTCCAATACAGCTGCATTAGTTAATGCCTCTTTGGATTATTTTTCTTGTGTTAAAAATATAGATAACCTAATTATAGCACCTCCCCAGTTCCCAAACGCCTCACTTAATGACTCATTAGCGCAGTGAGAACACTTTCCAGCGCTTGCTAAATAATATTCCATTTCTGAGGACTTCATCTTCTTTTTTCGTATTTGCTCTGAAAAAAAAGTTTGACTAAACATATTTCAGAGCCTTTAGATTTTGCTGATTGGCTACATTTCTATTACAAGCCAGTCATTTTTCAGGATCCAGCTTTTCTCATCTTTTTGGGTTGATAAAAACGGGGCCAGAGGCTTTTGTTCAGTGGGAAAGGGGCACAAGAGGTTTTGTAAATCCTTGAACTCAAAGGAAATGGTCTTTCTTCTCACCCAGTATTTAAGATAGCTTTATTGGAATTCAGAATCTTCCATTGTCTGAGTTAACCCATCATGTTTCCCCAGAAGCCAGTATCATACGTGGGATAGAAGCCTTTGAGGCATATTTATTGATTAAATGAATGCACCATAGAAAACTTGTAGTCTAGTTCAAGAGTTGGCAAACTTTTTCTGTACGTGTGTGTGTGCGCGCGCGCGCGCTCAGTAGCGTCCGACTCTTTGCAACCCCGTGGACTGTACCCTGCCAGGCTCCTCCGTCCATGGGATTTCCCAGGCAAGAATACTGGAATAGGTTGCCGTTCTCTACTCCAGGCGATCTTCCTGACCCAGGGATCGAACCCAGTCTCTGCGTCTCCTGCATTGGCCGGTAGATTCTTTACCACTGCACCGCCTGGGAAGCCCTTTCTGTACAAGAGGAGACAGTAAGTATCTTAGGCTTTATGGACTCCATGGTCTTTGTTGCAACAATTCAACTGTGGTTGTTGGATGAAAGTGACCACAGACCATTTGTAAGAGAATGGGCATGGCTACGTTCAAACAAATCTTTATGATGCTGAAATGTTAATTTTATGTAATGTTCACACATCATGAAATATTTTTATTTTTCTTTTTTTCTCCAAACTAATAAAAGATGTGCAAATCATTTTGACCATACAGAAACAAATGGTGAACTGGGTTTGACCCATGGACCATAGCTTGCAGACCCTTTGCCTGGTTAGTCCATGGGGCATGAAAGTGCCACTTCCCTGGCCTCACCTCCTGTTTCTCTCTCCCTTACTCACTACCCTCCAGCCACTTTTCTGCCCTGCAAATTCACCAAGCTTTTTCCTGCCTCTGGGTAATTGCTTTTGCTCTCCTTCTGCCTGAGACATCTTGCCCTTGGATGTTTCCATAGCTAATTTCCTTCTCCACAATTATTTTGCATCTTAGCTCAAATGTCAAGTCATCACAGAGATCTTTCCTGATACCCTTGTCTCCAAGTGGGCATCCCACCCCCAGGTATCCCCAACCTCCAGGCTATGGACCAATACTCCCTATCAGATTGGTGGTGGCATTAGATTAGAAATAAATTGCACAATAAATGTAATGCACTTGAACCATCTCAAAACCATCCTCCACCCCCCATCCATGGAAAACTGGTCCTTGGTGCCAAAAAGGTTGGGGACCGCTGTGCTTCCCCGGACATTGTCTTTTATTTCACTGCATTTTGTGTCCTTATCACAATCTGAAATGATTTTATTTATCTACAAATAAGTATATTTCTCTTCTAGAATTAACCTTCTTTCACTAAGGACCATTTTCTTTTTCTTTTAGAATGTGGTTCTCCAATGCCTAGAACAGGGTCCAGCACATGGTAGACAATCAATCATAGTTTTTAGACTGAATGAGGTTGGTGGTGCAAATATACAGGATGCCAAAGAGCATGAGACTGAAATACATGCTCTCATTGTGGAAGTATTTTTGATATTCTTCCCCCAAATCTCATCACATAGGGAAGGAAATGTATACATAAATAACTGTGATATAAAGTTTCCAAGCACTAAGAGCCACAAGGGGAGAGATCACCTCCAGATGGAGGTAAAGCATGTTTTTATGTAGAAGGCAGTCTGCTCTGAGCACTGAATCTGCAGAAAGGAGTGGGGATGACTCATCATAGCATGGGTTTCCAGGTACAGAGGAAATGTCCAGGGGACACCAGTTTCTAAGGAATATTTATGACTGTGACATTCAACTGAGGAATCCACCCTGTTGGCAGCAAAGAGATCCGAATGTAAGTCTGAACACTCAAGTTCCAAAGGAACCTTTCAGAGAGTAGTTTGTTCAACAAACAATGGAGCCTCTTCGTTAAAGATCTACCAGCAATTAGACCCCAAGAGCTTCTCCCAGCAAATGGAGTCAATGGACCACATGCGCAAAGAACAGATGTGACAAATTTTATTCTGCCTGTAATGAATACTGTTTTGAATAGCATCTGGCTTTTGCTGGCCACCCTAGCCCCTGCCCCAGCACTCCTATACTCATCTTTCACTCCAGTTTCCCCCAAGTATGAAACCATGAAACCAACAATATGAAACCATGCTATTTCATACCTTTGCATGGACTGATACCTTTCCTTCCCTTATTTCTTGAATGTCCATGGGGCAAAGGAAGGTAACCTCATGAGTGAAATGGACTGGGTGGGGTCTGGGACAACCTGGAAGGTGTTCACTGTAGCTAAAGAAGAGGCTGTTTGCTCAGCCAAGTTTTAAAATTTATTTAATAAATAAATAATAGGATATTTGCTAGGATAATTGCTTTGCCGTATTTTATTCAGAAAATTTTTGTCATGCAGGAATGTGGGCTCTAGGTTGAAAAATTTTCCAGTGGTTTTTTTTTTGAGAAATTTGAAATCTGAATTCTTAAATATTAGCAACTAATTCAGATGTTTTACATACAGCTGGCCATGTGATGTGACTGTGCCCCACTGGTTTGCTTCCTCTAGTTTAAGCTAACTCCTCCTCTTCCTTTATAGTTTTTCTCAAGGGCAACCTCTTTCTTTGTGTTTTCATGATACCTTGCATATGAGACTACTGTAGTTCTTAATGTATATGAGACTTACATTGTTCATGTGTGCTGCAATTTTGACTGGACTCCTGAAGGCTCCAGCTAGATAATGAGTTCCTAGGAGATTAGATGAGGACTAGAAAGCAGCAAGCTTAGCCTGTATTGCTTTGGCCTCTTGTTACCACTCTGCTGTCAGTTAAGTTAACATGAAGCTTGCTATGTTATCAGGTACAGATATGATGTTGTCAAGGAAACATTATAGCACCCCTTATGTTTCATGAAAGCACCACTTGAGTTTTAGTTTCAGAAAAGCTTGGTGTTCTCTAAGCAACTGGTATGTGTTTGTATGTGTGTGTGAGAGAGAGTAAGTATATATGCATATATGTGTGTGTGTGTGTTTTTGTGTACATGTATGTGTGTATATCTGTGTGTATTCTTTGACTTGCAGAGAGCTCTCTGCTTCATTTACAGTCCACCTCTTTCAATGGAATGTTCATTGACCATATGCTTTCTTTCATTTTCCTTTCATCCTAATATATTTGTTTTATACTCTTGTATTTCAGGTATTTTTTTAAAAAAGAAATTCAAAAATTTTTTGACACAGACCAGGGTATGAATAAATACAAGTCATATTGAATTTGATATTTTTCCAGGTTATTCTCTTATTTAGTTATAGAGAATAGGGAAAAGTGGGCATGCAATATCTTCTACCCTTCTTTTAGCTCACACTGGGCCGACCAACAACGTTCTGTGTATAAATATTCGATGAGTATACTCTGAATGATGAATAGACAATGAGCTATTTGATCATGTCAGTCAATTTCCTTTAGATAATCTGTTTAAAGTGGCAAATAAATTGATGAGGCAAACCACAATTTTCATTATTGAGAATGAAGATGAGTATTTGAGATCTTAGCTTCTTTGCCATATTTATAATTTTATTGCTAGAGCTCCATACCCTAGCAGCTAACGAGAATAAGTTTAAGAAGACTGAAATTACATCACATTATAACTGACACTTCGAGGATTAATTTTACAACTTGTGATTTTAATTTTGGTGAAAATGTATTTAAAATTATCTCTTGTCACCATCTCTTATTAAACATAATGAAACTTGATGACATTCTAATAACATTAAACTGTTTTGGTAGTCACTGAGGTTACAATGAAAAGACTATTCAAGCTAAGAAAATAGTGGATCATTTTTGAAAGAGAGTATTTGGGGAGCTTTGAGGAGCTGAGTCTTTCATTCAACTCACACACTATGAATTGCTCATACTAGCGAGTAATTTAGAAGAAATTCTGTATGTTAGAAGAACTGGTATGCAATTAATGGGGGGAAATCAAGGGCATTTTAGCAAAGAAGGAAACTAGAGGAGACGTTACGTCACTGTCATTTGGTGTATATATTTTGGGCTGGTTTTTATTATTAGCAGGCCCTGAAAAATACAAAGGCTCCAAAACTTGGTAAATAAAATGACTGATGTAACAAGGTCATTTCATTTATCTTTGTAGCCTTTTTTCTTCCCTTCTTCACTTTCTTCTTCGCTTTCTTCCTCCCTTCTACATTTCTAACTCAGGTCTCAAATCCATGGCATGATCTTCCTCTTGTATCAGCTTTTTCTTTTTGCTAGACCAGGAAGAAAATGATTTTGGGATAGAATGATATTATACAGTGAAAAAGGTTATATAACAGTGGAATTACAGTTTCTCACTTTTCCTAATGATGAAATAATAGCTGCTTGAAAGCTTGCTACATTCCCATTATTTGCAAATTTAGGGATTTTATGTGTTCACTTCATATATCGTCCTTTATGTTTTTTTTTTTCCCCAAGAAGCTTGTGGATTTTTCACAACATTCTTTTTAAAAATATTTATTTATTTGGCTGCACTGGGTCTTGGTGATGGCACTGGAGGTCTTCGTTACATCATGTGGGATCTTTCACTGTTGCACATGGGCTCAGAAGTTGTGGCATGCAGGCTTAGTTGCCCCTCAGCATGTGGGATCTTAGGTCCCGGACCAAGGGTAGAACCTGCACCTCTTGTATTGCAAAGCAAGTTCTTAACCACTGGACCACCAGGGAAGTTCCCATACCATTCTTTTGACTCTGTCTTGGGTCACTCCCTTCTCTATCTTTAGCCTCATTCCAAAATGTGAATTATGTAATACAACACACACGAATTGCATATGCCAGGTACCTGCTGGGCAAGAATTGATATTTGCCAGCTAAGAGCTCATTGTTAAGTTGGAAAAACAGAAAAGTCAGCTACTAATTCTAGGATTATCAGATAAGTGTTATAAAAGCCTATGACTTAAATACCAATTGGAACAGAAGAAAGAATATTTGGAAACTTTTTCAGAGGTTACATTTGAAATTAGTTTGGAAGGATCCATAGTGTCCTTGCTGGAGAAAAAGAGGAAAAAAGCATTCTGATACAAGAAAGGCTTTTACAAGACCATCATGACCCCCCTCCCAAATAGAGCTGGCTATAAAGGGAGCAGGGGGGACTGGTATGTGGGTGAAGGGGATGTTAGGAAAACCTTTCTTGGGCTAAGGATCTTTGATTTTATCCTGTGAATTATGTGAAGTCATGGACATTTTAAATAAGGGAAAAGGCAGAGGGACCTGTGGTCAAAGAGAATCATATTGGAGTGAAGAAAGGTTTAAGGGAGACTATTTAAGAAACTACTTCATAGAGTCTAGCTGAGTGATGATAAAGGTGATAAAGAAGTCTGAGCATGGAAGAACTGATGCTTTCAAATTGTAGTGCTGGAGAAGACTCTTGAGAGTCCCTTGGACTGCAAGGAGATCAAACCAGTCCATCCTAAAGGAAATCAACCCTGAACATTCACTGGAAGGAACGTTGCTGAAGCTGAAGCTCCAATACTTTGTCCACCTGATGTGCAGAACTGACTCATTGGAAAAGACCCTGATGCAGGGAAAGATTGAAGGCAGGAGGAGAAGGGGATGTCAGAGGATGAGATGGTTGGATGGCATCACCAATTCAATGGACATGAATTTGAGCAAACTCTGGGAGATAGTGAAGGACAGAGATGCCTGGCATGCTGCAGTCCAAGCGTTTGCAAAGAGTTGGACACAACTTAGTGATTAAATGATGATGATGACAAGAGGTGATAAGTGTCTAACTAGACTATGGGAGAAGGAATAGATTTGAGAGATATTTAAGAGGTGGCATTGACATTGGGGACTAATTGGACAAGAAGAGTGAAGGACAGGGAGGAATTAAGGGTGACCATGAAGTCACCTGTTGCCTGATGGGTTCACTTCAGAAGAAATGGACCTGGATGCCATCTGACAGCTGATGTGTCCAGACATCTAGTGGAAATAGTGTTCTGGCTTCATTCATTTATTCTCATACTTTCACCTCTTCATTCTTCTATTCATCCAACAATTATTAATGGAGAAACAATGTGTAGATGCCAGATATTCTGCTACTCACAAGAAATATGCTAAAAAAATCATAAAAAATCAATAGCAAAACATTTTAAGGCTTTAAACAGCACAGCTACACATCTACCACCTTCTCGCTATATCAGTTGTCGTAGAACCGGGTGTATATGTCATCTCTCCCATGCCCTGTCCTAGGACCAGTTAGAAATATGCTGAGGGATGAACTTACTTACAAAACAGAAATAGAAGCACAGACATAGGAAGCGAACTTATGATTACTGGGGGAAGTGGAGGGGAAGGATAAATTGGTAGACTGGGATTGAGATATACACACTGTGCTCAATCGCTCAGTCGTGGCTGACTCTTTGAGACCCCATGAACTGTAGCCCACCAGGCTCCTCTGTCCATGGAGTTTTCCAGGAAAGAATACTGGAGTGGGTTACCATTTCCTTCTTCAGGGGAGATATATACACTACTATATTATAAAATGTATATAACTATAAGGAGCAGCTATATAGAACAGGAAACTCTACTCAATACACTGTTATCACCCATAAGGGAAAAGAATCTAAAAGAGTGGATATATGTGTGTGTATAACTGATTTACTCTGCTGTACACCCGAAATGAATACAACATTGTAAATCAACTATACTTCAACAAAAATTATTAAAGACAACAAAAAACTAAGATTAAAAATAGAACTGCCATGTGATCCTGCAATCCCATTCTTGGGCATACATCTGGAAAAGATGAACACTCTAATTTGGGAAAGATAAATGCACCTCAACATTTATTGAAGTACTATTTACAATAGCCAAGACATGGAAGCAACCTAAGTTACCATCAGCAGATGAATGGATAAAGAAGATGTGGTATATGTATATACAATGAAATGTTACTCAGCCATAAAAGAAAGAAATAATACTATTTGCAGAAACATGGATGGACCTAGAGATTATCATACTAAACAAATTAAGTCAGACAAAGACAAATACCATAGGATATCACTTCTTTGTGAATCCAAAAAATGTTACAAGTGAACAGAAAGACTGTTATTTATAAAACAGAAAGACTCACAGACATAGAAAACAAACTTATGGTTACCAAAGAAGAAATTGGGGGGAGGAATAAATTAGGATTTTAGGATTAATAGATACACACACACATGTAAAATAAATAACAAATCCTACTGTATAGCACAGGGAACTATATTCAGTATCTTGTAATTACCTATAATGGAAAAAATCTGAAAAATAATATATGTAACTGAATCACTTTCTTGTATACTAGAAATACAACATTAAAAATCAACTATACTTGAAAAAAAAGAAGTACAGATCATAGGAAGGGCAAGGTGGTCGGCCTGGGTGGGATGAAATCTATCACAGAAAGAAAAGAAACCTTTGGAACTTTCTGAAGTGTCCTTTTTGCCTTCACAAGCTTCCTTTTCTGTGTGGGAATTTATATTCCTTCTCTTTTATTTTACTCACCATCTCATGAGAATTTGGATTTGAATATTTTGGTCCTGGCTGTGTGTATCTCTTCTGTCTGTATACATTTTTTAGTACTCTTTCAGATGCATAGTGTTATTCAATAATAATCATTTTTTTCTTGAAGTTGAACAATGTATTATCTATCAAAACCTATCTGCATCATTATCCAGCTACTGCACCCCAGCTTTATAATTGACCTATAACACTGTATAAGTTTAGAGTGTACAATGTGGTGACTTAAAAAAATTTTTTTTTAATTAGGGGAAAATTGCTTTACAATGTTGTTTTCATTTCAGCCTTACAATGCCATTAGTTCAGTACAGTTCAGTCGCTCAGTCATGTCCGACTCTTTGCGACCCCATGAATCGCAGCACACCAGGCCTCTCTGTCCATCACAAACTCCCGGAGTTCACTCAAACTCATGCCCATCCAGTCGGTGATGCCATCCAGCCATCTCATCCCCTGTCGTCCCCTTCTCCTCCTGCCCCCAATCTCTCCCAGCATCAGGGTCTTTTCCAATGAGTCAACTCTTTGCATGAGGTGGCCAAAGTATTGGAGTTTCAGCTTCAACATCAGTCCTTCCAATGGACACCCAGAACTGATCTGCTTTAGGATGGACTGGTTGGATCTCCTTGCAGTCCAAGGGACTCTCAAGAGTCTTCTCCAACACCACAGTTCAAAAGCATAAATTTTTTGGCACTCAGCTTTCTTTTACAGTGCATAAGTATACATATATTGCTTCCCTCTTGAGCCTCCCTCCCCTCCCCTGGTTTCACCCCTCTAGGTCATTACAGGCGGCTCTTTATTATACCAAAGTGATGACTTGATACATATATATGCTGCAAAATGTTTATTTTACTGCAATAGTTAAGACATCCTTTACCTCACATAGTTACCATTTTGCTGCTGTTGTTATGGTGAGTTCCTCCTGACTTCCTTCTAAATATTCTGTGTACAGGCTTTATTCCTTTCTCTGAAGAGTTTTCTTGTTCTCTTTTTCTTTATAATCAATATATCCCTTTCATAGTACTTGATTTACCTTTGATTTACTTTTTATTCACTTAAAGTTAGTATGTTTTTTGCTAGAAGTCAAATGACACACACACATACATATACATTTCATATTTTTATTACAAAAAGTTTCACACAGATATAAAAATAGTCAATCCTGTGTAAACATAAGTCACTTCATTTCAACAATGATCAGCTCACGGCCAATCTTACTTCCAAAGATTTCCTTTTTCTCTCCCTACCCCTGCATTCCTTCCTTTCCCACTGCTTTCTGGCCTTGGAAAAGACGAGTCTGTAGGAATCTGCCAGTTTTACCATTTACAGATACTGGATCTCTTTCACTTCTGATTTTAGGTTTTGTCACCTTGGTCGAGATAACTTTGTAACAAGGAACTGGTGCGCTCCTTCATCTTCAGCTGCTTAACATCTACTCTTTTTTACATTCTGTAATTATGGGATGTTTCTATTTGAACAACCATGTGCTAAATTTATGGGCATTTTCATAAATGAGTTGACTTTAAGATGCCCCCAACTCTACATTTTGATTCTAATCAGCACATTAATGAATGGGTACAGAAACGAGCCTACTTGCAAATGGGCAGATTAGATAGATTTGTCCTTGTTTAACTAAAAGCTTTAGCTAAAAGCAGGGCTTAAAATTCTGAAGATGACAAAGCCTCTTCTATGTCTGACCAGTTCCTGGTTAAATTGTGCTTTCAAAAGAGTTTAACAAATTTTTGCTATTTGTTGGCAGATTAAACAATGGACTAAAATTTAAATCATTACACAAATCATCATGTAAAATAATATTGTTTTAACATAGTGTTTTAAACTTACGCTCTCCAGTTACAAAAATATTCTGACTTAAAAATAAAACTGAGCTGTGATTGATGTATTTTTTATGTGTCTGCTCAGGTCCTGCCTTCTTAATTGGTCTCAGTCAATTTCAATGTGTTTCCTATGACATTTCCATCCTATAGCTGTCAAGCCAAAGAAAGAATTAATATCAATAATCCAGTGATCGGATTTAATCTGTAAGATTAGTCATCATGTAAGCTACAAAGACATAGCCTGAAAAGAAAACCCTCATCAATTTTATTTTCTCACGTGATACTGTAAGTCGTGTATTCATACCTATGTGGAAAATCACACATTTGTGTGAACTTTTATTGCAGTCTTTTTGTTCTCAAAAACAGTGTAAACCACTGTGTCAAAAAAAATTCTCTTCTCCCCAATGACTTATATCCTACTCTTATTTAATTTCTCACATATCTAGGAGTAGCTTTAGCTGCTACTGATTTTTGTCCTTAGAGGTTTTCATTTTTGTACGTTTGTTTTAACAAGCATTGATTGATATGCCATTTTCTCAATTACTAAGGCATTGCTAACTTTACTATATAGATTTAGAAATAAAGACAGAAAGGGAGAAAGCTGGAAAATAGTGATAATAACACACTACAACAACAAAATCTCTATGTCCCATCCTTGTAAATTATTTTTTGTTCTGCTGATTCAGTCATGGCATGAGTTATTATCATAGTTTAATAGACCAGGAGGCCAGGGAACAGAGAGCTTCAGCACTTTCTTACTATTGAACAGCCACTTCTGCAAAGCCCTGTTGTATTACTTATTTAAAGACGTCATATGGACCAGTAAAAGCAAACTCTTAGAGCATCAGGTAGACCAATGCTTCCTAAAAGATGCTCTGCAGGACATTAATCTGTTGAGATGCCCTTATATAAAAACTTATTCTGGAGGGTTCATAAAGCAAATGAGCATATTAAAGTTTCTGAGAAGTCTTGGAGTTAAAAAAAATAAGTCAATATAATTTTTTTTAACTTAATGTATTCCATGGTAGAGCTTTTTGTACAAAGCACAATTCACTGGAAAAGATCAGGGAAACTTTTGCTTTAAGCAAGTATCCATTTTCAGTGACTTTGGTTAATAAAGTGTACATCATAATCCCAAATGCTTCTGGATATAAAATAATGCTCAGGTGTAATCTCTGCTTTTAACACTTACAACTTAAAAGCCCAAGAAGGCAGTTTAAGGCAGGCAGAAATCCAACCATCAGCCCATTTATTCATTTGGTTTTTTCAAATAAGTATTTATTAAAGACCTACTTTAGCCTAGGTGAGGTGTAAAATATTGGTGATGTAATGATGAAAAGCCAAGCCTGAGGGAGGTAGAGAGGGTTTCCCAGAGGGAACTATGGCTGGGCTGAATCTTAATGGGTGAAGAGATGGGTAGGCATTTGGCAGATGAAGAGAGCTGATTGTGCAAGGCCATTCCAGATAAAAGCCATTACATATGCAAAGATGTAGAAGAGTAAGGATGCAGCAAATTCAGGGGACTGTAAGTGAACACATCCACTGTTTATCACTGTCTCGTTTACTTACGTATTGTCTTTCGACTGGAATGTGCACGTATGCATGCTAGGTCACTCAGTTGTGTCCACCTCTTTGCGACCCCTTGGACCGTAGCCCGCCAGGCTCCTCTGTCCATGGGATTCTCCAGTCCAGAATACTGGAGTGGGTTGCCATGCCGTCCTCCAGGGGATCTTCCTGACCCAGGGATCAAAACTCCATCTCTTATGTTTCCTGCATTGGCAGGCAAGTTCTTTACCACTAGCACTACCTGGGAAGTCCAGTGGAATATAAATTCCATGAACTAAGAACCTGGTGGTTTCTGCCAATGTATTCCTTATGCTTAGCACAGTATTCCTCTTATAAGGTTGTTGATGTTTAGCCACTAAGTTGTGTCTGACTCTTTGCGACCCCTGGGCTGGGGCCCGCCAAGCTCCTCTGTCCATGAGATTTCCCAGGCAAGAATACTGGAATGAGTTTCCATTTCCCTCTCCAGGGATCTTCCTGATCCAGGGATCCAACCCATGTCTGCTGCATTGCAGACAGATTCTTTACCCCTGAGCCACCTGGGAAGCCCTCGTCTTGTAATAGGGGCCCATTCAAGTCTTGTCAAAATTGGAAAACTCAGCAGTGGCCACAGGACTGGAAAAGGTCAGTTTTCATCCCAATCTTAAAGAAAGGCAATGCCAAAGTGCTCAAACTACCACGCAATTGCACTCATCTCACACGCTAGTGAAGAAATGCTCAAAATTCTCCAAGCCAGGCTTCAACAGTATGTGAACCGTGAACTTCCAGATGTTCAAGCTGGTTTTAGAAAAGGCAGAGGAACCAGAGATCAAATTGCTAACATTTGCTGGATCATCGAAAAAGCAAGAGAGTTCCAGAAAAACATCTATCTCTGCTTTATTGACTATGCCAAAGCCTTTGACTGCGTAATAACAACAAACTGTGGAAAATTCTGAAAGAGATGGGAATACCAGACCACCTGACCTGCCTCTTGAGAAACCTGTATGCAGGTCAGGAAGCAACAGTTAGAACTGGACATGGAACAACAGACCGGTTCCAAATAGGAAAAGGAGAACATCAAGGCTATATATTGTCACCCTGCTTATTTAACTCATATGTAGAGAACATCATGAGAAACCCTGGGCTGAAGGAAGCACAAGCTGGAATCAGGATTGCCGGGAGAAATATCAATAACCTCAGACATGCAGAAGACACCACACTTATGGCAGAAAGTGAAGAAGAACTAAAGAGCCTCTTGATGAAAGTGAAAGAGGAGAGTAAAAAAGTTGGCTTAAAGCTCAACATTCAGAAAACTAGGATCATGGTATCTGGTCCCATCACTTCATGGAAAATAGATGGGGAAGCAGTGGAAACAGTGGCTGACTTTAGTTTTCTGGGCTCCAAAATCACTGCAGATGGTGATTGCAGTCATGAAAGTAAAAGACGTTTACTCCTTGGAAGGAAAGTTATGACCAACCTAGATAGCATATTAAAAAGCAGAGATATTACTTTGCCAACAAAAGTTCATCTAGTCAAGGCTATGGTTTTTCCAGTGGTTATGTATGGATGTGAGAGTTGGACTGTGAAGAAAGCTGAGCGCTGAAAAATTGATGCTTTTGAACTGTGGTGTTGGAGAAGACTCTTGAGAGTCCCTTGGACTGCAAGGAGATCCAACCAGTCCATCCTAAAGGAGATCAGTCCTGGGTGTTCATTGGAAGGACTGATGCTGAAGCTGAAACTCCAATACTTTGGCCACCTCATGTGAAGAGTTGACTCATTGGAAAAGACCCTGATGATGGGAGGGATTGGGGGCAGGAGGAGAAGGGGACCACAGAGGATGAGATGGCTGGATAGCATCACCGACTTGATGGACATGTGTTTGAGTGAACTTCGGGTGTTGGTGATGGACAGGGAGGCCTGGTGTGCTGCAATTCATGGGGTCGCAAAGAGTCGGACATGACTGAGCAACCGAACTGAACTGAAGGTGGTTGTTGTTGGGTAAAGAGAAGACAGTTTGCAGCATGTAAAAGAGTCCTTCCCTAGGAAGGGGGGTTGGGGAAGAAGGAAGTGGAAAAATCAGAAAGGACTCATGTTTCTAGTTCAGAAAGTTGAGAAGACTTTTCATTATGGAAACCTGCAAACGTATATAAGGTAGAAAGAATGTTATAAAAAATCTTCTTGTACTTATCATCCAACAACTGTCAAAATAAAGCCCTTTTGGCTTCATCAACCCTGACTTTCTCACTCTACACCCCTTACCTCTGCCCAGAGTGTTTTAAGGCAAATACCAGATATCCCATTATTTCATCTATAAATACTTCATCTTGGATTTCCAAGAGATAAGAGTGTTTAAAAGCATAAATATAATATCTTTAACACCCCTGAAAAGTTAACATTACTTTCCTAATATAATCAAATATTCAGTGTTCAAACGATTTCAAAATGACTTTCTGTCATTTGTTTGCTCAAATTAGGGTCTAAACCAAAGTCCACACATTGCATTAGGTTGATACGGCTCTAAACTCTTTATTGCATGCTCACTAAGTCGCTTCAGTCATGTCCAACTCTTTGAGACCTTATAGATTGTAACCCGCTCGACTCCTCTGTCCTTGGAATATTCCAGGCAAGGATACTGGAGTGGGTTGCCATTTCCTACTCTAGGGTGTCCTCCTGACCCAGGTATCGAACCCTTGTCTCCTGAGTCTCCTGCATTGGCAAGCGGATTCTTTACTGCTGAGCAACCTAAGAGCCCCTGCCTGCCGGCACCAACAGTCAAAATTAAAATGACCTTAAGACCTAAAAGGGCCATGGAATAATAAGTGTAAGCGGTTTAGGGTGTGAATTTTGGCATCAAAAAGACCAAGGTTAAACCCTGGCTTTGTCACTTAGTGGTGGTGGATTAAGGGTGTGTTTTTACCTCTCTGAGCCTCTGTTTTTTCATCTATAAATTGGGGGTTATATTTCTGACTTTTCAAAGTTCTGAGGGTAAAATGGAATGATGTATTTAGGCACCTGATATTTTAGACTATAGTAAGTCTTTTAAAATTGGCTGTTATTGTGGCATCATTCTAAAGATACTTGACAACATCATGCACAGTGGACAGTGCTGTGAAGTGACCTCCCTTATTCCTTGGTGCTCAGCCGAAGTTGGTGAGAGTAGTTGGCTTGTTCATATAATTACTGAGAAGCTGAGCTCATGTCTTTACCATCTGTTAAACACAATAGGGACCACAAGCAGAGAAAAGATGAACACAGCAGACTTAACACATATGAAAGTTTAGGAAATGCTTGCACGTACATGATCTCATTAGATAGAACTCAGTGGAGAGCTAGCTCATGGAATGGAGAGGACACATCTCTTCCCATCTCTGCATTCAATGATGTCATGTTGATGGTGATTGGTGGTGGGAGCATTTACACTACTGAAATCAGCTAATGGAACAAATTGGGGTGTGTGTGTATGTGTGTGTGTGTGTGTAACCATCATGGTTGCTAAACATTACCAGCACAACACCATCACTAGCTACTGCTTCAGGTACTTAGCATGAGTTAACTTAAGCCTCTCAACAGAACTATGAAGTAGCTACTATTATTATCTTTATTTTCAGAATGGAAAACGGAGGCATAGAGAAGTTGATTAAATTGCCCCCGTTGTGCAGCTAGCAGGTAGAAAAGCCAAGATTCAAACCCAGGAGCTCTGACTGTAGAACCAACCTTTTACCCATTACAGGTTACTGTCTCTCTGAGTCTACCATGCCATGACAATATGGTTCTATCCCTTGGAAGATGAGAAATACATACATAATGCAATGACAGAATAAGGCAATATTAGTTAATGCATTTTTTTCAGTCATATATGCATTCAACAAGTCTTTTTGAGTGCCTGCTATGTGGAATATTGTCTGGAGGAGATTAAGATTGGTAAAATGAGTCAGTGATATGTAAAACCTGCATCCTTACCCTTTTCTCCCCAATTAAACCATGAACTTCTTGGGAACACTGACTGTGATGTAGCTCTCCTCAAGGTCTAACGTGGAACCTGACACATAATAATTGTCAAACAAATGAATGAAAGAGGCTGATTGGGCAAGACTGCCTAGCAGGAATATGAACCACGTTACATACAAAATTCTTCCTTTCAGAAAGAAAGAGGCTGTTGCACTGTGCGGGCATAGTGGTCTCCTTTTAAGCAAGTCTGGCCTCTCTCTGCATGGTGTTTCATGATTTGTTGAAGAATTTGATTCCTGAGCAAAGAGCTTGAACCCAAGTCTGTGTCTCCCGGGATCTCTTTTATCATCTAGACCATAAGTTTACCCATGAATGAGGATGGACACTAAGATATTAGGGTCAATCCCTTCTCTGATGAAGATAGACATCAGGGAGGAAATCGGGTCAAGCTCTGTCATGCTGTCAGGCTGAGAGAGGGCTAAGGGTGACATGACTATAAAAATTATTGTCTAATTCCAGACATTCTTGAGAGCAAAAGGGATGTTGTTAATAATTGCACTGGGATAACAACCATACACCTTGATGATCTGAGGCAAATTGCAATGCATGGTCACTTTATTTAGGGGTCAAATAAGGAAATATCATAAATTAAAGATAACATTTAATTTGGTAGAAGAAGCTTCAGGCAGTTCTAAGACATCAAAGTTCCAATCCTAGCTTTTGTCTTCTTCCAGTTTGTCACCCTTGAGCCACTTATTTCTTATCTAAGGCATTAAAATAGATCAGAGGTCCTCAACCATTTTTCTGCTTAGTGGAATATTTCTTTTCAAATAATTCTTGCACAGGAACATTTTGGAAGATCTCCAAGCACTCTTTCAGCTTGAATATTGCTGAGTAGTAGGAATAAGATTTATCTTGCCTCCTTATCCTTTTACTTCTTTATTTTTATTTTATCCTTAGGATGAAACTGATACTCATAGATGACTCAACACATGAGCCCCAGAAGAGACCTCAGAATCGGATTCTTCCCTTACAGATTAGGAAGCTGAAGTTCAAGAGGCTCTAAGCTCATGCAGCCATATCCGAAGACATCATATAGCTATGTTAACATGGGAAATCAGTACATGCTTAAAAAATACCAATATTTAAAATATTTGTAATTGTAACGCATGCTCATTGTAGGACATAGAGAAAAGACAAGTTGACCAAAAAAAAAAAAAATAGAGAGAGAAAATATAAATCAACCTTCAAAACTCACATATAGTAGCTCTAATGATTCTGGTTTATATATATATATCTTTTCAGATCTTTTTTTTTCTATTTCCAGTGCTCTTTTCAATCTGCCAACAAGTTCTTACTTTTTCTGTTTTGCCACTTGTTCCAGCCTTCCATGTCATCCTTCCACCCTCTCATGGTTTTCTTGAAATTGCAGCTAAAGGACATAGTTCATAAGTTGACAAGTCTATGAACAGTTACTTCAGAGTGCAATCAGAAAAGGATATTTCGGTGCAGAGCAGAAGGAACAGGGGACCAGGGTGCAGAGTAAAGCTCAAATTTCTGACTGGTCAGCTCCTAAGCCAGTGAGGGATCAGCTGAGTCAAGACATCAAGCAATCAAAAGCAGAGATTAGAAACAGAAATAGAGACAGGTATAGAGAACAAATGTATGGCCACCAAAGTGGGGAAAGGAGAAGTGGAATGAATTGGGAGGTTGCAATTGACATACATACACCGCTATGTAAAAAATAGATTATTCATCAAAAATAGACAACTACTGTATAGCTTGAGGAACTCTACTCAGCGCTCTGTGGCGACCTAAGTGGGAAGGAAATCCAAAAAAGATGGAATATATGTATATAGCTGATTTACTTTGCTGTACAGTAGAAACTAATGCAACATTGTAAAGCAACTATACTCAGTAAAAATTAATTTAAAAAAAGTGGAGATCAGAACCCTGAAGCAGATAAAGCCTGCTCTGTCAAATGCCCCTCCTCTTAGAGGAAGATTCTGGGGAGTAGTATGCAAACCAGCTACAGTGAAGGCAAGACAAAGATGATTTTCAACATTTCAAGAAGGCCTGGGCTCCGCAGCCCTGCATCTAGTTGCTGATGGGTGCAACCCTGCCTCCCAGAGTTCCTCTTGTCTCAACTTAAACCAGTTCCTAAACTTTTGCTGGAATTAACTGTACCTTGTTAGAGCCCTTGGTGTTGTTAAAAGTGAAAAATAGAGCTTGCTGAATTAAATCATAGAAATGTTCCTGAAAGCTGCCTAATATGAGGAACTAGTGGTAGAGAAGAAGCCAAGTTACAGAGGGGAAGCAAAAAAGAAAGCAGATGTTTCTCAGGGACCACTGCTTTCCAATGATGTTAAAAATGTCATTTCACAAAGGTCCCCGGATCCAGACAACTTCATAATCGAAAACTTCTTTCTTAATTTGTCCTATTGGTGCCTGCTCTCTGCAGAAATATGCCCCGGCCCTTTGCAATGACCAGGGGCTGTCTTTTATCATGCAGATTAGACAGAGCCGGCCTCCCCCAGCCGATTCCGGGCACCATATTTGCATAATGACTCTCCTCCTTAAAGATGGGCAGTTAAACCAGATAGTTTTTGAATTTCTTTTGTGGGATGACTGCCTCTTTATTTAATGTTGAACACTGAAGGGAGTTGAGGAAGGGTACCAACTAAACAGGCTTTTTAAATACTGCCTCCGTAATTATCTGTGGAATTAAACCCGCAGAACCCACATTAACTCTCATCAGAAAATGGAATTATGAGAATTCTTATTAACAGCAGCTCCAGACTCAACTCACACTATTCACTTGAGTAATTATTATTGGTAAAGGCTGGGATTAATTTTTTTTTAAGCTGGAGAAAATAAATTCTTAGCAATTGCCTGCCTTGGACACACAGAAGGAGACAAAGAAATGTGAACTTTTATTTTAGAGAGAAAAAAAAATAATTTTGAAATGTAATTTTGCTCTGATATCCGAGGGAATTCTTATGCAAGGCATTTTGTATGTAAAGGATTATATGTCACCAATGCAAAATGAAATACAAAATAAACCAAAGAGCTATGAATGTCCTAAATGCAGAAAATAATATATAATTTATGATACTTTAAATCTCATTAAAAACACTAGCTTTTGTAGCTTCCTAGCAACCAATCCTCAGGAGTCTCTCTGTAAAGAGGTTGGCTCTCCCCAAGCTCAGGGTCCAAAGCTTTAATAAATGAAGCCCATATGGTGACTATATGAGCATTCCCTGTGTGCAGGCCATTTGTCTGGGTGTTCTCAAAAGCCTCATATGATAGCTTATAATTTGCTAATCCAATATCATAAACATGAAAGCACTTTGTTAAACTAATGTTCAGGGTCTAGATTAAGCCAGTCAAGGCTGGAGAGTTAGAGAAAAAGTTGGGAGATCCATAATTGCAATCTTATTGCTTAATATAGAACAAAGCCGATTTTAAAAAGTGGTGGTAAGGATGATACTTTAATTTTTTTTTTTTTAAACACTACTACAACCACATTTTCACTTCGCATTCATAACAACCCTGGGAAGTAGATCTGTTTCTCTGTGCCCATTTATAAGACGGAGATACTGAGGCTCGGTTAATCACTTGTTGCAGTGATCATCTGCAAAATCAGAGCTGGGAGGGAAGCTGCAGGTATGCAAATACACATTGCAAGCTCATGCCAATCTATGATGATGTTTCCACCAGTCCGAAGCAAAATGGAAAAAAGGACAAACAATGAGTTTTCCTAATAAAGCAAAAGAAGCAAGCTATAAAATGGAAACTGTTGGGGGAATATTTGCTTTCCCCCCTTTTTTTTAATGTTTAAATGAACTTTACATTATAAAATAGTGGTAGTGGATGGCAATAGATTTTGGTTTGTCTGGTAAAAATCTTTAAAAAATCTTTAGTAAAAATTAAAAAAAAATTTTTAAATAATAATAAAAATGTATTTGTTTGTTTGACTTCATTGGGTCTTAGTTGTGGTACTCGGGATCTTTGTTGCATCGTGTGGGATCTTTGTCGCTGAGGTCCATGGACTCTCTAGTTGGGGTGCCCGGGCTCAGTGCAGTTGTGTTGGGTGGACTTAGTTGCTCCGTGTCTGGTGGGGTCTTAGCTCCCTGACCAGGGACTGAACCTATGTCCCCTGCATTGCAAGGAGGATTCTTAACCATTGGACCACTGGATAAGTCCCTGTCTTTGGTAAAATTAAATCTTGGCACTCATAGGTTGGTCTCCAAAGCATTAAAAAAATTTACTCATTGGTAAAATCTCAAAATCTACCCCCATTTTATTTTCTTAACAAGGAAGAAAAATGGGGCGTGTGTGTGTGTGTGTGTGTGTGTGTGTGTGTGTGTGTGCGTCAGCATCACACTGGAAGTGGATGGCAGAGCCAAGTTTAGAGCGCAGATCTCGAGGCTTCCAGTAGAAGGCTAGTAGATCTGATGATGGGGAAGTAGGCAGCATTCATGTTCATTTTAGGGGAACTATCTAATTTTTAAATGGACTTTTGCTTCAGTTTTTTGAAGGAATTTATAGCACAAGCGCTTTGTTTGTCACGAAAATACAAGCCCCACATGTAAAATGAAATAAGAACTGAATCAAAGAGAAGCAAACTTCTGAAATGCAATAAATAGTGCCGCAAGTGGTCTTTGGAGGCTGTGATGGTGGTCCTGAAACAGGAGGGGAGGGGGCAGGGCACATTCTTTTAAAAATTTTAAAAGAATGACATATGGCCACGGGACATGACGAAGACTGGTTAGAACCAACTAGGTCCAAGATGGCAGAAGATTCAACTTCCAGTAGACGCACTGTGTCTGGGAGGAGGCCAAAGGTGGTTACTGGCAACCCACTCCGGAATTCTTGCCTGGAGAATCCCATGGACAGAGGAATCTGGAGGGCTATAGTCTATGGGGTCCCAGAAGAGTCAGACAAGTCTTACTGACTGAGCATACAGGCAAAGGTGATCATACTGATTCCTCAGAATTAGGGATGGCTTTGCCATCCATTTTTCACTCTGGTGAGCAAGGGTTTCAAGGGGCAGGCGTCTACTCAGATGGCAAGGGATATCCTCAAATCTGGCCAACTGCCTTGTTCTCCTCCATGTCTCCCTTCTGCTGCTGAGGGTGCTACCCCTGGGGTCAGGCCATGGCTTTTATCTTAAGGCTGCGGTCCCCAAACTGTCTGTCAAGGTGTATTGGAGCACTGCATCTAACTTGTAGTGGCTCCATGGGATTTTAAACAATTTTGGAAGGAAACCATTGATAGTCAGCATCTGTCGGACACTATGTAAACTATCAGTTTGGGACAGGGAATGTACTAGATCACCTACATTTCTATGATGCCTCTTCATGAAGCTGTTTTTTCTTTTTCCTGTTTTTTTTTTTTTTGGATAGTTACCGTGACAAAGAGCAAGAAGTGTGCCAGCATCAATGTGGAACAGAGAGTAAAGGCAGTGATATCTAATTTGATTCCAAGGTTTAGATGTGTTATAACTCAGGCAAATCTTTATTTCAACAATGTGGTTTTGAAGCTTATCTACAAGGCCAGTTCAATGAACCAACTCTGGCTGAATTTTTTCTCTTCTTAAAGTTAATTAACAGGTTGTTTGCTGAATTGATCATGTGAATCAATGATTTTGGCATCTTGTAGAAACATCTAACAGGCAAAAATAAAGGCCTTGTTTAGATCCATGTCTGGGGAATCCAGCACCCTG
Organism: Cervus canadensis; assembly: GCF_019320065.1. Lineage (NCBI taxonomy): Eukaryota > Metazoa > Chordata > Mammalia > Artiodactyla > Cervidae > Cervus > Cervus canadensis. The sequence continues at coordinate 44,298,637 of NC_057403.1, forward strand.
TCTGTGGAGTAACTGTCGAAATAATCCCTGGAGGAGAGATAAGGTCTAAGGAACATGAAGAATTTAGGCTTGGCTTTGTAGAAATCATAAAACTATGAATTTTTACTAACATTGTTGTGTTAAGACTGTTTTTTTACTAAAGTAGACAGAACTCAACTTGATTTGGCTTAAGCCTGAAGGGAATTTCTTATAAAAGATAGTTCTCTCTTAGAACCTAAAGACAGGTTATGTTTGGGCTTAAGGAAGGATTGGAACCAGGAGTTTAAATATGGCCACAATATTTCTTTTTCTATTTAAATTAAGGTAGAATTGACATGGGCTTCCTTGGTGGCTCAGTGGTAAAGAATCTGCTTGCAGTGCAGGAGCCTCAGGAGACGCAGGTTCCATCCCTGGGTTGGAAAGATCCCTGGGAGGAGGACGTGGCAACGCTGGAGAATCCCATAGACAGAGGAGCCTGCAGGCTGCAGCCATAGGGTTGCAAAGAGTCGAACGCAACTGAGGCTACTTAACATGCAGGCACACGGAATTGTCATACAACATATTAATTTCAGAAGTACAGCATAATGATTTGCTGTTTGTATATAGTCAACCTTCTGTATCTATGGGTTCTACAACCTCAGATTCAACACATAGTAGATTAAAATATTCAGAAAAAAAGTTCCAGAAAGCTCCAAAACACCAAATTTGAATTTGCCATGTGCCAGCAACTATTTACATAGCATTTACATGGTATTTACAACTATTTACATAGCATTTACATTATATTAGGTATTATAAGTAATCTGGAGATGATTTAAAGTATATGGGAGGATATGTGTAGATTATATGCAAATACTATGCCATTTTATATAAGGGACTTAAGCATCCATGGATTTTGGTATGTGAAGGGAGTTCTGGAACCAATCCCCTGCGGATATACAGGGATGACTGTATATTTTGAGTTAACATCCATCACCATAATAGTTACAGAACATTTTTTTGTGTGTTTTGTGATGAGAACTTTTAAGATATACTCTCTTAACAACTTTCAAATATGTGATAGGGTATTATTAGCTATTGTCATCATGCTGTACATAACATTCACATGACATCTTTATTTTTTAATTGGAAGTTTGTACCTTTTGATTCCCTTCACCCATTTTGCTACCTACCCCCTCCTCACCTCTAGCAATCCCCAATTTGTCCTCTGTATCTATGAGCTTGGTTTTCTGTTTTGTTCCAGATTCCATGTACAAGTAAGACCATACAGTATTTGTCTTTCTCTATCTGACTTATTCACTTACCATAATGCCCTCAAGGTTTACCCTTATTGTCAAAAATGGAAGTATTTCACTTTTTAAATAGGAGTATAGTTGATTTACAATGTGAGAAATTCATTCTTTTTTATGGCTGAATAATATTCATTCAAATATTCACATTTTCTTCATCCATTCATCCATCTATGGATACCTAGGTTATTTCCATATCTTGGCTCTCATAACACTGAAATGAACATGGGAGGACATATATCTTTTTGAGTTAGTGTTTTTAGTTTCTTTGGATAAATACCTAAAAGTGGAATTGCTGGATCATATGGTAGCTCTATTTTTAATTTTTTGAGGAAGCTCTATTTTGTTTTATACAGTGCCTGCACCAATTTACATTCCCATCAACAGTGTACTAGGATTCTTTTTTCTCCACATTCTTGCCAACACTTACTTCCTGCCTTTTTGATGATAGCCAGACATTCTGACTAGTATGAGGTGATATCTTGTTGAGGTTTTGATTTGCATTTCCCTCATGGTTAGTGATGTTGAGTGTCTTTTCATATACCTGTTAACCATCTCTATGTCCTCTTTAGAAAAATGTCTATTCAGATCCCCTGTCTATTTTTTAATCAAATTGTTATTTTGTTATTGAGTTGCATGAGTTTTTGATATATTTTCAATTATTAGTCCCTTATCAGATATATGATTTACAAATATTTCCCCATTTAGTAGGTTGTCTTCTTTGTTGATGGCTTTCTTTGCTGTTCAGAAACATTTTAGTTTGGAATAGCTCCACTTGTTTTTGCTTTTGTTGCCTTTGTTTCTGGTGTCAAATAGCCACAGAATTTCTTGTCTCTGCTTCTTTCTGTGTGGTCAGTTCACCCTTTGTCTCTCATAGCAGAGGTTCTCACACATAGACAAAAAACATGCCCGCTACTAGTTGATTTGTGATAGAGCTGGGCACGACTGAGCGACTAACACTAAAGAGAATGAAATAATACCAATTGCAGCAACATGGGTGGATCTAGAAACTATCCTACTAAGTGATGGAAGCCAGACAGAGAAAGATGAATATCATATGCATCACTTATATGTGGAACCTTAAAAAATGATACAAATGTACTTATTTATGAAACAGAGATGGAATTACAGACATGGAAAACAAATTTATGGCTACCAAAGGGGAGTTATATTAAGGATTTGGGATTAATATATATACTATATGTAAAATAGATGGACAACAAGGTCCCACTGTGTAACACAGGGAACTATATTCAATAACTTAAAATAACCTATAATGGAAAAGAATCTGAAAAGAACATATATATGTGTGTGTGTGTGTGTGTGTGTGTTAGTTGTTCAGTCATGTCTAACTCTTTGCAATCTCAAATATAGTAGCTTGCCAGGTTCCTAAGACCATGGAATTCTCCAGGCAAGAATACTGGAGTGAGTAGCCATATCCTTTTCCAGGGATTAACCCCAGGTCTCCTGCATTGCAGGCTGATTCTTTACCATCAGAGCACCTGGGAAGCCCATATTTGAATATGTGTATATCTGAATCACTTTGCCGTACACCTGAAACATTATAAATCAACTATACTTCAATAAAAAACATATCCCATATGCCACCTCCTTTACGAGCCTTTCCCAATTGCCTCAACTGGAAGTTCTCTCCTACTGCAAAGATAGCTTTTCTTTGGATGCAACTTTATCTTCTTTTACCACAAATTTTAATTCTTGCAAGTTTTCTCTCTCCAACTGGTTGCAAATTACATGCAAATGCAAACTGCTTGTTTATTTAAATCACTTCATTGATTTAGATATTGCAAGAGCTCCAAAATATTTACCTAATTGGATTGAATATTGGTGATGAAACCACCCTGTAATAAAGTTTTCTTGAAATTAGGAAATTAAGTCGCTGGTGATGGCACTTAAGACAATTCCTCCATGAAACCACTGTTCAAAGATTTGGAGGAGGGGCATAGTAAAGAAGTAGACTGTATTTTTTTCAGTTTCAATTTATTTTCCTGCCACTTAAGATATCATTTTTAGGTCTCAGGGGAAATTTGGGAAACCTAGGAGAGGCGTGTAAACTCTCCATCAATTTCTCGAAGACTAGGAGAATTTGCAGTATTTGCAAGGCTCTGAAAAGCGGGATGACACACCCAAAGGAGAGTCTAGAGCTGTTAATCCCTATATAGCATACCTACATCAAACTGCTTAATGCAGGGACAGAAGGCTTTTCTCTATCTTCCTGGGCTCAAAGACTTGTCACATCTCGCAGGATCCCAGGAATGGTTGTGATTTCATCAGACAGGATAATCAGGATTATAGGTAAAAGCATTAGGAAGAGATATCACCTTGTATCTTCAATCACAGAGAGTCATTTAGATGTTTCCTTTTCCTTTTTCCAGGGAAGAGCAAAACCCTTGTCCATGTTATGGTGGATTCACAACCATTTGTGCCCTTAATTCTCTTCAACTTTTCTCCTTCTCTCTCACTGTGTATTTTTCTACTGACTTTAATACCTGTTTTCAGGGACTTCCCTGGCAGTCCAGTGGTTAAGACTTCTCCTTCCAGTGCAGGGGGTGCAGGTTTGATTCCTGGTCAGGGAACTAAGATTCCACAAGCCTCATGGCCAAGAAACTAAAACACAGAACAGGAACAATATTGTAACAAACTCAATAAAGACTTTAAAAAATGGTTCACATAAAAAAAAAATCTTTGAAAAAGTCATCTGTTCTTAGAAGTGGCTAACTCTAGACTGATCGTGTTCAGTCAGTTCAGTCGTTGTCCGACTCTTCGTGACCCCATGGACTATAGCCCGCCAGGCTCCTCTGTACGTGGAATTCTCCAGGCAAGAATACTGGAGTGGGTTGCCATTTCCTCTTCCAAGCTTCTAGGGGTCGGGTAGACTAATAGAGTTCTATTCAAATGAAAGATTAAAACCAAGTTAAAAACCTCTTGCCCCCAAGAGTTGGAAACATCATGCCCTAACATGTGTCTTGTGGGAGCGAAGGCAGCATCACCAGCTCTCCTTTGAGACCTCTGTCTCTTCTAGCACGCTGGAAACTGTTGATTTTCTTCCCCAGTGAAAACTTGGGTGATTCTGATGCAGAAACTGAAGTTACCTGATCAGAACTGACCAGGATTTCTCAAGTCTTGAGCTCCCTTCCTTGACGAGGAAAAGTTCCTTTCAATCTCTCCCTTTTGTTCTCCCCAAGTCTGTTTACCCTTTTTACTGAGGGGTGTTTTCTCTATATGCAGTTATGGGTCCAGAGTGTCTAATTGACAAATTATGTTGTGCTTTTGGTGGCTTTAAGTAATCATTTAAAATAAATAAGATCATAATTATCAGTTTTCATTTACCCATTTATTAAGTAGCAATGTTCACACTGAGCAGTTTGATTTTGTGTTATAATAAGGCAATCTCTACATGATGACAGATGGTGTTTCATTTTGCCGACACTGTGCTAAAGTGCTTTGAGTTGTGATGTGTTTGATTTTATTAGAGATCAGATTTAACACATGCATGCTACATAACTGCAATCGCATTCCCATTTCTCATCTGTAGGAGAAAATGAAACTGTGATGAAATGTAATATACTCACCCTCAGGCAGAACTAGTGGGACTGGGAATTGCAACATAATAAATCTAATGGATATTACACGATAGGACCCTAGAAATTTACTGTTATTATGTTCAGGGAAGGAACTCGGTTTTGTAAAACTCACTTTTATTTCACTGGCATCAGTGCAATTTCACATTATTTAACTGTTGTGTCCCAATAGCAGAGATGGTATTTGTGGTGTTGAAAAGGAAATACAAAACCCCCCACACACCCCTGCCAAAGAACATAGGGGTCCAGGAACCCAGGAGAGAAAACCAAGAGAGAGCAAATAGCCAAAAAATTGCATTTACCAAGTTCAAATTACAACAATGGCATGTCGTTAACAATAGGTTGTTGGGATTGTCAAATTAAGACTCATTTAGCCACACTGTCAGCGTGGCACTGGCTGGAGGAAGACACATTCATAAAAGCTTTGACTATGATATTGAGCTCTTATATTCTTTGCCCTCCCCATGGCCACTCCCTGGGGGGGCAGGACTCTGAGTTAATTACACATCTCGTTACCGATGTGACAGTCGGTAGAGTTTTTCCCTAATGAAACCAGTGTCAAGTGAAATTCCAAAGGTGGAGGCAGCGTTCAGGGATCAAGTGCCAACAAGACAAAGCCCTGTGGTTCTCTGCAGCTTGCTGAAGATTGATGTGATGGAAACTATCCTACTCCACTTCCAAAAGCCTTCAAGACGGTCTCCCTGCCTCTAGCCTCTCCCTGCAGTTATTCATCATTTAGGACCCTCCCCATGTTACTCATCCTAAGGGACTGCTTTTAGCTTGTTGCTCTATGATCAAAAGCTTCAGTGACTCCCTGTTGGGTGGCATTCACACCCCTCTTCATTTAGCTCTGATCTCACAATTCCTTAAAATTAATTTCATTCCAGCGACGTGTGTCTCTTCAAGTGTTCTTCAGGCATGACAAGTTCATTTTCTTCTTCATTCTGCTTTAGGGTTCTTTAAGTGGTACGTGACAGAAATCCATCTCAAATTTACTTAGGCAGAAGGGGGAAGTTTCTTGGCTCACCAACAAGGAAGGTAAGGCTGGCTGGACAGTTGGCACAGGTGGAACCAAAGGTTTCTCAGATGGTCTCTCTCAGTCTTGTGGCTAGTCTAGATGGGAAGATTGTCACCTTGGATTACCATAGGACTACTTCCTCTTTAGGATAGGCGATAACAGAGGAGAGTAATTGAAACTCAAACAGTCTCCCAGGTTCAGGCTCAAAAATTCCAGGGAAGAATCTGATTGGCCTGGTTTGTATCAGGTGCCCATCTCTGATTTAATGGTTGTAGCCAAGAGGTTGAACCCTGTCCTGGAGCTGACTTGGTTTAGGATAAGTTCTTCTCACAATAATTCTGGTCAGGAAGGTAGGTGCTATAACATGGTTAGAACAGGGACATGGCCATGGAGCAGAGCCAAGAATGGAGAGGGGTTGCTATTCTGGGGAGCCACAATAATTGATGCCCACTACACACGAGTCCACCATCTCTTGCTATGCCTCTTTCCTTCTTCTCTTTCCAAACCAACCTGAACCATCTGCCTTAACGAATAAAAGGTCAGAGTTGGGGATATAAGGCTAATATTTATGGTTTTTTAAAGTGTTTTTTTGATGTGGACCATTTTTAAGTCTGTACTGAATCTGTTACAATACTGCTTCTATTTTATATTTTGGTTTTTTTGGCCACGAGGCATGTGGAATCTTAGTTCCCTGGCCATGGATCAAACCCTCACCCCCTGAATTGGAAGGCAAAGTCTTAACCACTGGACTGCTGTCTCTACTGTGCTCCAGAAGCTGTTCATCTATTAGGGGCTGTCGACTTGTTTACTTGTTTGAGGTTCTGGTGTGAGGCATAGAAAAGGGAGAAAAGGGAGGCTACCCAAGCATCTGAGCTGTACTGGGAAGAGTATATTCCAAGTAACTCCCCAGATCAGGTAAGCTTTAGACCAAATTTAGTTTGGTTAGTTTTCTTCTTGAGAACTCAATAAGTGGGTGGTGGAAGGAGGGTAATGTTTACAAAAGTACTGTATGTAGTTTGTAGTAATCCAGTGCATTTCTCTAAACAACTGGACATTAATATATGAGTTTTTGCATGGTCTGAAAGTTACATGGCACCCCACAGTTCATTTCAACATTGTTTACAATAGCCAACTCATGGAAGCAAACTAAATGTCCATTGACAGAGGAATGGATAAGGAAAATATGGTACATACACATACAATGGAATAGTATAATGTCATTTGAGGTAACATGGATGGGCCTGGAGATTGTTAGACTGAATGAAGTAAGTCAGACAGAGAAAAAGAAATATCATTTGCTATCCCTTATATGTGGAATCTAAAAAGAAATGATACAAATGAACGTATTTATGAAAACAGAAGCAGGCTCACAGACTTAAGAGAATGAACTTATTTCAGGAGAGTTGATAAGTTTGAGATCAACATGTACACACTGCCATATTTAGAATGGATAACCAACAAGGGACTACGGTATAGCACAAGGAACTCTGCTCAATGGTATGCAGCAGACTTTGGAGGGAGAGGAGCCTTGGGAGAGAATGGATACATGTATATGGATGGCTGAGTCACGCTCCTATGCACCTGCAACTATCACAATACTGTTATTCGGCTACACTCTAATATAAAATAGAAGTTTTAAAACTATATGAGTTTTTCTCTAGTTGTATAGGGTGTGGGGTAAGCTTCTCAGGAGGTGAGAGTTTGCCCTTCAGACTTGAACGACAGGGAGTCAGCTGTGTGAACGTCTTGGAAGAAAAACATTCCAGGCAGAGGGGACTGTGAATGAAAACGTCCTGAGGCAGGAACACGCTTGAGGAAGAGAAAGAAGGCCCCAGGAGCTGGAACCAAGTGAGTGAGGGGGAGTGAGTGAAGGCTAAATGGAGCATGGTTTGCTAAACCAAAATAGCAAATCGGGACTTTATTCTGACTCCGGTAGAAAACCACTGGAGGATTTTAAGCAAGGGAGTCATCTAATAGCCAGCATCAAAGTGGTTCCCAGGGATCCTTGCTCCCTGGTATCCACATCCTCCCATGTGGAATAAGAGTCATGAACAGGCCAGGCTGTAAAAGACATTGAAGCTTCTGCCTTTCTCTCCTTTTCTCTGCTCACTCACTCCGGAGGAAGCCAGCTGCAGTGACATGAGAACAGTCAAGCAGCTCTAGGAGAGTTCCATGTGGTTAGGAACTGAAGCCTCCAGCCAACAGCCGTGGGCTTCAACCACCTTGGGCATGGATCCTCCAACCCCAGTCCAGCCTTCAGATGACAGCAGCCCAGGCTGATGAGAGGCTCTGAATCAGAACCACTCAGCTAAGCCAATTTCCAATCCCTGATCTTTAGGAACTGTGTGAGATAATTATTTCTTTTTTTATCTGAGGCTGCTAAATTCTGGAGTCGTTTGTTCTGCTGCAATCAGTAACTGATTCAAGTGGTATCACCTAATTTAGACTTTTTTGTAATTGAGTTGCTGGATGGACAAAGAAATTGGGAGGGTAAAGAGTAGAAACAGGAAAACATTGAGAAGATTTTTGTAGGTATTCATGTGGGTGTTGAATCAGCAAGGTTCTCACCAGGGGTGGTGAGAAATGGTTAGCTTTGGGGAAGCTGGTCAGATTTGCTGATGGCCTCCCTAATGAGGTTTGGGGTGTGAGGAACCACAGCTAACTCCCTTCTTTTCAGCCTGGGCAATTGGGTGGATGGAGGTGCAATTTACTAGAAGGAAATGAATCAGTTTGGAGAGGAAAATCTAGACTCCACTAGACACAAAATAAAGATTGCATTGAATGAGAAAAAGAGAAAGAATGAGAGACAGTTTAACCAGAGCAGTTTTTTTCCCCCCTGTCACTTACTGGCTACAAATGAGAACTGTCTCTGTTTCAATAAAAACACCTTCAGTCAGTACCTTGGAGCAGGCTTCCTTCTCCTCAATTAAGTAGAAGACAATTAAATTAGAGTCCAGTTTCGAGGAGTTCATTATGCCTCATCGAAAATGATAAATGACTCTTAGTGACCTCGTCACCTCACCAACTTGGTCCCACTTCGTTTTTCAAAGAGCTAATGAAACCGACGGATTTCTCCCTCCTCAGTAGTGGGGCCAACAAAAACAGCACACACCATGAAAGGCAAGGAAGCAGAGAAGGATGTGGAGAGAAAAAAGAGACAAAACTCACACTTGACATTTTGACAATTGGCCAAATGACTTTGAAGTGCAAGCGTAAAGAAAAAAAAACCCCATCCATTTACATATTGATTTCCAATCTTTCTATTGCCTTAATCCATCCCTGCCTGGCACACAGCACCAAGGGGTGTGTGTATGTTTGTGTATGTGTGTTGGGCCAGAGGAAGGCAGGCCTGCCCTTTTTTCTTTGGAAAAGGAGGGAGAGTGACGAAAAGGGAAGGGCAAATGATAATGGGAGATGTTTTGAAGTTGACAAAGACATCCATTACCTAAGCCAGAGTAAAGACTCAAGTTTCCATGCATAGCTAGGGAGGGACAAACCTGGCTCTGAAACCTGGAGGAGGCAGGAAGAAAGGGTTAGGAGTAGAGCTTTGGATGTGAACTTGAGTTCTGGCTCCCCCATATTCCAACAGTCTGGCCTTAAACAAGTTATTTAACCTCTCTGAGCCTCAGTTTCTTCATCTGTAATACAAGAAGGACCCTATTTTCACAGATTTGTTAAGATTAAGTGAGGTTATGCATGTCAGACACTTAGCTACTGCCAGGCATGGGATGGGCACTCAGGAGATATCAGGTAGGCTTGTTCTTTTATTCTGACTCTCAAGCCAATAGTTTTCCCACTGAATTATGTCTTATTTTATTCGGTGAACAAAAGTCTTCTGCTGGTTGAAAAGGTCTAGTTAAAATACATGATTTAGGACAGGATTCAGGAAACATGTTTTTTTTTTTTTTTTTAATAAAGGACCAGAGAGTATATATTTTAGGCTTTGCAGGCCATATGGTCTCTTTCAGAATTGTTCAGTTCTGCTATAGACAATATGTAAATGAATATGTGTGGGTATGTTTTAATAAAACTTTATTTACAAAAACAGGTGGCAGTTAACTGAACTTAGTCTCCCAACCCCTGATATTGGAGATGGGGTTTGGTAACAGTAATTTCAGATTTACTTGGTATAATAATACCTTTTGCATTGTTGATTTCTGTTTATACAGAAGTTTCCCAAGTGTTTGAAGGGACAGTGTTCATTTATCTTCACAGAAACCCTACAAAGTAGTAATAACAGCTGAAGTTTATTGAGTGCTTATTACATGCTGGGCACTGTGCTAAGCACGTTGCGAGCGTTGTGGGAAGCAGTAAAGTGACTGTGCATTGAATTCTAATGGCTGGAAGTTGAATCCTAGTTGAGTGGTCTCGGGCCAGTCACTTAACTTCTCGGTGCCTCAGTTTTCTCATTTGTGTGTGCATGCACGCTCAGTCGCTCAGCTGAGTTGGACTCTTTGGTCCTATGGACTGCAGCCTGCCAGATTCCTTTGTCCATGGGGTTTTCCCAGCAAGAATAGGGGAGTGGGTTGCCATTTCCTCCTCCAGGGGATCTTCCTGACCGAGGGATTGAACCTGTGTCTCCTGCACTGGCAGGAAGATTCTTTACACCGAGCCACCTTGGAAGCACTTTGTCATTTGCAAATGCCTTTAAATTTGTAAGGCTCTCCTCACAAGAGCATGTGGCAGATAGCAAGTGCTCTAGAAATGTTGACTAACTCAATCTTCACATCCACCTGGGAAAGAGTGACCAGTACTATTATCTCCAGTGGCAGGGAGTAAACTGAGGCACAGGAAAGGGAAGATCATCAGGTAGTTGTTTGGCCAAGACTGGAACAAGAACTGCGTGACTCCAAAGCTTTGTTCAGTTGGGACTGTACATCACTGCTCCCCCCAAGGGATGGTTATTATTGCCTTTTTATAGAGGAGGAAACTGAGGACCAGAGACCAAAAGTATCTACGTAAGCATGGGCAGTCAGTAAGCAGAAGCCAAGTCTTGCAACTTAATCTTTGACTCCTGGCCCAGGCTTGGTTCAGTGACCAAAGCCCTGTGTCCTCTTTCAGGGATCACAAAGTGTTCCAGGTCTAAAAATAACCGGGAGAGTAAACTCTGCACAAAAGCATGAAAGCCAGAGTCTATCAGTGAACCCAGGAGGAGGGGAAGGGACGATGGAGAGGGGAAGCAGAAGGAGAGGGGATTTAGTGTCTGGAGTGGAGAACTGATTTGCTTCAGGGACTGACACTCCCTCCATTGACCTGAGCTTGATGAAAGAAGGTGGCATTCCAATGACGATCATTAGCAGTAATCAACAAACTCTTGGGTATTTTCTGTGCCAGGCATGGAAGTTCTCACAGGCACTTTATTTAATTCTCCCAGCAAGTCTACAAAATAAGGTCCTGCCTCATGCTCACTACAGGTATGGGGAAGCCGAAGCACTGAAAGACACTTTGTCGCCCACAGAGTCACACGGTGAGGACCTGGCAGAGCCAGCATTTGAAACTGGATCAGACTGACTTCAAGCTTGTGCTCCGAGAACTCACGAATACTGTCATTCTTGTGCCATCCCCCAGGGGACATGGTCACACAGAGGTCTGGGGAGCCTGAGCATCTCCGCCCCTTCTCCTCCCCCTCACATTCTGACCCTCCCCATCTCTCCCTTCCCGTAACTTTCCCCGTATCCTCTCGCAGGTGGGAGCTTCTTGTGAGCACTGGTTGTGTGTGAGATTGGTGACTCCCTCTGATGCTGGGAAAGATTGAAGGCAGGAGGAGAAGGGGACGACAGAGGATGATATGGTTGAATGGCATCACCGGCTTGATGGACCTGAGTTTGAACAAGCTCCAGGAGTTGGTGATGGACAGGGAAGCCTGGGGGGCTGCAGTCCATAGGGTCGCAAAGAGTTGGACACGACTGAGTAACTGAACTGAACTGAACAGAGAGCTGCTTCGCCCAAAGGCAGGAAGGGCACACCCAGCATCTCCCTCTGTCCCATTCTGCTCTCTCTGCCTTCCTTTTGCGGGATCTGGTCCTTAACAAGCACCCTGCATGCCCAGCTCCATTTCAGCATCTGCTTGCAGAGAACCCGTCTTGGGACCCTTAGGGACTTGGTGAGGGCAAAGAGGTGAGGAAGATGATTAGCGAAGAAGTTAAAGATATAGGGGTATTTCCTGAAGGTAAACTTTATTTCCACAGAGCACAGAGGCTTTGGGAGGATGTGGTATAATGAGATTGGATCCAATAAGAGGAAGAAGTCCCAGGTGAGGATGACTTTGGGGATTTGACCTTCAGTGGCAATAGAACTAAACTGGGGAGAAGCTCCTGGGTGGTGGCTATGGGAACACTCAGGCACGTGGATTTTTTTTTTTTTCCTGTGTCCTTTAGGCCCCATGTCTCTTCATATCCTCCTAACATTTGCTCACTTCCCTGGTTGCTTAGTGGTAAAATTCTGTCTGCCAAATCTGTCTACCAAGCAGGAGACACGAGTTCCATCCCTGGATCACGAGGATCATTGGAGTAAGAAATGGCAACTCACTCCAGTATTCTTGTCTGGAAAATTCCATGGACAGAGGAGCCTGGCAGGCTACAGTCCATGGGGTCACAAGAAGTTGAGTACGACTGAGCATCTGAGCATAGGATGTCCCACAAGGGTGGTTTGATGTCTATTTGATGGCTTTTGACCGTAAGGGTTTCCATGACACAAGAAACCTGGTTTAACATTCAGAGTATCTCGTTTATTCATTTTTAATTTTTATTTTATATTGGAGCTTAGTTGATATTAAAAATGTTATGGTGGCTTTAGGTATACAGCAGAGTGATTCAGACTTATTTCACTTAGTATGAGAACGTTCATTTTATTTCATTCATGTCTCATGACAACATCAAGAAGGTGCTGTCATTTCTGCCAGTACACGGATGGGAAAACTGAGGCTTAGTCAGGAAGAATGACTTACTCGTGGTCATGGAATTGGTATAGTTGCAATTCAGTTCCAATTTTTTTTTTCCATTTATTTTTATTAGTTGGAGGCTAATTACTTTACAATATTGTAGTGGTTTTTGCCATACATTGACATGAATCAGCCATGGATTTACATGTGTTCCCCATCCTGAACCCCCCTCCCACCTCCCTCCCCATCCCATCCCTCTGGGTCTTCCCAGTGCACCAGCCCCAAGCACTTGTCTCATGCATCCAACCTGGACTGGCGACCTGTTTCACACTTGATAATATACATGTTTCGATGCTATTCTCTCGGATCATCCCACCCTCGCCTTACCCCATAGAGTCCAAAAGTCTGTTCTATGCATCTGTGTCTCTTTTTCTGTCTTGCATATAGGGTTATCGTTACCGTCTTTCTAAATTCCATATATATGTGTTAGTATACTGTATTGGTGTTTATCTTTCTGGCTTACTTCACTCTGTATAATGGGCTCCAGTTTTTTCCATCTCATTAGAATGGATTCAAATGAATTCTTTTTAATGGCTGAGTAATATTCCATTGTGTATATGTACCACAGCTTTCTTATCCATTCATTTGCTGATGGGCATCTAGGTTGCTTCCATGTCCTGACTATTATAAACAGTGCTGTGATGAACATTGGGGTGTACGTGTCTCTTTCAGATCTGGTTTCCTTGGCGTGTATGCCCAGGAGTGGGTCAATCCCAATTTTAAACTCCAGGCTCCAAATCTTATTCTGTGTCTTCTACATTTTCTGTGCTAGTCCCCACGTTGATATTTGCCCCCATAAGGACACTCAGACTTCTCAGAGCACTTGCCCTCATATCTGGTTCAGAAGTGTGGTCACTGTACTAATACTCAGTGTTCGTACTTCACAAGGGGTGTCATGTGCCTCTCCCGGAGGTCCCTGGCCTACTTTTGAGAACTTTCTTCCCCAATGAGAACTTTCCTGTAATCAAGCTTGTGATTAGGAATGGAGGGCAATTTTCTAGCTGGTTTGTGTTCCATGTCTTACAGAAAAGTCCTGGTGTGGCATATCTATTTTTATAGCCAGATTCTAGAAAGAGGTGGTATTAGCTTGATCTGAAATGCATGCAGTCTCTTTTCTGTTTAAATGTCAAACCGTAACCTCTGACACTGCAATCCAGAAGAAAAATGTCTCTGATCCTTTGACCTGTAAAAGAAGCACACTGTTTTCAGATTATAGCATTGAGGCTGTTGATGCTTGCCTGTAAATTAATACAGTAAAATGTTTATACTTCCAGAAGTCACTGGGGATCCTCTGCCCAAAAGGATGTCATTGCTTGGCTGTTTAAAATACATTCAGAATGACTTATTTTTTCCTGGAGGATAATCAATTTTTCCTATGACAGGAGGGCAAAATTAAATGCCTAAATTAACCCATGTCTCTGTCACCAATTATCTATTTTTAGTGAGATTTCATTGTTAGGGGAAAAAAGATATTATTTGAGACTCACTTTAACCTGAAAAAGGAGGATATTGGCTTGGGATGCTCTACCATCACTTCTCAAAAATATTCTTGACACTTGTCTGCTGGAATGGGATTGTGAGTGGAAAGAAGGGGTTATCTCTGGGGAAGAATTAGCACAGAGATCTCATCCAATTCAGAGAGGTGTCCAGCCACCAGGAGAGGATGTGGGAGAGAGCAGGAAAGCAGGTTGGGAAAGCGGGTCACAGCCCAGCCTGTTTCCTTCAGGACTTCATTTCTAGGATGAGGACTGGTGGCCCAGGAAATGTCCTGCAGGACGGATCCAGCCTGGGCAGAAGGAAGTTCACACGTACCAGGAGAAGATGAAAGCTGTGTTTGATTCTCGAGCATGCCTCTGCTGTTGGCCCAGGTGGCATTATTCATTTAGTGCCGTTCCCTACTTCGCAGGAAAAGCACAGCAGGCTTATAATGCTTGAGTTTTTAAACATTCAGAAGGCTGTGATGCTATAAATAAGCTTCCTGTGTCAGAGATTAAATCAACCAAGATGCCTGCCATGCCAACTGTATTTCTGCAACAACGTGTTTTCAACAGAAATCAAAATACTTGTTAATCCTCTCCTTCTGACGGGCTAATACGAGCCTTGAAAACCACAGTGAGAGCGACCAAGACAGTAAGTCGCAGAAGCATGTCTGCGTGGCTTGTCTGTGGGAGAAGATGGCAGCCATCCCTCGTTTTGGGAGTCTTTTGCCTGAATTCATGGAGTGGTGCTTCAGAATCAGGGCTGGGTTAGGCTGTTTTCAAGTCAGAAAACACTTGGCTACTGTGTTTTGGATACATCAACACAGAGGCTGCCTTTGGGTCAACTGATCACAAGACAGCAAACGGCTGTCTAACCCAATGTTCATTCCTCTTTCTTTTGGGAACACCAAAAGAAACACCTCGATTTTCTCTGGGAAATCATCCCTCACCCACTCTGAATCCATAGGGTTCTGTGTTGTTGCCCTTCAGTCACTAAATCATGTCCAAATCTTTGTGACCCCACGAACTACAGCACACCAGGCTTCCTTGTCCTTCACTATCTCCCTGAGTTTGCTCAAACTCATATCCATTGAGTCGGTGATGCCATCCAACCATCTCATCCTCTGCTGACCCCTTCTCCTTTCACCCTCAATCTTTCCCAGCATCAGGGTCTTTTCCAATGAATGAGCTCTTCACATCAGGTGGCAAACCAGAGGCAGGGCTAGGGTTAACCAGTCAGAACTGGCCATCTCTTCAGCCATGACAATTCATTCAGAGGTGGACCAGTGACCAAGGTGGGCTGCTTAGAGTAAATCTTGGAACTTGGCTGAAACTGGTGGGCAAGAGGAGCTATCTTTGTTAGTCTGGTTACAAACTTGGAGCCTCTGAGCTTCACTGTTGCGGCCTAATCCGAGAAGGAAGCGAACCCAGAGGAAAGTGGAAATAAGAGATGGAAAATATTTCTGGTGACATGATTTGAGCCCCTGGATTCAATCCTGCTTGAAGTGAGATGTATTTCTGGACTTTGTATGTTAGCACATTCTATACTTTTTCTTCAAGAGTGAGTTTTATTTCCATCACTTTGACATTGCAGTAGTCCTGATTAGTTCAGTGGTGCAGCTGAGTAACTCAGCCCAACTGGTCAATTCAGTGACAAAATGTGTTTATGGATTTTTCAACCTGTGGTTAGACTAGATTTATTCTAATTTACTGAGATTGGCGGGTTTGGCCACCAAGGCAGACTCAGGTCCAGTGAAAGAGGATACCCACAGAACCCCCAGCAGAGATAAAGGATGGCCTAAGAAGCTGGGTATGGAGAGTGGGCTGGGGACTGCGCCATCTTGGTGGGAGATTATCTCAAACCCCTGCCTCTAGGAAGAAGTAAACTTCAACCAGGGATGCAACCTTCTGGAATACCTTCAAGGAAATGGCAACGCATTCCAGTATTCTTATCTGGAAAATTCCATGGACAGAGGAGCTTGGCAGGCTACAGTCTACGGTATAACAAAGAGGCAAACATGACTGAGCATCTGAGCACAAGGATGTGATAAGATTATACCTTCTCCCTAGAAAGATTCACCTGTACTCTTTCCAACAAAGTTTTCTGTGTAATTTTGGGTGGCTCTTGGAATCACAGAAACCCAGTTACTAGCTTCTGGGGACTCCAGATCACACTTGAAGAACTGGCAGATGATTGCTCTTCAGCATTTTATACAATTTCTTGTCAGTGATACATATTTACTCATTAAGATATTTGAGGGCTTGTCCTGGGCACTGTAATTAACATTTAGTACTTACATACATAAATTACAGTGACCTATGGGACAGATGCTATCATCCCAGGTTTACAAACAAATAATCTGGGATGCCAAAGAGTTATGTAGCTTGCTCAAGGTCACAAAACTTACAAGTGAGCAAAATCCAGTCTACAAGACACAAGCAGCCATATTCTAAATCCCTTCAATGACTTTTATAAATTACTCTTTTAATGAGTCAAGATGCACACCAGTCCATAATGGTTTGAATCTTTATATCTAGCTTAAATGCAGTGTGATGCATTTAAGCCCATTGCTTCATGGAGGTGACTTGGGATTCCATTGGCTCCAATTCCAAATTAGACAAGTGACTTGTAGTAAATCAGTTAGTGTCAGAGACAGGTTCCTTATGTGGAAATTGTGGATGATACATTTGTGTGTATATGCATATATATATTTCCATTCTCCTTATTTTTAACAAATTTTGGAGAATTGCAAAAGGAAGAACATGCTTATAAAAACAAGCCACAGATGTAGAAAACTTACAGTTACCAAGGGGGAAAGGGAGGAGGGATAAATTGGGAGATTGGAATTGACATAGACACACTACTATATATAATATAACTAATAAAGAGCTACTGTATAGCCCAGGAAACTCTACTCAATACTCTATAATCACCTATATGGGAAAAGAATCTAAAAAAGAGTGATATATGTATAACTGATTCTCTCTGCTATACAGCAGTAATTAAAAATTATAAACCAATTATACTCCAATAAAAGTTTTTTTTTTTTTTTTTTTTAAACTCAACACAGAAATGGAAAGCAGCGAGTAGGTACAATGAGAAAACTCCCCTCGGTGACTCCTGCCTCTGCCATCTTACTTCCCAGAGGTGATCAGTTTTAAAGTTGGGTATGTGTTTTCTCAACCCTTTTCTATGGATTTGCAGTCTTCCCTCAACACATGTACAGAGTTTATTCTCAAACAAAAATAGAATCATATGTCTTGGCACCTTTCCATGTCAGTGGTACATACAGATCTGCTATAGTGTTTTTGATGGGCCACATTTAATCCATAGATATGGACATAAATGTTTGGCTTCATCATTCTCTGACTGATGGACATTTCCATTGCTTTCATTTTCTAAATTATTATTTTAAGCTCTACTGAAGTGAATGCCCTTGTCAAGACATCTTTGCTCACAGGACCAGATACTTCTATAAAACAAATCCCTAAAAGTAGAACTGCAGGGTCAAATGAGCTTCTGTATTTTAAAGCAAATGTAGGGGAGACCATTTTCTGGCCTTATTAGAGGGATTCCAGTGAAATATCCTAGAGCTTGCTAGGTTTAGCTCTTTTTCCTGTGCTTAGGAACATGTGGGCACAGGGACAAAGTACCTTCTTGGTTGCTCAGGTTGTCACACTCCTTTTGGAGCCTCTTTTATATTCAAGAGTTCATCTGAGTCCTGTCTTCCCTTGAGCGGCCCAGGGCTTATGTGTATCATGGCAGATTTGGAGCCAGTTTCCCAAGCTGTGCGCATCTCCCCTCTGAACACATGCTGCCCACCTGCAGACTCAGCTGGAGCTTGGGAGCTGCTGCCCAACCAGGAGTGACTGGTGGTACTCTCAGTGATGCCCATGGCCAAATTCTGAAACATCCCACAGTCACTGTCTGCTGAGTGCAAGGGGATCCTTAAGAAGAAGCTGCTTAAGACACTGATGCTGATAGTTTACAGCCTTTGATAAAGGGCTCATTGGTTCATTCCTTTAATAAATATCTTTTGAGTATCCACTGTGAGCCAAGCACTGTGATAGAAGTCTGGGATACAGTAGATCACGAAAAATGCATACAGCCCCCTACTCATGATGACTCTAACAATGTTACAGAGTAATACCCTCTTCTTCTGGCAATTTTGGACTTCTGTCTTGGAAACACCTTGAATGAAAGGTGCATTGGAAGGGTGATACCAGAATTAATCAACCTGAGGTGCAGTGAAGACAAACTTTCTTTGAAAAAAGCAAATAACATTCTACACTGTCATGGTAAGTCAGCAGGGTATTGGAATAGAGAACTAATCCCAATGATGTTAATCACTTTGACTCTATCTCCACCTCCTTCCCTCCCATTGAGTTACTTCCTCCACCCCTGCTGAGGGGACCACTTTACTCCTGGCACAGTTGATTGGACCAGCGTTGAACACATGACTCAAGCTCAGCCAATCAGATTCTTTCTTGGGGAAATGTAGCATCAGGACTCAGGTCAAGCTTTTCTAGGGCAGCTTAATTGAGAAGAATCTAAAAGGTAGAACCAAGCCCTGGCCCAAGTGCAAATGAAACAGAAGTGACAGAGAAAGAAAGAATGAAGGATGAGAATGAACTGGTAGAAGGAAAGAAGCAATGATGAAAAATGAAATCCCAGAAAGAGACAGAGAGCTGAGGATGGTAGCTCCTTTTATGTTAGAACCCCCTTCTTAGATGAAGAACACATCCTGTTTTTGGATTCCCTGAACCTTCTCTGAATCATTCCAATAAATCCTTGTTTTTTCTTGAGCTAACCTGAAGTTTCCTCTTTCGGATGACCAACCTCCATCTAGTTGAGACAATATTTGCTTCCTCCTTTGCTCTATTGAGAAAAAGAAGCTTCTTTTTGCTCTCTTCTTGAAAGCTACCCACTCCAGTATTCTTGCCTGGAAAATCCCATGGACAGAGGAGCCTGGCGGGCTGCAGTCCATGGGGTCACAAGGAGTCAGACACGACTAGGCAACTAACACTTTAACTGAAAGCTAAACAGATACTCCTTTGATTCTGTCTGCCATTTCTCCGATGCCCTGACTATCTTGGAAATGTGCTGAACTCCATCCTCAGAGTCTCCCTAAGGAAGGCTCAGCTTGAAGGACTCCTGAATCCATTTGTTCATCAATTAGGGAGCCCTGAAGGCAGATATTCTGTGGGTGGGATTTTCTGCACCGCTCTCTGCTAGGGAGAGATGGGAGACAGGATATACTCCCTGGGGAAGTTTCCCCAGAAATGTGGCCTCTTCTTGGAAGCCAATGAAGGCATAACTTGCTGTGCCAGTTGAAACCAGAATCACAATGTTAATTCAAGGCTAGACGCTTAAAATCAGTGAGAAAGTGAGGAAGCTCCCAAAGAATTTCTGATCACTATTAGGTCATGGGTGAGAACTGAAGGACAATGGGTCTGTCCAGAAAAAAATACCTCCTTTCAATGACTAGGAAAACCCAGAGTGATGAAATCAAATTCACATTTTTGCTTCAATTATAGACACATAAAATCCACGTGGATGCATACTAAGTCACTTCAGTTATGCCTGACTTCGTGACCCTATGGACTGTAGGCTACCAGGCTCCTCTGTCCATGGGGATTCTCCAGGCAAGAATATTAGAGGGGGTTGTCATGCCCTCCTCCGGCGGATCTTCTGGACCCAGTGATCAAACCTATGTCTTTTACATCTCCTACATTGGCAGGTGGGTTCTTACTATTAGCACCACCTGGGAAGCCCCATAAGATCCACAAACACACATTAAAGAATGTTGGATCACTGTGGTAAGAAGCACATACACATCAAACTGAGTGAAGGCGAGTGGCTTTCCTGGCTGAGTGAGTTAACAGTTCAGTTCAGCAACCCCAGGAGAACCTCTTGCTAAGATGAATCTCTCCTTTTCCCAAAAGCTTTGAAAGAAATGGAACTTAAGAATCTTGACAGAGGAATTTGTTGTGAAAGACACGTTAAAGTCATCTTCTCTTCTCCCCAGCCTTTACCGCCTTGTTCCCCAGGACCTGTCTATTGATATTACTGCCAGTTGCCAAAAGCCCTATCCATTCCCCATGAGGATCCAGCTCGGATGCCCATGCCCCCTGAGTTCCCAGCACCTCTAGGACTCCTTTGTGGGTTTTCTCACTCAAACCGGCATTTTGTGTGCAGTCCTGAGCAGCGGGGAATGCAGACTGGTATTAGGAGCAAATCTGGTTTCTTTCTTTGTCTTCCCTCCCCCCACCCCGCTTCTTTTAGATAGCCGCTTTCAGCTGTGTATAAATTAAGCACATTCTTGCGCTTTTGCAGGTCACATCTGGGATATTCTGGACACCTCTGGTATAAACTCTGAATTTATGAAACCTGTAATTTGCTGCTCCCAGCTTATAATGCCTGACATTGTCACTGTTTGCTTAGAGTTTTGGTATCTGATGTTCTTAATGTTAAGGTCAATTCTATTGATACTGGACTCTTTTGCCCTCATTTCTTTTCCTGTTGCATTTTTTTTTCAAGGCACACACAGAGAGGGTAACTCATCTTAATATCTTGTGTTCACAATTCTATTTAGCATGAAATCAGTAACTGACATATTAATTATAATAATCTGTTAAATATACTTTACCTACATGTTAATTATGGGAGACCATTCTCATTTATTTCTCTGGGTAGCCTATTAATTCAACCCAGATGGTACAGCTTTGTGAGACGGTAACACTGAGCATTTGCAGAATAAATCATGTTGCCAAGAGACAGCAGCAAAAACGTTATCACATCTGAATAAGCTTTAGTATGATATAACCAGGAGAGAAAAGTTACCTATTACTCACAGGCTGGAGCTTACTTAAAAACAGGATCAGTATACCAAATGGTTTTTTTAAAAACTGGGGGGAACATTTAATGTTTTTCTCCAAAAGGATAGAGTCTTTATTTAAGCCCAGTGCCCCATAGATAATTCCAAAAGGGGGAAAAGGAATCCTAATGCAGGGTGTTCATTATAAACTGAGGGGGGAGGGGGAAAGGCAGCTGTGCTTTTATTGGACATTCTGATGTCAAGCCTGGCTTCATTTGAGGAAGTGCTGAAATGCTTCTTCCCCCCTTTTCCATTTCCTTGCCTCCCTTTAATTTCTTCCTGGAAACAAATATACAGAGTTCTGGTCTCTGTCTCTTTGGAGCTCTCTAGTTTGGGCCAGATATATATATTTGTGTGGCTGGTTCATCTCTGAACAGGGATGATTTCAACGAGTAAGCTTGGAATTGTTCAAGCCGATGCTGGTATCATCTTTCTTGGGAAAATCTAGCTCCATTGACCAGAGATTCTTTTAGCTCAGCAATGCAGCTCAACAATTTAATTGGCACTCACTCATTATTTATTTCCAAGAAAAACTATGCTTGTTCTTATGAGCCAGTAGAGAGCAAGACTCGTGTGGGCTCTCCCTTCACAGAACTTACAAAGTTGAGGGAGGGAATTAGACAGAACACAGCATGGTTAAGATCCTGTTTGGAAGGCTGTGGTTGTCAGAGAGCATCGCAAAGACCCCCAACTCAAACTTAAAGAAGGCTTAGAGGAGGCTTCTCAGGGTGTGCTTTTATCACTTGCCCTTGAAGAGTGAGCTGGAGGTGGTCGAGTGGAAGTCTTAAGAATGATCCAGGTAGAGAAGAACAGTATCTACTGGGAGTGCATCACATCATTCATGGAACTGAAGGAAGTTGGTGCAAGTGGAATGCAAATTTAGAGAGTAAAGGGGGGCTGTGGAAGCTTTCAAGAGACGTGACTAGGTAGGCATGGAGGGGGAAATGATGACGATGAGGGTCTCTGTAACAGATGAAAAAAAATTCAGCCTTCTTCCTGAGGACAGTGAGCCCCATCAAAAGTTTGAGCATGTGGTGACAGGGTCAGACTTACATTTGGGGGATTTAATTTTGGAATTTGAAATTTCATTTTCATTCACCAAGGAGAGAGCAGTTAGTAGGCTCAAGCTGTTGTTAAAGCAAGAAATAGTGGTACCCTGAACCAGAAGACAGATAGGACTTTTTATCACCTTCTTATCCCTTTCAGCCCTGCCTATGTTCTGTCTCTTTCTCAAAGCCATTTCTGACATCTCCAGGTTTCACCAAGCTCTCCTTTCTTTAAGCTTCAATAACAATGCTTGGCCAACTGTTTTGTATCTGAAAACAAGCAAAAGCATTGCTTCTCCACTCCCATTAACACAGGTATGGGTGTATATATCTCTGCCACCACTCTAGGGGATGCCTTCTAACGTCACTTTGCCCCGTCTCTCTTCTGCCAACATGTGACTCAGAGTAACGTCTCCATTTGACCAGCTCATAGCTCATGATATTGTTGACTCCATATTAATTGTGATAACACTTTGTGATTGCCCCTTGATCACTCACTGTAACAACAGCGGTCCCCTCATTCTCTCTCATGCTCCTCTGCTCCTCTCCTTCATAACATTGGCCAGAATGTGCTATTGCAGGTTAATTTGATTTGCTTGCTTATTTGTGCTTTTCTCTGCCTCCCCCACTAGACTTTAAGTTCTATCAGGATGGAGGCCATGTCTGTTTTTCCTCATCATATTCTAAGCATGCAGCCCATGCCTGGTCCAGAGTCACTGTGCAACAGATAAACATTTCTTGAAGGGCTCTATTATTTTTCTAAAATTGAAGGCTTTTTAACTCTTAGTGGGGGGTGCACTTGGGTCTCAGACCGTATTTCAGATGCATGCTTTTAAGCTTAGAAGCAGAGATGAAACCTGGGGTGCAGAAATGGGGACTACCAGAGAAAAACGAAAAACAAAAAACAAAACGTGGCAGTGACCAGAAAAGAAACTTCTGTAGCAAGGATGAGAATTTATGTAAATGACTTGGGAACAGAATAAGCTTGTCAAACACTCTGGTGATTTACCTGAAGAGTGGGGACTGCAAAGTAGGGGAGAAATTCGGGGCACCCAATTAACAGCTCTAACAAGCAGATACATTTCCGAAGGACATGATTATTTTACTCATTTATTTGTTTAAAACATCCCAGTTGTCAAGGATTGTTCTATTTGTTTGTTTGTTAATTTTTTGGCCATGCCACTCAGCAGGCAGGACCTTCCCGGACCGGGGGTCAAAATTGTGCCCCCAGCACTGGAAGTGTGGAGTCCGAACTATTGGACTGCTGGGAAGTCCCCAACATGATTATTTTAGAATTGGCTTTGACTTTTTGATCTTGCCTTCTCTTGTTTTCTAAGAAACAACCTTCTTTGGTTCTTCCTTTCCATCTACCTACCTTCTTTGGTCCATGCATTCATCCAACACATGTTTCCTGAGTGTGTGAAACAGCCTCCGTTCTGGATTGTGCTAGAAAATGACTGTTGGGAGAGAGGGTGGGTAAGCCTTAGCATCCTAAGAGTGAAGCACACCTCTGCCCTGAGGGCCAGGGCAGAGGTCTCAGCAGAAAGGTTTCTGAGGAAAAGGCTGTGTTTAACCAGGTTTGGGCCCCCTCCCCCAACCCCACGGCCAGCTCCTCTTTCAAAAAAGATATCGAGAAAGGATGAGGGGCTGACACATCAGCTGAACCCTCTGAAATCACAGCTGAGCCCCACTCGTTGGATTGAACATCAACCAGAATCCCACATCCACGACATGGTTAAGAGGAACTTCTAGCTGGGGAATATAAAATTGTAAATGGCACAGATAACGTCAGTCTGAGTTACTGTTTTCAGAATGACACAGATGTTAGGATAAGGGAGCATAAATGGAAATTAAAGAGAAACAAATTCAGAACAGATGTCAGGAAGCATTTTTTTTTTTTTTTTCCTGCGGAGAATCACAAATGTGTGGAATGGCCTACCAGGCTTGATTGTTAAGGCAAAGACACAGGGGACATTCGAGAACTGATCAGATGGCATCACGGGGGAATTAAGCAGTAAAAGAGGAAATGAGCGTGCATACGGCGACTGGCTTTCAGCTAATCCTCCACACTGTCCGTGCTCCGATGCTCCTGGTGCTTACATACTTACCTTGGATAAACGCACAGAATTTCTCCGCTTTCAGTTTTCACAGATTGCACCAATCTCAAAATAGTGATTTTCACATCATAAAGATGACATTGGCAGGGTGTGGGGATGGGAGAGAGAGAGAGACAGAGGCAGACAGAAACAGAGAGACACAGAGAGGAACACACACAGACACAGAGAGACAGACAGACAGACCGAGAAAGAGACATAGAGACACAGAGACATAGAGACACAGAGACAGAGATGGAGCTCTTTTGCCTGCAGTTATATTTTTTGGAGGGAGGATATAGTTGTTCATGAATTGTGCACTGAAAATGAGTGTTTAAAATGTATGCATCTGTCTAACACTCAAGAGTAGGGTATGATCATAAACCAGCCATTGCCCCATGGAGCTGGAGTTTTCATTCTCACCGAGCAACGACATGCCCACCAAGGGGCCACTGGAGAAGCCCTCCAAGACTTTCTCTGCTTTTGCTCCCCACCTAGCTAATAGCCTCATGCTGCCCAAATCTTTTTTTTTTTTAATTGATGTAGAGTTGATTTACAATGTTGTGTTAGTTTCACCCAAGTCCTTTAAAAATATTGTATGTGGGAGAAGAGGAAGTTGAGCTTTTGACAGCTACTTACTGTAAGGAATCTGAACCATGGATGGGGTGCCTGAAAACCCTGTGACCACTTGTCTTGCTTTCCTTGTGCATTCAGAGCAGCCCTGGACAGACTGTAACCAGGTACCCCATTCAAGGGGAATCACTTGGGGGATATAGTTTATGATAATAGGGAAAGAAAAAGAGGAGAGCGATGATTCTGTGCCCCAAGGGAAGGCAGTTGAGGATAAAAAGAAGAGTAAAACCTCATTAATCTGGACCCTGCTAATTTAGAATGTATGAATAATTCAGACCCTCTGGCTGGGCTGAAGTTTACCTTGGTACCAGATATGGAAAAAAGGGTTTGCTAAGCAAATTAATAGTGTAAACAAAATCGAGGGTAGGGAATATATAACCTGTTTAAGAGAACAAACTGTTTTCACATACTTAGTTAGAACCATCTGCATAAGAACAATGCATAGGTCAATTATAAGTAATCTGGTTTACTCATTAATCTTGGTCTGCTGGGTACCTATACTTAGGAAAATTTTCTCAGCCTTAGAGGGAGCCAATAGAATCCTTTAAAGTTCATATTTAAGGCATTTGGCTGATTTATGTTGCCTTTCTGTTCATAGTTTATTTCATTTTGTTAAGACTGTAAAGACCTCTTGACCAACCTTTCTTGTCTCTACCGTTTACCTTTAAGGCTGTAGATTTAGGATGATGGAATGATTAATTTGTAGAACACAGTCCTGAGTAGTGTCAGCAGCAGGGACGGTAAAGAAAGCTCATTTTGGCAGCTTCACGGTTGCTTAGTAAGACTGAGGAGTCAAGGGTTGGAAGACCTGGATTCTCATCTGGCTTCTTCTAGTAAATACCCACTGGGCTTGGGCACACCATTTATTCTCTTTGGGTCTCAGTTTCCACATCTATAAAATGGGATAAGATGAAGGATATCTAAAGATTTCTGCAACTCAATGATTCCATCATCATCATTTATCTTCTCTGAGACAACTTCTCACCAGTAAAAAAAAAAAAAAGAGTAATTCTCATGTTGATTTGATAATCAAATTGCCGAGTATAATGTAAGCAATGCCTAAGAAAAGAGTAAGTCACTCTGGAGAAATGGTGGTCATGTCTCTGCTGCTGTCATATCCTAAGGACAAATTTCGTCACCTTCTCTTTGGCACATTCTGACTTTCTCTTCTCCTTCCTCATCCTTGGACTTAATAACAATTTACTACCAGGTATAGTGGTGCTTTCCATCAACCCCACCCTTCCCCCACCCTCGTCTGTTCAGCCTGCTGGTGAAAATGGAAGTGCTATTTGCTCAGCAGTGTATGACTCTGTGACCCCATGAACTGTAGCCTGCCAGGCTCTTCTGTCTATGAAATTCTCCAGGCAAGAATACTGGAGTGGGTAGCCACTCCCTTCTCCAGGGGATCTTCCCAACCCAGGGACTGAACCCAGCACTCATGCATTGCAGGCAGATTCTGTACAGTCTGAGCCAGCAGGGTACTTCATCAAATGCAAGATGCAGAAGCATTGTATTCAGCAGACCAAAGAGCAGAGAATTGGAACAGTGGAAGAAGGAGATGGCTTTCCCTCAACTAAAGATCTTGTTGCCACTTCATAGTCACCCTCAAACAAACACTCTCATATGTGAGTTGTGCCCATTTGAATTCTAAAGCTGAAGGTCCACACAGCAGGCAACTGGTGTAAGTTGACTTTAGATTTCAGTTCGTATCACTCTCTGGTCCCACCAGTAAAGCAAATGGATCGATGAAATGCTGATTTTATATACAATTTCCATTTAAGTGATTCTTAAATAATGCCTGGTCAATGAACATTCAAAGCCTTTGCTGCCTAAACAAATCATCACCTTGCCCTTTTCAGATGTGGACTCAGAGACCAAAGCCATGAAGGGTTTCCTTCTCTGTAGCTGGCTGAAGACACTTCTCTCCTTGAACATGTCTTTGACATATAGAACTCAGCAACAGAATAGCTTCAGAGATTTGCTAAAATCATATGTAAATCTCATTGGAATATACTGTGTACAGATTAAGGGCTTTCTATAGAAAATGAGAGAAGGCTGAGAGAAAAATGTTGTGGGTGCCATAAGTAGTTTTGTGGGGTGAGGGGTTTTGATCAGAGCCTGCATAGTCTTGTAACATCTTCTCTGCATTGCAGGGGCTGTTCGTGTGACTTTTATTTAAATGAACTCATTATGTTTGGAAAGACAGCTTCCTCGGAATCACAAACTTTGGTTAACAGAATGTTTTGGTGAGGTCATTTGACATCCTTGAAAACAAATCCAAATGGATATAATGCCCTGTGCTATTGCTGTTGTCACATTCATTGTGTTTCTAACATTTGTCGGTAAAGCCTTATTTTATTTCTCTTTTTTATCGACTGCTTTCCGTGAGCTCCATCCTGTGACAAGTGCTGTAAGTTTTGCAGAAAAATATGTAGTCCCCTACCTTCCCAGGAGTGAACGCTCTTAATGAGGAGCAAATGTAGAGATTAAAGGTTGCAAAATGGTAGATGTGGCCAGCAGATGTAATTTGTTTGCCATATAGTGTCTTGCCATAAATAAATAAGCATCTAAAATAAAGACTAAAATTGGATTTTGTTGCCAACACTTAGAAATGGGGATGTTTTCACTTGAAAACTGAGAGTTCAGGCTTCTCTTGGAAAATATCAGAGGACTTAGAAACACAGATGCCACACTGTCATGGCAACAACCAGCTGGACTTGAGTGGCCGCTACTTCCTTTTATTGAAAAATTCACTCTCCAGTTCATCACAATTCCCACCACTCTTAATCCAGCCTCATTTGCCTTGCTTCAGTAGGCATCTGTCTTTACAACCCTTGGAATAGTTACATAAGACAAACACACAAATACCAATGCAAGCCAGGATATGACTCCATGATCCAACAAATGGTACAGATGAAGACTGTGGGTGGAATGACAAGATGATTAAAGACTCTGTGACCTCATTACCTAGAAATCCTGGTTCGTGATTGGTTTGGAATATGTCTTGCAAAATGACAAATAATTATGAACAAAAATCTTCAAATGCCTTGAACAAATAAGTGAGAGAAGCATCAATGTTATGCCTGTGATAATGTTGCTTTTAGTATACTTTGGTAAGACAGGAGGAGTAGCATTACAACTATGATTAATTCAGTCATAATCCCCATGGGAAATGTGTTCGAATGTGAGTGACTTCCACTGTGCAGTATTAGAAGGAGAGGCCGAGGCTTTTTGATTAATAAATACCTGTGTGATTTGGAAGACTGACCCAAGTAGAGCTACTGGACGGACACCTGCCTTGTTTTTTAATGGCTGGTAGGATCCCAAGATTCAGTTGTGAATAAGAAGTGAGCACAAGATGGTCAACAGGGTGACATATGGCCAGGAGAACAAGTCAGGGGATGATGAAGAAAGAACTGGTACATCTGTCAGTTAAGATGACCATTAAGGTAAATAGCAGTTTGGGTTGTGTTTTTCCATCTGCGCATGTTTCATTTCTTTTTTTCTGGAAACAACAGGATGTCTTAGTTTATTGGAGTATGACTGTTACAGTGTTGTGTTAGTTTCTGCTGTAAAGCGAAGTGAATCAGCTGTATGTAGACATTCAGCCCTCCCTCCCGAGCCTCCCTCTCGCCCGACCCCCGGCCCGTCCGTCTAGGTCATCACAGAGCACCAAGCCAGCTCCCTGCTCTATACCATAGGCTCCCAGTAGCTGTCTATTTTAGACATGGTAGTGTACGCTGTTGTGGTGGTGGTGGTGTACTCACTCTATCATGTTAGACTCTTTGTGACCCCTTGGATTGAAGCCCTCCAGGCTCCACTGTCCAGGGAATTTTCCAGGCAAGAATACTGGAGTGGGTTGCCATTTCCTTCTCACCAAGGGATCTTCCCAACCCAGGGATTGAACTCTCTTCTCCAGCTTCACAGGCGGATGATTTACCATTGAACCACCTGGGAAGCTTGGTAGTATACATGTGCCAAACCTAATCTTCCAGTTCATCTCAGCCTCCCCTCCCCCTCACTGTGTCCACACATCCATTCCCTACATCTGTATCTCTGTTCCTGACCTGGAACTAGGTTCATCTGTACCATTTTTCTAGGTTCCCACTTTAATTCATGTGATTCAGATGGGCTGACTCTACACTTGGTCCCACGAGTGGGCACATAATTCAGACTTGACATTGGAGAGTGTTCATGTCCTCTTCCCCGATTATTTCAGGCATAGGCATGTGACCCAAGCTGGGGCATTCAACGCTATCCTTGATAATTTGGCTGGCACTACTGGGAAAGTATTCTTTTTGCTGGGGTTTAGTAGCTGTTGGGACAGCAGCTGGGAACTGTAGGAGGCCATCCTTACAGTCACTGTCGAGGCTCCATTGTTGGCTGTTGTTGTCTAATCATTGTCATGTTTGACTCTTTGCGACGTCAAGGACTGTAGCCCACCAGGCTCCTCTGTCCATGGGATGTCCCAGGCAAGACTACTAGAGTTGGTTGCCATTCCCTTCTCCAGGGGATCTTCCTGACCCAGGGATTGAACCCCCATCTCCTGCATTGGCAAGCGGATTCTTTACTGCTGAGCCACCAGGGAAGCCCTTAGGAAGCTCTGCCCAAGACTAAACTCAATGGATGAAAGAGAGAGATGGATCTTGTTGGTGCTCCTTGATCAGCCATGCCTACCCAACACAGCTGTAGCTCTTGGTCTCTGCTTCAGCAGTGCTTTGTCTCTGACAAATCAAGAAAATTCTTACTCTTTGGTCCAGGTATTGCATTTTGAAGCTCAGTTTCCCTCTGCAGAACTAACCCCTGGGCTTCTTTAACCTGGAGACCTTCTAACCCCTTTTATTCACAAGATGTGTCCCCTCCTCTTTCCTTCTCAAATGGCCATGGGGCAGGAATTCCAGCTCACGGTTAATAGGCAAACACTGCCCTTCCAGCAGAGACTGCAGTCACTGGTCTAGAAAACCTTTCGAACATTTCAGAATCCCACTCTCCTTTTTTGCTATAAATGGAAGGAACAATGGGAAGAGAAAGCATTCTGGAGGCAAACAAGGCAGAAGAAAAACTGCCTTTCTGACACTTACACCACTTGGATCTTAGGTGAGTTACTGAAATGCTCTGAATCTCAGTTCCTAAATCTGTAATACGAGAATAATGTAACTACTCCATAGGGTTGTAGTAAGGATTAAAGGATTAAATGAGATAATGGGTGTAAAGTCCTCAGCACATAAATGGTGCTTGTGAAAGTTATTTAGTGGATGAGGGATTGAGAAACAGCACAGCACTGTGGCTAATAGCACAGCTTCTGGAGTCCAGGCATCTGGGTTCTCATTCCGTCTTCACTTCTTAGCATCTTTAGGACTCAGTGTCCTCAGGTATAAATGGGAATAATAGCAATAATAAATTTATTGCTTTGCAAAGTTATTATATGAAATAAACGATTTAATGGATTCAAAGCATGTAGTGTCAGATACACAGCGAGCAGTCAAATGTCTTCAAGTAATTATAAGTATTCTTATAGCTCTCATATTTAGTAACATGCCTGATGTCTTTAAAAATGTGAAGCAGATCACTTAAAAAATCCCTTGTCTATACAACAAAGTTGTTTTCAGTAACAATTATGTAATAGTGAATGATGTTACAGTAATTGCTATATTTTGATCTGTCCTTTAGCTTTGGAACAAGTAATAAGCAATTTTAAAAGAGTATATTTCAATTTAAAAGACATTATTTCAATTCAGTAAAATATTTTTCAGATGGATTAAACATTACTTTTACCCAAGAAAATACCTAGCTGTTTGTCTTGTGTCACTATTTTAAACAGAAAATGACAGTAACTCAAATTCCTCATCTTTATATTCACCATTATTGTTTATTTTGAATCTACTAGATAAGTACAGGGATATGTCACACATCAGGGGTTAGAGACACACACATTATGTTAGCATCAGGCCCAAGCAATTCTGAACCTTTGTGGAATTATTCTATTGAGACATATCTGGAGCTGAGTCCTGGTGCAATGGGGATCCACTGCATACCTGGGAGTTGCCTGAATTATTTCGAATATAGAATGAAATATTTATTAAGGCATAAGTAATAAAAATGTGCTAACTTGAAGCATATATATGTATATACATATATATATATATCTCAAGCTATTTTTCTATGAAACAATAAGTGGAAGAAGGCATGAAAGTGAAAGAAAGTGAAAGTCGCTCAGTCGTGTCTGACTCTGCACCCCCATGGACTATACAGTTCGTGGAATTCTCCAGGCCAGAATACTGGAGTGGGTAGCCCTTCCTTTCTCCAGAAGATCTTCCCAACCCAGGGATCAAACCCAGGTCTCCCACATTACAGGTGAATTCTTTACAAGCTGTGTCACCAGGGAAGCCC
Organism: Cervus canadensis; assembly: GCF_019320065.1. Lineage (NCBI taxonomy): Eukaryota > Metazoa > Chordata > Mammalia > Artiodactyla > Cervidae > Cervus > Cervus canadensis. The sequence continues at coordinate 44,329,980 of NC_057403.1, forward strand.
TGAAGAAGGCACAAATAAACAGAGAGAAACTTTGTGTTCATGGATTAGAAGAATTAATAGTACTAAAATGTCTATACTACCTAAAGTGATCTTCAGATTTAATGCAATCCTTATGAAAATTAAAAAGACTTTTTTTTTACAGAAATTAAAAAAAATAGTCCTAAAATTCAAGTGAAATTACAGAAGACTCCAAATAGTCAAAGTTATCTTGAGCAAAAATAAGAAAACTGGAAGCATCACATTATCTGATTTTGAAATATACCTCAAAGCTGCAGTAATCCAGAGAGTATAGTACTGGCATAAAAATAGACACACAGGCCAATGGAACATAAAGACAGTCCCGAAATAAATCCATGCATTTAACCAAGGACACACAATGGATAGAGAACAATCTCGTCAATAGTGTTGCGTTATCCACTTGCAGAAGAGTGAAACTGACTTCTTACATTACTCCTTATACCAAAATGAATTCAAAATGGATGAAACACTTACATGGAAGACCTAAAACTATAAAACTACTAGAAGAAAAAACAGGAGAAATTGCCTGGACATTGATCTAGGTAATGACTTTTTTGGATATGACCCCAGAAGCACAGGCAACACAACCAAAAAATAGACAAGTGGGATCGCAGCAAGCTGAAAAGCTTATGCACAGCAAAGGGAACAATCAGCAGAGTGAAAAGACAGCCTGTGAAATGGGAGAAAATATTTGCAAACCATGCATCTGATAACGGATTAGTATCCAAAATATACAAGGAATTCAAACAGCTATGTAGCAAGGAAACAACTCAATTAAAAGTGGGCAAGGGATGTGAATAAACATTTCCCAAGAGATGACATAGCAAATGGCCAAAAGTATATCAGTTAAAGAGAGACAAAGCCTCCCCTGGTAGCTCAGTCGGTAAAGAAACTGCCTGCAGTGCAGGAGACCCAGGTTCAATCCCTGGGTACAGAAGATCCCCTGGAAAAGGAAATGGCAACCCGCTCCAGTATTCTTGCCTGGAGAACTCCATGGACAGAGGAGCCTGGTGGGCTACAGCCCATGGGGTCACAGGAGTCAGACATGGCTTAGTGACTGAACCACCACCAAAGAGAAGCAAAGCAGATAATTTGTTAACTAGCTAAGAGGCTGTTGGAGTAATCCAAACAAAAGATAATGGTAACCTAGGAAAGTGTAATGGCAGTGATCTGACCATGAGAAGGTAGCTTGGGAAATATTTAGAAAATAGAATTGATGTGGGATGAAGGACTGGTAAGCATCAAGAATGGCTCCTAGGAGTCTGACTCTAACAGTGGGTGAACCATGGTGCCCTGGACTGATAAGGAACACAGGAGGAGTTTGTCTGTGGTGAGTTTGAAATGTCTGTGAGACATTCAGGTGGTAGTATCTAGAAGGCTTAGGTGCACGCCAAATCCTCAGCAATGCAGGAGACACAGGAGATGCAGGAAGATCCCTGGGTCGGGAAGATCCGCTGGAGAAGGAAACGGCAATCCACTCCAGTGTTCTTGCCTGGAGAATCCCATGGACAGAGGAGTCTGGTGGGCTACAGTCCATGGGGTTGCAAACAGTCAGACATAACCAAGCACGTGGCACGTTTAGGTGCACACATCTGAAGCTGAGGAGAGTGATCTTGGCTGGAGAGTTATCCATACACTAGCATTAAACCGGTGGAAGCAGGGAGACCAGATGGAATTGACTGGAGCATGCAGTCCCAGAGAGAGGGGGCCGAGACAGAAACGCACAGAACAAAGTCTTGATGGGATGGGTATACTGCATTGGGAGGAGTGGGAACACTGTAAGCAAATTTCTTTCCACTTTTCTCTAAGGGTCACCAGCCCTAGTATGGACAAGCACTTGGGATTATTTTTGTTAAGTGCAACTTTCAGTTACTACCTCTCCAGAGAGACATGAGAAATCTCTTCTTGAAGGCTTGCTGCAGTTACATAAGCATAAGATAACTAGGTACTCCCTGGAGCAAATGCTGCAGGATTCCTTTTGGCCTGACAGAAACTGCCCATCTTAAAGAACTAATGGGGGGATGGAGAGAGGGGTTTGCCATGGGGACCATCGAGTTTCTTGGGAGAAAGAGCCATACTCTGCCTCATAGACACAACTCCCTATTACAATGTTACTAGAACCTGCCTGATAGACCAGGGTAATTCAACATGAGGTTCATAGGCCAGCACAAACTCATCATGAGGCAAGATCTCCGATGGTCTCAGTGTTTTGTTTACACATATATCCTGCACAGTCTGATGCGATTGTGTAGAACGGATGTTCAAGAGCGACACTATCTCCTTGTGGCAAGGGTATTGATGACAGCCCTGGGAGGTTATCTGACTTTCCAACATGTTCAAATAAGCCCCTGCCTTTCATGAAGAACAAATGTTAGGTCTTTAGAGGTAATACTGGATTGCCTACTAATATAGGCAGATGATAGATTAAGTAATTTTTGGCACAGGAAAGAGATTACTGTTACTGCATTTGAATCCCAAACAGATGAAAAGGTCATTGAACATGAAAACCCTCATGAGGACATTTTTCAAGATCATTTACCTGTATATTCTTCCTACCCCCATGCAACCCTAGTTCTTCCTACTCTGAAATGGAAATCTGGGAAAATTTTTAGTTAGCCAGTATAAGAAACACTTACATATACCTGGAGATTTGTGGCAAACTTTCTTTGTCCTTAAATGAGTCTGACTGTGCTTTAGAGTAATTTTTTCCTTCTCAGTATGTGATCCTTGAACATTTTGTAGGTATCATCAGGCTGTATAGGTCTCTATATAGGCTATATTTCTGTATGCTGTCTAGAAGCATAAAACAGTGGGTGGAAAGAGGTGTCTGAGAGACATGGGTTGACAAGTGAAGACACAGCTTCAATTAGTGGCCCACCTCCTTTTTATAAATCTCCTTAATCAGTTGAAAATAACTTTCTAGTCTGACTTTTTCCCATTTTTCCATGTAATGGAACATGGTCGTGGGTTTCTGAATTCATTATGAAACTATATGATGGCAAAAGGATGCTTAGTTATAAATACACAGGAAGCAATATTAATTCATATTTATTCATTGAAAAACTCAAGGATCTTTTTTTATGTACTTCTTCAAGAAGTATGAAATTTTTTCTTTGATTTAGGGAAAGTAATTAGGAGAAATGCAATAGTTAAATTTAATGAATTTCCTTCTTTCCTTTGGGTGCCTGTCATTTGAACATTCTCATTTATTTCTATTAAAATTTTTAAAAGTGTCCCTTAATTGCCTTTGTCAGTAGTTATTATATTCAAGATTTCTATTAGTTTTTAAATGTCCCATTTCATTTCCTTCATTTTTCTCATTAAAGAGATTGGCTCAGAAAATGAATTCAATTCAGTAGCCAACAATTGCCCATCCATTGTCGATTCTACTAATAAATCGTATTTTGGTTCTTTAGTACTCTTGAGATGCCAACGAGGATCTTGAAAAACCAAGGTTGATGGGAAAAAAAATTATCTTCTACAGTGGCTTTTAGAGGAGATTGAAGACCTTAAAGAAACACATTTAAAAACAGTTTTGTGGCACAATTAATGCAGTAACTTAAGATTAACATTATTTATTTATATATTTAGGCCCTGTCTGTCTTGGTTGACAAACATTTTTTGAAACAACTTAAAAAAATAGAAGAAATAAAGTAAAAATAAGGGCCTTGAAATACAGACCAAGGGATAAGAACTGAAGGAAAATTAAAATGAATAAGCCACTTTTTAACATAATATAGTTTTTAAAAGTAGGCTGGATCAAGGAATTATGTCTCTGTGTCCATGAGTTTTCCTCCACTGGACTTTTGTTGAGTAATGGTACAGCAAAAGAACCTGAAGACTGGGCTAAGAAAGGAAAATGAAATCACCCACAATCGCTTCAGTCGTGTCTGACTCTTTGTGACACCATGGACTGTGGCCCTCCAGGCTCTTCTGTCCATGGGATTCTCCAGGCAAGAATACTGGAGTGGGTTGCCATTCCTGCTCCAGAGAATCTTCCCGGCCAAGAGTTCGAACCCATGTCTCTTGTATCTCCTGCATTGGCAGGCAGGTTCTTTTACCACTAGCACCACCTGGGAAGCCCATTCGACCCTCAAGACAACTGAAATCAGAGGAAGACTAAAGCCAACTTAATTACAATCCAGCTATCACTCATTTTAATTCTTGATTGAGTCAAGGTGTTCAGCCCCAATTTCTCTTACAATGGAAAACTAATATTGACTTACATCTCTAATATCTTTTATATGAATGTCTGACATATAATAAAAATATGATACATGAAAAGGAGAAGAAAGGTGGGATCCCTAATCAAGAGAATAATTAGCCAATAGAAACAGGCTCCCTCATACAACTTTCATGCATTGTGGCTAGAAATGGAAAATGTTGCAATTCTGGAAAGCTTTAGTCCTTTCTTATACAATTAAATATAGTTACTTGAGCTTTCCAGGTGGTGCTAATGACAAAGAACCCGCCTGACCATGCAGAAGACTCCTGCCCATGCAGGAGATCCAGGATCAATCTCTGGGTCTGGAAGATCGCCTGGAGGAGAGCATGGCAATCCACTCCAGTGTTCTCACCTGGAGGATCCCATGAACAGAGAAACCTGGCAGGCTACAGTCCACAGGTTTGTAAGGAGTCAGAAACAACTGAAGCAGCCTAGCACATATGCACATAGTTACTTATCATCAAACCTAGCAATTCCACTCTCAGATATTTATTCAGGACAGATGAAAACAAATGTCTCAACAGAGATCAAAAACATCCATAGCAGGAAAATCTAGAAACAATGCCAATCTCCAAAAGGTAAAAGGATAAACAAGTTCTTCAGGCTGAGGGGAATGTTTGCAGTTAGAACAGAACTGCAAGAAGGAACAATAAGCTCTTAAAAACGTGCATGTATGAATACATGTAAAAGATTATTGACTGCTTAAAGGAACAATAACACTAGCTTATGGTGTTTATAAATGTGACACATGAAGAAAATATAAAACCATGATAACCTAAAGGATAGAGGGTAAATCAATTACAAGTTTATAAGTTTAAAGTTAAATAAACTGGTATTGACTCTCCTGAAATATGGCAAAATGTGAAGTATTAACTGTTTTCAAAATAATTTTTTCCACTGAAGAATCCATTCTTATTCCTCAGGAGAAAGAAAAATGTTCTTGTGAGGCCTAAAATTAAATTTTAACTTGCCATTTATAGGTGGGACATTGAATGTAGTGTGTGATGTACTCAAAAACATCCCAGTAAGAAATGTAGTAACTTTGCTTAGCAGTTTCTTAAAGCATCTCATAGTATAATCCAAGAGTGTATTATCAGGGCATGGCTGGGTGAAGACTATTCTGTTGGTGGAAGTACAATGTGATTTATCACTCAAATTGAAATCATTATCTGATTGGTCAGAAGATTGTTTCTCCCAAACCTTAATCTCACATTAATATCTTGAAATGACATTCATGAACATATTTGGACAGTCATTTACATAATGATATACCAATAGTCACCTTAAATGTAATATGTTTAGAACATGATCACCTTAAATGTAAATGAGCTAAACCCAAGAATTAAAAGGCAGAGATTGACAAGTGGATTTTAAAGCACCATCTGGTAGATATAATCTATAAGAAACTCATTTCAAATACTTAACATTAGTAAAAATTTGAAACAACAAAAAGCAAGCAAAACTATACCTTTTTCAAGTCAGGAAAAATCATCCACGGTATTTGTAAAGTGATTTAGTAAGTTTCTTACCAAAAGCTAAAACCCGAATAAAAATGAAAACAACATAAGCACTGGCTGACTGGAATTACTGTTCCTTTCTCAGCAGCTTGTACGTTGTGTGTGTTCACTATGTGAGTATTTTGGGTCAAATTGTGATCTTTTTTCAATGTATATGACTCACAGACTTCAGTAATTCAATTCAGTTTAGCTCTGCAATTGACCCAATTCAGTTATTAAGACAAGGGTTGAAAATGCTGCCTTTTGAACAGGACGCTAACTTCCTCATTCTCAGAAACATGGTTCTCATCAAAACAAAACCTTAATAATCTAGAGGAAAGCACTTATATTTTTGAATAAAACAAGAGAAAAGCTAAACTTAAACAGAATTCAGGTCTATGTGTACACAGTGAGATACTTTTATCTCTTTATCACTGCTACAGAAAAAATACTTGCATCAACAACTTTTAATATTTTAACTTCCTTTACCTTTTGATGCTGAAAAGAATCTTTTAGGTATCTTTCCCTTTCTCTTCCATGAATTTTTGAGCAGTGGAAGGGTTTATATTACTAGGACAACAGAGAATATTCAATCAACATGTTACTTAAGGATAGAAATAGAAGTTTACATAATTAAGAAGTTTGCCTAATCTTAATACTAAAAACTGATAAAATAACACAAAATAAGAAAAAAAATCTTGGTTTGGAATATAAATGCTATAATCCTGAATAATATATTAGCAAATATAATATCTCAGGCTCAAATCAGGTGATTAGAAAATCTCTTAGCATGAATTGACATATATATATAATCACTTATGACCCCATTCAGGTTGACGAGAAGAGTCCTATGAGTTGGGGTTGACAGAATATTGTTTTTTTCATTGTAAAAAAAGAAGCCCAAACACTTTGAGGTAGTTAGATATTCTGAGTAATGGGATATAATACTGTCTGCTTACTGCTTTTCTGGTTTTATATTGCTGCAGTAAATTATGGGCAACTTTATGATGGGATTCTTGATTTACTTTTAAAAAAGACATCAGCTTTATTATTTATTAATTTTAACAGATTTCTTCCATAAGCACTCTATAAATATTAACTTATCTGATAGATTATAAAGATCTTGTGAAAGTGAAAAAACATTATGTCTGATGTATGGTGATGATTTGACAACATCCTCTTTTTATGTTGTTTGTTCTTTATTGTTTTTGATAGCAAAAACTGCAATTAATTAACAGCATGTCAGTGTAAGAGAAAGATGTAGTATTAATGTAAGTGAGTTTTAGATCCTTCTAGGAATACATAATCATTCTGTGTAGAAGTTTATAGTAGTATAGTTTTGAAGTTTTCCTAAATTAAAAATTACTAAAAATTTTTTTAAATTTACTACTAGAAATTATTTTCATTAGAATCAAAGTTTTCGTGATTAAACTAGGGAAATGACCAGTGCCACTTAGACACAAGGTCTTTTTAAAATGAGATACATCTGGGTCTTTATGTCTTCAAGAAGACATCCTCAATATACAAATATTAATTAAGTGCTCCTTGTGGTGGTGGGCTATTAATATCTTAATATTATTGCAGGTCTTAATATCTTTTAGTAATGAATCTTACTTCTATATTTAGTTCAGAAATTTTAAAATTAAAGAAAGTCTATTAGCAAGTTAAAATTCTAGACCATGGTGAATTCCTCTTCAAAGGAGTACCTCTTCATCCTCAATTTAACGTGCAAATAGAAAATGTAATAAATAGGAAGCTCATCTGTGTTTTCTCTATGAACAAGAAGAATGTGGGTAATGGACCTGTACATAAAATTTTAAATTATGGCTAATATTTCTTGCATGTCACTTATATGCCTGGTCCTGTGCTAAGAACCTTGCATATATTATTTTGCCAATCATTTACCCTCAAACCTGTGAGATAGGTTATTATTATTTCCTTTTTTTTTTTTAAGTATAAGGGGGAATAAAAGTCGAGGAACAAATCATCAGTGAAACTGAGTCGATATGTGAGATATTACTTTAAGTTATTTCCTTGCTTGCGATTTCAACAAAGAGGATGTCTCATCATATGTATTAAATAGTATGTATTTAACACCTCTGTAATATTTGTTAATCAATTTCTCTCTCAAATGTTTTCTTTTTCTCACTCTCAACAAAGACAGAGCAAGCCTCAGGAAAGCAACAATTTGTAGCTAAATTATAACAACATTGTTTTACTTGAATTCCATTTTTTTCACACTAAATACAAATACATGTCTGTTGTAGAAACATTGGAAGGACATACAGGCAACAATTAAACTTCTTTGTATTCCTACCGCTCTAAAATAACTGCCACCAACATCTTTCTTTTATTTTATTTTGATTTTACAAAACTTTAGGTTGTTTTCTTATGTGACCTAGAGGTCTGAGATTGGATCTTGGCTGTTAGTCACCTATAAATGACTTATATATTCCTATATTCTTCAACGAAAACTATGAGCCATGCCATGAAGGGCCACCCAAGATGGACTGGTCATGGTGGAGATTTCTGACAAAATGTGGACCCTTGGAGAAGGAAATGGCAAACCACTTCACTATTCTTGCCTTGAGAACCTAGTAAACAGTATGAAAAGGCCAAAAGATATGACACTGAAAGATGAACACTGAAAGGTGCCCAATATGCTACTGGGGAAGCGTGGAGAAAAACTCCAGAAAGGATGAAGAGATGGAGCCAAAGCAAAAACAACACCCAGCTGAGGATGTGACTGGTGATGGAAGTAAAGTCCGATGCTGTAAAGAGCAATGTTGCACAGGAACCTGGAATGTTAGGTCCATGAATCAAGGTAAATTGGAAATAGGCAAATAGGAGATGGCAAGAGTGAACATCGACATTTTAGGAATCAGCAATCTAAAATGGACTGGAATGGGTGAATTTAACTCAGATGACCATTATATCTACTACTGGGGGCAAGAAACCCTTAGAAGAAATGGAGTAGCCCTCATAGTCAACAAAAGAATCTGAAATGCAGTTCTTGGGTGCAATTTCAAAAATTACAGAATGATCTCTGTTCATTTCCAAGGCAAACCACTCAATATCATGGTAATCCAAGTCTATGCCACAACCAGTACTGCTGAAGATGCTGAAGTTCAAACGTTTCTATGAAGACCTAAAACCTTCTAGAACTAACACCCCAAAAAGATGTCCTTTTCATTACAGGGGACTGAAATGCAAAAGTAGAGGGTCAAGAAACACCTGGAGTAACAGGCAAATTTGGCCTTGGAGTGCAAAATAAAGCAGGGCAAAGGCTAACAGAATTTTGCCAAGAGAAAACACACTGGTCATAGCAAACACCCTCTTCCAACAACACAAGAGAAGACTCCACACATGGACACCACCAGATGGTCAATACTGAAATCAGATTGATTATATTCTTCACAGCCAAAGATGGAGAAGCTCTATACATTCAGCAAAAACAAGACCGGGAGCTGACTGTGGTTCAGATCATGAACTCCTTATTGCAAAATTTAGACTTAAATTGAAGAAAGTAGGGAAAATGACTAGACCATTCAGGGATGACCTAAATCAAATCCTTTACAATTATATAGTGGAAGTGACAAATAGATTCAAGGGACTAGATCTGATACAGTGCCTGAAGGACTATGGACGGAGGTTCATGAAATGGTACAGGAGGCAATGATCAAGACCATCCCCAAGAAAGAAAAATGCAAAAAGATAAAATGGCTGTCTGAGGAGGCCTTACAAATAGCTGAGAAAAGAAGAAAAGCTAAACACAAAGGAGGAAAGGAAAGATATACCTATTTGAATGCAGAGTTCTAAAGAATAGCAAGGAGAGATAAGAAAGCCTTCTTCAGTGATCAGTGCAAAGAAATAGAGGAAAACAACAGAATGGGAAAAACTAGAGATCTCTTCAAGAAAATTAGAGATACCAAGGGAACATTTCATGCAAATATGGGCACAATAAAGGACAGAAATGGTATGGATGTAACAGAAGCAGAAGATATTAAGAAGAGGTGGCAAGAATACACAAAAGAACTATACAAAAAAGATCTTCATGACCCAGATAACCATGATGGTGTGATCACTCACCTAGAGCCAGACATCCTGAAAGGCAAAGAAAAGAGAGTCTTAGGAAGCATCACTACAAACAAAGCTAGTGGAGGTGATGGAATTCCAGTTACGCTATTTCAAATCCTGAAAGATGATGCTGTGAAAGTGCTGCACTCACTATGCCAGCAAATTTGGAAAACTCAGCAGTGGCCTCAGGACTGGAAAAGGTCAGTTTTCATTCCAATCCCAAAGAAAGGCACAGCAAAGAATGTTCAAACTACCACACAGTTGCACTCATCTCACACGCTAGCAATAATGTTCAAAATTCTCCAAGCCAAGCTTCAAGAGTACATGAACCGTGAACTTCCAGATGTTCAAACTGGATTTAGAAAAGGCAGAGGAACCAGAGATCAAATTGCTAACATCCGTTGGATCATCAAAAAAGCAAGAGAGTTCTAGAAAAAACATCTACTTTTGCTTTACTGACTATGCCAAAGCCTTTGACTGTGTGGATCACAGCAAACTGTGGAAAATTCTTCAAGAAATGGGAATACCAGACCACCTGACCTGCCTCCTGAGAAATCTGTATGCAGGTCATGAAACAACAATTAGAACTGGACATGGAACAACAGACTGGTTCCAAATTGGGAAAGGAGTATGTCAAGGCTGTACATTGTCACCCTGCTTATTTAACGTATATGCAGAGTAAATCATGCAAAATGCTGGGCTGGAGGAAGCACAAGCTGGACTCAAGATTGCCAGGAGGAATATCAATAACCTCAGATATGCAGATGACACCACCCTTATTGCAGAAATCGGGAAGAACTAAAAAGCCTCCTGATGAAAGTGAAAGAGGAGAGTGAAAAATTGGCTTAAAACTCAGCATTCAGAAAACTAAGATCATGGCACCTGGTCCCATCACTTCATGGTAAATAGATGGGGAAACAGTGGAAACAGTGATAGACTTTATTTTTTTGGTCTCCAAAATCACTGCAGATGGTGACTGCAGCCGTGAAATTAAAAGATGCTTGCTCCTTGGAAGAAAAGCTATGACCAATCTAGACAGCACATTACAAAGTTGAAACATTACTTTGCCAACAAAGGTCCATTTAGTCAAAACTATGGTTTTTCCAGTAGTCATGGATGGGTGTTAGAGTTGTACCATAAAGAAAGCTGAGCACTGAAGAACTGATGCTTTTGAACTGTGGGGCTGGAGAAGACTCTTGAGAGTCCCTTGGACTGCAAGGAGAGCCAACCAGTCCATCCTGAAGGAAATCGGTCTTGAATATTCATTGGAAGGATTAATGCTGAAGCTGAAGCTCCAATACTTTGGCCAACTGATGTGAAGAGTTGACTCATTTGAAAAGACCTTGATGCTGGGAAGGATTGAAGGCAGGAAGAGAAGGGGATGACAGAAGATGAGATGGTTGGATGACATCACCAACTCGATGGACATGAGTTTGAGCAAGCTCTGGGAGTCAGTGACGGACAGTAAAGTCTAGTGTGCTGCAGTCCCTGGGGTAGCAAAGAGTCAGACATGACTGGCCGCTGAACTGAACTGAACTGAATATTCCTCTACGTCACCAAACTTTCTGGGCCTGGTTTCCCCATTTGTAAAATGGGAACAACAATGGGACCCAAATAGGTTTTTCTTCTTCTTTTTTTTTTTTTGAATTGGAGGATAGTTGCTTTACAATGCTGTGTTGGCTTCTGCCATAAAACAACCATGAATGAGTCATAATTTTATATTTATATATAAGCTTCCCTGGTAGCTTAGCTGGTAAAGAATCCACCTGCAATGCAGGAGACCCTGGTTCCATTCTTGGGTGGGGAAAATCCCCTGGAGAAGGGATAGGCTACCCACTCCAGTGTTCTTGGGCTCCTCTTGTGGCTCAAATGGTAAAGAATCTGCCTGCTGTGTGAGAGACCTAAGTTTGATCCTTGGGTTGGGAAGATCCCCTGGAGGAGTGCATGGCAACCCACTCCAATATTCTTGCCTGGAGAATCCCATGGATAGAGGAGCCTGGCTGGAGAATTCTCCAGGCAAGAATACTGGAGTGGGTTGCCATGCCCTCCTCCAGGGGATCTTCCCAACCCAAGGATCAAACCGACATCTCTCATGTTTCCTGCATTGGCAGGCAGGTTCTTTACCACAGCTGCCAACTGGGAAGACCCCATCCCTCCAGGTCATCACAAAATGCCAGGCTGGGCTCCCTGTGTTATATAGCAGCTTCCCACCAGTTAATTGTTTTACACATGATAGAGTATATATGTTAATGCTAGTCTCTCAATTCGTCCTACCTTCTCCTTCCCCCATTGTGTCCACACGTCCATTCTACATCTGCATTTCTATTCCTTCCCTGCAGATAGGTTTATCAGTATCTTTTTTCTAGATACCATATATATGCATTAATATATGATACTTGTTTTTCTGTTTCTGAGTTACTTCACTCTGAATAACAGACCCTAGGTTCATCTACCTCATTAGAACTGACTCAGAGTCATTCCCTTTTATGATTGAGTAGCATTCCACTGTATATAGTACTATAGCTTCTTTATCCGGTCATCTGTTGATGGACATCTGAGTTGCTTCCGTGTCCCGGCTATTGTAAATAGTGCTGCAATGAATAGTGGTACACCATTGCAACAAAAGAACAAATACCTAGGAATAAAGCTATGTAAGGAGATAGAAGACTTGTATGCAGAAACTATAAGACATTGATGAAAGAAATCAAAAGACACAAACAGACGGAGATACATTCCATGTTCTTGGATTGAAAGAATCAGTATTATGAAATGATTATACTACCCAAAGCAATCTACAGATTCAATGCAATCCCTATTAAACCACCAATGGCATTTTTCACAGAACTAGAACAAGAAGTTTCACAATTTGTATGGAAACATAAAAGACCCCGAATAGCCAAAGCAATCTTGAGAAAGAAAAACGGAGCTGGAGGAATCAACCTTCCTAACTGGAGGCTGAAGTCATCAAGACTGTATGGAACTGGCACAAAAACAGAAATACAGATCAATGGAACAAGATAGAAAGCCTAGAGATAAACCCATGCACCTATAGGCACCTTATTTTTGACAAAGGAGGCAAGAATATACAATGGACAAAAGACAGCTATTTCAATATGTGGTGCTGGGAAAACTGGACAACTACATGTAAAAGAATGAAATTAGAACATTACCTAACACCACACAAAAATAAACTCAAGATGGATTAAAGCCTTAAATGAAAGGCCAGATTATAAAACTCTTAGAGGAAAACATAAGCATATATCTTTGACATATATCACAGCAAGATCCTTTTTGAATTCCATTTTTAGTGCATATTTTTATTTATGTGCAGAGATACATTACATATATAATAGTACCCCAAATTTCCTTTTGAAATTAGTTTAAAAATATTGAGCAAATAATTGCAATATTTAGAAGGTGGTAAGCAAAAGACTAAAATATGGGAAATAGCATAGAATGCACTGCTGCTTTAGTCACTGAAAAAAGTTCATACATGGTTTAAAATCTATTTGCATTTAAGGCACATATTTTCTGGAGATTTTAAACTAAGGTACATAGCACTGGGATTTGTAATACTAGAAATGATTGATGGTTCTGAAGTTTAATGTCTGAATATATAAACCTAAGTTGATCAAACCAACATGAATACTATGAGTATTTGTGACTTTTATTTTAAAAAGAAAGAGAAATGTAAAAGAAAGGGAAAATTTAAAATTTTACACACCCTTGATTTAGTCAAGACAGTCTGAATTTCCATTTTTTAATAAAAAATATTTTGATCATTTTTATATGTCATTTTGCTACATATCTTAAATGTGTTATTTCACTTAATTCTTGCAACAATCTCATAATATAAGACTGTGTTTGTCTCAGTTCTTAAAACATATGGTAGCTTATCATAGGTCGGGAAACTTGATCAATGTTATAAACTTCCATTTTTACTCTCCTTTTATAATGCTTAACATCCACCATGGTGACAGCTCCAGTCACTGAGAGCCCACTATGCCCTGGACCCTGTACTAAGCACTCTGGGGACATTTCTCTAATTTCTTAACAGTCATACAGAGGTAAGTGTTATTAACGCAACAATGGATAAAGGAATTGGCTCAGAGTAGTTAAGCAAAATATCCATGATCACATAGTTTTTAAGTGGTAGACCTGGAATTTGTTCTAAACTTTTCTGATTGCATATATTTTTAACTTCATTCAGTTCAGTTCAGTTCAGTCACTCAGTTTTGTCTGACTCTTTGAGATCCCATGGACTGCAGCATACCAGACTTCACTGTCCATCACCAACTCCCAGAGTTTGCTCAAACTCATGTCCATCGAGTCAGTGATGCCATCCAACCATCTCATCCTTTGTCGTCCCCTTCTTCTCCTGCCTTCAATCTTTCCCAGCATCAGGGTTTTTTCCAATAAGTCAGTTCTTTGCATCAGGTGGTCAAAGAATTGGAACTTCAGCTTCATCATCAGTCCTTCCAATGAATATTCAGGACTGATTTCCTTTAGGATAGACTGGTTGGATCTCCTTGCAGTCCAAGGGACTTTCAAGAGTCTTCTCCAACACCACAGTTGAAAAGCATCAATTCTTCGGCCCTCAGCTTTTTTTATGGTCCAACTCTCACATCTATACATGACTATTGGAAAAACCATAGCTTTGACTAGATGGATCTTTGTTGGCAAAGTAATGTCTCTGCTTTTAAAAGTACTGTCTAGGTTGGTCACAGCTTTTCTTCCAAGGAGCAAGCGTCTTTTAATTTCATGGCTGCAGTCAACATCTGTAGCAAAAAGTCTTCCCTGGTAGCTCAGCTGGTAAAGAATTCGTCTATAATTCAGGAGACCCAGGTTTGATTCCTGGGTTGGGAAGATTCCCTGGAGAAGGGATAGACTACCCACTCCAGTATTCTGGCCTGGAGAAGTCCATGTACTGTATAGTTTATGGGGTCACAAAGAGTCAGACACGACTGAGCGACTGTCACTTTCAATTCCTTCTCATCTTCCCTCCTTGTAACTTGGCAGCAGTCTGCTCCTCGTTATACATATCCCTAAGAAATGTTTTACTTCATTACTCTTCTCCATTCCTCCCCTCCCTTCTCATATTTCCTTTTGTTGCTCAGTCATATCTCTGTTGTATCTGACTTTTTGCAACCCTGTGGGCTGCAGCACACCAGGGTTCCCTGTCCTTCATTATCTCCTGAAGTTTGCTCAAATTCATGTCCATTGAGTCGATGATGCCATCCAATCATCTCATCCTCTATCGCCCGCTTCTCCATCTTTTATATTCACTTTCATAGTCGCCTTTTGTGGTGCTCTTCATTCCTCCCTGTAGATCCAAGTTTCTACAAGGATCATGTTCATTCAGCCTGAAGAACTGCCAATAGCATCTGTTATAGTTCAGGTCTGTTGCTGAAAAACTGTGTCAGCTTTTATCTGACTGTGTCTTTATTTCACCCTTATTGTTTAAAGATATATTTTTCTGCATATAAAATTCTGGCTTGACAGCATTTTCTTTCAGTACAGAAAATGTATTGTCTCATTGTCTTCTGGTTACCTTATTTTTATAAGAAGTTGCCTAACATTTATAGTGTTATTTTTCTCTAAGTAAGATGCTATTTCACTCTAGCTGTTTCAAGATATTTTTTATGTTTCATTTTCAGGTATTTGAGCCTGATATGCCAAAGCTGTGGTTTCTTTTTGTCTTGTGTAGGCTTTGTTAACCTTCTTAAATCTTTTTTTTTTTTTTCATTAAATTTGGGGAAATTTTACATCATTATTTGAAGAAAAAACTTTTGTGCCCATTCTCAACATCTCCTCTCTCTCTGGTACTGCAATCATATGTAAAGTCACATCAAGATACTCACTATTGTCCCTTCTGTCACTGGGACTCTAGTAATGTTTTAATTTTTAAAGCATGCAATCTTCTCATTCAGTCTTTGCTATTGTCCTGTTTTAAAGGTCAGTAGATACTTTTCTGCTTTTGTATCATCCAGCTCATCCAGTGAAGTTTCCATTTCAAATATTGTACTTTTCAGTTGTAAAATTTCCAATTTGTTTTTTTTTTTAATAGCGTCTATTTCCCACTAAGATTTTTTTGTTTACTTAATAGGACCATAGTTTTAAGTCTTCATATACTTATAATAGCCGCTCCTCTGTTGTTCAACCCCTGAGTTATCTTAGTACCTATTTCTAACGATTATGTTTCTTCTTGACAATTTCCTATTCCTATTTCTCCACATCTAATACATGTCTATTGTAGGCTGCTGCTGCTGCTGCTAAGTCGCTTCAGTCATGTCCGACTCTGTGCAACCCCATAGCCGGCAGCCCACCAGGCTCCCCCATTCCTGGGATTCTCCAGACAAGAATACTGGAGTGGGTTGCCATTTCCTTCTCCCATGCGTGAAAGTGGAAGGTGAAAGTGCAGTCGCTCAGTCGTGTCCAACTCTTAGCGACCCCATGGACTGCAGCCTACCAGGCTCCTCCGTCCATGGGATTCTCCAGGCAAGAGTATTGGAATGGGGTGCCATTGCCTTCTCCGCTATTGTATGCTAGGTAATGATATATCTTAAAGCATGTGAATTACAATGTCTTCCTTTAAACAGTGTTGAGTTTGTTCCTGGCAATGAACTTACTATGTGACCTTGAGTATGTCTATTCCACCACGAGTATATCTCAAAGGTAGTCATTGGTTCCTGCCAGGCCTGATGGAGTCTTTCCACATATATTCCAAAACACAGCAGTTTAACTCCTGCGAATATACTCTAGAGAAATTCACACATGTGATCACCAGAGTATGTCCCAAAGTATATATATAAGAGCACAACTTGTTATAACCACAGAGTGAAAACTATCCAAATGTTCATCAACAGCAGCATAGATAAATAAATGCTGGTATAGTCAACACAATGGGATATTGTGCATTGAGTCTGCGTGATACACAGCCACACAGAACAGTATGAATGAATCTCATCAACACAGTGATTAAAGAGGACACCCTACAAAAGTACACACAGTATGATCCATTTCTAAAGAATATGAACTAGGTAGTAATATATACTATTGGACTAAAGATAGTAGTTAATCTTGGGGAAAGAAAAACAAGGGCTTTTGTGATGTTGGTAAGAGTCTTTTCTTAATCTGGGTGCTAGTTACACTAGTTTGCTCAGTTAGCAATTATTTATTGAACTGCATATTTATTATTTAGATATATTTGTATGTGTGTATATGTATCATATATGTGTGTCAATCCTATCTATATCTTATTACACTTATTTTTTTTAAGCTGAGTGGTAACAGAGCTGGCAAGGATTAGTCTCTTTGTTGCTGTCTATTGAGTTGAGCTGAATGAGAACTTTACAATTATGATTGCTCTTCTATTTTGAGTGACTGATCCAGCCTATATTTTCTACAGCTCCTGTAAGTGCCATTTTGAGGACCAGAGTGGCTTGCAGCAGGTTTGGCATTTGTCCCAGTCTCTCTCTTCGAGTGGAAGGTGTAATCTGGGTTGCTAGCAAACACACCTCCAAAGCTAGATTGCTCTGTGACTGAGACCGATAGCTTTAGAGCCGCTCAGCTCTGCACAGGGCTTACCGGATGCACACAGGCTTAGATGCTGCCATGTGGAGGGGAACTGGCTCAAGTTTATGCCTTCTGACTGCTTTTTCAGTCTATAAGGGTCCAAAGCTCCCCTCAAGGGCCCCAGAGAAGTCAGCTCTAGCTCTTCGCTCCCCTGCAGTCTTTGTAAGCACTGGCATCCTAGTGTTTTTCCTCTGGGTCTGTCACTATTAGGTTGTATGGCTTCATAGTCCCTTCACCTCTTTTTCACTTGTAGGAGTGGTACCATTTCCTCAGAAGAAAGCTAATGCACAAACACACACAAGTTCATATGTTAGGGCAACATATTAAGGAAGGCTGAGAGATGGAAAGGATGCTTTTCACATGCTTATAGAGCATGTATGTGACTTGTATCTGAGTAACTTCAGACCCAGAATCGTGCATGGGTTGTCCTGAAATCTACCACTGGGAGGCCTGACTACTATTACAGACTGGATCTATCAACAAGAACCAAGCAGCTGCCACCCAAATCTCTCCAAATAAATACTGCCCTGCCAACTTGGTCACTGTGCCAGCAATCTTCTAAGAGCTTCCTTCTGTCTCTGAGTATTGACTCCACTCTCAAGTTCCAGATACTGGGCGGATTCTCGTAGAAGAGGCTAGTGGACAGTCTTTTCAGCTCACAAGCAGTACAGAGTTATCTCTCAAAGAGGATGCTAGGTTCAGAAGGACCTATGTGCCTGAGAGAAGAAATAGAAATACACAGAAAACCCTGGGTGACATTTCCTTCTTTCTTGTCTGTGTAAGGGAGGAACGGGGCTGTTTTTCTTGAATTCCCCATCAAAGACTCTAGAGCATCCGTTCTCCAAGACAAAGATACAAAGTAGGAAAGAATAAAGGGCATTTTGAAATAATTGGCAGTGAGCCAGCCAAATCAAATCATAGTCCTCCAAATCCTCCTCCAAGTCTAAGTAATAACCTGGCACGGCTTGAGTGTGGCATCGTTGTTTGTTCAGTAGTTGTTTTATTATGTATTTTTATTGGTTATTTTTCCTTCGATCCCCTGTTGATAGAGGGTACTTAACTGTTTATGAGTGCTGTTCAAGGGTGATGTTTTTGATTTCATGCCTGGAATTCTAAGTGAATGGAGGTGAGTGGGGCGGGGGAGCAGGTCACTAATAGAGGCTGGGGTGTGGGGTGGAGTTTCTCATGGCCCCCGTTGAGCCCACATGGGGATTTTCACACTGCATCATACTGCTTGGCTACATAACTGCTTTAGAGATGCCCACTGCCTCAGGACCTAAGCTCAAGGCTTTAGTGTGTCCTAAAGGGTCATACTGGAGAAGGAAATGGCAACCCACTCCAGTATTCTTGCCTGGAGAATCCCAGGGACGGGGGAGCCTGGTGGGCTGCTGTCTATGGGGTCACACAGAGTCGGACACGACTGAAGTGACTTAGCAAAGGGTCACACAGTCTTCTCTAGTAGCTCAGACATAAAGAATCTGCCTGCAATACAGGAGACCCAGGTTTAATCCCTGAGTTGGGAAGATCCCCTAGAGAAGGGAATGGCTACCGTCTCCAGTGATGCCTTTGAACTGTGGTGGTGCTGGAGAAGACTCTTGAGAGTCCCTTGGACTGCAAGGAGATCCAACCAGTCCATCCTAAAGGAAATCAGTCATGAATATTCATTGGAAGGACTGATGCTGAAGCTGAAACTCCAATACTTTGGCCACCTGATGCTAAGAACTGACTCATTGGAAAAGACCCTGATGCTTGGAAAGATTGAGACAGGAGGAGAAAGGGACCACAGAGGATGAGATGGCTGGATGGCATCACCAACTCGATGGACATGAATTTGAGCAGGCTCCGGGAGTTGGTGATGGACAGGGAAGACTGGCATGCTGCAGTCCATGGGGTCTCAAAGAGTCAGACATGACTGAGCGACTGAACTGAGCCCACTCCAGTATTCTTGTCTGGAGAATTCCAAGGACAGAGGAGCCTGGAGGGCTACAGTCTGTGAGGTCGCAAAGAGTTGGACACATGTGAGTGAGTAATTGCACAGGGTCACACAGGCTCTGGCCAACTTGTCTCTCTTTCTGTTTCCATCTCCTTTTATAATAATACCTTAAATGTATTAAGTGCTTATCCCACTCTTTTCCAATGTGCTAATAGTAATAACAATAATAATCTAGCACTTACTTTGTTCTATGCACTGTTTCCACTCTTCATATGAATTGGGAGTAGGAAATGGCAACCCACTCCAGTGTTCTTGCTTGGAAAAATCCCATGGACAGAGGAGCCTGGTCTACTACAGTCCATGGGGTCATGAAAGAGTTGGACATGACTGAATGACTGAGCATATGAGTTAAATTGTATTCACAACACCTTTATGAGGTAGATAGTATTGTTATCATGACTTTACTACTGAGGATATGAAGTCATAGAGAAGTGGAGATATTTGCCCAGGGTCACAGAGCTTGTAAGTAGCGGGGCTGGGATTCAAACCTAGGAAGCATGAGGGCAGAGTCAGTGGACTTGACCATCATAGACTACCACCGCACACTGATTTGGAGGCTTTGGTTAGAGTTGTCTGATTGTTTGTGTGCTTTACCATCTCTGTAAGTCTTAAATGCATAACTACAGGTTGCTTATTTCCTTGGGCATTTTACCTGAAATAGCATTTTTCTGTCAACATGAAAGCAGTTGAGTGGTAGCCTGGGGTCAGTAGTGTTAGGCCTAAAGTAACTGGTGGTAGAATATTTTTTTTCTTTCTTTCTTTTTAAAAAATTTATTTGGCCATGCCTGGGCTTAGTTGTGGCATGCGGGATCTAGTTTCTTGACAAGGGATGGAACCTAGGATCCCTGCATTGGGAGCACAGAGTCTTAACCACTGGACTACCAGGGAAGTCCCAGTGGTAGAATTTTCAAAAGTCAGTGTTATCATCAGGGCAACAGCAGGACAGCCCAATATCTGTCCTTCCTTGGTCCCCACGGAAGTCCCAATCCCAGAGGTATTTTTAGCAAGTCCCTGTCTCAGCTTAGGTGACTCCAAAAGTACCCAAGATTCAAGTGCAAGTAATTCATTTGGGATGCTGAAGACACCAGTGGGGCAGGAGAGCAGTGAGACAGAGAAGGGAAGGCAGCTAATAACACGTGCATTATTAGATCAGCTACCACAGTGGATGGCTGGAGCTTAACCCCAGGTGGAATACATGGCCTCAGAATTTCCCACTCAAGGGATGAGCGAGCTGGGACATTTATACTCAAACACACAAGAATCATGGGTTGAGAGGGTCTTCTGGGGTTGCAATTCCCTAGCAATTCTGGAGTGCTCTGCAAGGCAGTGCAGACTTCTAGAGATCTGGATGGACCCAGAGGACATTTTGCTAAGTGAAATATTCCAGACAAAGAAAGACAAATACTGTGTGATCTCACTTACATGTAATGGAATCTAAGAAAGTTGAACTTATCAAAGCAGAGAGAAGAGGGGTGGTTACCAGGTTCCAGGGGGGGAGAGGAAAATGGGCAGATATTGGTCAAGAGTACAAACTTTCAGCTATAAGATGGATAAGCTCTAAAGCCGTAATGTGCAGCAGGGCAATTATAGTTAAGAAGACTGGAACTTCCCTGGTGGTACAGTGGATAGAAATCCACCTGCCAATGCAGGAGATGTAGGTTTGATCTCCGGACTGGGAAAATTCCATGGAGAAGGAAACGGCAAACCACTCCAGTATTCTTGCCTGGAAGATCCCTTGGATGGAGGAGCCTGGTGGGCTACAGTCCATGGGGTCACAAAGAGTCGGATAGGACTGAGCGACTTCACGTCACTGGGAAAATTCCACATGCCACAGAGCCGCTATGCCCGTGAGCAGCAACTACTGAGGCACATGCTGCAACTACTGCAGCCTCTGAGCCCTAGAGGCCATGCACCACAGCAAGAGAAGCCAACACAATGAGAAGCCCACACATCGCAACTAGAGAGAAGCCCCTCCTCTCCGCAAACAGAGGAAGCCCGCATACAGCAATGAAGACCCAGTGCCACCAAAGGTAAAATAAATAATATTTTTTAAAAAGGATAACACTGGGGAACATGGGCTATTCATAAAAAAGAAGACTGTACTGTATATAATTAAAGGGTATAGATACCCTAAGTGTTCTCACCACACACACATTCACAGATGTCACAGTATGAGATGATGGTTGTGCTAATTAGCTTGATTGTGATCATCATTTCACAATGTATATATATTTCAGATCCTCACGTTGTACACCTTAACTGTATACAATTTTTATCTGTCAATTACACCTCACTAAAGCTGGGGAAAGCCGGGCTTCAGGCCCAGAGGCACAGGCGCTGGCACCTGGAAGGCGGCCAGGAGACAGCTGTGGGCAGGCCGGGGGCTGCCAGCGCCTGCGGTGTCCCGGCTGCGGCTGAAGTCAAACGCTATTGGGAGATGTGGGACGGACAGACGGGGATTTTCACCCAGGTTC
Source organism: Cervus canadensis (assembly GCF_019320065.1). Taxonomy (NCBI): domain Eukaryota; kingdom Metazoa; phylum Chordata; class Mammalia; order Artiodactyla; family Cervidae; genus Cervus; species Cervus canadensis. The sequence goes on from NC_057403.1 coordinate 44,351,838, forward strand.
CAGCACCTATGCCGTGACCTTGGACGAGTGACTTCATTTCTCTAAACCTTAGCTCCTTTATATGATAGAGTCCTGGGCTGGACAAAAAAACAGGCAACTTCTTATTACTTTCTGATTATTATCATTGTTACCTAATGCGACACGTCCAAGTGGAGGGAAAGGGACTTGGGGAGAAAATGCTGGTCTCCAAGGCGCTTCGAGCAACTCAACCCTCGCCAAACAATTTAGAGCTGTCAGAAGGACTCAAATGGCATGAGGCTTCCATGAGCATTTTCTTCCTTCTCCTCCCCCACAAAGGTCAAACATATGCTTCGAGTGGGACATTTCCTTCAATCACTTTCAAAATAACAATTTGCCAGAACGTTTTTATTAACCTTGAAACTTGTCCAATCTGCTGAGGAATAATAGGCTACAGTGATGCAGATGATAATAAAGTCCCAAACAAACCTGGCCAATAAGTGACACATGGACTCTCTCTTTGCACATAATGAAATTTTTTCTTTTTTTTTTTTAATGCCGAATGTAATCGGCACATAGAGCTGGTCCTCCCCAGGGGCAGTGTTCGTGTGGCAAACTGCCAAAGGAGGATGCGCTGCTTTGCTTTAATAAAGAGGCAAAGGCAACAATTTTTCCTTCATAACCATGGCTCTGGGCTTTGAAGCCACCAGGTGTGGACCTGCATGTGTTAGGGTGATGGGTTTAGTGGCCAAAACTGCAGATTAGAAGGCCCCTGAGGGAGAAATTCTACAGGTGGAAGATTTCATGTCCTTACCTGATTAGACGCAAGAGGCTGGTTGTCTTGGACAGGGTCTCCTGGGAACAGATTTGCATGCAGAAGTTTCCTAGTGTGTGTTCTCAGGACATGGCCCTATGGGGGCCAGGAAGAGGTAGGCAGAAGGAGAAGCTGGTCCTCAGTATGGTGACAAGTGAGGCCTTGGTTCCTACAGGGAACACTGGGGCTGGGATGGCCCTTCAGAGGTGTCCCGAATTGAAGCAAGGCATCAGAAGCCGGGGTTTCCCTGGCAGCTCAGCTGGTAAAGAATCTGCCTGTAATGCACGAGACCCTGGTTTGATTCCTTAGTCAGGAAGATTCCCTGGAGAAGGGATAGGCTACCCACTCTTGTATTCTTGGGCTTCTCTGGTGGTTCAGATGGTAAAGAATCCGCCTGCAATGCGGGAGACCTGGGTTCGATCCCTGGTTTGGGAAGATCCACTGGAGGAGAGTATGGCAACCCACTCCAGTGTTCTTGCCTGGAGAATCCCCATGGACACAGGAGCCTGGCGGGCTACAGTCCATGGGGTAGCAAAGAGTCGGACATGACTGAGTGACTAAACATAGCACAGCAGAAGCCAAGCTTTAAAAAAAAAATTAAAATAAAATATTGTCATTATGAAGGTATAGTTGCCAAAGTGGGAGGATGGCACTTATTTAACAGCTTTTAGCTTGATTTATAGCTTGTAAATACCTAGACATATGGTGTGTGGGCTTCTATTTGAAGTCCTGCCCTGGGCCCTACAAATGATGCAAGCAGCCTCAGCCAAAGGAAGGTGTTCAATCTCAGAAGCTTCAAATCCACATAGGTGGGTGCACGTGTGGACTTAGCATGAGCAGGGGAAGAAGGTTCTGCCATTTTCTGGCTTTGTGACTCTGTCTACAATAAGTGGCTTCCCAGGTGACTCAGTGGTAAAGAATCTGCCTGCTAATGAAGGAGATGAGATTTCGATCTCTGGGTCAGGAAGATCTCCTGGAGAAGCAAATGATAAACCCACTCCAGTATTCTTGCCCAGAAAAATACCATGGACAGAGGAGCCTGGTGGGCTACAGTCCATAGGGTCACAAAAGAGTCAGACATGACTTAGCAGCTAAACAACTGCTACTACCGTAAGCAGACACTGTTATTATTACCCCTCTTTCCTAGACGGGGACCTTGAGGATCTGAGAGTTTTATTTTGTTGTGCAGCTGGTAACTGGTAAAACCAGGACTGAAACTAGACAATTCTGAACCCAAGGCCTGTCCACTCTATAGCTGCACGGGCAAGGCCAAGCTGGAAGTCAGTCAGTCCCATGGATCCTTGTACTGGGCCCAGCTCTCTGCTTGCAGAAATTCTCTTGGAATTTTCAGGCCTGTGCAAATGTCACCTCTTTCATGAAGTGTTCTCTGATTTTTCTCTGCCACACTTCCTTCTTCACTTTACTTGTGTCTTTCTCAGACATAAACTTATATACCCTGATTAATATTTAAATTGCCTCTATGTGTATCTTATCTCCAGGACTAGAGTGTAAGTTCCCTGGGGCCAGGAATCCTCTATATTCATCTTTGTTTTCCTTTATATTAGTTTTCTCTTGCAAGACAACAAAGTTCTACAAACTTAGCAGCTTAAAATGACATAAAGTGACTCTCTCACAGTTTCTGGAGCTCAGAAGTTGGGCTTGGGGTCCTCTTATGAGGTTGTTGGCTGAATTCATTGCTTTGTGGATGAAGGACTGAGGTGCCATTTTCCTGTTAGTTGCCAGCTGGGAACTGCTGTCGGCTTCCAGTCTGCCCCCACCAGTTCCTTGGCCACATGATCCCCATGAGTAATTTTCAACACGGGTGCTTGTTTTCTTCCAGGCCAGCTCATTTCTGCAACCAGCTGAAGACAACTCTGATGACTAGGTCATCAGCACTCACACGACTACATCTGGCCCACCCAGGGTCATCAATAGAATGTACAATGGACTGTAATAATCACAGAGTCATATTCACAGATTCAACCCACAGTCAAAGGGGAGGTGATGACATAAAGGTAAATGTTACTGAAGATCATCTTAGAGCTCTCCTGATACCCCCTTCTACCTCCTGAAATATATCCCGTGAAAGGTGGCAATGCAGCGAAGAATTTCTCATTGAGTCACTCTTGCATTTTCCTAGTTTATTGTACTTGGCCTGGGAACACAGAAAAACTCAGGATGCCCTTATTCTTTCAGTCTGGGAGACAAAAGAAGAAACATATCAAAGAGGGCAGAAGTGATGTTGGTCACTCTTGTTCTTGGACTCCAATATTTCCCCAAATAAATACATTGCTGAGGGAAGACAAGATGATTTTAAAGTGTACCTGGGCACAGTGACAAATAATATTGAAGCAAATGATGAGAAAAGCATTCCCTTTTCTTTTCTAACACCTTTCATTATATTAAGGAGAAAGTCTCTGTTTGCTACCCACATGTCCTTAACACCTGCTAGGTTTGCAAATCTCCCTCTTTAACAAAGGGTCTCAGACTTAGAGACTTGCAGGTGCAACAGGGTCCACCTAGCGATGGCCAACATTTTTGTTCGTGTTGTGCCGATTTTTAGGTCCCTTTAATTACGGCAAATGGAGCCAGCTTTTACTCACCGTGCTGATGAAAGACTTTCTTATTAAACTTTTTTCCAAGAAAAAAGACAGTGTCCATTTGTTTTTATAATTTCTCTTTGCTTACTTACCCATTTCTGGCTGCACAGCATCTCCGCTGCTGCACGTGGGCTTTCTCTAGTTGAGGCGAGCGGGCTTCTCATTGCAGTGGCAGCTTTTCTTGTTGCAGCACGAGCTCTAGCGGGTGGGCTCAGTAGTTGAGGGACATTGGCCTAGTTGCCCAGTTGCATGTGGAATCTTCCCAGACCAAGGGTCGAACCCGTGTCCCCCGCATTAGCAGGCAGATGCTTAACCACTGGACCACTGGGGAAGTCCGTTAGTGTCCATTTAAATGAAAATATTATATAAATAACAGAACTGGTGGTTCATGTTGTTGTTGTTTAGTCACTAAACAGTTGTGTCTGACTCTTTTGAGATCCCAGGGACTGTAGCACACCAGGCTCCTCTGTCCATGGCATTTCCCAGGCAAGAATACTGGAGCCATTTCCTTCTCCAGGGGATTTTCCCAACCCAGGGATTGAACCCATGCCTCCTGCATTGGCAGGTGAATTCTTTACCACTGAGCCACCAGGGAAGCCCATTGGGGATTCATAGATACAGTAAAAGTCATCATCGTAGGATGTGAATAAAGGGACTTGGGGAGATAGTGCTTTAATCCAGGAATAAATGGACTGCAGCTTCTGGGCTGGGGCTGAGCCTGCAGGGGAGAGTTAAAAGGAGGTTCCACTGCTGACACATTGGAAAAGGAGAAGGAAATGCCTTGAGAAGGACCTGGGCAGTGGAACCCTGGCTTCCTGCCCTGGGTTGGCCCAATTACCAGCTGTGTAGCTTGGAGCCTTCGCTTCTCTTTCTGGACTTGCATGGTCCCCACTGTAAAATGAAAAGTTTGGATTTGATCATCTCTAGCGTTCCCTTCAACCCTGACTTTCTGTGATTCTGTGAATGAGGCAGGCATGATAAAGTTTCAATCATTTTGATTCACACATTCATATGTTGCTATGAAAAAAAATCTGCCCATAGCTGATCATTCACAGCAGTGTTTCTCAGCTGCTACATTATTGACATTTGAGGCAATATATTTCCCTGTTAAGGTGACTGTCCTATGCACTGTAGGATGTTGATAGCATCACTATTCTCTACCCATTAGACACCAGTAGCAATCCCCCTGGGCTTCTCAGGAGGCACTAGTGGTAAAGACTGCCGCCAGTGCAGGAGACATAAGAGACATAAGATCACCTGGATTGATCCCTGGCTCTGGAAGAAACTTTGTAGAAGGGCATGGCAACCCACTCCAGTATTCTTGCCTGGAGAATCCCATAGACAGAGGAGCTTGGTGGGTTACAGTCCATAGGGTCCCAAAGAGTTGGACACAACTGAAGCAACTTAGCACACACCCTCAGCAATCTCCCAATATGATAACAAAAAATATTTCCAGACATTGCTAAATATCCTCTAGAAAGCAAAATTGTCCTGGTTGGGAATCACTGATTTAGGGAACACTCATCTGTTTTTGTGTGATCTATGTCCCATTGATTCTAATAGCAAGATGTTAAGAAGCTGAATGGTTCTATGAAGACCTTCTAGAACCAATACCCAAAAAAGATGTCCTTTTTATTATAGGGGACTGGAACACAAAAATAGGACATCAAGAAACATCTGGAGTAACAGGCAAATTTGGCCTTGAAGTACAAAATAAAGCAGGGCAAAGCCTAACAGAGTTTTGCCAAGAGAACACACTAGTCATAGCAAACACCCTCTTCCAACAACACAAGAGAAGACTCTACACATGGACATCACCAGATGGTCAATATCAAAATCAGATTGATTATATTCTTTGCAGCCAAAGATGGAGAAGTTCTATACAGTCAGCAAAAACAAGACTAGGAGCTGACTGTGGTTCAGATCATGAACTCCTTATTGCCAAATTCAGATTTAAATTGAAGAAAGTAGGGAAAACCACTAGACCATCCAGGTATGACCTAAATCAAATCTGTTATGACTATACAGTAGAAGTGAGAAATAGATTCAAGGGATTAGATCTGATAGACAGAGTGCCTGAAGAACTATGGACGGAGGTTCATGACATTATACAGGAGGCAGTGATCAAGACCCCAAGAAAATGAAATACAAAAAGGCAAAACAGTTGTCTGAGGAGGCCTTACAAATAGCTGAGAAAAGAAGAAAAGCTAAAGGCAAAGGAGGAAAGGAAAGATATACCCATTTGAATGCAGAGTTCCAAAGAATAGCAAGGAGAGATAAGAAAACCTTCCTCAGTGATCAATGCAAAGAAATAGAGGGAAAAAATAGAATGGAAAAGACAAGAGGTCTCTTCAAGAAAATTAGAGATACCAAGGCAACATTTCATGCAAAGATGGGCACAATAAAGAACAGAAATGGTATGAACCTCACATAAGCAGAAGAAGAGGTGGCAAGAATACACAAAAGAACTATACAAAAAAGATCTTGATGACCCAGAGAACCATAATGGTGTGATCACTCACCTAGAGCCAGATATCCTGGAATGCAAAGTCAAGTGGGCCTTAGAAAGCATCACTATGAACAAAGCTAGTGGAGGTGATGGAATTCCAGTTACGCTATTTCAAATCCTAAAAGATGATGCTGTGAAAGTGCTGTACTCACTATGTCAGCAAATTTGGAAAACTCAGCAGTCGCCACAGGACTGGAAAAGATCAATTTTCATTCCAATCCCAAAGAAAGGCAATGCCAAAGAATGCTCAAACTATTGCACAGTTGCACTCATCTCACATGCTAGTAAAGTAATGCTCAAAATTCTCCAAGCCAGGCTTCAAGAGTACGTGAACCAGGAACTTCCAGATGTTCAAGCTGGATTTAGAAAAGGCAGAGGAACCAGAGATCAAATTGCCAACATCTGTTGGATCATTGAAAAAGCAAGAGAGTTCCAGAAAAACATCTACTTCTGCTTTACTGACTGTGCCAAAGCCTTTGACTGTGTGGATCACCACAAACTGTGGAAAATCTTCAAGAGATGGGAACACCAGACCACCTGACCTGTCCCCTGAGAAATCTGTGTGCAGGTCAGGAAGCAACAGTTAGAACTGGACATGGAAGAACAGACTGGTTCCAGATCGGGAAAGGAGTATGTCAAGGCTGTATATTGTCACGCTGCTTCTTTAACTTATATGCAGAGTACATCATGAGAAACGTTGGAGTGGATGAAGCACAAGCTGGAATCATGATTGCCAGGAGAAATATCAATAACCTCAGATATGCAGAAGACACCACACTTATGGCAGAAAGTGAAGAAGAACTAAAGAGCCTCTTGATGAAAGTGAAAGAGGAGAATGAAAAAGTTGGCTTAAAACTCAACATCCAGAAGACTAAGATCATGGCATCTGGTCCTATCATGGCAAATAGATGGGGAAACAGTGGAAACATTGACAGACTTTATTTTCTTGGGCTGCAAAATCACTGCAGATGGTGATGCAGCCATAAAATTAAAGGATGCTTGCTCCTTTGAAGAAAAGTTATGACCAACCTAGACAGCATATTAAAAGGCAGAGACATTACTTTGCCAACAAAGGTCAGTTTAGTCAAAGCTATGATTTTTCCATTAGTCATGTATGGATGTGAGAGTTGGACTAAACAGAAAGCTGAGTGCCAAAGAGTTGATGCTTTTGAACTGCGGAGTTGGAGAAGATTCTTGAGAGTCCCTTGGATAGCAAGGAGATCCAACCAGTCTATCCTAAAGGAAATCAGTCCTAGATATTCATTGGAAGGACTGATGTTGAAGCTGAAACTCCAATATTTTGGCCACCTGATGTGAAGAACTGATTCATTTGAAAAGACCCTGATGCTGGGAAAGATTGAAGGCAGGAGGAGGAGGGGACAACAGAGGATGAGATGGTTAGATGGCGTCACTGATTCAATGGACATGAGTTTAGTAAACTCTGAGATTTGGTGATAGACAGGGAGGCCTTGTGTGCTGCAGGTCATGAGGTTGCAAAGAGACTGACACGACTGAGCGACTGAACTAAACTGAACTGAACTCTCACTTTCTGGAGGTATTTTGGGAGTTCAAGTTGCCTTCCATAGAGCAATAGGAGATACAAGGCTTCTGGCTTATCCATTGATCAATTCACTTGCTAATCATTTACTGAGCATGATCATACTAAACACAAGGCATATGATGGTGCACAAGAACTTTCAAGAACTTGCAATGGGCCACCATTGATTTATGCATCATTTCTTACAAACTGTATTAATTAAGCTATTACTTCGATGCTTTTTCTTCATCTAACAAATACTTCTTGCAGGTGTCACGTTTGTTAGCACTATGCGGAAGCACAGAGCAGTGAGAAAGACATGCTACATCTCCTTAAGGATGTTCCAGCATACAAAGCACTATTGCGTTGTCCCAGCATTGGTCGGCACTCAAAGGTGACTGTGATGAATGAATATGAATGGAGGCTGCCTCGAGTAGGCTCAGTTTGGTGAGGATGATGAAGTACTTACCTAGCGGAGTCTATTGAAAAACAAGATGTGGGTGAGTTTTCCTGTGGCTGGCAAGATTACACTAACCTTCATGAATGCGTTTGAGCTGGATAATTAAAAACATTTATTATGAACTACAATGTACCCATTTGAGAGATGGGAAGACTTCAGAAGGCTGAGAAATTTACCCAATGTACTTAGCTAGTGGAATGCAGCAGACAGAGGGAAGATGGAGAAGGAACTTGAATCCATGCACAGACGTCTGGCAACAAAGCCTTGTGGACTTGCTTGCTTTCCCAGGGTGATACTAAAGGCTGTGGGAGGCATGTCTTGGATGGAGATAGATAGAAGTTATAGAAGTTCTAGGGTCACAGAAGAATGCAATTCCCAGTTGGAAAGAGATGCAGAAGCTGAGAGAGAGAGAGAGAGAGGGAGAGAGCTTTATGGCCACACCATGAAAGAAAAAAAAAATGAGCACAGTTTGAAAGAAAAAAATAGTAGCCAAATTCAAAATGAGCTCCACTGAACATGACATTCTCTCACTTTCATTGTTTAGAACTTTGAATCCTTATGCAGTGGGCCCCAACTTTCTTGGCACCAGGCACTGGTTTTGCAGAAGATAATTTTTCCACTTTAACAGCATCATCTTTTAGGATTTTCAATAGCTCAGCTGGAATTCCATCACCTCCACTAGCTTTGTTCTTAGTAATGCTTCCCAAGGTCCCCTTGACTTCACACTTCAGGATGTCTGGCTCTAAGTGAGTAACTACTACATCATGGTTATCTGGGTCATTAAGACTTTTTTTGTACAGTTCTTCTGTATATTCTTGCCATCTCTTAATCTATTTTGCCTCTTTTAGGTCCTTTTAGGACCATTTCTGTCCTTTATTGTGCTCATCTTTGCATGAATTGTTCCCTTGGTATCTCCAATGTTCTTGAAGAAATCCCTAGTCTTCCCCATTCTATTGTTTTCCTCTATTTCTTTGCACTGTTCATTTAAGAAGGTTCTCTTAACAGTGTGGAGATTTCTTAAAAGACTGGAAATAGAACTGCCATATGACCCAGCAATACCACTTCTGGGCATACACACCGAGGAAACCAGATCGGAAAGAGACACGTGCACCCCAATGTTCATCGCAGCACTGTTTATAATAGCCAGGACATGGAAGCAACCTAGATGCCCATCAGCGGATGAATGGATAAGGAAGCTGTGGTACATATACACCATGGAATATTACTCAGCCATTAAAAAGAATTCATTTGAATCAGTTCTAATGAGATGGATGAAACTGAGCCCATTATACAGAGTGAAGTAAGCCAGAAAGATAAAGACCATTACAGCATACTAACACATATATATGGAATTTAGAAAGATGGTAATGATAACCCTATATGCAAAACGAAAAAGAGACACAGATGTACAGAACAGACTTTTGGACTCTATGGGAGAAGGCGAGGGTGGGATGTTTCGAGAGAACAGCATGTATATTATCTATAGTGAAACAGATCACCAGCCCTGGTTGGGATGCATGAGACAAGTGCTCGGGCCTGGTGCACTGGGAAGACCCAGAGGAATTGGGTGGAGAGGGAGGTGGGAGGGGGGATCGGGATGGGCAATACATGTAACTCCATGGCTGATTCATGTCAATGTATGACAAAACCCACTACAATATTGTAAAGTAATTAGCCTCCAACTAATAAAAATAAATGAAAAAAAAAAAAAGAAGGTTCTCTTATCTCTCCTTGCTATTCTCTGAAACTCTGGATTCAGCTGGGTATATCTCTACTTTTCTCCTTTGCCTTTTGCTTCTCTTCTTTTCTTAGCTATTTGTAAAGCCTCCTCAGACAACCATTTTACTTGCTTGCATTTCTTTTTCTCTGGGATGGTTTTGGTCACCATCTCTTGTACCATGTTATGAACCTCTATCTGACTCAGTGGACATGAGTTTGAGCAAACTCTGGGAGACAGTGAAGGATGGGGAAGTCTGGCTTGCTAAAGTTCATGGGGTCGCAGAGTTGGACACAACTTAGTAACTGAACAACAACAGCAATTATTTTTCCAGTCGGTGGGGGTGGTGGTGGTGGTGGATGGTTTCGGGATGATTCGAGTGCATCACATTTATTGTGCACTTTACTTCTATTATTATTACATCAGGTCCACCTCAGATCATCAGGAATTAGACCCCGGAGGTTGGGGACCTCTGCCTTTATAGGATTCATCATCAGAGAACGGCTCGATCTTAAGGAAACTTGCTAAAGGAAACCTCTTCTCATTCTGATGTTTAGTCTTGGTTTTTCTCCTAAAATTTGCTTGCAAGACAAACCCAAATCCTAAAGACTTCACCCATTATGGGGACAGAAATCTCCGCAGGTTCTTTACTAGTTTCGGTACTGAGTGAGCTGTGTCACCACAGATGTCATTTTACACGTCTGACTAAGGAACAGAGGAGTATTTTCAGTATGTGCGGTACATGACATCAGCGTGTGTTCCTGAAACATGCTTTCATCTCTATTTGCTGCCCCCTCCCTATGTGAATTGTTCATAAATAATGCAAAATCTGAGAGCAAATAGAGGAATTTATCTTGTTCCATCAAAAGAATTTCTGTTGGAGTGGGAATTTTTTTTTTTTTTTTTTGCTAATGGTCTTTAAATGTCTTGAAAGACTAGTTGTGTCTAGCACAAATGCCTTCATGTTGAAAAACAATTACCCAAGAACTCTATTAGAATGCGGGTTTTGAGAATGTAATAAGGTAGAACATTTAAAGTAGATAATATTATAGCTGCATTGTTACAAATTGGCAGCCTATCAATCTCTGAGAATCAAATCTTTGGGAAACTCATTGCATATACCCTGATGGGCTCCAAATATCAGTAAACATTCAGTACCAAGGCTTATGCATATTTCTCTAGGAAAAATAAAGCAATTTATCAAAGTGAGTATGTCTGGTCTCCACTAGATTATAGGCTTACTGAGGTCAGGGAAAGGGGCTTGTATCTTTCACAGCACCAGGGAGAGTGGTTTGCAAAATGGGGTGCTGGAATTGGCTTGTCCTGATTTATGCAAGCTTGGAAATTTTGCAAGTCAATTGTAAAACCCAGGGTAGCTTGAAATTGGCTGTGGTGGGGATATTTACTCCATAGAAATTGACCAACACAACAAATCAGGGTTTGGTTTTGTTTTGTTGAGTGCTGGTTTTCCAGGAAATGTTTGCTCATCTAGAATTTGGGAGCTTCTATTTTGTGGAAATAACAACAACAATTCCAAACTCATATTTTATGATGAGCTGGAATTTCTTCCTTTGTCGACTGGAACACACTCTGAACTCCATCTCTCTCTCTCAATAATGCTATTTCACAATATGCATGAAGAGACCAGGGTAGACCATGTCTTAATTTTCCAAGCATAAATAGACCCTTGTCAGAGAGGTGATGTCTACACAGAGAAAGCATTTCCAATCTTACTGTGAAGAACACTTTCCATACGGTCTTCCTTCTTTACGTTAATACTCTGACATTGAACACATTAGAATTAATACTCTGACATCAGTTTGGAGACCCTACAATGCACAAGGCACTTTGCCAGGGACTGAGGGGCACTCCATGTGACTAAGAGCTAGCTCATGCTGTCTGATAGTGTCCTCTGATAGGAGGAAGAGAGAAAAATACATAGAGAGCCTAGGTGTGGCCACTCTGTTTGTTAGTGTGATGTATAAGGGACAAAGGTTTAAAGGCAAGGAAGATGTGGGTCAAGAAAAGTAAGTATAAGAGGAGGTCCAGTGAGGATGTGAGAAGCTGAGTCTGAGTATTCTAGAAGTGGAGATAGGACAATGGGATAATTCTGGAATTGCCCCGTGGGGGTGGGGATCTCTACACTTCCAATCTGGTGACTGTGGGCATGGGTGTGCTGAGCCCATGAAAAGAGATCGAATTTGGCAAAGCCTATAATCACAAGGAGCTTGCAGATGACTTGAAAGTTCACTAAACACGCAGGAAAAGGGAGCTCACGATGAAGTCAGAACACGTGCATGTTAATAAGTGGCCTGGATTGAAGGTTAGCACATCCTTGCATGGAAGGGGGATTGTGAATGGCTTCAAGGATAAGGTGGGATTTCTAAAAATTATGAAGAATTTCAAGGGGAAGATAGCAGTGCAGTAAACAGGGAACAAGGACCTCCGCTGAGCTCAGAGCTCAGTGCAAGCTGCATGTCTCACACACCTGTGAAGCCAGTCTTGTACTTTTTTTTTTTTTTAGCCAGTCTTGTATTTATGTTTCTCCAATTTGCCTGACAAGTTACCTTGGGAAGGCATATAGATTTTACAGATTTATCGGTCTCTCCTCTGAAGAATCCAATGCATGGGTTAAAGAGGCAGTCCTGGAATCTGTATTTTAAATTTTTATTATTATTTTTAAAATTTTGTCTGTGCTGCGTCGTCACTGCAACACACCAGCTCTTCGATGTCGCACACCGGCTATCTGCATGTGGGGGGGAGGCTCCTTCTACTTCCGAGCATGCGCTCTAGAGGGCACAGGCTCAGTAGTTGGAGCCCGTGGGCTGTCCAGTTGCCCGACAGTGTGTTCGATTTTAGTTCCCTGACCAGGGATAGAACCTGCGTCCCCAGCATCAGAAGGAAGATTCTTAGCCACTGGACCACCAGGGAAGTCCCCTGGAATCTGTATTTTAATTAGGGAAACAGCAATGGGCTGTGCATCCTGGCTTTTTTGGAGGACTGGCTCTGTGCTGAGCGCTGTGTGGATGTTTTGGGGGAGAGGAGTGGGGCGAGCCACTAGCCAGTACTTCACGGGAGTCAAGAGTATGAGTTTTGCAGAATCTCCATCTTCCAAACTTGCTCCCTTCTACACCTCCAGCCCCAGGAATGAGCTCCTTTATTCCCCTGAGTTGGAACTGCCTGAATTTTAAAGCACTGCACGATTTATTCAGAGGAAGTCTTTGAAGAAGGAGTGGGAGCTAGGCCGCAGGATTCTAATCTTGAATATTCAGGGAAAGCAGCATGCCCTATTCAACACGGCTGATCAATAATGAGTGCATTCACACTCTCAATGTGTGCATTATGTACAGATACAAAATATACAATGCCCCCAAAACGGGGAAAGACATTTCTGATGGAATTTTTTTGTTTGGGTTTATAAAAATAACTTGTGGTGCATCAATTACTCTCCATTTCCATGGATACAGGCAATACTTTATTATGTAACTCTACAGCTGTGCCGGTTTTTAATATAAAACCCAGATTTTTTCATCTATTTCTCTTTCATAGTTACTGAACTGAGATAATAACATCTTTTACCTATGAATGTATTCAATTCTTTTTTTTTTTTCCACCATCCTGCAAACTCTTATTGATTAGAATTTCATTTTGTGGCTTTTGTAATAAAATCTCCAGTAAATGTTACCATTGCAGGCAGTGGAAGGGCGGAGCGGGAAAGGAGGTCATTCTTTATGTATATTGTGTGTAAATATGTATGTGGAAAGAATGCAGTGTGTGTGTGTGCATGTGGCTTCCAGCTCTAACAAGTGAATGCCTGGGAATTGTCCTGGCTTCCAATTTGTTCTGGGGCAGTTTTCAAATGACTGTTTACGACATGTTAAAAAAATATTCCTTTCCTTTTTTTTAAAGAACCCACCACCCTCTTTTCTGAGAGCAAAACTCTTATTTCTGTACTTCTACAATTGGTAATTCAGTGTCAGTGTTTTAACTCCCTGAAAGTGTTAGTCACTCAGACGTGTCCAACTCTTTCCGACCCCATGGACTGCAGCCCTCCAGGCTCCTCTGTCCCTGGGACTTTTCAGGCAAGAATACTGGAGTGGATTGCCATTTCCTTCTCCAAGGGATCTTCCCAACCCAGGGATTGAACCCCGGTTTCCTGCATTGCAGGCAGAATCTTTACTGTCTGAGCCCCTAGGGAAGCCCTTTAACTCCCTGATTAAGTGCAAAGTTGATGAATATCTTGTGGTCCTTTCCAGGTCTCCCTGCACGGAAATGGCCTCCTATCTTCTCAGTGGGGTTGGACTAGTGGATGCTAGGAATGGGGAAAGAAGTGAAGATGGAGATGAAGATACAGGGTGGGCTGAAAAGGGGGCAGATTAGGAGAATAAAGCTGGATAGGATTTGAAGGGCTACTGGGAGGAAAAAGACCCTACAGATTATCAGCCATTTGGAACTCTTCCACTGACAATTCAGATTTTGGTAAACAGGGTTAACTTAAGGGACCAGAAGGGGCCTGAAGGGTCTGACAACTCGTTACCATTGTATGTGAAAAACTGCATGCATATGAGTATGCGCAATTTGGGGGAAAGGGTCTGTTACCAGTAGATTTGGGGGTGGCTGCCTGGCTTACAACAAATCCTGGAGAGCTTACTTCCTCTTTTCATGACAGAGGCCTCAAAGAGAGTGAAGGTGAAAGTCGCTCAGTCATGTCCGACTCTTTGCGACCCCATGGACTATACAGTCAGTCCATGGAATTCTCCAAGCCAGAATACTGGAGTGGGTAGCCTTTCCCTTCTCTAGGGATCTCCCCAACCCAGGACTCGAACCCAGGTCTCTCGAATTGCAGGCAGATTCTTTACCAACTGAGCCACCAGGGAAGTCAAAGCGAGTTGGGGAGAGCTAAGCCATCCTTCACCATCCTGGTGACAGTGATTGACCTAAGAGGTGGGCACCACCTCTGGGCCAGTTAGAGTGCTTCCCTGGGAGTTTTCCAACCCAACTGGGAGGAAAGTGCTCATTCCCACTTTTGGGTGATGATATGAGGATTCTGCCTTGATCTCCACCATATGGCAAAAATCCATCTGCAATAGGAGGGAATATTTAAATGATTAATGAATTCACAAGATCACTACGGAACAGAAAAAAATGATAGGATATCATGGGATCGTCTGTGTTGGGCCTTTCCCCACATCCCTGTGGTCTTCTCTCTCAGGAGGAGTCAGATGCACAAAGATTTTGGTTCTATGGTTTTTCTTTTCAAAGGAGCCTTGGTATTCCTATTTTCCCAATCTCTAAAGTGGTCAGAATAATTTCAGCCCTACCTACTTCATCGAGGTGTTGTGGGGACCTAATGAGATCTTTAAATGTTGTTTGTACTCTCCCAGGAGTTATATCTGGACCTGTGGTGACATGTCTTGGTTTGAGATGGCAAGCATGCACAAACGATGTCAGTGTTTTTTCCTCTGCCTCTGGTAGACATCCTCAATTGATCCTAGCACTTCTTCTGGCTCCACTTGGATACAACCTCACAATCGTTTTCAGCACAATTCTCCATACAGCCTCCACCGCTAATTAGACTTGGCATGTAAAATAAAGCCTATTTGTGGTCTCTGATCTAGGCTCTCGCATGAGCTGATATTAGGGTTGCAGCCTGGAGATCAATTTCCCAACTAATCATAGGGGAAGGGATAAAGATATAATGATATGTTGCCACCATTTTGAAAAGGACAAGATGGTATAACTGTTAGGAAGACATAAACAGGTATTTGGGGGTTAGGAGAAAGGAACTGTCATCTTAGTTATTTAAACATCATTAATAACAGAGAGCAGAAAGGTGAGTTAAAATCATTCTAATTACTTCCCTGCAGCATCCCAGGTTGTGAGCCTAATACTGAACAATTTGACAAGTCAGTACAGGACAGAGTGTAAGTCATTATTACTTTTTGCTTCTGGGAATTTAAGAATGTGAGACTATAAGAACAACCTGATGTAGAGGGACATAAAACAAATGAAAAAAAAAATCACTTAGAAGTAACTTTTGAGTAGTTGGAGAGAACTGCATGTATATTCCTATTGGTATGTTTACCCAGAAGCCAGCAACTGTATACAATGTAGGAGACCTCGGTGCGATCCCTGGGTTGGAAAGATCCCCTGGAGAAGGGAATGGCTATGCAAAACTATAGCTCCATCAACAACTGGCTGGAGGATGCAAGTGGCACCTAGGCAGGGGCCTGAAACTTCAGTGATCATCAGTCACAGACCCATGGCAACTGCATCATCTCAGGCTCTCCCTAGCTTCTCTGTGGCTTTGAAGAATTGGACAGAAATAAGCGCCCAATTTCTACAGTGGCCTTTAAGCCACTACCAACCCCCTCCAAGGCTTGGGCTCAATGTCTTCTGGGTGCCTACACACCAAGACACCCAGACTATGACTGGTTGAGTCAGAGCTGGATTCCTCACCCAAGATGAGCCAATAGGATCCTCTTTCCTCACTTTTAGAATTAAATGAATGGATCTCTAGTAGGTATTATTGGACCTAGCAGGCTATTTGGATGCCAAGGATAAGCATTCAAGGCAATTGGGATGGGCTACTTGCAGGCAGAGCAGAGCAGCCTTCTGGAAATGGATGTGGTGGAGGCTTTGGCTCTTCTTTCTTAAAACAAAGCCCTTGTCATCCCAGCTAGCTTAACTGGACTTCTGTTCTCTGCCAGGAACCCTGTGCTGACCCTAACTGCTCCCCCAAATCTAGGATGTGCATCTCTGTGGTGCACAGGCTGATATTTAGATGGCAGGAGAGATGATTTTCCGTAGTACAGACTTTCAAGACATCCCTGTCAATTTCTATCACGAGAAGGAAATTCCCTTTCAGCCCTTTTGAGAATTTCAGTTTGGTGCTTGTCTTTTACACCTAAGACTTGCTAATTTCCTATTTCAACAAAGAGAGGATTGGGCTTAGGCTAAGAGCCTTCAGCAATCAATGTTATCGTGCTAGAATTTAATAATATTATCTTGCATTTGGTTTTAGGGTGCCTTTTATGGCAGATGATCTTATTTTTCCATTGCCCTCATTCTGACCCACAGAAGACACGAGGGATATTAAAAAGACTGCTGTTGTTTAAAACCAGTAAGTTTAGGTTTGTTACATAGCAATAGATAATGGGAATAGAGTCCATGCCAGATAATTCAATAGAGGGCAATTAACATAGAGAACCAAATAGAAAAATGTTGGAAGGGCTGAAAGTGTTGATAAGGGATGGTACAGCCACTCAGATTTAGCAAGGGCAGGAAGTCGCTTCTGCTCACAAGGCTGGAGGGACAAAGGAGGTAGGAAGTGTTACCGGTGCCCAGGAGCAAGGGTCACTTGGCAGGAGCCGGAGCCATGGTAGAGAAATCTGGTGTGACAGGGAATTTTGTTCGCTGTTTTTCAGTATCCTACTCTATGTGACCCCATGGACTGCAGCAAGTCAGGCTTTAGAGTCCAAAGTGAGGAGTGGTATAAACATTTTAACTTCTTCCCTTCTCCCACCATCCAATCTTTTGTTGGGGTTTCTCATGAGACTCTTACCAGAAACCTGTTGCTAAGGAACATGACTGCCATAATTTGCTGAGGTCAGTTCCCTGGGATACAGAAGAAGGCAGGGCAGGAGGTCTACGAGTAAAGGGGATCAGACTTCCCTGGTGGTTCAGTGGCTGACTCTGCACTCCCAATGCAGGGGGCTTGGGTTTGATCCCTGGTCGGGGAACTAGATCCCACATGCCACAGCTAAAGATCCAGCATGCTGCAATGAAGATCAAAGCTCTCAGTGCCACAACTAAGACCTGGTGCAGACAAGCAAAAAATAAAAAGAGTAAATGGGGCAAGTGACCAGCACTCAGGGTCATGTGACACAAACTAAGGCAAAGTCCTTCCAAGGAACTGCTGAAGGCAGTTGGCTTAGAATGGAATCGAGGACATGAAAGGCATGCAGAGTGTCACATATTGCCCTTCAACCTGTGTAGATGCCACCCCTGATTCCTAAAGGTATGTCTCAATCTAACTACAGAGTACTGGTAACAAACAGGACCCTTATCAGTTGGCAGTGGCTCATTTTTCTGAAATGTCCAGGGTGAAAAGGCTTCAGACACAGATGGGTGTAGAGGTTCCACCGTGCCATCAGGTGACTCTGTCTGTCCATCTCTCAACTCTCTGCTCCTCTGTCTTCATCCTCAGGGGCAACCTGACAACCAGTGGCTCTGGACTTGCAGCCTTTGGCTGAGCAGGCCCGGGGAAAGCTCAGCCATTCTTTCTCAACAGTTCCAACTGAAGTTCCAGACTTGAGCTTGATTGGCCTGACTTAGGTCCAATGTCCATGTCTGCACTGACCACCAGGGCCAGGAAAGTGGAATATGCTGGTGGAGTCTGTCAGCGTGCCCATCAATGGAGGCAGGAGACCAAGTCAGGGGAGTCAGAGCTCAGCCTCACTTGACCGGAAGGACAATTTGCTTAAATTAAGGTGCTTGGCCCCAGAAGAGAGGATGCTGGGTGGGTATGAATAATTAATGTCTCATCAAACCCTTCCAGCACTTCTATTATCTGCTTTGTTTCTATTTCCGTCTGTCCCTTCTATTCAGGTAAATGTTATGCCTTATTCATCTCTGGATCCCAGCAACGTCTGGAATGGTACCAGGGACCAGGCAAGCACTGTGAATGTTTGTGGAATTGGATTGAGGTGTAAGCACTTGCAGTCTTCCTAGGTGGTGCTAGTGGTAAAGAATCCACCTGCCAATGCAGGAGGCGCAGGAGACGTGGGTGGGTCTGGTCCCTGGATCATTAAGATCTGATGAAGAAGGAAATGGCAACCCATTCCAGTATTCTTGCCTGGAGAATGCCATGGACAGAGAAGCCTGGCAGGCTATAATCCATAGGGTTGTGAAGAGTCGGACTCCACTGAAGCGAAGTAAGCACTTGCATTATGGATTTATTTCTAGAGCACAATGGGTATTTTCCATATCCTGGAGGGGGTGGGAGACTGGATTTCTTGTATTTTTTCTACAGTGGGTGGGTGGTAGGCAGAGGAGAAAGTGGCAATATTGGCCCAAACACACCCTTTTTGCATCTCAGAATCTTTCCCAGGCTACCAGGTCTCCTGGGGACTCTGGCCAACCCAGCTGAGAGCTCATCTCCATTTACTACAAATTAGAAAACCAGCATTTTCCTTTCAGTTGGCCTGAGGCACAATCTTTCCCTTCCAATTTGAATTGCATATATAAGTACCATGTCTTCCCGTTGGATGTGTAAGGACTGACACTTCGGTTGTTTTTCCTCATTTTTCAGATTTAAAAGAGAAAACACATTTTAGAGGCCGATTGGTATTGTAGCCCCCTTTTGGAAAGCACTGTCAGCATCACACTGCAAAACCAAAGTTCTTCAATTACTCTGCACAAATTAACTTCTGATTAGTCTTTGCACAGAACGGCCATGGAAGCCCAGACTCCTTCAGTCTTTGGCCTGCAAGACAATCTCCCAACTCAACAGAATCATCATGGGGTCTGTTTATAACAGTGCCATTAAAAATGAAACCCTGTCAAGAATCCTTGATAATGATGTTGGAAACTGTATTCACAAGGGTTTTTTTTAAATGACTGGATGGTTTTTTAAAAAGGCAATGAAACACTTTTAAGGAACTCTAATGTAATAAATGAATCACAGTCCCTCTGACTTGACTATACTGTCTTCATATTTATTGTAACGTATGGAAAACCTCAATTCTTTCCTACCTCCTCCTTCCCACCACTGCAACATTTGAGGAGACATCTAGGTGGAACATATTTATATTTTAAGAGATCTATATTTGCTTTTAGTATTATTTTTAATTTTATTTTATATTGGAGTATAGTTGATTTATGATGCTGTATTAGTTTCAGGTCTACAGCAAGGTGTATGTGCAGTGAATATATATATCTCTTCATTCTTTTTCAGATTCTTTTCCCCTATAGGTTATTACAGAATATCCTCTGTGCTATACAGTAGGTCCTTATTGATTATCTATTTTATTTTCTGTTTATTAACAGTTTTTAAGTTAGTTTATTTGTTTTTGCTGCTGGAGGTTTTTCTCTAGTTGCAGCTGCCACCTGCTGTAACAGACAATGAGCTTCCCAGGTGCCGCTAGTGGTAAAGAGCTTGCCGGCCAAGGTAGGACATGCAAGAGATGGGCCTTCAATCCCTGTGTCAGGAAGATCCCCGGGAGGAGGGCATGGCAACCCGCTCCAATATTCTTTCCTGGAGAATCCCATGGACAGAGGAGCCTGGCGGGGGTGGGCTACAGTCCACAGGGTCTCAAAGAGTCCACATGACCAAAGCATCTGAGCATGTACACATGCATAACAGGTAATACCCCTTGTTCTGTTTATTGGCTTAACACAACAAAACTTTATTTCTCCAATACACAATAGTCACTTTGGCTATTCCTAATTGTATTTTTATTTTAAAAGTTATTTTGTTGAGATATGATTGACATTTAAACATATGTACATATTTTAATGTGTATACATGGGCATATGTTTACACCCAGGAAGGCACCACTACCATCAACATCATAAACATATCCATCACCTCCCAAAATTCCCTCTCACCTCTATTATTAATAGTAATAATAATAGCAGTAGTAGTAAATACACAACACAAGAGATACTCTCTTAACAACTTTCAAGTATTCAACAGAGAATTGTTAACTATAGACACTGTGCTGAATAATATATCTCCAGAACTTATTTATTTTACATTTCTGAAACTTTGTACCTTTAACTGCCACATCTCATCACCTGTCAGTCCTAAAGGAAATCAATCCTGAATATTCAATGGAAGGACTGATGCCGAAATTGAACCTCCAATACTTTGGCTACATGATGAAAAGAGCCGACTCATTGGAAAAGACCCTAATGCTGGGAAGAATTGAAGGCAGAAGAGAAGACAGAGGATGAGAGGGTTGGATGGCATCACGGACTCAATGGACATGAGTTTGAGCAAGCTCCAAGAGATGGTGAAGGACAGAAAAGCCTGGCATGCTACAGTCCATGGGGTCGCAAAGAGTCGGACGTGATTGAGGGAGTGTCAACAACAACAACTACCATCACGTCTCCTTTTCTCCCTCCTCCTAGTTCCTGGTAACCATTATTCCACTCTCTGCTTCTATAAGTTCAGCTGTTTAAGAGCCACATATAAGTGAGACCATATGGAATTGATTAATGTCTTTCTGTATCTGGCTTACTTCACTTAGCATAATGCCCTCTGGGGTCACCCATGTTGTTGCAAATGATAGGATTTCCTTTTCTAAGGCTCAGTGATATTCCATTGAATGCATATACCACATTATTTTCATCTCATTATCCATCAACAAACCCATAGATTGTTTCTAATTCTTTTTTCTTCCCAGTTTGAGAAAAACTGACATACATCACTGAATAAGGTGTCCAGCATGATGATTTGATTTACATATATTGTGTAATGATTAACTTAATAGGTTCAGCTAACATCCAACATCTCATACAGGAACAATATAAAGAAAAGAAAGAAGGAAAGAGGGAAAAAAAAGAAAATAATTTTTCTTGTGATGAGGACTCTTAGGATGAACTTTCTTAACAACTTCCTAATATATCATACAGCAGTGTTAACTATAATCAGTATGTTGTGCCTTTACACCCCTAAAAGTGAAAGCTAGTCACTCAGTCGTGTCCAACTCTTTGTGACCCCATGGACTGTAGCCCATCAGGCTCCTCTGTCCATGGAATTCTCCAGGCAAGAATACTGGAGTGGGTTGCCATTTCCTTCTCCAGGGGATCTTTCCAACCCACAGATCGAACCCAGGTCTCCTGCATTGCAGGCAGACTCTTTACCAACTGAGCCACCAGGGAAATCACTTTTACATCCCTGTTACTTATTTATCTTATAACTAGAAATTTGTACCTTTTGACCACATTCCTCAACACCTGTTCCCCAACCCTTTACATCTGGTAACCATATGTTCTATCTTTTTTTTCTATAAGGGTCTTAAAAAGAAAATTCCATATATAAGTGTCTGACATTTCACTTAGCATGATGCCTTCAAGGTCCATCCATGTTGTTGCAAATAGTCAGATTTCCTCATTTTTTAAAGACTGAATAATATTCCATCATATAAATATATACAACTTCTTTATCCATTTATCTATCAATGAACACTTAGTTTCTGTGTCTTGGCTATGGTAAATAACACTGCTGTGGAAGCTTTCCTGGTGGCTCAGTGGTAAAGAATTTGCCTGCCAATGGAGGAGACACAGGTTCGATCCCTGATCTGGGAAGATCCCACATGCTTTGCAGCAACTAAGCCTCTGCACCACAGCTATTCAGCCTGTGCTCTAGAGCCCAGGAGCCACAACTACCGAAGCCCACACACCCTAGATCTTGTGCTCTGCAACAAGAGAAACCACTGGAATGAGAAGCCCGAGCACCACAACTAGAGACCAGTCCCTGCTTATTGAAACTAGAGAAAAGTCCATGAAGCGACAAAGACCCAGCAGAGCCAAAAGCAAATAAAAATTATTTTTAAAAATGCTGCTATGAACATGAAGCTGCAGGTATTTTTTTGAGTTAGTATTTCCATTTCCTTTGGATGCATTTCCAGAAGTGTAACTATGCTGGGATCATATGATAGTTCTATTTCTAATGTTTTGAGGAATCATCATGATGTTTTCCATAGTGACTGTACCAATTTAAAATCCCATCAACTGTTCACGAAGCCTTCCGTTTTTCCCACTACCACACCAGCATTTGTTATCTCTTGTCTTTTCAATGATGGCAAGAGAGAAACAGGCCTCTTGGGCACGTTCTGCAAGGCTAGGGAAGCCAGGTACTCACTTCATTCTCACTTTCCCTGGTGGGAGAAATTGTGGGCCAGGAAGACTTCTTTCAGCTCTGAGCTGGGCCACTTTGGGGGAGGGACAACAAGAGGAAAGTGAAACTGGTCTTCACTTCTTCAATGCATCTATTCTTGGACTTTTTGCTACAACAAGGTGCTGGAACCTCTTAGCTATGTTCCTGGACTCCCATAAAGGTATTTTTCCATAGATAATCATTAAAATCAATCTTTCTGCTGCTATATGAGCACTGGACTATCCTATTTGGCTACCTGGCTGATATCCTCCAGTGGTTCCTAATTGGGAGGCTCTTTCCCAAGGAGGGATTCAGATTCAGGGATCTAGGTTCCTCCCATCTTGTAGCCCTACATCTTCAATAGATGCTTCCAAACTCACTCTACTGGAGAAGACTCCTGAGAGTCCCTTGGTCAGCAAGGAGATCCAACCAGTCCATCCTAAAGGAAATCAACCCTGAATGTTCATTGGAAGGACTGATGCGGAAGCTGAAACTCCAATACTTTGGCCACCTGATGCAAAGAGCTGACTCATTAGAGAAGACCCTGATGTTGGGAAAGATTGAGGGCAGGAGGAGAAAGGGGTGACAGAGGATGAGTTGGTTGGATGGCATCACCGAGTCAAAAGACATGAGTTTGAGCAAACACTGGGAGATAGTGAAGGACAGGGAAGCCTGGTGTGCTGCAGTCCATGGGGTGGCAAAGAGTCGGACACAACTTAGTGACTGAAAAACAAACAAACAAACAAAAAAACTCACCCTGTAAGTGTTCTATATTTCAGAGGAAGTGTGGAAGATTGCCCCTGCCTCTTTTTAATGGACCACTTCTGGGAATGGTGGACATCATTTCTGCTCATTCCATTGACTAGAAGTCAGTCATATGGTCCTAATGAATTTCCAAGGAGGTTGGAAAATATAACTCCTGCCAGGGTAGTTGCTTCCCAGCAGTGTTCTACACCACTGAAGGAAAGTATAAAACCTTAGAGGACAGAGAAAAACCTTTGCCATAGCAGGGGGAATGAAGGATGCTTATAAAACCTCCTCCAATAGATATGGAGCCACTATTAAGTTTGGGCAGGTGTTAAATTTCTCTAATTTGAGCATGACTGATTGCGGAAGTGAGACTTCAAGTTTTGCCACTAAATCCTCCTGACCTCAACGCATGCCTGACTTATCATCTATAATGTTTCCAGGTGGTACCAGTGGTAAAGAATCCACCTGCTAATGCAGAAGATGCAAGAGACACAGGTTCGATCCCTGGGTCAGGACAATCCCCTGGAGAAGGAAATGGCAACCCACTCCAGTATTCCTGCCTGGAAAATTCCATGGAATCGCAAAGAACTGGACACAACTGAGCATGCACACAAATGGAATAATAGTAAGACTGAAAAAATGTTGCTATCCCCATTTTGTATCCAGGAAATTTGAGAACTAAGGAAAACAAGAGCTTGCATTTAGCTTTTTTTTTTTTTTTTTAACTCCTCAGAAAATGATCCTTTCATGACACAACCTTGTATCCATAGCATTTTGACATCTTGTTTCCTTGAGCAATAGAGGAAGTTCCATACTGAACTCTGGAACCAAAGTTAAACCCTATTCTCCACTCTAATGGGAAAGGTTGCTGTGTACTTTTCATATCTAAAGTAAAACAAACCCTCCCTCATTTTCCTCTCCATTTAACCCCCATTGAACCCAATTACCCAGTTCAATTCTCTATGTGGGCTTGTTTCACAAGTGTATTTTCTCCCAGAGATGAAAGTTTCTTACAACAACCTCAAGCATTTTAAAACAAAGATCTTAGTTGTTATGCAAACACAGTCTCATTTCCACAAAAGAACATTTCACAAAAAGGAAAATAAATGCACATTTCAAAATGTCAGTTAAAGAAATGGAAAAAAAATGAAAAAGAATGTAAACCTGTCAGGGAAAAGATGAAATAAAATGCCAAGGTGCCTAAAGAGTTTTCCAATGTCATTGAGGTAAGTGAAAGTGACTGGCTTAGGAACAGGAGCATTCTGACAATTTTAAAAGTGTGTATATGTGTGTGTATTATATAATATAATATAATCATATATATAATTTAAACCAATGCTCGGTTATTTACCATATATCGGTTAGAGTGATGGGCTGCAAACAGTAAACACAGATTTACTACCTTAATTTCTTGCATCTGTATCTTGGGTCGTCAGCATTAAATTCACATTAAGCACAATTTTAAGCAAAGTAATCAGCTAGGGATGTAATTTTGATCAACGTTGTGTCATTTCCTGGCGAGGTGGTGGTGGTTTGATTGTTCAGTCCTGTCCGAGTCTTTGTGGCCCCATGGACTGTAGCCTGCCAGGTTCCTCTGCCCGTGGAATTTTCCAGGTAAGAATATTGGAGTGGGTTGCCGTATCCTACTCTAGGGGATCTTCCCAACTCAGGGATGGAACTCGAGTCTCTTGGGTCTCCTGCACTGGAGGTGAATTCTTTACCATTAGCGCCACCTGGGAAGCCCATGGAGGTGGTAGAGAAGGTCATTCATCCTGTGGCTGACATTGTACTAGAGTGGGATGTGCCTTAGGTTTAAGGTCAGAAGAGCTGGATTCAAGTCCAAGCTTTGCTTGTGACTGTGGGCACTGATCTTCCTGTCTCCTCTTGAATCCCTGTAGTGAATTTTTCAAGTTAATTATCGTACTCTTCAGCTTCCTGATTGCTGTTGGTGTTTTCTCATATTTCTATTTCTTTGCTGAAATTCTCACTTTGCTCATGTATTGTTTCCAGGGAGCATCTTTATGATGGTTATTTTGAATTCTTTTTCAGGTAAAGAATATAACTCCATTTCATTAGGGGGGGTTATCTTGTTGTTGTTGTTTTTTTTAATTTGGAACATATTTCCCTGTTTAATCATTTTCCTTGACTGTGTTGGTGTCTGTGCACTAAACAGCTACCCTACCTAGGCTCTGTGGGCTGGCATCATACAGGAGAAGGCCCAGAGATTCTGGGGACTTCTCTAACTTTGTCCTAGTCTAGCCTGCCTCTCTGTTCTCAGCTGCCCCCAGACATCTGGAATACACCAGATCTCATCAGCTCTCCAAGCAAGTGAGACTAAAGCCCCGTCCTCAGGTAGCCTCCAGAAAAGTTAGATCACTAAATGCTCTTTTCCACTCTTTTCATACCCAAGGAGAAGCTGGAGTCTAGAGTTATCCACCTATTTGCACTATGCTTAACCACGATGCTTAACCAGGGGAGAGGCTGTGGAAACCAGCTGTATGGAAGTGTGAAAAGGTGTTAGTGGCTCAGTTGTGCTGACTCTTTTGGGACCCCATGGACTGTAGCCTGCCAGGTTCCTCTCTCCATGGACTTCTCCAGGTGAGTATAATTCTCCAGGCAGTGGGTTGCATAACTATAACCTATATATAACCTATATAATTATACAGGTAGAATCTTCTATAAATACTTCTGGATGAGTGGCTTTAAGATCTCATTCCTGCCAGCTTGCTTCTTGGAGTCCCCACCTCTCTTGAAATCCTTGTTGTTTCCACTGAATCCATCCTTCCCTCCTTCATTGTTCAGTGGCTGTAGCCTACCCTCACTGCCTACCATTTCTTAAGTTTCTTTCTCTTCCCTCTCTTTCCCATTCCAGTCTTCTATCAACTGGTTTTCTCCTCTTGTTCTCTGGGCTTGCTTTCAGGCTTACTCACTGTACTAAAAACTGTTGAAATGTCACCCTTCTTCCATAATTCATGGAGAGAAGTTTCTCAAGGTTTAGGAAATACCATCGCAAAGGCACCATGTCCCCTCCCTAGAACCCACCTCCCTCTTCTCCTGGCATCCCCACATTGAACCAGGTACGGAGCTCCTCTTTGCAATTTGGTGTTCATTTCTGGGAGCAGGGACCCAGAGGCGAAGGACCTTCACCCTTGAGCAGTTCTTTCCGTGTCAGAACCTGGAGAGGGCTGTGGGCAGGAGGGCAGAGCACTCTTGTTTTCTGCTCCTGTGCTCTCAGGACTGAGGCCTCCCTAGACCTGAGGTCCAGCCAGAACTGAACACATAAGGAGTTAATGTGATCCCTGTGGGGATCCTTGTTCATTCACTTGAAGGAGGTTCCTAGGAGAGTCCCAAGGACACAGAACACCCATCTTGTGCCCCTTCTCTCAACCTCCTTTTTTGAAAAATAAGCCAAGAGAGAAAATAAAGGGAAGGGAAAGGAAGGGAAGGGAAGGGCAATCAGAGAAAGGGAGGGAAGTGAGGATGGGAGCAGGGGAAGAAGGAACAGAAAAAGTAAAAGAGGTTTATCTTTGTCCTGAGTATGTGAAATGCAGGTCTTGGGTCTAACTTGCAAGAAAACAGAGTTCTGTCTCCATTCCCAATGCCTCCAGGGATTGAGGGAATATGGCATCAAATTCTACTCTTGATTCAAGGGGAAATAACCACGGTGGAAATTTGCTGAGGCCTCTGTGGAAGTTGAAACAGCAACTTTGAACTCCAGGTTTGGAAAGAATTAAGACTTCCTGCACTGAAACTTCCCTGCTGGTCCGGTGGTTTAGATTCCACTCTCCCAATGCAGGGGGCCTGGGCCTGATCCCTGGTCAAGGAACAAAGATTCTGCATGCCACACATGCACAGTTAGACAAATAAATGTTTTTTTGAAAATCAGGTATTTTTGATATAAGCGAGTGAGGTAGTAATTAAAAAAAAAAGACTTCCTGCCATGGGATAGGCTTCTCAAGGAGCTGGTGGTAGAGGGCAGAGAATTAGGGACAACCAACCCCCTCTTCCCACTGTACATATATACCCAAGAGTCTGAAAGGGGTGGAGTTATTTTTCTGTGCCTCGTTGTGACGCAGCCCTACCACCACCTGGAAGCCTTCCTGGATTGCCATCCTGTCTTTCTCTTAGAGGTGTTGCCTTGTTTTTCTTCCCTTCTTGTTTTTCAACCCTGTGCTCCAAATGGGTCTCCCAGAGATCACGTTGGGGGTGCTCAGTAGTTACTATTTGTTGAGTGAACAACTGAAGGAAGTACTGTGGTATACAGGTGGGAAAGAGCTTGGGACTCTTTGGGATTCTGTATCCATTTCCAGTTGCCCCATTAATTTAGCTGTGTGACTCTGGGCAGGTCTCTAATTCTCTGACTCAGCGTTTTCTCATGTGTAAAATAACTCTACAAAGAAGCTTCCATATTTACAGGTTGTGATAGGCAAAATTATGTCCCCCCCACACCACCAACAAAGATGCTCACATTTAAATTCCTGAAACCTGTGAATATGGGAATGAAGGGGAATCAAACCTGCAGGTGGAACTGGAATTAATCAGCCGATCTTAAAATAGGTAAATTATCCTGGATTACCCAGATGGGCCCAGTGTAATCACAAGCGTCATTAGTAACAGAAGAGGGATGCAGACGAGAACCAGAGACACTACTGAGAGAAAGAACCTCAGGTCGCAGGCTTCAGAGGTGGATGGAGAGGCCAAGAGCACAGGAATGCAGGCAATCGCTAGAGACTGTAAAAAAGCAAGGAAATGGATTCTTCCTTCCCCTAGAGCACCTAGGAGGAGTGCAACGTTGTGGACACCTTGCCCAGTGAGACTCATTTCCGATTTCCAGCACTGTAAGAGAATGTTTTGCTTTAACCCACTGAGTGGTAATGTGTTACAGCAGCAAGGAGAAGCTAATACACAGGGGCTGTGTGAGCTTCTGCGGCGGCTCAGTGGTAAAGAACCCGCCTGCCAGTGCAGGAGACACAGGTTCGATCCATAGTTCGGGAAGACCCCCTGGAGAATGAAATGGCTACCCACTCCAGAATTCTTGCCTGGGAGATCCCATGGACAAAGGAGCCTGGTGGGCTACAGTCCATGGGGTGGCAAAGAGTTGAACATAACTTTGTGAATTAACAACAACAATTGTGTGTAAAGCCCCTGGCACATTATTGGGTACTTGAATGGGTGATAGAAGAGACTGAATGAATGAGAATTCGTGTTTCTCACTAGACTGTTAGCAACATAAAGGCAGTATTTCTTCTCTTATATCCTACCCATCTTCTAAAAGAGTGCTGGTTACACACCAGTGCTCAAAAAGACTTCTAGACTCCGCCTAAATTTCACATTTGGGGCTTGAGTGATGGCAGCAGGAGCGACAGGAAAGAGAGACAGCATAGAAGAGGATGTTGTTGTTCGGTCATTCAGTTATGTCTGGCTATTGTGACATCATGGACTGCAGCACGCCAGGCTTCCCTGCCCTTCACCATCTCCTGGAGCTTGCTCAAACTCATGTCTATTGAGTCAGTGATGTCACCCAACCATCTCATCCTCTGTCATCCCCTTCTCCTCCTGCCTTCAATCCCTCCCAGCATCAGGGTCTTTTCCAACGAGTCAGTTCTTCACATCAGGTGGCCAAAGTATTGGAGCTTCAACTTCAGCATCAATCCTTCCAGTGAATATTCAGGGCTGATTTCCTTTAGGATTGACTGGTTTGATCTCCTTGCAGTCCAAGGGACTCTCAAGAGTCTTCTCCAGCACCACAGTTTGAAAGCATCAGTTCTTCAGCTCTCAGCCTTCTTTATGGTCCAGTTCTCACATCTGTATGTGACTATTGGAAGAATTGTAGCATTGACTATACAGAATTTTGTGGGCAAAATGATGTCTCTGCTTTTTAATATGCTGTGTATGTTTGTCATAACTTTTCTTCCAAGGAGCAAGTGTCTTTTAATTTCATGGCTAGAGTAGCAGTGTTTTTGGAGAGAGGATATAGGTGCTTATAAAAGGTAAACTGACTTCTTCCTGAAGTTCGAGTGTGGTGAATACAGGTTATAACACAGAAGCAAAGGCACAGAACACAGAAGCCAAGTTTTAATGCCAGCAGACTGGGAGGCTCCTTGCAAAGATGCTGGAGAAGACGGGAGAAAGGACTAGTCACTCATCTCCAAGACACAGAAGAGACTTCATCTCTGGGTGAGAGATGCTACTTATGGGGGGAAATGTTCCTCATGAGCAAGCCCGCTTCTATTTACAACACTATTTGCTCAGGCATGAGACTGAATTCACCCAGTGTATCCAGAGCCAGGCCCAGGTGCAGGCAAAGACAGGGAAGGCCATTGCAGAGTCAATTTTTGCAAAATTTCTTCCTGCATTTGGGCCCTCCTGGAAGTCCAGGCTCCAAAGAAGAAATCTTGACTATAAGGATCCTGCTGATCAATTGATCGGTATGATGCTGTTGCAAATCACCACAAATCATGAATGTCTTCCTTCATTTAAAAGAAAGGAAAAAAAAAATTGGTTTCAGTTCTGAAAGCACAGGGTAAGAAACCCAGAGGTCACTTTCTCTTTCTTTCGAGCTCTCTCTCACTCTCTTAAATAAGGAGAAAGGCTATATTTTTCCATGGATTAAGTCCAACACAGAGAGAACTGTCACTGTGAAAACAATAGAATTTATCTCCACTGATATAGCTTGACACTGGGACAAGTGCCTGAATTGTTGCCATAGCAATAAATGTGTCGGACTTATGCATGCGTTTTCTGCTATAGGATTTTGATTAATGGCATTGACTAAATGGTGTGAAGGGGGAGAGACCATGCAGAAGGCCCGAGGAGAGGAGAGAGAGCCAGGCTGCAGAGTTTTTGCCACAGCCTACTACGGAGCAGTGGCAAGAGGAGTGGACCCGAAACTAGTTAAAAGGGAGGTAGAATCTCTTCCGCTGTCATTTACTTTCTAAGCCTTGTCTGACTCTTTTGTGACCCCGTGGACTGTAGCCTGCCAGGTTCCTCTGTCCATGGGATTTCTCAGGCAAGAGTACTGGAGCGGGTTGCCATTTCCTTATCCAGGGGATCTTCCTGACCCAGGGATTGAACCTGCGTCTCCCGCGTTGGCAGGCAGATTCTTTAACCACTGAGCTGCCAGGGAAACCCAGACTCTTCTATGGAGCAGCATCTGCATGACGGCAGTGCCTTGCACGGGTGTGTGAGTGGGGAGGGGAGGGTGCGTGACACCGAAGCCACGGCTGCATGGGGCCAGAGAGCTCGTGAAATCCCACTTCCATGAATTGCTTTCTGTGTGCCTGTGTGCTTGGCATTTGGCGTGTCTTAATTTATTAATTCCTCACATGAACTCTATGAGGCAGCTATTTTTTTTTTTTTCTGATTGAGAAACTGAGGCACAGAAAAGTCAATTCGTGTGCAAAAGCCACACAGCTAGTAAGTGGTAGAATCCGGATTCAACCCTCAGGCTGTCTGGTCTTGGATGCTGAGCTTAACCACTGCACTGTGCTTTGCTCCAAAAACAGGTTCTGCCCTCCTGACTTTGCCTATCAGTACTGGCAATGAATGTGGAAGAGGCAGTGTGGTGTAGGGGAGAGAGGGAATGACTGAGTGACAGACCTCCCCACCTCTGGAAATCAAGCAAAGTCCTCAGGGCTTTCTGCAGGAAAGGACACATCTTGCTTATTGCTTACATCATAGGCACCAGTAAGTGCCTGGGGCCTTTGATGTGCTACCTGTCAGAAGGGCTGGACTCCCTGCTGTCAGTGTGACCTTGAACTACCCACTGGATCTCTCCAGGCCTCCACTTCCTCATCTGTGAAATGGGTATAATATGAGCACCACCTCGTCTGTGGTTGTGAGGATTCAATGAGAAGGTGCTTTGAATACAGCGACTGGCATACCCACCCACTCATCAGATTAAATTCATTTTTCAAAAGACTCGTGTTTACTAATTTGCCTGATGTTGAGAAAACCCTTTCAGTTTTCAGACTTAGTCTTTCCTCTAGTTCAAACAAAGTATTTACTGTCATTTTCTTTGGCTTTTGCTTCTGTTCCTCCTATTCTTTCCTTCTTGATATTTTACTTGTAAACTGAGTCTCCAGTCCATCCATTTCCTTTACCTCCTCTTTTCATTTCTAAGGTCTATTCTCCTTTGAGACCAGGATGCAATGATCAAGTTTGTCTTCCACCTTACTCATGTGGTATTTTTCTTCAGTATTCATTCTCCTGTACATTCCTCTGAAATCTCGTGCTTTTAAGTTATTCCTTTGTGACTATCTAGTCTAATTCTACAGATTCAATGTTATATTAAATATTTTTGAAATCACTATTCAAAATTCTTTTAATAACTTTTTCAGTTTTCGGCAATACATCTATGTGAGAAAGGCTGTTTCCCCAAGGTGTCCCTGTTCTGCTGGGCCAGCCACAATATTACTGGTCTGATTACACTCATTCATTCACTCAAGAGTCGTTTATTGAGTGTCTTCTATACACCTACATCATTTGTCATGTCAGATGTTCATAAGTTCCCTGAAGGAAAATAGAGCAGGGTGATAGGGTACTGAGACTGGCAGGGGGGAGCTATTGGTTATGGTGTTGTCAGGGAAAGTCTCTTTGCAAAGGCAGTATTTGAGCAGAGTCCCAAAGAAATTAAGGGAGCAAGAAATGTGGCTATCTAAGGGAAGAACATTCTAGCAGAGGGGATACCCAGTATGAAGGCCCTGTTCCATTTGCAGAAACCAGCCTGTTTGCTGTAGAAGACAAATTAAGTGGGAAATTCCATATAGATGGTGTCAACAGGGTGCCTCTTTCTGCCTCAAGCCTAGTATAGGACAATTTTTGTAGGATTTTCTCTAGTTCCCAGAAATAGAGGCTTTTTATTTTCCCTGGGAGAGAGAATTTTGAGTTGGTCCATGATGTCTCCATCAATAAGGTACTGCTTGAGCTGTAGCAAAAATCCTGTAACTTTTGAGATGTAGACCCTAGTTTCAGGGACTGTTGCTGGTGTGATGATGGCTTGAAGAGGGATGTAACCCATACGCCATTGCAGGAGACCAAGGATGGCGAATTCATGCCACAAGTGCCCTGATCCCATGACAGGCAGTGCTTGTTGGTCATGGTGTTCTTCCTTACTAAGACTAGATGCCACTTCAGAATCCTTCTTAACACTCCACGTTAGTCATGGTAGAACCCAAGATGAAAGTTTTCAAGGATGATGATTTCTGACACTATGCATATAAATTGAATTTTTATATTAGGTCAAACCATGTGAACTGGTTTAAAAAAAAAGTTATCTATTTTTAACCTCAAAAATGACAATTTCAAGTGGTTCAATCCAATTCATTGAATTAAACACAGCCTTGTTCAATGGAACTTTCCTGGGAAATCTTTTGCTAAGCAAGTCTTTCTTATCCTCTGTGAACACTTAAACCTGAATATATCCACAAATTTTCATATTTTAAATTTTCTGCAAGTGGGAACCAACTGTATTCATTAACACCCCAACACATCTATCTAGGTACCAAATTCAAATTTGTTTCCAGCCTTCATCTAATTTTTTGCATTTTCTGGGACCATGAGGTGACTGAACCTAGAATAAGAGCCCCCACCCCCACCCCCAAAGACATGCCAATAGGCCGTTGCTTTCCCTCTAATCTCTGTGTGGTAGCTTGTGTTACCACTCTCATTCATTTGCTTTCCCCCTGTAGGAGGTTTATACTTTCCTCAGCTTTGCCAACTTAAAGTGCTTCCCTCTGAGAGAAGGGTACTTCCTATCCCCTTAATGGTGGGCTTGGTCATGTGACCTGCTTTGGCCAGTGGAATGTGATAGATAGTACTTTCAAAGACATTGCATGATTCATTCATAGTGCTTTTTCTTCTTCTGCCATGAGACCTGGCTATTGCATTGTTGAAGACACATTAAGCAGAAATGTAAAGTCTCAGCTTTACAACAGAAACATGTAAAGTGAGTGAAAAATAAACTTTTGCAAGCCACTGAAATGTTGAGTTTTACTTGTTACTGGGCTATACCTGGCCAAGGCTGACTAATATACTTTGTCAGCATTAAATACCATGTTAAGAAATAGCTTTCTCAGGGGCTTGCCCAGGGTAAGCATCCTGTGGCCATAGAACTTTATAGAGAGTGCTTCAGTTTACATAAGCTGTTGAAATCGAAGGTGTGGAGGGTGTAAGACCATCCATTCTTTCTAGACATGACTTGTAATAGATGTGCCAAAAATCTTTAGGGGAATGGGTCCAGACCACATGATCACAGGTGCTTTTGGGGGAAAAAAAACTGATCTGGACTTCAAAGAAATTTGGAAACACTGGGTTAAATAAAGTTAAATGGGATTCTTTGCAGCAAAATTCTCAGAGCTTTAATACCCTGAGGTGCACTGTGAATCTCCTAGGGAAGAGGGTGATATAGAATTCACAGTATTCCAAAATTCTTTGATCATGGAACCCTTTTTATTTCATAGAGTATTTCATGGGCTTAATGCTCTGCAAAAACACTGCCTCTGGTGGCAGCAGAATTTGCATATTTCTCCTATAATTCCCATCTCTTTCAGCCATTTATTTATTTCACTTTGTCTTCACTCTTGCCTTTGTTTTGTCTTGTCTTCTTTTGTCACCTGTTCCTCCATCTCTTTTCATCATTCTACATTCTCTACCTATTTCTCCTTCTTTCTTCCTTCTTTCCTCTCCATCCCCTTCCAGCCCTCACTGCCTCTTCTCCTCTTCTCTCCTGCTCACTCTCTTCACCCTCCTTCTCGTACTCTCTCTGGTTTTTCAGGAAGCCCAGAGAGTTTTCCACTGACTGGATCTCCCAGGGGAATGTCCTCCTTGATTGTCAAGTATCATTCCTGAAAATAAAGCCAGTGATGGTGCAGCCTGCTCCTCCCAGGTGTGGTGTTAATTTTAAAGCAGTGGGCTTTAGCATTGCATCAGCCTCCTTAAGGCAAGATCCTTTGTTCTAGATTCAGACAAAGCAGCCTAGTCGGCCTTAAAAGAAAAAAAAAAAGCTGTTTCATTTTATATTGGAAAAATACAATGTGACATCTGGAGAATAAATTGTTCAGTCAGCCAGAAATACGCCTTGTAAAAATTGCTTAGGTTTCTGTAACAAGATTATTTACTGCGAGTGTTCACCTATAATACAGCACACTTTTGAAATGGACCTTTTATGAAACACATCAAGAACTGTAGAAATGTATTCAGTGCATTAATCTACAACACTGCACACTTTACCACACTTTCAGAGCAGATTTCAAAACTCAGACCATCTAATGAGATAGAAAAAAGTTATTCTTGTCCTATATTCATTCTGGTCATGTTCTATATGGAGCCCTTGGGATATTTAACATAATGTAGTAGGTTTTTCAACACACACACACACACACACACACACACACACACACACTCCCTCTCAAACACAATCACACACACTGTTACACACACTCTCATACACAAACGAAATATATGACTGTTCAGACAGCTATTCAGTTTAGAATGCAGTAGGCCCATATTTCAACAGCCTGTGTGCAAGGCTAGGGCTGGCTATTTTAGAAACCAGAACTTTATAAATATTTAAAGATCTTGATTTAATTCAAATGAGATATCGTTCAGGTACTGTCAGTTACTTTCCATAACTCCTTCATTTCTGATCACGGGGTGACAGTTTGGATAGCAATCTCTTGGCAATTTGAAGAACTGCCTCAGTGAGAATCTGGCAGCTGGCACTGGGGCTGAGGTGGCTGAAGCAGGTGGATTGGGGAGAACTAGGTCAGGTGGGGGAGGCAAGTAAAACCATGCCCTATGCTTGCCTGCTTTGCTGACCTTGACTTTTCCTCTCTGACTTTGACTTCTCTGACTTCAGAAATGGGTTCTTCCAGCTGGGCGGCTCCATGTGAGGTTGTCCCAACTCTTCTGCCTCAAGGTCAATTCAACTGCTCCCTTGATATCAACTCTAGAACATACAGAGCAGGGAGGAGGCCTGTAGAATGGCTCCTCCACCAATCCAATGAAAGGCCCAGTCTCTCAAAGTTCACCTTGGCTTGGAGATTTTAGAGCTCTTGTTTAGTCGCTAAGTCATGTCTGACTCTTTGTGACCCCATGTATTGCAGCACACCAGGCTTTTCTGTCCTTCACCATCTTCCAAAGTTTGCTCAAACTCATGTCCATTGAGTCAATGGTGCCATTCAACCATCTCGTCCTCTGTCATCCCCTTCATCTCCTGCCCTCAATCTTTCCCAGCATCAGGATCTTTTCCAATGAGTCAGCTCTTCGCATCAGGTTGCCAAAGTGTTGGAGCTTCAGCTACAGCATCAGTCTTTCCAATGAATATTCAGGGTTGATTTCCTTTAAGATTGACTGTTTTGATCTTCATTGTGTTCAAGGGACTCCCAGAAGTCTTCTCCAGCACCACAATTTGAAAGCACCAGTTCTTCAGTGCTCAGCCTTCTTTATGGTCCAACTCTCACATCTGTACATGACTACTGGAAATATCATATCTTGGAGAGTTAACTTGACCAGTATGGAAATTTAGGAGAGGAGTAAAAGAACCACGCCAGAATTCTCTCTCCAGTGACAAAGCTCAGCTCATCTCCCAGGCGTCCCATCTTATCCTTTTGGATCTCCACAAAGCGAAGTCTGCATATAATTCAAGGCTGAGCTGATGGCAGTTGTGCATTGTATGCATGTTGAAGGATGGAGTTCTGGTAGACTGCCAAGCTCTGCATTCTGCAGGTCTCTCCTCTCAGAGATTGATGTTCTGGGGGAAGCTTGCAAGAGGGTCTGGCTGGGGACTTCCCTGGTGGTCCAATGATTAAGAATCTGCTTCCTAATGCAGGGGATGTGGGTTCAATCCCTGATCATGGAACTATTAATAAGATCCCACTTGCCATGGACCAACTGAACCTCAACTACTGAGCCGGCATACTCTAGAGCCCACGCACTATGACAAGAGAATCTTTCCCATTACAACTAGAGAGAAGCCCCACACACTGCAACAGAAAGTCTGTGAGCCACAATGAAGACCAAACACAGCTCTGCCCCCTCCCCCAAAAAGAAGACCTTACTGTTCTTCCTGTAGAGCAAGTCCAACTTTTTTTTCTTTAAATGGACTTTACAGGTTTCAATTCCAAACGCTTTCTTTGTAGTTACATCATAGTTTCTTATTGA
Organism: Cervus canadensis; assembly: GCF_019320065.1. Lineage (NCBI taxonomy): Eukaryota > Metazoa > Chordata > Mammalia > Artiodactyla > Cervidae > Cervus > Cervus canadensis. The sequence continues at coordinate 44,388,230 of NC_057403.1, forward strand.
AGAGGACAAAGGCTTGACGGCATGGGAGCTGACATGCAAAGGAACAGTGAAAACATTCTTCCAAAAATCTGAAGAGGTAAAAAAAAATCCATATTTTTTTAGACATCCAGATTTCATCAAGATATTTTGCATTCTGTGTATAGTGAAAAGAGCCAGAATATCTTGGGAACCAACTGGACAGGCTAAATCTCAACCAGCACATATGTAAAAGGAAGTTATGTCTGATGGTTTCCACTAGCCTTCTATTGTATGCCTATGATGAAATATGGTCCTAGTCTATCAACTTATATGTATAATTGAAGCAAGAAATCAAATATGGGGGTAGATTTGGAATCAATTTCTATTCTGTTTTAATAAAAAAATTAAAATATATTTCTTCTAAAAAAATGGGCTTTAGCATTTTTCTTCTAAGTCTTACTCTCTGGGGATCTACCAGTCTCCTTGAGAAATCTTCCTTTACTCACAGGTTCCATTCCTTTCATGGGAATGTTATCTTTCTTATTCTTTGTCCAACCCGAGACATGAGCCCTCCATGAAGTCTTCCATGATCCTCTGGCTCACACCAATCTTTTCCTCTTTATCCTTTCAGGCAATCTGTGGAACCATGTAGTTTAACACTCAATCACACATGGCTCTGCATTGCTTCATCCATCTTGCCTTACCCTGTATGTAAAGTGGAAGCAAGGGGTTTGGTCAGACCAACAAACTAAGGTAAATAAACAAGGGGCCGTCATCTTCACAACATCATAAATTTGTCATGTGGGGCTCCCCAGGTGGCAGCAGTAGTAAAGAATCCGCCTGCCAATGCAGGAGATGCAAGAGACGCAGTTTCAATCCTTGGGTCAGAAAATTCCCCTGGAGGAGGAAATGGCAACCCACACCAGTATTTTTTTCTTGGAAAATTCCATAAACAGAGGAGTCTGGTGGGCTACAGTTCTTGGGATCTCCAAGAGTTGTACATGACTGAGCAATTGAGCAGGCATGCACCACTAGAACATCATTTGGAGTCTGTTTCCTCATGTATCAAATGAAGGTGTTATTAACATTGCTTGTCTCATTAAAAAATTGTGATAGTAAGTAGGCTCATGAAGCAAAAACACTTCATAAACTGAAAATCCTGGAACATACATGTGTGCTGATCTGCTCAGTCATGTCCAACTCTTTGCGACACCATGGACTATACAGTCCAAGGAATTCTCCAGGCCAGGATACTGGAGTGGGTAGCCTTTCCCTTCTCCAGGGGATCTTCCTGACCCAGGAATCGAACCAGGGTCTCCTACATTGTAGGTGGATTCTTTACCAACTGAGCTATCATATATAGAGTATCAATAATATTGAACTTCTTGTCTTCTGTTTGCTTCCACCATCCTACAGCAGCAGGAAGAGTGTTGAATACACAGTAGGAAACCAACAAACATTGGTTACATAGAATGTTTCTTCTTGCCCCAGGGTATCTTTTACTTGTTCTGGCTTCTGGAAGGTCTACCACAAAGCACAAAGCAAGGGTAATGAGGATGAAAATGATTTGAGGGCCCTGTCAGCTCTTTACAGAAGGATTCAGAAAGCTGAGTTTCAATTTTCCTTGACAGTCTTCTGGAAAGTTGGGTTGAGAGTTTTGTTGCAGAGGATTATGTGGTCTGGGAGGATGTTGGCCAAAGCTTGAAAGTTTAGCACAAACCATGAGCTGACTTATTTCCTTCTTTCAGGAACAGAATAATAATAAAGTAAGATCAATATTGAATAAGTCAGAGGTCACTAAATTAATTTCTGTAAAGTAGATTCATGCTTGTATGAAGGGAGGATGAGAAATAGTTGCAGTCTTTTGATTGATTCAGAGTCCATTGATTCAGAATTTGGTTGACTTGCTATTTGGTATTTCTCCACAAATAACCTTTCCCTTGAGTTCTGAAGATGGTAATGGACTTGACTGAGGACAAGAATGAATATCTGCTTGTCTTTTATTGCACTAGTAGCCTGGAGGGTGAGTACAGGGGGATTTGACTCTAGCCCTGAAACTCAGAGTCCCTCAGATTCTTGAAGATTTAAACTTCAGGCTGAGGCCCAGAAGGAATGTGTGTTATTTGTGGATATGGTTTAGCTATTAAGATAGTGAGTAAAATTAACCATACCTCAATGAAACATAACAAATTTTAAAAAGAAGAAAATGAATAAACAGCAGATGAATCCTTTCTATCAGCCTCTCCTTCTAGAAGTTCTACAATCTCTATCTCATTGTGATGGAATAAAAATGAAGTGTTCAGTTCAGTTCAGTTCAGTCACTCAGTCGTGTCCGACTCTTTGCAACCCCATGAACTGCAGCACGCCAGGCCTCCCTGTCCATCACCAACCCCCAGAGTCCACCCAAACCCATGTCCATTGAGTCAGTGATGCTCATCCTCTGTCATCTCCTTCTCCTCCTGCCCTCAATCTTTCCCAGCATCAGGGTCTTTACCAATGAGTCAGATCTTCACATCAGGTGGCCAAAGTATTGGAGTTTCAGCTGCAGCATCAGTCCTTCCAATGAACACCCAGGACTGATCTCCTTTAGGATGGACTGGTTGGATCTCCTTTCAGTCCAAGGGACTCTGAAGAGTCTTCTCCAGCACCACAGTTCAAAAGCATCAACTCTTTGGTGCTCGGCTTTCTTTATAGTCCAACTCTTACGTCCATACATGACCACTGGAAAAACCATAGCCTTGACTAGATGGACCTTTGTTGACAAAGTAATGTCTCTGCTTTTCAATATGCTGCCTAGGTTGGTCATAAGTTTCCTTCCAAGGAGTAACCATCTTTTCATTTCATGGCTGCAATCACCATCTACAGTGATTTTGGAGCCCAGAAAAATGAAGTCAGCCACTGTTTCCACTGTTTCCCCATCTATTTCCCATGAGGTGATGGGACCAGATGCCATGATCTTAGTTTTCTGAATGTTGAGCTTTAAGCCAACTTTTTCACTCTCCTCTTTCACTTTCATCAAGAGGGTCTTTAGTTCTTCTTCACTTTCTGTCATAAGGGTGGTGTCATCTGCATATCTGAGGTTATTGATATTTCTCCCGGCAATCTTGATTCCAGCTTGTGCTTCTTCCAGCCCAGTGTTTCTCATGATGTACTCTACATATGAGTTAAATAAGCAGGGTGACAATATACAGCCTTGACGTTCTCCTTTTCCTATTTGGAACCAGTCTGTTGTTCCATGTCCAGTTCTAACTGTTTATTCCTGACCTTCATACAGGTTTCTCAAGAGGCAGGTCAGGTGGTCTGGTATTCCCATCTCTTTCAGAATTGTCCACAGTTTATTGTGATCCACACAGTCAAAGACTTTGGCATAGTCAATAAAGCAGAGATAGATGTTTTTCTGGAACTCTCTTGCTTTTTCAATGATCCATAGGATGTTGGTGATTTGATCTCTGGTTTCTCTACGTTTTCTAAAACCAGCTTGTGTGGACTGCTCCAAATAGGAGAGACAGTATCAAGATTTACAGCCCCCAACAGAGATCCTAGGCTCTGCACCCTGACTGAAGCAAGCCTGTCTCTGTTCCCTTGTTGCAATGAATGGACCTATCTAAACATCAAACTCAGGTAGGGGAAGCTACAGGCTCTAAACTGAGGCCCCATGCATCAAGATCACTCTATTCTCCTTCAAATGATACTTAGAAGGGATTGAGAAAACCATATCTCAAAGTGAACCTCATTCACGGATGAAAATTTCTCTTTAAAGACATTTTAAAGTCACTCATTGTCATATCAATGTATGGCAAAAACCACTACAATATTGTAAAGTAATTAGCTTCCAACTAATAGAAATAAATGAAAAAAAAAAAAGGCACTCATTGAAAGACTTGTAGGTTCAAGATTTTGCGAGGAGAACTGTGGAATAAATGGAAATAAGTAAGATAAGTCCTGTTCGCAATAACTCACTATCTGCTGGAGGAGATAGAGCTGTACAGATATAATGATGGCATTAGACTATTATAAGTGCTGTAAAATATGTGTAAGAATTATTGAAAGAGCAGAGAAGAAGACATCTGTATAGGCTGAGGGAGTAAAGAAAGCCCCTTGGAGAAGGAAGACAATCTATCAAGGGCTATCTTCAGTGATCATTATCTTCAACTATTACCCTTTAGCTTCACAAGACTTCAGCACCAGTTTGATCAAAGAGGCATTTGAGGAGTATATGACATGCTATGCTGGAGAAAAGGTTCTAGAAATCGTGTTCAGTCTTTTGATATGGGATTTGCTTCAGCAATATGAGCCCTTGAGATTTTTCTCATCTCTTCCTACATACTTTTTTGGTCTTTATGATTCTCGTTGGCCACTAGCAGGTAGGGGCTCTGATCTAGGTTCTGTCAAAACTATTTGAGTTTCAAGTAACATAAGCTAACACAAGAGAACTCCAGTGGAAAAAAAAATGCTAAAAATGTGAAAGTCTTATGAAACCCAAGGGGCAGAATATTGTTGAACCTCAGAACAAAATTGCTATCAGAAACTGGAAAAGCTGCTAAGAATCCAAGCATTGCTCCCTCACTCTCATTTCTGCTTCTCTCTGGGAATCGTTTTCATTCTTCTTTTTATATACCTGTTCTTACTGCTTCTCAGGGCATATATATATAAAAGAGATGGCTTCCCCAGATGTTCAAGTTTTTAATGTGTCCTTCATATTCTACCATTCACACAAGTTAACCAGTTATCTCTGGATTCCTATTTCACACTCCAGGTAAAGAGAATTGGTTTACACTAACCTGAGCTATTTGCCTCCTTTTGCTGTAATAACCTCAGATAAGCAGATGAAACCACCCTTATGGCAGAAAGCAAAAAAGAATTGAAGAGCCTCTTGATGAAAGTGAAAGAGGAGAGTGAAAAGCTGACTTAAAACTCAACATTCAGAAAACTAAAGATCATGGCATCCAGTCCCATCACTTCATGGCAAATAGATGGGGAAACAATGGAAACAGTGACAGACTTTCTTTTTGGGCTCCAAAATCACAACAGATGGTGACTGCAGCCATGAAATTAAGAGACCCTTACTCCTCAGAAGAAAAGCTGTGACCAACCTAGACAACATATTAAAAAGCAGAGACATTTCTTTGCCAACAAAGATTCATCTAGTCAAAGCTCTGGTTTTTCCAGCGGTCATGCATGGATGTGAGAGTTGGACCATAAAGAAGGCTGAGTGCTGAAAAATTAATGCTTTTTTTTTTTTTGAAAAATTAATGCTTTTGAGCTGTGGTGTTGGAGAAGACTCTTGAGAGTCCTGTGGACTGCTAGGAGATCAAACCAGTTCATCCTAAAGGAAATCATTCCTGAATATTCAATGGAAGGACTGATGCTGAAGCTGAAGCTCCAATACTTTGGCCACCCGATGTGAAGAACTGACTCACTGGAAAAGACCCTGATGCTGGGAAAGATTGAAGGCGGGAGGAGAAGGGGACCACAGAGGATGAGATGGTTGGATAGCATCACCGGCTCGATGGACATGAGTTTGAGCGGGCTCCGGGAGTTGGTGATGGACAGGGAAGCCTGGCGTGCTTCAGTCCATGGGATCACAAAGAGTCAGACACGACTGAGCAACTGAACTGGACTGGTCCAGGTTAAGCTTTTAACATCCAATTCTAACATCTAATTCTAATGGTGTATGTGTTGTGGGGCTGGGGGGTGGGCAGGTTCCCAACAGATTCGAGCAAATCTCAGACACCAGCTAGGTGTTCTACAAATCAACTCAGTTCTGACACTATTTACCTGGAGACAGCATCAGATTCCATGGGTTAAGGGACCAGTCCCACAAGACTGACTTCTACTTCAGATGCCAATCTCAAGCCCAGGCTGTTACCCATGCTTCTGACCGATTGGCTACAGACTGTAAGTTCCAGTGACCCTCCCTCCTTTGGTTATAGGTTAAGGGTTCAATCCTACAAGACTACTCCCCGCTTCAGACCTCAAGTACAGATTGTCCCCTGGGCTTCTGATCAGCTAGCTATAAATCAGAGGTTCCCTCCATCTCCTCTTTGGGTCTGATTAATTTGCTAGAGTGGCTCACAGAACTCAGAGAAACATTTTACTTAGTAGGTGACTCGTTTAAATTATTATTATTATCATTATTTTTGCAAGAAATGAAAATATCTGGAAAGTTTAAGATGATCACAAAATAAGTTATCAATTTATTTTGCTTGATGTAGTGTTTCTTGATATATAAATGCTCCTTCACACCAGAGGGACACCTGTGCCTAGCGTCTATTGCCCAGCTGCCATCCCAGCCAGGGATAGGCAGGGTGGTCACAGAGATTTCAGGAATTTCTTCCTGGGAAGGATGGGCAAAGACTAAGGGGGCGGGTGGAGATGGCAACGCACCCTAGGCCTTGCTCCTGTGGTGATGTGGCAGCTGTCCATTACCCCGACGGTCTCCTGGAAGTCCTGCAAGTGTGGGCTATCCTCCTGCCAAATGAGGGACCTCGGCCCCTGCAGTAGGAACTCGTGGCCGTCCGCATAGAACTGATGCACATGGACGGTGAACTCGAGGGCTGAGGCCCTTTGCAGGACTGACGCCCCAGGGCAGCCTGCTGCTGGATCTCCTGCAATGAGGCCTCCAGCAACTTAGGTACCTTGGCTAGGGGCACTTTTGATGATGGTCCAGGCTCTCCACGATCTTGGCAAGCAGAAGGCCAAGCTAGTGGGGTCCCTTGAGGTACGGTTTCCTGGGAAAGCCAGTCATTTCTTGTGAAGGTACAGATGGTAGTGGATGTTGAGGCCCTCACTGTGGACTCCATGTAAAGTCTGGGAAACTTCCCCAAGTAGGGAGCCAGCTCCCCAGGCAACTGCCTCTGCAGGCCCCACTGTGCTCTTGGACACCAAGCCTGCCCTGAGACCTCTGGAACTTTCCACAGACAGACGTAGACTGGAGAAATGGCGAGATAGTGGATTCTTTAGGCCCACCAAGTGCAAGGCGTCATCCTGGAGGTGGGGGACAGAGGTAGTGTCAAGGATGGAACCTGAGCTGGCGTCCTCCCCATCCCTTCGGGCCAGCCTGACAATTGTAGGTGGACAAGCTGGACAAGCTGGACACAATATAGTGGTGCAAGGTCAAGTGTTGGGGAGCAAGTGGGTTTTTGCACCATCAATCAAGTGCAGGATTTCCTTCCTACTGGAGGCAACCAGGGGTCCACCTCTTATGGGTATATGAACTGACCTCAGTGCTTCACTTCCTGTTGTGCCTACCAGCCCAACCATCAGCGACAAGTGTGCTCAAGAGGAGACACCACCGGTGTGCAGGGGATGTCTCTCTGTAGCCTTCTACTAGGCTTTCTTTTCTTTTCTAATGTGTTTATTGGCTTATAATTGATTTACAATGCTGTGTTAGTTTCAGGTATATGGCAAAGTCATTGCATTATACATGTTAGATTATCATTATTATTATTAGTTTATTGTAGAAGTATATAACTCAGGAACAGTGAGATGGAAGAGGTGCGTATGGGGGAGGGTGGGGAGCTCCCATGTCCTCTCCAGGAACTCATGACTCTCCTTGAATCTCCACTGTTCATCCAGCTGGAAACTCTTGAAACCTTGTCCCTCTCAGTTTCGGGCAGGTTCCATTACACAGGCACGAGTGATGAAATCATTGAGCATTGGTATTTGACCTCAAACTTCAGTCCTCTCCTCTTCCCGGAAGTTGGAGGTGGGACTGAAAATTCCAACCCTCTAATCACAAAGTTGGTTCTCCTGACAACCAGCCTCCATCATCCTTAGGTAAGGTCCAACAGTCACCTCATTAACATAACAAGAGACACCTTAATTGCTCTCAGCATCAGAAATTCCAAGGGTTTTAGGAGCTATGTATCAGAAATGGGGATGAAAACCAAATATACAGTTGAATCTTGAACAACTTAAGCATTTTGGTTGTCTGTCCCTAGGGAGTCAAAAAATCTAAGTACAGCTATCTGTTTAAAAAAATAGAAAGGAACTGATAAATGACTCACCCAAAGACAGGAAGCTGAAACATTTTGGATAGAATCAAGACTCAAACCCTAGTTCTTTTGATTCTACATATTGCTATCTTTATGGGCTTCCTTGGTGGCTCAGATGGTAAAGAATTTGCCTACAATGCAGGAAACCCAGGTGCAATCTCTGGGTCAGGGAGATCCCCTGGAAAAGGACACGGCAACTCACTCCAGTATTCTTGCCTTGAGAATTCCATGGACAGAGGCGCCTGGCAGGCTATAGTCTACGGGGGTCACATAGAATCCGACATGACTGAGTGACTAACATACAAACACACACACATACACACACTGCTATCTTTGGGCTTCTTGAGCGACACAGTGGTAAAGAACCTGCCTGCCAATGCAGGAAATGCAAGAGACTCAGGATCAGTCCTTGGTACAGGAAGATCCCCTGGAGTAAGAAATGGCAACCCACTCCAGTATTCTTGCCTGAAAACCCCCATGGACAGAAGAATCTGGCAGGCTACAGTCCCTAGAGTCCCAAAGAGTTGGACACAACTGAGTGACTGATCACACACATACATTGAGATCTTTAATTGAACACAAATGTTTCCTTACATTTAAAGATCTGTGAAATGAAAATACAGGTATTATATTTATTGAAAATAATCCATGTATAATTGGACCCACGCAGTTCAAACCAACTTTGTTCAAGGGTCAACTATGTATTTCTTCTTGCAAATCACAATATCACACCAATCAACTTTGTTCACAGGCTGGGTCAAAGAGTGTAAACACAGCTGTCCATGTCCCATTCCTGTGGTGGAAATAAGCTCTTTTTTAAAAAAAGAAGCTCCTTCCCATCTGCCTCCCCATTCATCTCACCCTCTCCTTCCTCCCACCCCGGCCCCCATGTCAGAAGTCTGTTCTCTAAGTCTGTTTCTTCATTGCCACCCTGCAAATAAATTCATCAGTTCCATCTTTCTAGATTCCAAATATATGCGTTAGTATATGATGTTTATCTTTCTCTTTATGACTTACTTCACTCTGTATAATAGGTTCTAGGTTCATCCACCTCATTGAGGAAGGGGACATATGTATACCTATGGCTGATTGATGTTGATGTTTGACAGAAAACAACAAAATTCTTTAAAGCAACTATCCTTCAATTTAAAAATAAATAAATAACTGGGAATTAAAAAGGAGAAAGATTGCTCAGAGACTGGGCAGATCACTCCCTCCCACTTCATCTCTAAAAGGAACACCCCATCTATCCCTTTCCAAGGGCCATGCTGCAGGAGAATCACAAGTGACCAGGCTAGGGAAAGTTCATGTATAAGGAGAAATAAGAAAAAAGAACATTACTAATTTTAAATGCCATTGTTCAAAGTAACAGCGACGTGAACCTAATCTTTGTGATCTCAAGCTTTGACCACATAAAAGCTGTGTTTCTGGGTATTCCCTCAGGGCACACAAGTCTATTTTGCTTGGTCTCAAGAACTTTATCTTCTACCAGGTGTATCATTCTGCCTTACATTTGTGTATGTGATACTCCCAAGCGAGACAGCGTCATGAAGGTCCTAGAAAGTCCAAACTCTTTTGTATCAAACACAAGACCTTTCAGACTCTTGACACTTGCTCCTTCTCCAGGCTCAATTATGTCCACTCCTGATCTTGCAGTTTATGTTGCAGGCATTTAGAATTTTGTATACTTCTTGAAATGATGAATAGTGTTTGTGACTCCATGCCTCTGGACATCCTGCTCCCTCTTTCTGGAAACTCCTCATCATTTATCCATATCATAAACTCCTAATTACCTGTTAAAAACTGACTCACACATATTCCTTTCCAGGAAGCTCTCCTTGAGACTTACACACACACACACACACACACACACACACACACACACACACCACTAAATATGATGACAAAGTGGCCTAACCCAACACAAAGTGGCACTCTGGGGCTGGGTACCTCCATTCAAAGCACTCTATCTGTATGCTCAGGGGTTTCCCTGATGACTCAGCGGGTAAAGAATCTGCCTGCAGTGCAGGAGACACAGGAGATGCAGGTTTGATCCCTAGATCAGGAAGATCCCCTGGAAAAGCAAATGACAACTCACTCCAGTATTCTTGCCTGGAAAATTTCATGGACAGAGGAGCTTGGCGGTCTACATTCCAAAGAGTCCCTTTTTCTTCATTCAGGAATTATTCATGTACACTAAATGTGACCCTAAGCTCCCTTGGGATGACTTTGTTTCATTTATCTTCCTATTTATTCCCTGCAAACACATCTTTGGGCAAGAAAGTAATGTAACTTGGAGTTTAAATGTAACCTGGCTTCAAATCATGGTATTGCCGACTCTTAGATGTAACCAGGAGATGGTGCGGGCCAGGGAAACCTGGCGTCCTGTGGTCCATGGGATTGCAAAGAGTTGCATATGACTGAACAACTGTTTGTAACCCTGTGCTATAAGTCTGTTACAGCGGCTGCTACCCTGGGCAAGGGATCTCCTTCTCTAAGTCTGTGTTCACACCTATAAAATGGGAATGATCTTAAAGACTTACCTGTTAGGGTTATAATGTGATTTAATGAAATAATATGTGTAACATAGTAAGCCTTAAACAAATGTTGGATATTATTATTTTAAAAAATCTTCTGAACAGTATTTCTGTTTGGTTTGATGACTCAGAAGGGAATCTATTTCAACAATAACAACAAATCTTGTGTACTTTGGGGATCTTTCCTAAGAGCAATGATAAACCATTGTCCAACAGATGGGCTAAACTTTTGGTCACCACAAGGTTCTGGTCAATAGATTCAATTTTGTCTCCTGAATACTTTTTTAACTTCAATTCATTTCCCCTTTTCCTAGATGGGGAAGAATTGGAAATACAGCCCGAGTTTTGATTTTGCACCTGTGGATTCTCTTTAACAGCCACAAGAGTACTGGGATGAAATGACTTTCCAGAGCTCTCTCATCCTTCTGTCTGCTTGCCAGCCAAGCCTCTGTTCAATTCATCCCAGAAAAGTGTTCATCTCAAAACAATAGAGGAGCTTCTGTAAAGTTCTAGAACTCTGAGCTTATTAACCAAGAACTCCAGGGGGATAAGCTCTTATTCTGCAAGAGGAAAAAGAGATTAGGGACCAAAAGTTATCTCTCTCACTCTCTCTCTCTCTCTCTCATACACACACATACACACACCCTGCTCTGTTTGTGAGCTATAGGATTTTTTATTTATAAGAGAAATGCAGCAATTTTGCTAAGTCTGCTGGTGACAGCTCTTCTTTCCAGATCTCACTGGAGTGTGAGCCATCTTGACGTGTATCCCACATCCTCAAAGACACAAGGACCAAAATCTTGGAGCATCATTTTACACTTCTTACCCACCTCCTCATCCTTTCCCCCGGCCCTTCCAGGCCTGGCTCGTTGTTTTTTCTGTTCTTTGATCTCTTCTCTCTCTCTGTGTTTCCTCCCTCTCCCCCACCTGTCTTTTCCTCCTCCTACTTCTCTCTCCTCCTATTTAACTGGAAGAGCCTGTTCATTTCTGGTCCCATTCCGTTCTCAACGCTAGGAGACGGGATACATTTCCAGCTCCATAAAACCAGCCCCAGGGCTGTGTCCCTCACGCATGAGCACAACTTTTGTGGGCAGGCACAGGCCCTGAGGGATTCTGTCCCCAACTCTGCCCAGCAGCCTCTTGCCTCCCACTATAGAGTGTGGATAATATTCCTCCATCCAGAAAAGCCTGCAAATCCAGAGTCGTTGTTTTCAGCCCCAGCCACACTCCTCTTTGAACTCTTTAGTTTGAAATCATTTCTTGTTGGATTCTGCAACAATCTGTCTCAAAAAAAGATAAAAAGAAATGGACTGATCACCGTGCACTGATTAACTGGCCCCAGGAACACATGGATCTCTGGTATGATGCAAATAACTGTTTTAAATCAACTGCCACTTTTCTAAATATTAGCATTAGGTTTAAACAGACATGTCTCCTGCCCCAAATAAAAGAACACGAGGTTTAGGGCCAAAGGGAGTTGATTCTGACATTTGTTATGATTTTTTTTTAAATAGTTCAATTTGGAGAAAATGAGATAGGGGATAACTGGGTACAGAAGAGACTTGGGTTTTTTCTTTCTTTCTTTTTTCTTTTTGAATGGGGGTTGGGTCTGAAGCCACATGTGTCAGAGAATTTACCCAGGGGGATGTAAACCTGAGGCAGAGTCAATTTAGTTACAAGATCAAAATCTCTTGACTCATAGGAGACAGTGTTAAAAGGTTGGGAACAGCTACAGATCTGTTAAAATCATGCTTTTGCAGCAAAATCAGATTCTGAATTGCCTTACAGGCTCTTCATTTATAAAGCCCCTTTCAAGCTGGCAGTTTGGGGTCCAAGCAGTCAGGATATTTAGGAAGCTGTTAAACCAAGACTTTGACTCCATGCAACAACCCACCTCCCCCACCTCCACCCCAAATCCCAGCCCCAACCCAGGTCAGGTCCAGCTGCTTGAAGGACAAGAAGAAAAAGTAAAATCCCAGAGTGGATTTGATACCCAGGTGTTCCCGGTATAGTTGGTTGTAGGACTAGGAGGCCACTGCCTGATGGTCTCTTGCTAATATGATTAACAAACGTGTTAACACCAGCCATTGGGCACTCACAGTTTGCCAGACATCAAGCCTAATATTTATGAACAGGGGTCAGCAAACTATGGCCCATGACCCATGACAAACCCACTGCTTCTTTTTGTACAGCTTCTGAGCTCAGAATGGTTTTGACATTTTAAAATGGTTAAAAACATTCAAAAGGAGAATATTACATGATTCATGAAAATTACATGAAAAACCAGTGACAGGGTTCATAAATAAAGTTTTATTGGCACACAGACGTACCCATGCATTGATGTCTTGTCTGTGGCTGCTTTGGGAGTACAATGGCTGGGTTGAGTGGTTGCAGCAGAAACTGTATGATCCACAAAACCTAAGATATTGACTCTCTATCCCTTTACAGAAAAAAAATTTGCCCACCCTCCTTCATGTACATCATCTCATTCTCACAACAGCCTTTGCACAGATCCTAGTTGTTGCAGATGGAGAAGGAATAGGGGTGCAAGGAAGTCATTGTCCCCAAGTCCTTTGCATTATTTCCTTTTTTCTTTATTGTTTTAATCTTATTAAACAGATTGGCCACACTCTGTGGCATGTGGGATCATAGTTCCCCCACCAGGGATCCCCCACCATGCCTCCTGCAGTGGAAGGTGGTGCTTTAACCACTGGACCCCCAGGGAAGTCTCAGTTTCCTTCTTTGAAAGTCCCTTTGGATGAGATTTCTTTTAAAAGGAGCCACTTCTTTGGTGTCAGGGACTAGCAGGGAATAACAGGCAAAGTCACGGACCGGGAAGACTTTCCTTCTAAGGCTGGAGCCTGTTGTATGTAGTTGGTATGTTTTCTTTAAGTCATAAAACACTGTTCTTGCCTTCATTTATTTATTTAACAAGCATGTCTACAGCACACAGGAGGTGGCAGATCCTATTCTCATTGTCTGACAATTTTAATTCATTTATCTCAGCCAACCAAGGAAATAAATACTGTTCAGTTCAGTCACTCAGTCGTGTCCGACTCTTTGTGACCCCCATGATTGAAGCAAGTCAGGCCTCCCTGTCCATCACCAACTCCTGGAGTTTATTCAAACTCATGTCCATTGAGTCGGTGATACCATCCAATCATCTCATCCTCTGTTGTCCCCTTCTCCTCCTGTCTTCAATCTTTCCCAGCATCAGGGTCTTTTCAAACGTGTCAGTTCTTTGCATCAGGTGGCCAAAGTATTGGAGTTTCAGTTTCAGCATCAGTCTTTCCAGTGAATATTCTGGACTGATTTCCTTTAGGATTGATTGTTTGGATCTCCTTGGTGTCCAAGGGACTCTCAAGAGTCTTCTCCAACACCACAGTTCAAAAGCGTCAATTCTTTGGCACTCAGTTTTCTTTATAGTCCAACATGACTCTCACATCCATACACGACTACTGGAAAAACCATAGCTTTGACTAGATGGACCTTTGTTGGCAAAGTAATATCTCTGCTTTTTAATATGCTGTCTAGGTTGGTCATAACTTTTCTTCCAAAAAGCAAGTGTCTTTTAATTTTCATGGCTGCAGTCACATCTGCAGCGATTTTAGAGCCCCAAAAGATAAAGTCTTTCACTGTTTCCATTGTTTCCTCATCTATTTGCCATGAAGTGATGGGACCAGATGCCATGATCTTAGTTTTTTGAATGTTGAATTTTAAGCCAACTTTTTCACTCTTCTCTTTCACTTTCATCAAGGGGCTGTTTAGTTCTTCTTCACTTTCTGCTGTAAGTGTGGTGTCATCTGCATATCTGAGGTTAATGATATTTCTCCTGGAAATCTTGATTCCAGCTTGTGCTTCATCCAGGCCAGCATTTCTCATGATGTACTCTGCATATAAGTTGAATATAATATACAGCCTTGACATACTCCTTTCCTGATTTGGAACCAGTCTGTTGTTCCATGTCCAGTTCTGACAGTTGCTTCTTGACCTGCATATAGATATCTCAGGAGGCAGGTCAGGTGGTCTGGTATTGCCATCTCTTGAAGAATTTTCCACAGTTTGTTGTGATCCACACGGTCAAAGGCTTTGGCATTGTCAGTAAAGCAGAAGTAGATGTTTTTCTGGAACTCTCTTGCTTTTTCAAAGATCCAACAGATGTTGGCAATTTGATCTCTGGTTCCTCTGCCTTTTCTAAATCCAGCTTGAACATCTGGAAGCTCCCAGTTGAAGTCTGGCTTGGAGAATTTTGAGCATTACTTTGCTGGTGTGTGAGGTGAGTGCAATTGTGTGGTAGTTTGAGCATTCTTTGGCATTGCCTTTCTTTGGGATTGGAATGAAAACTGACCTTTTCCAGTCCTGTGGCCACTGCTGAGTTTTCCAAATTTGCTGGCATATTGAGTGCAGCACTTTCACAGCATCATCTTTTTAGGATTTGAAATAGCTCAACTGGAATTCCATCACCTCCACTAGCTTTGTTCGTAGTGATGCTTTCTAAGGCCCACTTGACTTCACATTCCAGGATATCTGGCTCTAGGTGTGATCACACCATCGTGGTTCTCTGGGTCTTGAAGATCTTTTTTGTAAAGTTCTTCTGTGTATTCTTGCCACCTCTTCTTAATATCTTCTGCTTCTGTTAGGTCCCTACCATTTCTGTCCTTTATTGAGCCCATCTTTGCATGAAATGTTCCCTTGATATCTCTAATTTTCTTGAAGAGATCTCTAGTCTTTCCTGTTCTATTGTTTTCCTCTGTTTCTTTGCACTGATCACTGAGGAAGGTTTTCTTATCTCTCCTTGCTGTTCTTTGGAACTCTGCATTCAAATGGGTGTATCTTCTCTTTTCTCCTTTTCTTTTCACTTTTCTTCTTTTCTCAGCTATTTGTAAGGCCTCCTCAGACCATTTTGCCTTTTTGCATTTCTTTTTCTTAGGGATGGTCTTGATCACTGCCTCCTGTAGAATGTCATGAACCTCCATCCATAGTTCTTCAGGTACTCTCTCTGTCAGATTTTTCCTTTGAATCTATTTGTCACTTCCACTGTAAAATCCTAAGGAATTTGATTTAGGTCATACCTGAATGGTCTGGTGGTTTTCCCTACTTTCTTCAATTTAAGTCTGAATTCATCAATAAGGAGTTCCTGATCTAAGCCTCAGTCAGCTCCCGGTCTTGTTTTTGCTGACTGTATACAGCTTCTCCATCTTTGGCTGCAAAAGATACAGTCAGTCTGATTTTGGTATTGACCATCTGGTGATGTCCATGTGTAGAGTCTTTTCTTGTGCTGTTGGAAGAAAACTATTATTGCCTCCATTTTACAGATGGGGAAGCTGAGGCACACACCGAGCTTTAGTAACTAACTCCCAGTCATGCAACTCATCAGTGGCAGAGACGGGATTTGGACTTGGTTGGAATGCCCTTGGCACCAAAATACTGTGTTGTTTTTGCCCTCCCCCTCCCAACATGCCATTCTATCTTTGCAGCAATTCTGTGGGAACAGAAACGTGTCTACTATTCTCACTTAATAAATACGGAAACTTAGAACCTAAGAGGTGAAATGATCCAAGGAGGAACATCTATTTCATTGCAAAGCCGCTCATGCTCTGCCATCCCCTGCCTAACTTCACTCCACACCACCCTCCTTCTGCCTTTTGCCTGTAAGCCACCCTGATTGTCTTTTGGGTTTACTTCAAAGTTCTTGCCTGTGAAGTTCTGATGAAGAGGTACACTCATCATATTCTTGGCTCTTTTTCGTCTCTCAGATGAGGTGAACTTAGTAGGTCTTTCCTGACCTACTGTACACCATGTGGAACTCTGCTCAATGTTATGTGGTAGTCTGGATGGGAGGGAACTTTATGGGGAGAATGGATACATGTCTATGTGTGACTGAGTCCCTTCTTTGTCCACCTGAAACTATCACAACATTGTTTATCAATCAGCTATACCCCAGTACAAAATAAAAAGTTTAAAAAAATAAGTCCTTCCTGTCATTTATTAGGAAGCAGAATTTATTTCTCTCTCATTCAAAAGTATCTGTAGATATTAAAGTCTGGTAGGCAGCTCTATAACCACGATGGACCAGGCTCATTCAACATTCTGTCTTGGAGTCCAAAAATGTTATTCTAGTTCTGGTCACCATATCTGACTTCCAGTTAACCAGAAGAAGAAAGAGAAAGAAGAACAACTTGTCTTTTTTTTTTAAATTAACTAATTAATTTAGTTGTGCCAGGTTTTAGTTGTGGCATGCGGGATCTAATTCCTTAACCAGGGATTGAACCTAGACCCCCTACATTGGGAGCATGGAGTATTAGCTATTGGACCACTAGGCAAGTCCCCAACTCACCTCTTTTGCTCACATTTCACTGGACAAGATTCGATCAGTTGACCACACCTAGCTGCAAAGGTGGAGAAGGCAATGGCAGTACTCTTGCCTGGAAAATCCCATGGGCAGAGGGGCCTGGTGGGCTGCGGTCCATGGGGTCACTAAGAGTCGGACACAACTGAGCGACTTCACTTTCACTTTTCACTTTCATGCATTGGAGAAGGAAATGGCAGCCCACTCCAGTGTTCTTGCCTGGAGAATCCCAGGGACAGCGGAGCCTGGTGGGCTGCCATCTGTGGGGTCGCACAGAGTCGGACAGGACTGAAGCGACTTAGCAGCAGCAGCAGCAGCTGCAAAGGAGTTTCGGAAAATTAATTTTTTTTCGGAAGGCTTAGTCGCTCAGTCATGTCTGACTCCTTGCAACCCCATGGACTGTAGCCTGCCAGGCGCCCGTGTCCATGGGGATTCTTCAGGCAAAAATACTGGAAGGGGTTGCCATTCCTTCTTCCAGGGGATCTTCCCAACCCAGGGATCAAACCCAGGTCTCCTGCATCACAGACAGATTTTTTTACCCTCTGAGCCACCAGGGAAGCCCCTCTGGAAGGCTTTATGCTGAGCTAAAAAAAAAATAGAGAGTTTCGGTGATGAGTGGGAAGGGGAGAAAGGGCTTGAAAAGAGTACTGCCATAGAATCTCGTACTTTTCCTTAATCACATGTCTCCAACTTGTAGTTAGATCTTTATTTGTGTGAGTATTATTAAATATCGTCTTCTTTCACTGGGCTAAAACTAAGACCTTCTGATCTGGTTCTGCTATGTCCCTAGTACTGAGCAGAGAACCTAGCCTGTTGTTGCTAGCTGCCCAGCAATTTTTTAATGGAAGCCAAGCAGAGTCAGACGTGGAACTCAGGACACCAAGCACTTAGACTGTTTCCCCATGCTAAGCTAAGGCATAGGTAAAGGTCACCTTATCTGTTTTAAGCTACAAGGTAAGAGAATCCAGGCAGAGTACACAGGTGGGTGAGCCATTCCTGTCCCTCTAGGTAAAGTTATATTGTTTGGCCAGTAATTGCCCGCTTGATGAAAAAGACACCCAGTGAAAATGTGATATGATGAACATATGCACAAGTCAACAGCAAAGGCTTAGTTTGGTAGCAAAGAGATTGGTTTCTTGTGTGCACTCCTCTGCCCAAGCCACGCTCGGCAGTGTCATTTCATGAGCTCCAGACAACAGGGATTTAACCATGGGTCCGTTACTGATGAAGAGAAGGGGGTAACAGAGGATGGGATGGTTCGGTAGGATCACTGACTCAATGGACATGTGCCTGTGTGCTAAGTTGCAAAGAGTCAGACATGACTGAAGTGACTGTAGCCCCCAGGCTGCTTTGTCCACAGCATTCTCCAGGCAAGAGCCCTGGAGTGGGTTGCCATTCCCTTCTCCAAGCGATCTTCCTGGATCGAACCTGCATTTCATGTCTCCTGCATTGGCAAGCAGGTTCTTTACTGCTAGCACCACCTGGGAAGCCCCAAATGAATATGAATTGAGCAAATTCCAGGAGATAGGGAAGGACAGGGAAGTGTGATGTGCTGTAGTCCATGGGATTGCAAAGAGTCTGACATGATTTATCAACTGAACAAGAAGAAGAAGCACCAAACCTCATACTCTTGAGAGAAATCTCTGCTAATGAAGATCATGTTCATAGATTTCTCACGGAGTATTTTTTGTAGTCACTTCGATTTTTCATTCTGCAGAGTGCTAAGTAGAGATATCATTTCTCAGCTGCCTACTGTGTGCCTGAAACACCCAGCCTCTGGAACATACCCCATCCATCAGAGCACTCAAGTGCTATGAGAGATTGTCATTATAACCAGCAGAAGAAACAATGTTCTGTGTTCACCAAACCATTTCTCTTTCCTCCTGAGCTTGCAGAAAGGTAACATTTCTTATTTCCTCTTTTTGATAGGTGGGTGGGGGCTGGCAGGGAGGGATACATAATTACATCTGGTCAGTAGAATGTGAGCAGAAATAACATATGCTGTCTCCAGGTCAGGTTCCTTTTTAAAAAAATTTTTTTTTAATTTTTAACTGAAGGATTATGTTGCTTTACAACATTGTGTGGGTTTCTGCCATACAACGAGAATCAGCCATAAGTAGACACACGTCCCCTCCCTCCTGAACCTTTTTCTCTCACCCTCCACCTTATCCCAACCCTTTAGATTGTCACAGCAGGTTCCTTCCCCGCTGTGCCCCACCCCCATCTTCCCCTTCCATGGTGTGGTGACTGTGTGTGAAGATAGTCAAGCTACAATATGGAAGAAGGCTCTACCCCTTAATCCCTGAGTCTCTATGTGTGACATTGCAAGAGCATCTCTCAGGATTCACCTGTGTATTATTCCAGTCAATGCTTTGATTACCAGCTCACTACAGGTCCACGTCTGCACGTCTTACTAACAGCAAAGCTTCATTGTTGATGGTGAATATGTAGGTCATTCAGGTATGTAGAGGCATGAAGACTCTGTTGGAGCAAACTTTCTTGTTTGTTTGTTTGTTCTTCCAGTTTTATAGAGAAAGAATTGTCTCCATCACTGTATAAGGGGTATACAGTGTGACTATTTGATCTACACAAATAGATCTTCCTGGTAGCTTCCCTGGTAGCTCGGTGGTAAAGGATCCGCTTGCCAATGCAAGAGACACAGTTCGATCCCTGGTCCTGGAAGATCCCACACACCGTGGGGCAGCGAAGTCCATGTGCCACAACGACTGAGCCTGTGCTCTGGAGCCTTGGAGCTGCAACTACTGAAGCCCACTGTAGTCTGCAACAAGAGAAGCCACTGCAATGAGAAGCCTGTGCACCGCAACTAGAGAGTAGCCCCTGCTCACCACAACTAAAGAAAAGCCCACAGAGCAAAGACTCAGCACAGCCAAAAAAAAAAAATATATATATATATATATATATATGCAGATAATGATACTTAGCATTGCTAGACCTCTTTCTCTGCCAGTTTGGTAAGTTGGATTATTTTTTGTTGTTGCTCAGTCACTAAGTGGTGTCTGACTCTTTGTGACCCCATGGCATACAACACACCAGGCTCTTCTGTCCTTCAATATCTCCTGGATTTTGCTCAAATTCATGCCCACTGATCTGGTGATGCTATCTAACCATCTCATCCTCTGCCACACTCTTCTCCTTTTGCCATCAATCTTCCCCAATATCAGGGTCTTTTCCAGTGAGTCAGCTCTTTGAAAGTATTGGAGCTTCAGCTTCAGCATCAGTCCTTCCAATGAATATTCAGGGTTGATTTTCTTTAAGATTGACTGGTTTGATCTCTTTGCAGTCTGAGGGACTCTGAAGAGTCTTCTCCAGCACCACAGTTACTTTAGTTTAAAAAAAAAATCAATCTTATAAACACAGAGGGCTATTTCTCACTCATACTCCATCATGGATTGGCTGGGAGCTCCATTCCACGCCTCCTTTCTCCAGGACTTCAGCTCTCAGGGCTCTGTCAACTGCGTAGACTTTCACTGTCCCCGCAGCAGAGGGAACGGGGTCCCGTGGCGTCCTGCACTAGCAGCCATGTGCTTCTCTTCAGCAATGATGCATATTCTTGCAATTTCACTTCTTTGGCCAGAGTAAGCCCTGTGATACACCTGAGCCCCAGCACAGGGAAATGCAATCCCCCCAGGTGTGCAGAGGAAGAACAGGACCATTGACAAGCTACCAACTCTGCACGGTGTTTGATTTATGTACTGACTCTGTTCTCTGTTTTACTGTGACAACTCCACTTGCCAACAGCTCTGTGGAGTCATTATGACTGCTGTGCCCACTTTAAAGATGAGGAATCTGAGGCACAGGGAAGTTGAGTAACTAGCTGATGATCACTTGGGGAGTAAGTAGTAAAGTCAAGTTTCAACCCCATCAGTCAGTCCCCAGATCCCACACTCTTAAACTGTCCTCTACACTGGCTTCCCCGGTGGTTCGGTGGTAAAGAATCCATCGGCCAGTGCAGGAGACTCAAGTTCCATTCACGGGTTGGGAAGATCCCCTGGAGAAGAAAATGGCAATCCACTCCAGTAATCTTGCCTGGGAAATCTCATGGGCAGAGGAGCCTGGTAGGCTACAGGCCATGGGGTTGCCAAGAGCTAGACATGACTGAGCTAGTAAACAGCAACAACATTTACCTTACAGGATTATTGTGAAAACAATAGACAGGATGAGACTTGAAAACTATAAATGACCATAAGGAGATTTGCATCATTGCTGTGGTTATTCCTGCTGCTTCCTCAGGGTGCTGGTCTCAGGAAGTCCTTAGGTGAGGACATTGATTTGACTCAACCCCCTCCAGTGGCCTTCTCCCTCTCCTCTACCCAACCAGAAAGAGGTAGATTTTTCAGGAGGTGTTGCTGTCTTTGTCATGAATGAGTCCCACCCAAACAACCCTGCACACCATCTTTTTTCCAGTCCAGGTCCCATTAACCTACAAATCTCAGGCAAGTGCGATGATTAGAATAAATAAACATCAGTCACCCAAAGGCCGGCTCTGCGAATAAGTCATGTAGCACAATGTAAAGCGGGATAACACGTCGTAAATTAACGTTGTTAAAATGAATACTTGATAGTAATCCCAAGGAAGGCTATTTACCACCAGCACTTGACGCGATAGGAGCAGTGTGGAAGCCAAAGCAATTTGCATCGCAGGGAACCACTCAGGTTTGCCACTGCTGATGAATTATCAAATGCCTTGGCTGTTCTCCATGCGCAGCGCTGTTTAATGCTTACCTCAAAAGCAATGGGGCGGGGAGGTGCTCCGCGTGCCTTGCAAATGGCGAATGATAGAGGTCAGTGGTGATGCATGAAGCAAAGCAAAGGGATACCTATTTTAGTAGTCACTCCCTTCCCTGGGCTAACCCACGTTGCTTTTATCTTATCCTCTCTGGAATTTGATGGGACCCATCCATACCAGGGCTGGGTGAAAGAGACACAGTTAAGACATCAGTTGAGACACAGTTAAGACCCTCATCTGCACTCTCCATCCCAGCCTTCCTGTTCTGGTATGCTTCCTCCAAAGAGGAGCTGATATTTCTTTCTTTCTTTCTTTTTTTTTTTTTTTTTGCTGCTGAGGTTTCTAAATGCCTAATCAGACAACTAAGGAATGGTACTTTCCATTGGTGCAAGTCTTGGGTAAGCATTACATGTCTCTTTTTAAAAATTGCCCATCCCAGAGCACCAAGGTCCTCACATTCACCTTGAATCCCTTGGGTACCACACAGAGAGTTACACTATGTTGTTTTGTTGTTTATGCAGTGTTGTTGCTTTTCCCTCTTTCATCAAAAATAACATTCCCCTGTACAATATCCTTAGAATCCTGACACTGTGTACATAGCTTATCCATGTTGTGTGTGTGCGTTAGTCGCTCAGTCATTTACAACTTTTTGCAACTTCATGAACTGTAGCCCACTAGTCTCCTCTTTCCATGGAATTTTCCATGCAAGAATACTGCAGTGGGCAGCCATTCCCTTCTCCAGGGGATCTTCCCAACCCAGGGATTGAACCCAGGTCTCCTGCATTGCAGGCAGAAAGTTTACCATCTGAGCTACCAGGGACATTTACCTTAGGAGTACCCAACTAGAAGCAGAAAAAGATGCAAAGAATGCTGATGACTTCATAGGAGGCTGGATGGGGAAGGAGAGTCAGATATTCTCAATTCCCACCCACCTCTCAGTAACCTGAAGGGCTCTGTAAACTGAATCCAAGGGTTAAAGATACGCAGGTTTGGGGAACTTCCCTGGCAGTCCAGTGGTTAAGACTTCGCCTTCCAGTGCAGGAGGTGCAGGTTCGATCCCTGATTGAGCAGCTAAGACCCCACATGCCTCTCGGCCAAAAATCCAAAACAAAACAGAAGCAATGTTACAACAAATTCAATAAAGACTTTCTAAAAAGATATGCAGTTTTCATAGACCATTGCCCCTGACTTCTGAAAGGGAGTGAGGATAATAACGTGCTTATCATCTTAAGAGGTAGAGCCTATACCCACTGTAATAGGGGAATACAATAATAAGTTAACACCATTGAAGTTCATTCTTTAAACTTTCAGTAGATTTTGCACCTTCTGGGAGTTGTACTAGGAAGGATAAAGGATCTTCCGGGTTCTCCTCTCTCATACCATCAAGAAGAAAAATACCATGTAGTCTAAATTAGGGCAGACTGCTGCTTAATTTTCATTTGGTTGAGACCAGGATTTCCCAAACTTGAGTAATATATGGATTCTTTTTAAAGGAAAGTAATATTCATAGATCCCAATAAGAACATAAAGTATATTTATTACAATGATAATATATATTAATATGAATATAAAATCAAATATAATCTCCTTGTGCTTATTGTTTTAGTCAATTATGAAACCAAAATAAGTTATATATGAAATATACCATTGATCAATATATACATCATTGTAGATCCAATAAAATTCAAATCAAAACTATTCAATAAATAAATAAATAAATATGATGGATCACATTCGGCTGAAATGGATTCCTGTCTTTGAACATGGTTGTTCCACTTTACGCTTTGGTGCAGGCTCTCCTGGGGTAGGAGACCTAAGCTCCCAGCAGTTTTCCTGTGCATCTTTTCTTTCTCATCTCTTGGAATGAATTTATCATCTCAGATGAATTTATGCACCGAGTCCTGTACTTTTTCCTACAGAAAGAAAAGATACTTGGAGCCTGCATGATGGTCAGTAAAAATGCAAAGGTCTTTTCTGAAATAGTAAACCCCATTAGAGAAGGTGGCCACCTAAATGATCCGCCTGCCAATGCAGAAGATTCAAGAGACGTGAATTTGATCCCTGGGTGGGGAAGATCCCCTGGAGAGGCAAATGGCAACCCACTCTAGTATTCTTGTCTGGAGAATCCCATGGACAGAGGAGCCTGGAGAGTTACAGTCCATGGGATTGCAAAGAGTTGGACACAACAGCATGCACACAAAAGGCATGCTCCAATTGATTTCTTTCTGCTTGTCATTGAAGTTGCATGGGACATTGAAAATTCCTTTTGGAGAGAATAATGTGTGTGGATCCTCAGGGACTGCTGGCTCTGGTTTGACCATGGTGTTCTAGATGAATTCTCCTAATGACCCTTCCATTTCCCTACCAGTAATCTCCCTTTGCTCTGTGTACCAGCAGAGCATGGTCAAGTTTAGAGGATTCAGTTGGACAGTCAGGAGACTGGGCTTTAGTTCTGGTTGTTGCCCTAGCTAGTTCTGACTTGGCCAAGTCTCCTCTGAGGTCTCTACAAGCCCAAGAAGCACCACCATCATTGCCTGCCCCAACTGAAATGTGTCTCAACTTGCCAACCTGCTTCCACTCTTAGACCCTTCCCCCATCCATCCTTAACTCTGCAGCAGATGGTGATCTTCTTAAATTTAACTTAATCATATCACTTCTTTGTTTAACACCCTTCCATTGATAGAAGAAGCTCCAATACTTTGGCCACCTGATGTGAAGAGCCAACTCATTGGAAAAGACCCTGATCCTGGGAAAGATTAAAGGCAAAAGGAGAAGAGGGTGGCAGAGAACGAGATGATTGAATAGAATCACCGACTCAATGGACACAAATACGAGCAAACTCTGGGAGATAGTGAAGGACAGGAAAGCCTGGCATGCTGCAGTCAACAGGGTCGCAAAGAGTTGGACATGACTTAGTGACTGAACAACAAACTTCCACTGATATCCCAGTTTTACTTAGCATAAAGCCCAAGACCTACCAAGCTGTGTGTGACCAATCAACTTCACCAATCTCTCAAGCTCCAATCCCACCTCACTTCTGCCCCCTCCCCATGAGCCAGCTCCAGAGTTTCACTTTAGTTCTTCAAACTGCCCCAACTCTTCTCTACTTCAGAGTTTTAAGTGGGATTTTTCTTTACTTGAAACATTCTCTGTGCATCTGCCAATCAGCTGTTCTCTCTCTGCATTCCATTTTTGATTACCTCACTTAGATTGTTGCTGTTGTTTAGTCTCTAAGTCATGTCTAACTCTTTTGCAACCCCATGGACTGTAGCCCACCAGGCTCCTATGTCCATGGGATTTCCCAAGCAAGAATGCTGGAGTGGGCTGCCATCTCCTTCTCCAGGGGATCTTTCTGACCCAGGGATCAAAATTGCATCTCCTGCATTGGCAGGTGGATTCTTTACCACTGAGCCACCAGGGAATCCCCTACTTACATTAAATCCCCCCTAAACATTGTTGTCTGTGTCCCTCTTTTGTTAAACTTCATCACACCCCACAGTTTAGTTGTGTGATATGGGTGGGACTATCCTTTTCAGGTCTGTTTTCCTCCCTAACAAGGGCAGTGATACTGTCTGCCTTATTTATCACCATGTCCCTCACACCTGGGTCAGTGCTGGTGTAGAATAGATATTAAATTAATTCATATTTGAGAAGTGGAGCTAATGACATCTGCTTTATTTGATACCCTCCACTTAACACAGGGGACTTCTTGTTAAGTACCAGGGGCACACATTATCTTGAAAAACTTCAGGGGGTCATGAGGAAGGTCAAGTGCTGGAGGCTTGGTGTCAAGATCTGGGTAGAGGATGTGACTTGGGGCTCACTCCCCCTTTTCCTCCAGAGCTCTGTCCCTTGGGTGTCACCAGCCCAGCACCCCAGGGACCTTTTCTTCCTCACTCCTGTTGGTCTGGTTGCCTTAGATTCAGAACAGAATATACTTTAGGCATGCTCAGGAATGACCATAGTCACCTACTTAGGAAAATGAAATTAAAAGAGGCTTGCTCCTTGGAAGAAAAGCTATGACCAATCTAGACAGCACATTAAAAGCAGAGACATTGCCAACAAAGGTCTGTCTAGTCAAAGCTCTGGTTTTTCCAGTAGTCATGTATGAATGTGAGAGTTGGACTATAACGAAAGCTGAGCACCAAAGAATTGATGCTTCTGAACTGTGGTGTTGGAGAAGACTCTTGAGAGTCCCTTGGACTACAAGGAGACCAGACAAGTCCATCCTAAAGGAAATCAGTCCTGAATATTCGATGAAAGGACTGATGCTGAAGCTGAAGCGCCAATACTTTGGCCACCTGATGTAAAGATCTGACTCACTGGAAAAGACCCTGATGCTGGGAAAGATTGAGGGCAGGAGGATAAGAGGATGACAGAGGATGAGATGGTTGGATGGCATCACCGACTCAATGGACATGAGTTTGAGCAAACTCGGGGAGTTGGTGGTGGACAGGGAAGCCTGGGATGCTGCAGTCCATGGGGTTGCAAAGAGTCAGACACCACTGAGCTGTTTATCTATTTTATGGATAGCAGTTTGTATCTCTTAATCTCATTCTCCTAATCTGTTCCTCCTCCACCCTCCCCTTTAGTAATCATAACTTTGTTTTCTATGTGAGAAAATGCAGTTCTGATCCTAACATAGGCTTGGAGTTTGGTGTGCTGTTTGCGTTTCTTCTGAAGCACATGTCTCTTACAAGACTCTGGGACATGGTGATATAGGGATGTTCAGGGAACACTGAAACAGGACTAGGGGCCTCACTTTCTTACCTCATTTTGTTCTGGTGGTTTAGTTGCTAAGTAAACTTAGCACTTGACCTTTCTCATGACCCCCTGAAGTTTCTCAACTCTGTAGTCTATAGTCCACCAGGCTCCTCTCTCCAAGGAATTTTCCAGGCAAGAATACTGGAATGGGTTGTCATTTCCTTCTCCAGTGGATCCTCCCAACCTAGGGATCGAACCCATGTCTTCTGCATTGACAGCGGGATTTTTTACCACTGAACCACCAAGGATTCCCATCTCATTCTTCATTAACCACATGATATTGACAGAGAAGGTGTCTCTTTACCTCCCTGAGTCAAGGACTTTCACTCAGGTAAAATAGGGTGATCAATTACGGCCCCACCTACACTTTTGATCCGAGAGGAAGGCTTTCTTATCTCTCCTTGCTATTCTTTGGTACTCTACATTCAGATGGGTATATCTTTCTTTTTCTCCTTTGCCTTTAGCTTCTCTTCTTTTCTCAGCCATTTGTAAGGCCTCCTCAGACAACCATTTTACCTTTTTGCATTTCTTTTTCTTGGGGATGTTCTTGATCACTGCCTCCTGTGTAATGTCACAAACCTTCGTCCATAGTACTTCAGGCACTCTGTCTATCAGGTCTAATCCCTTGAATCTATTTGTCACTTCCACTGTATAATTGTAAGGGATTTGATTTAGGTCATACCTGAATGGTATGTGGAAAATTCTTAGAGAGATGGGAATACCAAGCCACCTTCCTGCCTCCTGAGAAATCTGTATGCAAGTCAAGAAGCAACAATTAGAACTGGAAATGGAACAAAGGGCTGGTTCCAAATCAGGAAAGAGGTACATCAAGGCTGTATATTGTCTCCCTGATTATTTAACTTCTATGCAGAATACATCATGCAAAATGCCTGGCTGGATGAGGCACAAGCTGGAATCAAGATTGCTGGGAGGAATATCAGTAACCTCAGATATGCAGATGATACCACCCTTATGGCAGAAAGCGAAGAGGAACTAAAGAGCCTCTTGATGAAAGTGAGAGAGGAGAGTGACAAAGTTGGCTTAAAGCTGAACATTCAAAAAACTAAGATCATGGCATCTGGTCCCATCACTTCATGGCAAATAGATGGGGAAACAATGGAAACAGTGATAGGCTTTATTTTCTTGGGCTCCAAAAGCACTGCAAATGGTGACCACAGCCATGAAATTAAAAGACGCTTGCTCCTTGGAAGAAAAGCTATGACCAACCTAGACAGCATATTAAAAACCAGAGATATTACTTTGCCCACAGAGGTCTATCAAGTCAAAGCTCTGGTTTTTCCAGTGGTCATGTATGAATGTCAGAGTTGGACTATAAAGAAAGCTGAGCACCAAAGAATTGATGCTTTTGAACTGTGGTATTGCAGAAGACTCCTTGAAGAGTCCCTTGGACAGCAAGGAGATCCAACCAGTCAATCCTAAAGGAAATCAGTCCTGAATATTCATTGGAAGGACTGATGCTGAAGCTGAATCTCCAATACTTTGACCACCTGATGTGAAGAACTGAGTCACTGGAAAAGACCCTGATGCTGGGAAAGATTGAAGGCAGGAGGAGAAGAGGATGACAGAGGATGAGATGGTTGGATGGCATCACCGACTCAATGGACACTAGTTTGAGCAAGCTCTGGGAGTTGGTGATGGACAGGGAAGCCTGGCATGCTGCAGTCCATGGGGTCACAAAGAGATGGACATGACTGAGCAACTGAACTGAACTGACTGAACTACTTTTTTGAGTTCTTCTCAGACTTGAATAAGATAATAAGCAATTATAAGGGAGCTTAGAGGAAAATGAAAATACAATGAACTCAATGGCTGTAAAATGCTAAGCCTAGAGTTAGACAAAGAAACTAATGTTAATTATGTATTCCCTGGGTACCTGTGCTGAACCCTTGATGTACAACACTTACACCCTCCCCCAAATAATCTCTGAAGAGGAAAATGGGAACAAGAATGTTTAGGTCACTTGTTCACAACTGTGCAGGTAGTAAGCAAAGAGGTCAGTTCTCAAACCAGGCCTGGGTGACTTTGAAGGCCAGGATTCTCACTTCTCTGGGCAGTTCAAAACAGCCAAACACTGTGTGCCATTCTAGAGTTCATTCCAGAGTAACATTCAGCCTCTAGTTAAATGTTTCCATGTGTTTGTGGTCTGGTTTCTTTGAGGTCTTGACCCTGAGGACAGGTAGGATGGATGCAAGATCAGAGCATCCTCCATTGGTGACATTAAATCTTCTGTGCTCCCTCAATCCAACCGCAAGTCCCCTTGTAGATGTCACAGATTTGCAGGCAATGGGAACAAGTCTTGAAAAATCAGTTTCAGACAATCCACGTTCCTCCAAGTCACTACTGTGGGCTGTCAGCCTTCTAATTCCAGGAATGCCTCCCTCTCTGCTGGAAACTCCATCACATTGACAGCTGCTTTCTGAATTCTGAGAACGGCTCCCCATTCCACTGGTAATGGAGTAACGGGGTCGCGGCTGCATCAAGAGAGATGAAGCCTGTAGCAATTTGGTAGCAGCTAACACCCCAAATACCCCGAGCTTCATCTGTATTCATTCTCCCCTGGTGCCATGGATGGCTCCCGCGGACTTGAGTTTATCTCAGCCTCAAAGCTAATAGAGTTAAACCAGCTGGTCAATTTAAACAGGAGCAGAACCAGTGAGATGTTACTGTATTCTGAGATGGTGCTAATAAACTTTAATAGATTTCAGCTAACAATTTGGTATAAATTAGACATCGCACTGCTGCTGAGGTAATAACTTTTGGCACTAAATAACAGAAAATCAAGCTCTGTGATGTGCTTCAAAAGCACCTTCATTGAGCCTCCGAGATTCAGGCAGATTTCACTATTGATTACCGCTTACTCTTCCCGAAGCTTTAAGAAAACAGCAAACTGCTCCAAAATGCACCCCTCCAAAGAGCCTAGACATTTTCCTCCCACTGACTCGAAAGCTCATTTACATGAACAGGACTTTGGAATCAAAATGGGGGACATGATGGCTGGGGGAGGGGACCTCCGATAGGTGACTCGAGGGCGCACAAATTTGAGTTTATACTTTTCTGGAATCTTCCAGAATGTTCATCCGCTGAATTCATTTCAACTCTATTTAAAACTAGAATTTGTAATTAGCCATCTCTGTAATTAGCTTGGGTTAAGGACTGGAGTCAATTGAGTGTCTGGATATGGCATTAGAGAATTTGCTCAGGTCCTGGCTATGACACTAATTATCTGTGTGACCTTGAGTGAGTCATTTAGCTTCAGTTCTTACCTGCCTGCCTTAAAGTGTTGTTGTGAGGTGGAAGGAAATGTGGGAATCCCTGTGAAAGTGTGTTATAGACTGGGGCATGCTCTCAAGCATGAGCTGTGAAATTCAGTTGGCCACACGACCTCATGCTGGAAGTCTGAAATTCAGAGATGCCAACATGAGCTCTGGAACGGACAGAAGCCTCCTTGTTACAGACACACTGGCCCCGACCCACAGGGGCTGGCACCCAGCCTGTGCTCTCCCTCCACTCTACCTGTGTGGGACCCTCACACACCTGGAACCATGTTCAGGGTCTATGATCTGCGTGGGTCTTCACAGGGGTCAAAAGATTTCTCCAAGAACCGAGCTCTTCATGGAGTCATTGTTATGGAAACATTTGCATCCAAGACACACATTCCCCCCCCCGCCCCCACAATTTAGCATCTCTGCATCAGGATGTGTCTCTTGGTCACAGTCAGGGCAGAGTTGCATTAGGAGCCTCTTCTTCTTGGTGGCACAGAGGAGTGATGCATCTGGCCATCGAGGTCATCTTAGATGTGATGGATTATGGAATCATGTGTCTCTTAGAACCGGGTTCTCTTCTGGATGCTGCAGAGAATGGGGCCCAAGACTATGTGTTCCCTCTCTTGTAACATTCACATCCTG
Organism: Cervus canadensis; assembly: GCF_019320065.1. NCBI lineage: Eukaryota > Metazoa > Chordata > Mammalia > Artiodactyla > Cervidae > Cervus > Cervus canadensis. The sequence continues at coordinate 44,418,508 of NC_057403.1, forward strand.
CCACAGAGGAGTGGGGCAAGCCAAACAGGCAAAGAACTGCATACAGTATTGTGTTCTGAAATGACTCAACAGAAATAAAGGATAAAGAAGGCTTGGGCTACTGTGGTGAGGATGATCCATGAAGATCTCTCAGAGGAAGTCAAGCTGAGTGCAAGAAGAGAGGTTATATGGTAAGATCTGGGACAAAAGCTTTCCAGTGTGAGGACGGAGAGATGGACCCTGAAATGGGAGTGAGGTTAGTGGGACAACGGACATGTGGACACAGTTGGGGAAGAGGGGATAGGATGAATTGGGAGCTTGGGATTGACATATATACACTACTATGTGTAAAACAGATAGCTAGTGGAGAGCTGCTGTGTAATACAGGGAGCTCAGCTTGGTGCTCTGTTGCTGACCGAGACAGGTGGGATGGCAGGGAGAGGGGACGGGGGCCCGAGAGGGAGGGGATATATGTATACATATAGCTGATTTCGCTTCATTGTACAGCAGAAACTAATGCAGCATAATAAAGCAATTATACTCCAATTAAAAATATATAAGTCCTTTCATGCATAATTATCTAAATATGTGCAAATGAGAATAGTTACAAGTGGTTGCAAAGACTGAATCTCTTCGTTCTTCCATAATTTTTCTCCCCAAACCTCCCCTTGATCATAATCAGACTATATTAGTTTCCCAGGCTGCTAGGACAAAATACCACAAACTTGGATGACTTCAAACAAGAAAAATGTATTCTCTCCACAGTTCTAGGGGCCAAAGTCTGAAAACAAGGTGTTGGCAGGGCCATGATCTCACTGAAGAATCTAAGTGGAAATATGCCTGAGTCTTTTTCTTAACTTCGGATATTTGCCTGCAGTCCTTGGCATTCCTTGGTTTGAAGATACACCACTCTGCTCTCTGCCTCCATGAGCAGACGACATTTTCCCAGAGTGTTTGTGTCTTTTTTCTTCCTATAAGGACAGAAGTTATATTGGATGAGGGGCCAAGTTCAGTACGACCTCATCCTAACCTGATTATATGTACCCCATTTCCAAATAAGGTCATAGTCACAGGTACTGAGGGTAAGGATTTCAATGTCTCTTTTGGGGGGACACATTTCAACTCATAGCAGAGACACTGATGGCAATTCTTGGAAAAATTTCTTAATGAAGATCTAATGCCGCTTTGATAACATGGAGGTCAAACTATCCTACCCCCAGATAGGTCTCCCATATTTTGCCTACAAAGGGCAGAAACCTTGACTCCACCTTTAGGATGTAAGACTCCAAGGCCTGGCTTCCCTATGGACCTTTACTTATTTGTCTTTTAACCCAAGTGATTTTGAAACTTTATTTTGGTGGAAGCAGCTTACCGTCATCCACACCTCTAAATTGAATCATTGATTTAAAATTAACGTTACCACCGTTGGAGGGTGTGAATGGCAGAAACAGCAAATTGAGAAGTTTCAAATAACTTAGTGACTGGTTGTCATCAGTCATTTTGGCATAAAAATAGGTAGTTAATTCCTCAGTCTATTCCCTTTACTATCCATTGCCACCTTTGAAAGTCATCATAAAATAAGAACAGTGAACATTTACTGAGTGCGTACCATGTGTTAGGTATTATGCCACTCGGTTTAAGTGGACTGGGAGCCCATTTAATTCTTGCAGTAACCCCAGGAGGGAGGTACTGTTATCCTACCTTTACTTCGGGGAACATGAAGCTTACGAGAACGTATGTGTCTCATACAGGGTCACGAGACTGGTGAGCCCCAGAGACGAGATTGTCACTTAGAAGCCCTGCCTCTAAGGCCCATGGATGCAAACACTCCACTTCTTCTCTTCAATAGGCAGCCCCCTCATCTCACAGCAGAAAGGAGAAGTATCATTCCCAATGTCACACAACTAAGAGATACCAGAATGGGGAGAAGAGCTAGTGCTTGCTCTTCTGCCCCTTGCTTTCTCAACACTGTGTCAACATCCAGCGCCCAGGGGGACTTCCCTGGCTGTCTAGTGGTTAAGACTCCAATGGGAGCTTCCAACGCAAAGGGCGTGGGTGTGATCCCTAGTCAACGAGCTACAATCCCACACGCTGCACAGTTCAAACCAAACCAAACCATAACAACCAAAAACCCCAAAGCCCAGTGCAATGTTCCAGCTGGGCATCTGACCCTCATCCCCGAGAGAAGGACACAGATAGTCCATGAGACGATCTAGTCGGCAAAGACTTGCCCAGCGGTATTGTTCCTGCTCAATGGCTCTCAGCTTCTGGGAAGCCCAGACTCTCCTCAGGGTGCTGTGGGCGCAGAGATGCCCATCTAAAACTGTTATCATGAATCTAATCTAATCAGAGCCAGGTCTTTCCTGTCCCAGATGACCACTGGGTGACAGAGACTAGAACTAGAAAAATGTAGCTGGGCCACTTTTCTGAGATTGAAAGACTAGATTTTAAATGGGAAATCAGTTTCATCTCCTGGTCCCCATCCTTTCAAAACTATTGGTTGCCTTGAATATAGTCTCATAAAAGATTCTGAGTCTGAGCAGGGAACTGGGTGGTTGGGGACCAGGGGTGGGAGGGACATTTCTCAAGTCTATACTTCTGTAATTTTCCCCTGTGAATGTACTAGAGAATACATTTTAAAAGATCTGAAGCCCTACCTTGGGATCATGAGAAAATATTAAATACATTGTAGTCAATTCATGGGGTCTCCCATGGACACAAGATAAGGCAATGTCTGTATCTGAGTGGTATATTTCTTATCTGTGGACCCTAGTCATGATTTCCATAATTTATACCTTGTGAAGTTAGAGCTTCTTATTTCCCAGGGAGAAGATTCTAGGGCAGTTGCCAATGTTTTACACATTTCTCATTCTTCCTCCAAGCTCATCATGACTACCTGAGTGGCAAAAATGGGTTTTGCAAATTCTCAGCTATAAGAATGGACATGTAGACAAATCCCTGGGGGGTCTTCTTTGTGTCAGACCTCGCTCCCTCCTGTTGCCTTCATTGGGAATAGGAGTTGGCATCATTTTAACCCCTGGGGGCATCCTTCCCTCATGCTCCTGGGAGCCACTCCTTCCTCATGCCTGCAGGAATTAGATAGCAGTCCCTGCTGTTTGGGTCATCAGCCTCTATCAGATTTTTAAACAGTCTCCCAGGTGTGGAGACTCAGGATGAGCCTGTTTCAATGCTCCTGCCTGGGGAAACTGCCCTTGACAAACACATTTGTTGCTCATACATTATCTGTTGGCTGTCTCCCCTCGTGTCCATCTGTTGAAAAGGCAGCGTGCCTGAACCCAGGTCCCAAAGCCAGTTCCCTGAAACCTAGGTGCTCATTACACATGATCCGGGTGCAGGAGACAGATCACCCTCTGGGGACCCTTCTCCTCACCTCCCCTTAAGAATACTGAGAGCACCCCCCCGCCCCCACCCAACATATTTCCTACTTCCTCACCTATACCTGGCTGAAGGTATAGCCCCCTTTGGAAAGCCCAGCTCAGGATGAGAAATGTTTGTTCTCTGGAGTACAAGGTTCTGTGTAAGCTGAGACCCTGTGTTGGGGAAGGTGGAGAGATGGTGACATTGAGACTTTTTAAGAGTTGGATGGGATCCTGCCTGTCTGCCTGACTTGGAACACATAGGAACATACATGTAGAGTAGTTAAAACCACATGCCTTCCACTAAATCTCATTTGTGTGAGTGTGTGTAGGTTTTGCCTGCCTGCCTCTCAGTCGCTAAGATGTATCTGACTCTTGCAACTCCGTGGGCTGTAGCCCACCAGGCTCCTCTGTCCATGGGCTTTTCCAGGCAACAATACTGGAGTGGGTTGCCATTTCCCTACTCCAGGGGATCTTCCCAATCAAGGGAACGAACCTGTGTCTCCTGCATTGGCAAGTAGATTCTTTACCACTGAGACACCTGGGAAGGCATGTATGTTTGGGGAGGACCAAATTCATCTACATCATCAGTAATACACCAAATGAAGAGAAAATGTCTTCATTCCTCTCCCTTGTTCCAAAATGGATTTGAAAGGACAGAAAACATGCCAACGATCTGTGCAACCTGCTAACAAGGGCTAATTCTCATCTCCTGTGAACATGTTTAAGCCCCAGGAGGGTACCTGGCAGGGAAGAAAAAGCTGATGAACTATGGCTTGTGTCTGGCATGATGTCAGGCACAGTGTAGACACTCAAGCAAAACTGTTGAACAACTGAATGGATAACAGAAATTTTCTCATAGTGTGGTTGTGTGAATGAAATGTGATGATGCATTTGTTTACATTGACTTTTGAGAACCTTCTATATGCTGAGCACCATTCTAGGCGATTGGGAGTAGTGGCACACAGGATAGACAAGATCCCTGCTCCCATCAAGCTTATCTTCCATCAGGGAACAGACCAAAATGAACAAATAAATGCACAATGAAAGCTGAGAAACTCGATTAACTTGAGATCTCTTTCTTTTGCTCCTGTGGAAAGAAGTGAAAAGGAGGAGACTTGTAAGCACATATACGGTCAGGCCCATTCATCTGTGTTTGTTGGGTGGTTTTCAGAGAACATCCCCCTCCACGGGACACATGCTAATATGTATAAACATACACATGCACACTGACACACACCAACTTCTTGGACTTGTAATGCTCTGGAAATACACATGATAGTCTTCTGAAAAAAATCTGCAAGAGACAGACATATGTAACCTTCCTGAGAATCTAGTCAAGGACCCAGCGAGACCCTGGTTTGTTTGGAGCTGTGGTCAGATGGCTCAGTTGCTCAGTTGTGTCCGACTCTCTGTGACTCCATGGACTATGGCCAGCCAGGCTCTTCTGTCCACGGAATTCTCTAGGCAAGAATGCTGGAGTGGGTGCCATTCCCTTCTCCAGGGAATCTTCCCGACCCAGGGGATCAGACCCAGGTCTCCTGCATTGCAGGCAGATTCTTTACTGTCTGAGCTACCAGGGAAGCCCATATTCTCAGATCACCGTCCTTCAAATCAAAACGTTTAGACAAATATTTTTTTGTTTTCTTGGCCATGCAGCAGGGTATGTGGGATCTTAGTTCCTTGACCAAGGATGGAACCTGTGCCCCTTGCATTGGAAGCATGGAGTTTTAACCACTGGACCACCAGGGAAGTCCCCATTTCTCTCTCTTTTTTTAAGTTTTAAAAACTTTTATACAATTTTTAAAGGTTTCTTTCCATTTTCAGTCATTACAAAATGTTCCATGTGTTGTGCCATACATCCTTAAGCCTATCTTGCACCTAATAGCTTGTGTCTCCCACTCTTCTCTCACCAACACTGGGACCCCCTAGCTTGTTCCTTATATCTATGAGTCTGTTTCTTTTTTGTTGTTTTATCCACTACTTTGTTGTATTTTTTAGATTCCACATATAAGTGTTATCAGACAGTATTTGACTTTCTCTGACAAAATTTTTTAAGATTTTTTTTTGAAGTGGATCATTTTTAAAGTCTTTATTGAATTTGTTATAATATTGCTGCTGCTGCTTCTTTTTTTTTTTTTTTTTAGGCTTCTCTGGTAGCTCAGAAGGTAAAGCGTCTGCCTACAATGTGGGAGACCCAGGTTCAATCCCTGGGTCGGGAAGATCCCCTGGAGAAGGAAATGACAGCCCACTCCAGTATTCATGCCTGGAAAATCCCATGGACCGAGGAGCCTGGTGGGCTACAGTCCATGGGGTCACAAAGAGTCGGACACAACTGAGTGACTTCACGTTTTGTTTTTGGCTTTTTTTTTTTTTTCATGTTTGTGGAATCTTAACTTCCTAACCAGGGACTGAACCCACAACCCTTGCACTGGAAGGTGAAGTCTTAACCACTGAACCACTGTAGCTTGTTTCACTTAGTATATTTCTTTGAAGTCCGCAAACCTGTGTCTGACTCTGGCTGTATCTGGGAAAGGGTCACGGCTCCTTGGTCCTGTACCCTATATGTCTATCCTAGAAAGCTAAGGAGCTAGAAGATGAAGGAATGTGAAAGGTGGAGAGATTCCTAAATAGGTGGCGGGGTGTGCTTCCCTTTGGAAGCAGGTTTGGAATTCCTAAAGATTTGGAATTCCAGTGATTCCTGGAATATTCCAAAGCTTTGACCTCTTTGGGCTGCTTAGATGCTCCGGAATTGCAGGGTGGTGGGATCTATGGTTTTTTCATGTGGTTGAACTCAGTTGGATGTCATAGAGAATACCACCCACATTTGAGAGACCGCACTCAGGAAAACAACCTTTTAAGAGATCAAGGTTGAGTTTCCTCTTCAGCATATCTGGACCACTCTGATGTGTCTAATATGTGAATTACTCACGAGTTGCCCATTATAGTGTTGTCATGGTTACGGTCTCCAATTATGACCAGCAGGATTAAGAAGATGAGAAGATGTCTGTGAAGCTCTCCAAGGCTGATGAGTGAGTACCATGGGAGAGAGAGAGAGGAGGATTGGGGATGATGGGTCCTGCTTCCGGTGTGCTGAGATGGGAACAGATTGTGAGCCCCCGGGCAGTCTGCTATGTTGGTAGCAGGGGCCATCTGCTCCCTGAAGATAGGCATCTTGTCAGTCTCGTTCATCACTATATCGTCAGCACCTACCACAATGCTGGTACAATCCACGTACTCAGTTATGTTCAATGAAGGAATAAATGGTTACAAATTTTTTCTTTCCCCAAATCAAGTAAACATGGTAGAAGTATAACTGATGCAGGTACCCCAAGTGCAAAGAAACGAGTAGTGTTGTTGGTGGTGATGGAGAGGAGAAAGCTACTATTAGACTAAGAGATGATGCACGACCCTGACTCTGGCTGCAAGAGCCCAGAGTAAATCAAATGGTCAATGAAATAAAAAAGAGGGACGTCCCTGGTGATCCAGTGGTTAAGACTTCACCTTTCAATGCAAGGGGTGCAGGTCCGATCCCTGGTTGAGGAGCTAAGACCTCACATGGCCCATGACCAGAAAAACCCAAAACATAAAACAGAAGCAATATGATAACAAATTCAATAGAAATTTAAAAATTCATTTAAAAAATATGATCCACACTCAAAAATCTAAAAAAAAAAAAGATAAAAATTAATAATCATCAGTGTGTTGAGTCAATAAACAGACAACTTCTTGCAACTTTTGTAGAAGCATAATTTGATATCATCTCTCTGGAGAAGAATGTTGGCAATAAGCTTCAAAATTTTTAAATATGTTCAATAGTTTGTATCTATTGTATCCAGGTACAAAACTGGCTACAAAAATAGTACTCAGATAAGCTGGTGTACATAAACTTACTCAGGAGTTTACCCTTAGGAGAGATTTGAGGATATGTCATGGATGTTTAACTACTAGGATGTTCACTGATGCTTCATTTAAAATAGAAAAATATTGGAAATAGCTTAAACATTCTACGATAGTAAATTGTGGTCTTTCCTGGGATACCATGCTGCCATTTATTTTTTCCATTTTTTAGTTTTTTAAATTATGTAAGTATGATAGCACATTTATAGGAGACTTGGAAAATACAGAACAAAGTTACATATGGCTCCACTATATACTACAATTATTTTTTAAGTAGATAAATTGGGATTTTTAGTTGGAGTTTCAAAATCAAGCTCTCAAAAATTAATAGAATGAATATACAGAAAATTAGGAGGTACAGTAGGCTTAAAAAGCACCAGGAACCAATTCAACATAATTAAGATTTATAAAATTTTCACACAACAGTCCATGCGGCCATTTAAATGATGCTGTAGACATATATTTGTCAGCACAGAACTTTGTGTGTTCATGAGGATCAGGTCAGGCTCAGGTAAAAGAGAAGAAAAAACGTGTTTTTTTAGTGTCTTCTGTGAAAATTTAAGGCTTTGATGGGACTCCCCAGACTTCTAGAATTGAGCTTCCAGAAGGTTGTTCTGTTAGGAATGGTCAAAACCCTAAGCGCCGGGTAACCATCGAAGAGTTGTAAGAAGCACGTGGCTTTCCCTTGCACTGTTCCTTCTTTGTAAAGAGGTCCTTATTCTTCTCAATGAAGTTTGGAGCTGTTTCTGTTTGCATGACTTGTGCAAACTTAGGCAGGGCTTACGAAGACTCTATAGATGACAGGGTTGGAAACATGGGACTCCAGATGGTCATGACTCTGTCTCCCTGATTAAGCTGCTTTTAATTTTTGTTGGCTCTTTCACTTCCATTATATTCTAAATTAATAAACAAAGTTTGGAGAAACACATTTTTTTTCAAATATGATGCTACAATAATAAAAGGCGAATGTGGAGGGTAAATTAGGTTTCGTTTAGTCTTTCCCAGTGTAGCCCCATGTGTAATTGTGTTGGGTGATCCCTGAGACACCAAGAAGCATTTATAAAGATTTTCTTTACAAGCCCCACATTTGCAGCCTTCTATGAAAAGGAGGCAGCATTTGTTCATTAGGATGGACCCTGAAGCAAGGAAAACATCACTAGTCTTACTGGAACACTCGATTCAATCAAATTAGATAGGAGATCATCACCTCATTTCCAGCACTGCAAGGCTGTGGCCCCAAGCCAAAATAACTGACACCCAGTGTTGACTATGATTACTTCTGAGAGGCAATAGAGTTCTGGGAATCTGGATGAGGTCTGAGAATGAGGGGGTTTCAGAGGACTAAAGTCAGCAGTGAAATGTCAGTGGTGACATGTTCATGGCAGGAAGAGCTCTGATTTCCCTGGTGGAAAAGAAACGCAACATGGGTCCTGATTGTGGAACAGTGCTTCAGTTTATACATTTACCCCAGTTTCATTGAGATACAATTAACATAATAGAATTGAATTCATTTAAGGTCTATAATGGCTTCCCTGGTGGCTCAGACTATAAAGAATCTGTCTGAAATGCAGAAGACCCCAGTTCGATCCCTGGGTTGGGAAGATCCTCTGGAGAAGGGAATGGCTACTCACTCCAGTATTTTTGCCTGGAGAATTCCATGGACAGAGGAGCCTGGCAGGCTATAGCCAATGGGGTCTCAAAGAGTCAGACACGAGTGAGGAACTAACACACACACACACACACACACACACACAAGGTGTATAACATAATGATTCAATATGTGTATATATATATATGTTGCAAAATGATTACTGTGGTGTGCTTACTTAACATCCATCACCTCACAGAGTTACAATTTTTTTTCTTGGGATGTGAATTTTTAAGATCTACTCTCTTAGAAACTTTCAAATATTCAATACAGTGTCGTTAACTATAGTCATCATGCTGTACATTATATCCTTAGAACATTATCTCCTTATCTTATACCTGGAACTTTCTTTTTGACCACCTTCACCCATTTCTCCTACCCCCACCTCTGGCCTCTGCACTGATCTGTTCTCAGTTTATACATTATTGATGCAACTTCCATTTTACTGATGGTTTGTGGTTCATTAAATGTGCCTTTTCAGTAGAGGCATTTAACAATAAAATGGAGAGAAGTCCATGGTAGAAGTGCTCTATGAGGGGCTCATTGGGTTGCAAAAAATGGCAACCAGTTTGAGTGCGCTTATGTACAAGAAAACTTTTGTAAAAGAACTGGAGGTATCCTGTAAGTTCCTGAGTAAGAAGCATGGCTGGGAGTGGGGGTGGGGGTGGGGTGGAAATTTAGAACCAGGAATTGTAAAGCTTTAAGGGGTCTGGTAAGCTTAACTGACCAGCTCTTTCTAATTGTTAGTGGAAGTACAAGGTTCAAAATGGCTGCTTCAGATACAAACTAATATATATAAAATAGACAAACAGCAACAAGGTTCTACTTTATAGCACAGGGAATTATATTCAATATTCTACAATAAACCATAATGGAAAAAAATATGAAAAAGAATATGTACATAACTGAATCACTTTGTTGTATACCGGAAACTAACACAACATTGTAAATCAATGATGTGTGCATGCTAAGTCACTTCAGTCATGTCCAACTCTTTGTGACCCTATGGACTGTAGCCTGCCAGGCTCCTCTGTCCATTGGATTCTCTAGGCAAGGATACTGGAGTGAGTAGCCATGCCCTCCTCCAGGGGATCTTCCTGACTCAGGGATCAAACTCGAATCTCTTATGTCTTCTGCATTGGCAGGTGGGTTCTTTACCACTAATGCCACCTGGGAAGCCCAGATCAACTATATTTCAATTAAAAAAAAAAAAAAAAGATGGCTGCTACAAAAAAAATGGCTGCCCTGGCCACCCTCCAAGTCTACATAATCCTACAGTTTCAACATCCAAAATTACCTGACACTGTTTCTTCATGTTACAAAAATCTGAAAAAATAGAACATGATTGGTTCACCTTAGGTTATATGTTTATCCATTGTCCAACCAGCTGTGATTGAGGGGTAGGACCATGTTTGCACATGGAAGCAGAATCTTTGAGAAAATACCAATAAAAGGGCAGATCTTCTAAGGACTATGGAGCAAGTTGAAATTATCAGCCTAGAAATAATTTGCATCTGTAATGTATTAGTCCAGAAGGAGAAGCAAAAGCATTGAGCTCAAAGACCAGAGGGTAGATTCCTGGGAGACAGGAATGCATGCTCTGTTTTTCCTTTTTGTGGATTCTCCATTTACATCTCAACCACTTTTCTAATTACTACCAGCAGAGCAATCAATACAAGGTTATCAACAATAGGGACAAGTTAATTAAGATGAGCAAATTAATCAGATAATTAAGTGGCCTTCCCTAAGAAGGTGAGCCTGTTGAAGTGCTAGTGATATTAGGTCACATCAAATTTGTCTTTATGGAGGCTCTTAGGAATCATGGTAACTATGGATCTTGTCAGCTGGATCTAGAAGTTTATCCTCCTCATTAATGGGCACACGATTTCTCTTGATCTTATCTATAATAAGTCCATATTCCAATACACTTCCAGAGCATTGATCTCATCTCCCTGTATAAGCCCTTTGTTTCAATGGCAGATATGGTTAGTTAATATCCCAATACTTACTCTTTGCTTTTACCCAGTAAACAAAACTCTATCTCTGGTAGTCCAGCTGAAAGACTACATCTCCCAACCTCCCTTGTAGCTAGAAAGTAGCCAATGAGATTAAGTGGTAATCCTTGAGTTGTTCTTCTGGGTTTCCTTGAAGAGGCTGACCCAGCTGGAAGATATACTCTTTCTGTTATTATATTTTTCAGTCTATAATTTCCATTTGGTTCTTTAAAAAAACAAACAAAGACAAACTTCTATCTCTGCTGAGATTTTCCACTTTTTTCACTTGTTTCAGAGGAACTGTGTTGATGGTTGGGACATTTTTGTGATGGCTGCTGCAAAGTCCTTGTCAGATGACCCCACGTGTGATTCATTTCAGTCCTGGTATCAGCTGATTGTCTCTCATTCATTTTCTTGTGTGATTTCCCTGGTTCTTGACATGATGGTTTTCAACTGTATCCTGGACATTTGGGCTATTATTTTGAGGAGACGCTGGGTCCTATTTAAATCTCTTATTTCAGCAAGCAAATGAGGCTCAGTACCCAGTCCCTGACATGCTTTTGTGGGCTGGCGAGAGATAAAGCTGAGCTACATCTCATAAGATGAGAACTCGTAGGATGAGTTCATAGAACAAACATATCCAATGACCATTTAATTTTCAGAGCTATTCCAGTACAATTTTGGTCAGCTGGTACCACTGAGGCTCCCACCAGTCTCTAGTCAAGCCACCTGAGGGGACAGAGGGGTCTCCCCCAGCCAGCAGGATGCACTCGGTGGGGCAGGAGAGATTCAAATCCCCAAGACATAGAGGGTTTCTGGGCTGGTCTGCTTCTTGGGGCTGGAATTCTCTCAGTGGAGTCGAGGAGTTTCTGAACGTATGAGGAGTTATGAGGAAGGGGGCACTTCTTTCAGCTGCTTCTTTTGTGGGGCAGAAAGGTAGAAGAACCCTGGTTCTGCTGATTGAAACCCACCATATAAGCTTTAGAGAAAATATCCCTGTCCTTTTCTTACATAAGAGAAAACAATGCTATCATATTTTAGCCACTGTTATCCATATTGTCTATAATATGCTATAGAACTTAATCTTAATTGACATGGTATCTAAAGGAGGGAAGGATAGAACTTCAAAGCTGGCTGTCTCCTGCTCTTCTGAACTGAGTGGTCTAACAACCGCATGTCTATAACTCAATCTCTCCTCCTTGGCTACAAGTATATCCTCTCTTCTGCATCAGAGAACACCTTCTTATATGAAGGGACGGAGTGATTGTTTTCAAAGAGTCTGATAAGCTTGAATCTGAATTCCAGTTTCATCACTGACTACCTTTGTGACCTTGTGCAGTTATTTCAGTGATAGCCATTAATATAAAACAGCGATGAGGGACTTCTCTGGTGCTCCAGTGGTTAAGAATCCGCCTTGCAAGGGACTTGGGTTTGATCCCTGGTTGGGGAACTAAGATACCACATGCCATGGGGCAATTAATCCCATGGGTTACAACTAGAGAGCCCAAGCATTGCAACAAAAGATCCCATGTGATGCAACTAAGTGATGCAAATAAATTAAAATTAATTAATTAAAAAATAAAACAGTGATGAAATAACTGTGATTCAAATCTGTGTTGTAAAGATGAAAAAATACAATGCATATAAGGCACCTGGTCTGATAGTTATTTTGTCATTATCACCATTACCATCATCTTCTACTCATAGAAAACAGTAAGAGTAATTTTAAAAGAAATGACTCACATAAAATACTGCATATAAATAATCACTTTAAAAGCACTTACTATGAGCCAGGCACTGAGTTACACAACTTGTGTATAGTTATTTAATTCATACAGACTAATGAGGTGGTTTATGCAATAACCATCATTCTCCTTAGGTAAGTTGAAGAGACTGAGGCTCAAAGACTGAGAACGTTGACTCAAGGATAAGAGTTGGAGCTGAGGCATGATTCTGGGTCAGTCCACCTCTAGAACCAGAGCTTTTAGCAAGTAGAATATAGATCAGGAAGAGGTCTCTCAGAGGTTGGGACAGTATCTGCCAAACTCTTATTCTGTGCCAGGTCACACATACAAAGATGGACAAATCATGGCCATGCCGTCAAGAGGCTTCCTGTGTGATCAAAGGAGATAAGACACCTAAAGAAATGTGCACCCTAAAAACCTTGCCTTTTGTGAGATATGTGAGCATGGGCTTCATTTGGGGCAGGCAGCAGAAAGCAGGCAATTCTAGGGAACTGGAGAAATGAGTTAACCCTACAAGTCAGAGAGCCTGATTCTACATCTCCTGAAAGGTCTATTTTCTAATAGAATTTTGAAGGGTCTCTGTTTTCTTGTTCTGCTTTTAGCAGAACAGCGTGGCAGCACTAACCAAATCATACCTTTAAAAAAATTGTATAATCGTGAATGAAGGAAATGTTGGCTGTCAGTTTAAAGCCAGGAAATACTAGAAGACTTCAGCAAGCATGGCACCTTCCTTCCCAGCGGTCCGAGGAAGCACCAGGGCGGGTTACGCTTTGCTCCTGTTTTTGTTATGCCTTCCCTGACATGTCTTGTACCTTTGTTGCTTGCAGCTTCCACCAATATGGGGCTTCCCTAGTGGCTCAGCTGGTGAAGAATCTGCCTGCAAAGTGGGAGACCTGGGTTCGTTCTCTGGGTTGGGAAGATCCTCTGGAGAAGGGAAAGGCTCCACACGCCAGTATTCTGGCCTGGACAATTCCCATGGACTAGTTCATGGGGTTGCAAAGAGTCAGACACAACCGAGTGAGTAGGTGCCAGTTGGTTGGATTAACAAGGCAAAGCCCATGCGGCAAGGGAGACAGAAGTCAAGTAGGAAACCAGAGGCTCAGCTGAGACAGAAAAGCAGGTGCTCTTGAATTCACATGAGGCACCACTGGTCATTTCTTTTTCTCAAAAGCAAAATAAATTAAAAACTTCTGATTTTTGAAAAAATATCATGATTAAAATATAAAGAGAAGCCACACAGAAGAACTGAATAGACATTTTTCCAAGGAGGAAATGCAGATGGCCAACAGGCACATGGAAAGATGCTCAATGTTGCTAATCTTTGGGGAAGTACAAATCAAAACCACAATGAGATATCACCACACACCTGTCAGGATGGTAATCATCAGTAAGAACACAAATAACAAATGTTGGCAAGGATGTGGAGAAAAGGGAACCCTCATACATTTTTGGCACCACTGTAAATTGGTACAGCCACTGTGGAAAACAGAATGGAGATTTCTAAAAAAACAAACAAACAAACAAAGATAGAACCACCCTATGATCCAGAAATTCCACTCCTGAATAGATAACCCCCCAAAACCAAAAACATTAATGCAAAAAGACACATGCACCCCAATGTTCATAGAAGCATTGTTTATAATTGCCAAGATATGGAAGCAACCTATGTATCTATCAACAGATGAATGGATAAAGATGTGGCATACATATACATACAATGGAATATTACTCAACCTTAAAAGAGTGAAATTTTGCCATTTGCAGCAACATGGATAGACTTGGAAGACATTACACAAAGTGAAAGAAGAAAGAAAAAGGCAAATACTGTATAATGTCACTTTTATGTGGAATCTAAAAATTACAATAAACTAGTAAATATAACAAAAAAAGAAGCAGACTCTCAGGTATAGAGAACAAGCCCGTAGATAGCAGTGGCGGGGGCGGGGAGAGGCAATACATGAGTGAAGAAGTGGAAGGTTCAAACCACTGAGTATAAGATAGGCTACAAGGATGTATTGTACATCATGGGAATGTAGTTAATATTTTGTAGTAACTGGAAATATAATGTAACCTTTAAAATTGTATAAAAAAATAAAAAATGTGAAAAGGGAGAAAAAAAGAAAAGTCACAGCCTAGGAGAAAATGTTGTGATACATGTAACTCACAAAGACTTGTGTCTAGAATATATAAAGAACTCCTAGTAAAAGACAAATTGCCCCCCCCACAAATGGACAAAAAGTTTGAACAGACAGCTTACAAAATAAAATATACAAATGACCAATAGGCACATGAAAAGATGCTCATATTCTTAGTCATTAGGGAAATGCAAATTAATGTTAAAGTGATATACCACTACATGTCCACTAGAATCGCTATAGTACTGCGAAACCAAGTTTGGGGAAGGATGTGGAATAACCAGGATTTTCATACATTGCTGGCAGGGCTGTAAAATGGTATAACCATTTTGGAAACCAGTTTGGCAGTTTCTTAAAGTTAATCATTCACTTTCCTGATGATCCAGCTATTCCACTTATGAATATTTAGCCAAGACAAATGAAAATACTTGTCTGCAAAAAAACTTGTCCAAGAATTTCACAGTAGCTTTATTCATAATAGTCCAAAACTAGAGACAGCCTAAATATCCATTATCTCGTGAATGAATAAACAAAAATGTGGTACAGCCAAACAATGAAATACTACACAGCAACAAAAAGGAATCATCAACTGATTGAATAACCTACTGAGCTACAGGTAACACACAAGGGGGATGAATCTCAAAAACACCCAGGCTGTGTTTGGCAGAAGCCAATACAATATTGTAAAGCAATTATCCTTCAATTAAAAATAAATAAATTTAATTATTAAAAAGAAACACAAAACATCCAAGCTGAACCTGAGCCACAGAAATCTGACACATATACTATACAGTTCCATCATATGAAACTTTAAAAAGAAATCATAGTGACCATATTCGTTTTCTACAGTGGCTGTGGAGACGGGTGGCTTAAAAAACTGAAATTTATTTTCTCACGATTCTAGAAACTAGAAGTCCAAGTTCAAGGTGCCAGCAGGGTTGGTATCTTCTGAGGCCTCTCTCTTTTTTTTTGGTGTGCTGGGTCTTCACTGTGGTGCACATGTTTCTCTAGTCGGCGTGCACAGGCTCAGTCTTTGTGGCACATAGGTTTAGTTCCCTTAAGGCTTGTGGGATCTTAGTTCCCCGACCAGGAATTGAACCTGCATTGGAAGGCAGATTCATTACCACTGGACTACCGGGGAAGTCCTTGACGCCTCTCTCCTTGGCTTATCATTGGCTGTCTTCTCCGTGTCCTCACGCTCTTCCCTCTGTGCATGTCTGGGTCCTGATCCCCTCTTCTCATGATAACAACAGTCATACTGAAGTACAGTCCACTCATATGACCTCACAACACCTTAATTGCCTCTTCAAAGGCTCTATGTCCACATACAGTCACATTCTTAGATACTGAAGCGTGGGACTTCAGCATGTAAATTTTGTGTGCGCATGCTCAGTCGCTCGGTTATGTCTGACTCTTTATGATGCTGTGGACTGTAGCCTGCCAGGCTCCTCTGTCCATGGGATTTCTCAGGCAAGAATATTGGAGTCGAGCTCCCCCATTTCCTCCTCCAGAGGATCTTCCTGACCCAGGGATTGAACCCATGTCTCCTGCAGCTCCTGCCTTGGCAGGTGGGTTCTTTACTACCACGCCACCCAGGAAGCAGGGAAGGACACATTTCAGCCCATAACAGTGACAGAGAGTTGCTTTGAAGCCAGAGGTGGAAAAGGAGTTGGCTACAAAGGGGCATGAAGAAATTTTTTAGGGTAGTAGAAGAATGCTGGAGTGGGTTACCACTCCTTTCTTCAGAGGTCTTCCCTATCCAGAGATCGAACCCAGGCCTTCCACACTGCAAGCAGATTCTTTACCATCTTAGCAAACAGGGAAGTCCAGAAGTTAAATTATAATTCTGTAATTTAATTTTTCTGTATCTTAATTAGTTGGTGATAATGCAGCATATACATTTGTCAAAACTCACTGAAATGAATATGTAAATGAGTACATCTTATTATATGTAAATTATACCCTTATATAATTGAGTTAAAATCAAAACCTTCACAAAATGTTCAGAATTTTTGGTAATAAAAGTAATACTATTGATCACTTATATTATAAAAATTGGCAAAAACAAGCTGTAACTATGCATGATTGTACCACTGTTATAATTTTGTTCTGTGTCATTAAGACATATTCATATTACATATTTGTACATGCATAACTTGTAATGGCAAGAGGCAATACATATTTTTATTTTTAGCAATGTCTTTTCCCCCACTCAGTAATAGAGTGCAAGCATCATTCATCGTCATTAAATTTTATTCCATTACTTCAATTTTGAATAATTTCATAAATTGTGCATCATCCTTTAATTAGCTTGTCTCAATTGTTTAACATTTAGGTCATTCGTAATATTTTTTTTCCTTATCATAAGCAAAGTCGTACATTCTCGTAGTTAAATCTGTGTACAAATCCCTAATTATTTTCTTAAGATGTGTTCTAGAAGTAGAATTTCTGGGTCAAAGATTAGACTAATTTTAAGACTTTTGATATCTATATTTCATACATAGGTAATTCATCTACATATCACCTCTATTTGGGAAAATCTGAGCTATGACAGTGGAGTGTTTATGAATGTATTTGCCAGTAGAGGGAAAGAATATGGTATATCATTACTGTTTTAGTTTCCTTTTCTTTGGTCACTTTCACCAACCTAGTCTTCCTGGTTTGGCTGTGATGAGATTGGACCGGAGTTTTAACACAACTTGGTCCAGAGAATGGAGGGGCAGCAAAGATGGATGGCTTCTGACTGTCTAAGTTCCTCCACACCAGGGTCAAGCAGCTGATATTGGCCCTGACGCTGAACAGACCCCTAGGCAAAGTGAATTTCTGAAGCGATCCCTAGTTCAATTATAGCCCTGGCCTGTGGGTTGTATGCAAAAAAGCTTCTCTGCCCAACAATTCTGTTTCAGTTTTAGGCAGTTAGTATGGAGGGTGAACTATTTCACATTTACAGAACAAGAACGATCAGGGCCAACACCCATTCTGTTATCTCCCTCACAGGCTCAGAGATCTATTAACACTTTGACCTATTAACACTTTGTTCAGTTACTGAGCTCGCCTTTGGGGAATCATCATCATCAACAACAACAAAAATGAAAATGTTGGTATGCAAAGAGGATCACTATTCCTACCACCTCCTTCTGAAAGGAAGGGAGAGTGAGATGCCAAGTAAATGCTCCTTAGTGACTATGGAAAAACAAAGAATTTCCTGGTTGGTAGAGGGGCACGTTTTTCTTTTCTACAACATTCTGAGCTCTCGCTCCTGCCCCTGACTTTTGCTCGACTTTCCTGATGAGGGAGAAAGTCTGTTCGTCCTTGAGACTGGAATGTTCCATAAAGGCAGAGTTGTTGATGCCAGTAAAAGAACAATGTTGTGTATTGTGAACAGGGGAATTGATGAGGTCAGAACCACCCCAGGGACATGAAAATATATATTTATATAAGAGGCAGTAAAATTTGTCTGCAATTAAGTTTTACCCAAACCCTCAAATCTGTTGTTTGGTTTTAAGCAGATGTTGAAAAGGTTTATCCTGGATTCTGTCTTTATTGATAGGATGTCTTTTGATCTGCAGCCAAATAAGAAATCTGGATGTTATTTTGGATTTGGAAATTTCCTTTAAATAAACATATTAGTTAAGTATGTAAATTGCTTATCATCACTTTGGGCATATTGCCAGAGTGGGAAACATCTGGGACCTAGTGTCAGCCGACTTATTAATTCACACTTAGAGTATGTTTCACCCAGGTTATTGCTGAATAATATTATCTTGATTGCCTAAGTCAGCTGTGTCTCAACAACAGTTCATTATGAGTTTGAGGTTTAAATTTTGACTCATGAGAAATCCAGTGAGCAAGGCCTGTCTGGGTCTAGGGGTTTGGGCTTCCAGTCCTCTTCAGGATTGATTTCGGAAATTAATTGTTAACATTTTGGATTATGAATGGTGGAGATCTGTGTTATTTATCTGAACTGGCCAGCATGTAATTCCGGGAAGGGATTATATGACCTCCTCCTGATAAGCACTGAAGTGGGGTCATTAATACAACTTTCTGCCATAAAGCTCTCTCCACTTGATGGAAGTGCCTCTCCCTCCAGTTAAGATGATACCTAATTGACTTCAACCTCTAAGTCTATAGTGAATCACTGTGTCTGGTGGGCTGGCCAATGATGAATGGCTGCAGCCTGGGGTTCTCACTAATAAAGGTAATAGAGCATATAAATCCAGGGAGCTTCTGTCCCTCACTTGCTTGTAGGCCAGGAAAGCAGTAGCAGGGGATGAATGTGTTTGGAGGCACCCAGTGAAAGAAGACTTTATGCTCAACAGAGAAAACAGCTCTAGTCATTGGTTGATGGAGCAGCCAGAATCCGTATTGCAAAGCCCAGGAGACTTGAATCATGGGAAAGAGGAACTTCAGAGAAGCTGTGTTTATGTGGGTCTTCTTACAACACGTCTGCAGGACTTTGTTGGTGGAACAGCTAGTGTAAGAAGCACTAGCTGCTGTAACAAAGATCCCTAATTTCCACAACAGAAGAGAATGAGAGTGTATTCCTAATTCACATACCTGTGCAATGTGGGTCAGCAGGAGTGGAAATGGGAACTCTGTCCCACAAGTCATTTCTGGATCAGGTGCTTTCCATCCAGTGGCCTGTCACCCCTAGGACTTTGGCATTCCCCATAAGGCTGGAAGATGAGAGAGATGAGAGGGTGGGGAGAGATTTTTTAAACCAGGCTGGGAAGTGGTCCTTGTCCAGAAACCAGTTGCATGGTTATATCTACTGGGTTGGTACAAAAATGGTTACATCTATGATAACTTTCAGGTAAGCTAAAAATGTCATGCCCTGAGGCCAGAGGGAAAATATTTAATACACACTTCATCTTGCAATGGGGCCTCCCAGGTGGTACAGTGGTAAAGAATCTGCCTGCCAATGCAGGAGACACAAGAGGCGCAGGCTCAATCCCTGGGTCAGAAAGATCCCCTGAAGTAGAAAATGGCAACCACTCCTATATTCTTGCCTGGAAAATCCCATGGACAGAGGAGCCTTGCAGGCTACAGCCCTTGGGGTTGCAAAGATTGGACACAACTGAGAGACTAACTCTTTAAAGTGGGATAGAGAAGAAGAGAGATCAAGAATGGAATTAAGGAGGAGATAGCACCTAGAGTAGGTCTTTGTTGTGACCAAGACACCCTACTGGGGTTGGGGCATAAAGTGTCCAATGGCAAGAAGGTAAGATGGTAGGTCATTCCGTTCAACACTAGTCCTGATGGCCATACTTTGCTGAATGTGGAAAGGGCTAGAAGAGAGATGAGAAGTAAGTATCACTAAACTTAGGTCTCTTGTCATGGTTTTCCTATTCCCAGGATAGACCAGCTCTCCTTTTCCCCACAGCTGACCCCATCTGCATCTTTGTCTATGTAGCCCTAATGGAGAAGAAGAGGCCATGAATCATTGGTTAGCATGGCTCATGGACTTGGTTAAATAGAGCTCTTCCTGTCCTCCAGAGTGGGGCTGGAATGAGAGATTGAGTTTCTGCCTGGGCAGGAGGAGATAGAGTTAGCAGGCAAAAAATCTATTATCTAGAGGTTTTAGTGGCCTGAGAGCAAGGATGCCCAGTAGCCAGGGTAAAGATTCTAATCTTTACCATGTTCACTTACATGTGTGTTTGTGAAGACATGGGTGTTATCATGGAACAAGCTCTCCAGGCTGACTTCAAGGACAACTGCTCTCTCTGTAAACATGCTCAGACAAGAACAGAGGAAAAAAAAACAAGTGATGTGCCAAGGTAAGGATGGGGTGAAGTTGGGAGCAGTGCACCCAGGGTTCGGGAAAGTTTAAAAAATTAAATTTAAAGTATTTAATTCTGTCAAGAATTAGAAACAATGATAAAATTGACTTAAATTTTTTTACTTTTAATTGTCAACATTGAAAGTGTTAGTTGCTCAGTCATGTCCAACTCTTTGCAACCCCATGGACTATAGCCCACCAGGCTCCTCTGTCCGTGGGATTCTCCAGGCAAGAATACTGTAGTGGGTAGCCATTCCCTTCTCCAGGGCATCATCCTGACCCAGGGATCGATCCCGGGTCTCCTGTATTGCAGGCAGATTCTTTACCATCTGACCTATCATCTGAGGGTATCATGATACTCCAGCAATTCTAAATGGTTTTCCCCGCCCTTCACGCTATGCCCTAAACAGCATATTTGAAGCCTGCAGGGAATATTGGGGAAGTTAACTCCCATGGTTAGGGTTGGTTTCCTGTCCCATTTTTTCACACTGCCCCCTCCTGTCCTCACCCATCCGTAGCCCTGTGGGATGTGAAGATTCAACTGGCACAAACTCCAAAGACTGAGTAAGGACACATCTGGGTTTTTTTTTTTAATATTTTATTGGACTATATATATTCTAAAAATATATGTTGAACATGAGTTTGAGCAAGCTCCAGGAGTTGGTGATGGACAGGGAAGCCTGGCGTGCTGTTGTCCATGGGGTTGGAAAGAATGGGACACGACTGAGTGACTGAACTGATGGACTGATAGTTTCTTTACAATGTTACGTTAGTTGCTACTATACGGCAAAGTGAATCCGCTCTATGTACACATACATTCACTCGTTTTTGGATTTCCTTCCCATTTAGATCACCACAGAGCCCTGAGCAGAGTTCCCTGTGTTATGTAGTAGGTTCTCATTTGTTGTTAGTCACTCAGTCATGTCTGACTCTTTGTGACCCCATGGGCTGTAGCCTGCCAGGCTCCTCTGTCCATGGGCTTTTTCAGGCAAGAATACTGGAGTGGGTTACCATTTCCTTCTCCAAGGGAACTTCCCAACTAAGGGACTGAACCCACATCTCCTGCATTGGCAGATGGATTCTTTACAGCTGAGCCGCCTGGGAAGACCAGGTTCTCATTAGTTATCTATTGGCTTTCCTGGCGGCTCAGACAGTAATAGTATCAATATTGTATGTATGTTAATCCCTATCTCCCAGTTCATCCCATCCTCCCTTCCCCCCTTGGTAACCACACGTTCGTTCTCTACCTCAGGACACATTTGTTTTAAAAATGGCATTTTGTTTTGTTCAATACTTACTGAATGATTGTGTTCTTGGAACAAGGGGAAGCCTTATTAGGGAAGAGGCTGATGAGATGGGGGAGGGTCAATCATGTAGGGTCATAAGACTATGATATGGAATTTGTACTTTATAATACAAGAAAGGGGGTGAGTGATGAGAATTAAATTAAAGCTCTTTCCTGCTTCCCCTCTTGTCTACTGCTGTTACTCTGTTGCTCTTCTGTTTACTAGTTTCAACAGAGTGTTCTCTGTCACATGCCAGCTTCCCTGTCTCCTCGGAGTTTCCCTACCCCACCTCTACCCTGTTCATTTATTTATCTTCTGAATATCTTCTCACTGAGATCCAATTTCTCAATCTGGTGTTTTTGCTAGCCTGCAGACTTGCAATCTGATGAGGAAGGAAAGTTTGAATGGTTCTGGACCACATTACGATCACTGGCAATTGTCAGACCTCACATCAGTTATCTAGGTTGGAAGAGATCAGCCAGATGAAGCCATATCTTCCTTTTCTCATGAATGGCATTTATTACCTTGGACTTTTCTTTGAGTCTTTTGGGGAAAAGAGATGAGCCTATAAGTATGGAGGATTGAGAAGGAAGGAAAGAAAGATTAGGAGCTGTTGAAGCCTGGGAGAGTTTTAAGAGAAGGGTGAATGTCAGTCAGTGATTCCCTCACCTGACCTCTGGACTGAGAGACGTTATCTTCATGAATAGAGTACATTTCTCTTTTCAGTTTTCAACAAGGCCTTCTTTCTCCTGAACACTGGCTGTGAACTTGAGAAAAAAACAACCATTTAAGAACCTAAAATGTAAACTTACTGGTTATCCTCTGATTAAAGAATAAAAATAACAGTGTTTTTTTTCCTCCCCTTCTCTTTACACACACATACACACAAACACACACACGAATGCTCACAATTTGTCAACTGTTGGTGAGAATTTGTTGCTGGATTCCTCTCTGACATAGATCAAATGGATTTATCTTTTACTGGGGTGGAGTATGATTTCTATGGAGTCCCTGCTTTAGTTTCTTTCTTTAAAAAAAAAAAAAAGGAAAAGAAAAGAAATTATAGGAATAATGTGGCAAGTTATAGCAATGAATGGATGAAGGCCTAGAGGAGAGGAAGGGCAGGTGGATCTGGGCTTCTTGCCTAAAAACAGTACATGCCTTTTATTTTACAAAAAGAAAAAGGTGATACTTAATTTCAGGTTTCTATAGCAAGGAGAGTGGAACTGAGCCCTGGACTTATCTGGATTCCCTTGAGGAAGATGACTCAGTGTGGTTCCTTAAACCCTTGAGCTTACCTGTTTTCACCTATTGTAATGGTTGAAAAAAACCATTATATCTTCCAAATTCCTGTAGAGGAGTTAGGCTGAGTAAACTCTGACCCCTGTAGAGATTATTTTGGAGATTCAAGAGCAAATATATCCAAATGTGATTTGAGAACCTGCCAAATATTACGCAACCATTAAAATCTATTGATTACTCACTCACCCTTGGATCCCAATCAGACAAACAAAATCAGATAGGATCTCTATTTGGCTGGAGAATGAAGGCACCCATTCTTTCCATTTCAAGGGACAGAAAACCCAATCCTTAACTGACTCAAACAAAAGGATAAACTATTGGTTCATATAAGTGAAAAATTGAGGGGTGTAGCTCTGTGTGAGTTAGTTATTGATGAGCAATATATAATGAGATTCCCTCAATATACAGTAGCTAGAACAACTACTTTCAGACTTCTTTGGTGATCCAGTGGTTTAAGATTCCACGATCCCACTGCAAGGAGTGTGGTTTCGATCCCTGGTCAGGAACTAAGATCCTGCATGCCATGCAGTGTGGCCAAAAATTTAAAAAAACAACAATAACAAAACCCAGCTCCTTACTTAGTTCAAATCCTGTGCGTCAGCAGCATAAGCTGGGCTCAGCTGGATGGTTCTGGTCTCCACTGACTTCCCTCATTCATCTGTAATTGCTGTGGATGGGGTAGGTAGCACTGCTGCTGCCAGTTGACTGGAATGTTTGGCTCACCCTACCTCCTCTCTCCTCCTGCAGTAGGCTAGCCCAAGCTGCGCTGCATCCTGGGCAGATTCTGAGGGAAAGAGAAAGTGCACACCACCACCTCCACTGACACTACATTGGCCAAAAAAGTCACAGGACCAGTCCATATTTATGGGGTAGAAAAGTTCCCATCTCTCAAGGATCCCAGTGAGAGAATCTATAGACTCATTCCAAAGGGTTTGGATGCAGTAAAGGGTAAAAACTTGCTTACGTTTTTCTCCAGTTGATTTCCTTAAGATTAGCTTTAGGCAAAGCTGTAACGGGGACTTGAACAGTGTCATCATTCTATTCAGTTGACTTCAGCCTCCAGCTCCACATGTTGGCACAATGGCTGCAGCAGTTCCAGCCCTCATGTTCAAGTCTAGTGGGAAAGAACAGCCCATCAGATCACTTACTGCTTTCAGTCTCATTGGTTAACCGGGTCATGTGTGCCCATAACTAAGTCAGTCTTTGTGACCAGAGGATGCAGCACACTGATCAGCCCAGGTCTGACTACGTGCTCCACCCATGCACCACAGACGAAACCCCAGTAGAAATCTGAAGGCTTTGAGTAAGGGAGTGGTTGAATCTCAAGTAAAAATTGTTGGCTCTTGCCAAGAGGAGTGATGGATGCTGCTGGTGACAGTGCAGAATGTTGGTGACAGACAACCATAAGGTACTCATAATAGAATGCAGCACATTTGCTGAGTCTCAGTTTGTTGGGTTTGTAGACCAACACAGAAGGTTAGGA
Source organism: Cervus canadensis (assembly GCF_019320065.1). NCBI lineage: Eukaryota > Metazoa > Chordata > Mammalia > Artiodactyla > Cervidae > Cervus > Cervus canadensis. The sequence continues at coordinate 44,443,136 of NC_057403.1, forward strand.
GAAGAGCCATGCATCCAAGATTTGAGCTCAGATCTTCAGATCCCAAATTCTACACTTCAGTTTGAATTATTTTTTTCTCCTTACGACTGAGCATAACTCTACATGATATGAGGAATATATGTCCTGCCTGCAGGGACTTTTACTTTGTAATAGAAATATCACCCTGATGGCAGCTTCAGTTTTTCACGATCATCTTCTCCGTGTTGTGGGATCAATACACTTTCAAATACTTTCCCATTCACCAAGGCATTATCTCCCCAAACTTCTTTGTCCCTGCTTATATTTGTCAACTTTACAATCCTTTTATTACCAGAAAAAGCTTTGGGAAGCAACAAATAAAAGCAGGGATTATAAAAGGATTCTTATTAAAGCACGCTTTCTTTGAGCACAGAGTACAATGCCCTCCGTTCTCCCCTTGTGAAAAGATGTGTTTTCTTGTTTAATTAGAACAGACCTCCATTCCATTAGAAGAGGACAAGCAGGGCAGCCGGATTGAGACTCCAAGCCCCAAGGAAAAAAAAATTATTTATTTAAGCTCCAGCCAACTTTAAGAGCATATTGCAACTTTGTGAAATGTTCGATCATATTCTGAGATGGATGAATGCATGTAAAGCATTGTGTCCCCACTGTATGGTAACTGGTCATAGTCTCCATTTTTGTTGTTTATTTTGTTGTTGTTGTTACTTTGCAATTAAAGCCTGTGTTGGAGAAACGCAAAGCCAAGTGCATCAATTAGGGTCCTAGCAGGAAACAGATGGCACACTCAATTTGGATAATTCGAGGGAAGCTTAGTAAAGGATTGTTTGCAAAGATGTGAGCAGGGTTAAAGGAAACCATAAGGGACAGTGTTGTACACTAGAGTTAGTAGACATGGGAACTATCTCACGTAGAGCAGGGGTTGGCTCTATGTGAGACATGGTCCGTGGTCCAGATCTGACTTGCTACCTGTTTATGAAACTAAAGTTTTATTTAACCAAACTTGAGCCCATTTGTTTTGGGCTTCCCTGGTGGCTCAGCAGTGAAGAATCCACCTGCAATGCAGGAGACACAAGAGATGCGAGTTTGATCCCTGGGTCTGGAAGATCCCCTGGAGAAGGAAATGGCAACCCACTCCAGTATTCTTGCCTGGAAAATTCCATGGACAGAGGAGCCTGGTGAGCTACAGTCCTTGAGGTATCGAAGAGTCAGACACGGCTGAGCACACACGCAGGAGCCCATTTGTTTACTGTTGTCTGTGGCTGTCACATTTCAAAGGCAGAGTTCAGTAGCTGCATCAGAGACTGGATGGTCTGCAGTACCTAAAGTATTTACTCTCTGGCGCTTGACAGAAAAAAACGTACATCAGTGCCAGGACAAGGCAAGGGTCTTAAGAGTCAGTACTTCCTTAAATTTTGCACCCTCGCCACCACACTTGGCTAGCCTAGTCTCAGCTTGATTTGCTGATTTCAGCCTCCTGACAGGAGCTGTGACTTTCTGAGCAGAGATTCAATCAGGGCATGGCAACCCTGCAGATGGGCATGGGGCACATGCACCACCATCTCCTCCTGCCTTCCAAACCCTCATATGGCCCTATCCACTTGGAAGGTGCAGAGTCAGGGGGCTGGTGTACAGGGTTCATAAAAATTAGCCTCCTGGGGAACAGAGTTGGGTGAAGATGGGTGTAGAGAGAGTCTACAGGGCAAACCAGAGGACACGATAGTTGTTACGAGAGATTTGCTCCTCTCTCCAGGAAAGGCACCGTGGTATCCAGCAGTACCTGCCAGCACTTCTCACACTTTTCTGTGTATCTGAATCACCAGGGGATCTTGTAAGATGTAGATTCTGATTCTTTAGGTCTAAGGTGGGGCCCAAGATTCTGTACTTCTGACAAGCTCTGAGATGATGCCAAAGATACTGGTCCCTGAACCAGACTGAAGTCCCAGGGTAAAGAAATGAAGATTTAGGGGTGGTTATTCTAACTTAGGATCCTGGATCTGCTGTGGGTGAACGTCAAGGTTTGGGCAAAACATTTTCTTATTTAAAAACTCATGTCCCGGGGACTTCTCTGATGGTTCAGTGGATAAGAGTCCTCTTGCTAACGGAGGGGCCACGGGTTTGATCCCCGGTCTGGGAAGATTCCACATGCTGCAGAGTAACTAAACCGGTGCACCACAGCTACTAAAGCCCACGCGCCCTGGAGCCTGGGCTCTGCAACAAGAGAAATCACTGCAATGAGAAGAAGCCCGTGCAATGCAATGAAGACTATCCCCTGCTTGCCACAACTAGAGAAAGCCTGCTTGCAGCAATGAAGACCCAGAGCAGCCAACAAATTTTATTTTATTTTTTAAAAAAGCATGAAAGGGTACAAAACTCCAGGGCTTGTCGACAAAGCAGGCAATAATAATCATACCACCTCAAGGTGTGGCTGTGAGGCTTACATGAGATCATACACATGAAAACCATTGTCTCCCGGAAAGTGCTGTGAAGTGTGAACTCTCAGTTTCTTCTCAGGCTGAAAGGACCAGGCTGTCTCTCAACCTGAGGGATCCTGTCCTCTCTCTGGCTCTGCAATGCCTTACACAGCAGATATGTAAGAAGCCTCTTCCTTGTGCTGTGGTAAGCACATCTCAGCTTCTAGAGAAATTTACCTTGGGCAACTGACAAGTGTCAGGAAAATGCGGATGGGGAGGGTTCGATCTAAGCCACATACATGTCCCTGTGGGTGGGGAGCTTGATGGGAGGATTGAGGGGTGGCCCCCAAGCTAAGGAAAGTTGGTCTGAATTGTCCACGCAAAGGCATCTTTGGCAAATAGAACCTGTTAACCAGGCCACAAGCAGTGAGACCCTACTTTTTCTTATGGGATGCGGTGATAAAGAAATTACATAGTTATTTGAGAGGAACATAAATAAAGATTAATAGGTTAATGAGTTATTTTCCTTTCATTACTACACTATTGTACTTTATTATAATTGCTTTGCACTCATTTAATTAAATTTGAACTGGGGCCAACACAAGATAATTTGTTTTCCCTGTACTGAACAATGAGTATGCAGATTGGATGTACTGAAGCAGTAATCAGCCCTCTGTTTGCAACACTTTTCTACTCTGAGTAGACATTATAATTGATAATTTGATTGTTGCAGCACTCTGCGCAATATATTTTAAAGCAACATTAACATAATGGAAATTATGTTGTGAGCTTAATCTCAGCTTTTCACTGAGAGGCTATCTGGCTCCTCGGTGTAAACCAGTGAGGATCTGACAGCCGCAGAGCTAGTCCTGTCTCTCTCTGCTTCTCTATCTCTTTGTCTATCTCTCTGTCTCTCTCTCAAGCTTTCCTCTCTCTCTCCCTCTCTCCCTCCTTCCTCTCTTCATTCCCTTCCTTCCTGTTCCTTTCTCCATCCCTCTCCAACCTTTTCTGTAATTTTTCCTCCCTCCTTCTCTCCCTTTCTTCTCCTATCTTCCGTCTCTGTCTCACCCTCCCATCTTCCCTCTTTTTCTCTTTCCTTTCTCCCCTCCTTCCACAACCACATTCGCTTTCTTGTCTTGCCTGGTTCTCCAGAACCATCGAAGAAGGAAAAGGAGAAATGGAGAGTGTGGACAGCAGCCCGCCCGGGCTGCATCTCTTTATTTTGAGACCCATTCACGTCCCTGGGACGTTCGGGAAAAGCAAGCGAAGGCCTTTCCCGCAAACAACCAAATGAGATATTATTCAAGGTGGTCAGAGCGACAGCCAGCTCCACACTTTGTGTTCTTGCTGATCTGATGATCATAATGGATTGATTTGCAAAGCTGTCATGAACTCTTTGAGGGCAGAATCTGCCAAGGTTGGCAGATGAGGAAAAAGCCCCTGGCATCACTTTGTCTAAAATCCTTTCTTCTCTTGGAACTGCAAACACTTTCTTGAAAAGATGCAGCCCTTATCCTTATGAATACACTCTCAGAACCAATTCTTTTCGACCCAAGGATTTCCTTGTCCCATAGTGGAAACTCACGAGGTTCTGCTTAATGATTCCAGGCCCGAGATCTTGGGCACAAGTAGGGGAACCTCATGCCCAGGTGACTTGTATTGAATTTTCACAACTCTGTAAATATTTGCTTTGGGAGGAAAACCACCTGTGAGTGACTGAAAATGACTGTTTTGGAAGAGCCTGCGGAGGGGTTCGAGTGTTCTTTGTCCTCCTCTACACTGTCTGGGCCCTGATTTTTTTTTTGCAAAAATCTAATTTCTTTGAAGAAAAGCCTGTCCTTTCATCTCTGCTCTTTCTGAGGCCTGGGCACCCACATTCTAGTCTCCTGTAAGATTTTCAAATGATCTGTCAGTGTGGTGAAGCATGTTCCTACAAACTCCATGTGCCTTTGGATCAGGCAGGAGGAAAAGGGGGCGATAGAGTATGAGATGGTTGGATAGCATCATCAACTCAATGGACATGAGTTTGAGCAAACTCCAGGAGATGGTAAGGATGGGGAAGCCTGGCATGCTGCAGTCCATGGGGTTGCAAAGGGTCAGACACGACTCAGTGACTAAACAACTTGGATCAGGCAACTTTGAACAGAAGGTAGATTTGTCTCATAAATTTATCAATTTTCTCCAGTGAACACTTTAGTGTCAGAGCTGGTTCTGAGTATCTTGTTTTGTTTTTCTCTTCTGTGTTTTTATTTTTCACAGAAAATTGAGCTAGAACTTGACTTGCTTACACACCAGTTACCCAGTGGAGAAGTAGCTCTAACTGAGTTTTACTTTTTCTCTCACTGTCTCCTTTTTTTTAAAAAAATCTTTTGGCCATGCCACACGGCATGTGGGATCTTACCCCTGACCAGGGATGGAACCCATGCCCTCTGCATCGGCAGCATGGAGTCTTAACTACTGGGCCACCAGGGAAGTCCTCACTGTCTCCCTTTTTGTTTAGGGAATGCATCTTTCAATCTCATTGTCATGAGATAGATCCTTCTCAGCTGGGTTTCCTGTTCTAATTCTTTTTTTTTTTAATAGAAAGAGGGCCCAGAGACATAACTATTTTTATATTTTACCCTGTTTTTGTTTTTCTTTTTTTTTTTTAAGAAAAAGAATGAAGAGAGAACTCCAATTTGTCTGGCTGGACTGTGCTTCCTCTTGTCCACAGAGGCTGTGTTTGAGTTGAGAAGCCCACAGCTGGGATGTGATCCCAGCCTAGTGACACAATCCCAGCTTCTTGCATCAGCCCACCCATGGCTCCCTGCCTCCGGGGACATCTCTAAGGAAGCCTGCTCCCAAACAGGGACCTGAGGGTAGATTTGCGGAGCTCAGGTACCAGGTCTTCAGGCCTACAGCAGTTTCAGACCAACGGAAAACCACAGCAAAGATCATCTCTCCAGGTCCCATCTGTGGAATCCTGCCACCTGTGGCTTATACAAACATCATAGCACTTTGAGATATTCAGTGAGACTCCTCAGTTTGTATGTGCCATAATATGGTTCCTAAGACAAAGATTCAAGTGCACATAACTTATTTGGAGATGATCTCAGTAAACACCAGGAGAGGAAGGAGGGAATGGGGCAAGGTAGGAAGATAGCCAATAAATGTCATCAAGCCAGTGGGCAATGGGGGCTCAATCCTGCCGTGGGAACTTGGGGATCCAACACAGAACATGCACACAGAACTGTCTCACTGAGGCATGAGAAAGCTGGGGAGGGGGGTGTCTATACCAGCTGTCCCCAAACTTTTTGGCATCAGGGATTGGTTTCATAGAAGACAATTTTTCCATGGATCCCAGGGGGTGAGAGTGGGTGAAGCAGAGGGTTGGTTTCAGGATGATTCTCCTAAAGGAGTGCAATATAGATCCCTTACACGCGTAGTTCACAGTAGGGCTTGTGCTCCTATGAGACTCTAATGCTGATCTGACAGGAGGCTGAGCTCAGGCAGTAATGCAAGCAGTGGGGAGCAACTGAAAATACAGATGAAGCTTCGCTCGTACACCCAGTGCTCACCTCCTGTGGTGTGGCCTGGTTCCCAACAGGCCGTGGGCTGGTACCAGTTTGTGGCCTGGGGACCGGGGACTCCTAATTGATACAGCCGTTCCCATTAATCATTTCTTGAGGATGGCTCCCTGCAGTGCAGGGTGAATTTGGCGGCATTAATTCTCAGGGATTTTGGCTCTGCTGAACATGTGAACAGAGCAGGCTCTGTATGCCAGAGAAGGATCTCAGGTGAGATGCCAAGGCTGGCGATTGGAAGGTGGGCCCCTGCAAAGCACGTGATGTAATATAATGCATGCATGCTCCGTCATGACCCACTCTTTGCAACCCCATAGACTGTAGCCCCCGAGGCTCCTCTGTCCATGGGATTCTCCAGGCAAGAATACTGGCGTGGTTGCCATTTCGTACGCCAGGGGATCTTCCTGACCCAGGGATCGAACCTGGGCCTCTTGTGTCTCCTACGTTGGCAGGCAGATTCTTTACCACTGTTACCTGGGAAGCAATGCACATGACGCTTGTGTATTTAGTCACTCAGTCGTGTCTGACTTTCTGCGACCTTCCAGACTGTGGCCTGCCAGGCTCCTCTGTCCGTGGGATTCCACAAGGAATTCCTGAGAGGACGTGAATGGACAGCAGGAGACATATTCTGTCTTTCCCTAGATGATAAGCTCTGTAATAACATGGGTGAACTCATGCACTGTTCTGTGTTCCATAATGCTCACCTGGGTAATCATATTTCTCATCCATTTGGCACTCACGATAGGTGTACTGCTAAGCGCATCCCAGGATGGCGTTACCAAGCCTAAAAAGAGCCCCCTAAGGTAGGTCATTATTAGCTCCATCTCAGGTGAGGCTACGGAAGCGCAGTAAGTTAAATTTGTCAGGGTTTCCCCGTTGGCTCAACAGTAAAGAACCCACCTGCCAATGCAGGAGTCACAGGAGACGTGGGTTTGATCCCAGGGTTAGGAAGATCCCCTGGAGAAGGGAATGGTAACCCACTCCAGTATTCTTGCCTAAAGAATCCCGTGGACAGAGGAGCCTGGCTGACTACAGTCCATGGAGTCATAAAAAGTCAGAAACAACTGAAGCAATTTGGCACACACAGACATACAAAGTGCTGTCAGGTGGTCAAACACTCTGGGATACTCTGCTGGATTGCTTCTCCAGCTTTCTAGCTGGACTCTGAGTCTAGAAGTTGCAGAGATCACCACTTCTCCAGCTATGAAAGTGAAAATATTAATCATTCAGTCGTGTCCAGCTCTTTGTGATCCCACGGACTGTAGCCCACCAGGCTCCTCTGTCCATGGGATTCTCCAGGCAAGAATACTGAAGTGGGTTGCTATTTTCTTCTTCAGGGGATCTTTCCAACCTAGGGATTGAACCCTGGTCTCCTGCATTGCAGGCAGATTCTTTACTGTCTGAGCCCTCAGGGAAGGTCCTCCCCAGCTCTAGCTGTCACTTGATAACGGCTCACGTGTCTCATCCTAAGGGAACTGCTTTACATTCGTTGCTTTGTTTGAATTTTCTCATTCCCATTTTGGAGCTAAGGGTGGCAAGGTTCCGAGAGATTAATTCATGCACCTGTGAGTGAAAGACTCAGGCTTCAGACAGAAAGACCTGCACGCCAGACACCAAAGCTCCTGATTTCAAGACACTGACTTTCCTACCTGGCCCACCAACCCCCAACCCCCCACTCCCCACCGTAGGGAGCGGGCCAGGGATGAAGGAGAGGAAGAAAGCAAGTTACCTCCCCTGGTTTGACCCAGAGAAAGCAGGTGGGTCAAAGGTCAGGCCAGAAAAGAGGGTCATTAAGAACATCAAAGACCCCCCTCCCCCGCTCTGCTTCCTATCAGGAACGTGGCACAATCAGCTCTGGTGGTTGCTGTTTCTTTTGAATAACCTGTGATAATGCCCAGAGTGTTTTATGATCTGCTTCCCCTTCACCTGGCGCAGTGGCAGGCTTCCCAGAATGGAGCCAACCCCCAAGTCTGTCAGCAGCCACGCCTACACCACTTGGGAAAACTCTTGGTCAGACCTTAAAACCAAGCACCCTACACAGCAGCAGGTCCCACAAGGCGGACGTGAGTGCTTTCTGCTCCGTGCATGGGGACAACAGCCAAACCTGCCCAGGGTGCACGGCCATTCTAGGGGGCTAGAGCATGCGGGAAGAAGGGGGACCCGTCTCGGCTCCTCTGCAGGGCATGCTGGACCCTCGCTAGGGGGCGCCAGGCAGGGCCTTCCTCTCTCTCTTCTTCACTGGCTCCTTCTACCCTTTCTCTTTCGCGTGTCTCTCGCTCCTGCAGAATCCTTTCCAGAAAACTAAGCCCGTGTGGTCGAGCAAGCCCTACCCAGGAAATCAGGAGACCTGGTTCTAACTAGCAAAAAACGAAGGATGCTGATCACAGGTACGAGGTCCCAGCTCATTGCTTCCATTGCCCGCCAGCCAAACATCCCTCCTCTGCTCTGGATTGCAGCTCACAATCTGCAGCATGGGCTAGGTGAACTACTTCATGGTTTTTCAGCTCTTTTTGAAAAGACAAGAAAATTTTTCTTATGCCACTTACAGTTATTTTTGAGCCTTAAAAAAAAAAAAAGAGTCAGTTACCTATGTTTCCCCTGGAGAAAGGGAATGGCTCCCCACTCCAGTATTCTGGCCTGGAGAATTCCATGGACTGCGTAGTCCATGGGGTCGCAAAGAGTCAGACTTTCACTCACCCAGTCACACCTATGCTTAGTTTTATTTTTTAAATGTTTTTATTTTTATACAGTTTATTTTTAAATGGTAGATTTCATACTTAAGAAAATTCAAGACCATGGTCATTCCTTGAAAAGTCAGATCTGGCCACCCTGGACCTCTGCTCGTCTGTGCCAACTGTTTGCTGGGGCTGAGTTCTGCCGTCTCTTCTAGGTGGGGCACGCACAGCCCAGCAGAGCCCCTGCTCACTCTGTTTTATGCCTCCCTCCTTCTGCCTTTCCTCCTTCCGGGCTTCCCTGGTGGCTCAGTGGTAAAGAACCCACCTGCCAATGCACCAGATGCATGCAGGAGACCGGGGTTCGAACCCTGGGTTGGGAAGTTCCCCTAGAGGAGGAAATGGCAACCTGCTCCAGTATTCTTGCCTAGAGAATCTTGTGGACAGAGGAACCTAGTGGGCTATAGTCCACAGAGTTGCAGAGAGTCAGACACGACTAAGCAACTAAACAACCACCACCACCTTCTGGGTTTATATGAGTCTGTGGAAAGATAGAACCCCAAAGGGACCTCAGATGCAACAAAAAATGCACACAGATAAGGAGTTTACATGTCTGTGGTTTTACTGTGTGAGGGAAGATTGAAGACAAAGGCCAGCAACAACCTGAGATGGATCTTAGATCAGGCAGAAATGAGGTGCCCTGAATGCACCATTTTCAAGGTATCCTGACACGTAGGGGATCATAGATTCTCCAGGCCAGAGAGACATGGCCACCAGGTTCTGCTCTGCTCATCGAGAGATAAGTAAGCCGAAGCCCAGAGTGGGGAAGTGACTTGCCCAGTCACAAAGCTGCTGATTGTCAACACCCAAGTTCTAACTCAGGTTTGCTCACTCCTGGCCCAGTGCTCCTTCTCCACCAGGAGGTCTCTCCACCTTGATTTGAATACTGCCTAATGTTTCCCCATCACTTGCTTCATTAGGCTCCTGTGATGATGTGGCTGGTGTGCAGGGCAGCTCCCACTAAACACATTTCAGTAAATGAGGAAACTGAGGCAGTGAGCTCAGCTGGCATAAAAGCAGAGTAGGTAGCTTTCTGGTGACGTAATGTCAAGGATAACTAGAAGCGTGTAAGTGTGTGTGTGTGCGTCAGTGCTTCTGTCTCTCTTGGTGTGTGTGTGTTTGTGTGTGCTCAGTCACTCAGCCGTGTCCAACTCTTTGCAACCCCACAGGCTGTAGCCCACCAGGCTCCTCTGTCCGGAGAATTTTCCAGGCAAGAATACTGGAGTGGGTTGCCATTTCCTCCTCCATGGGATCTTCCCAACACAGGGATCAAACCTGTGTCTCCTGCATTGGCAGGCAGATTTTTTACCACTGAGTCGCCTAAAAAGCCCCCTGTCTCTGGATGGGGGAAGTCCTAATACATTCCTCCAGCCCTTTTATAAGAGAGGTCAAAAGGGACAGGGAAACAAGAGATCAAAAACTACCAAACACCAATCTTGCTCCCTTTGCAAATCTGGAAACATTGGTTTTGGATTTTTCCTCCTTTTTGCCTCTCTCTTTCTTCCTTTCTTTTTACTATGCAAACAAAAGAATGGAGATTTCTTAAAAAACAAGAATGACCTAACAGTATTTTAAATTTTCAAATTGCTCCACGGACTTCTCAAATCCTTTCAAAATCCATAAAGGTAGAGTGGATGATGAGATCTATTTTTTGAGCAGGATACTGAGTCAGCAATGGGATGAACAACCCCAGGTTCATTCAGTGGCTTAGAGACAAGGTTTAGTTTGAACCCAGGATCACTTGGGACTTCAGCGTGAGCGAAGCTGAGTCTCTCAGAAGAATTGTTGTTTAGTCGCTAAGTTGGGTCCAACTCTTGGTGACCCCATGGACTGTAGCTCACCAGACTCCTCTGTCCGTGGGATTCTCCAGACAAGAATACTGGAGTGGGTTGCCATTTCCTTCTCCACTCAGAAGAATTATCACTTCGGTTTTGGGAGCATCTGCAATGTGCCGGGTATGTGCTGGGTACTTTATAGACAAAATCTCATAAATCCACAAGATGCTTCGAGGCAAGCATATGGCCGGCTCCATTTTACCACTAAGGAAGCCGAGGCGGGCCCCAAAATGCTCAGAATAGTGCCCAAGATCATCCCGCAGGCCTGGAACTGATCCCAAAGCCCACATTCCCTCCACCACACTGATTCTGCAATAGAAAATAAAAACTGTCCACAACGCTCTCCTCTCCACCAATAATCTTGTGTTGGGGTCTTCCTTAATCTCTGCCTTCCCAGTAACTTCTCCTGGGTGTTTTGGGGGTGTCCTCCAGGTCCTCTTGGGTTGTCTGAAGGCAAGATAATGTTTGGGTCATGTTGCCACTAAAGAAAAATAAATCCTACATGATAGCTCATGGTGCACTGATTCTCCATTCAGCTTAGGGCTGTCACTTTTAATGTTTCTTTGGAAGGGAGTAGCGCTGGTTTAAGCTGAGTAACGAACATTTATTCAGGAAGCAGAAAGGCCATGCCACACCCTTGACATGGTGTACTAGAAAAGCGAGACTAAACATTAACCAGAAGGCAAATACGGAAACACAGGAGAGTTGGTGCACAGGGTGAAAAGCAAGGGATGCTCGATAGCAGGAGCTAAGTCGTGGCCCCAGAAATCAGGCAAGACCTGCGTTCAGATCCCTCTTCTGATGCTCACTAGCTGCATGTGTGTGTGTGTATTAGTCGCTTGGTCATGTCTGACTCCTTGTGACGCTATGGACTGTAGCCCACCAGGCTCCTCTGTCCACAGGAGTCTCCAGGCAAGAATACTGGAGTAGGTTGCCATTCTCTTCTCCAGGGGTCTTGGGCAAATGACTGAACCCTTTTTAACCTTCATTCTCTCTGTGAATCTGGGGGTGCTAATAACATATTCCTCTGAGACTTATGATATAGATTAAATGATACGATGTACGGAACATATTTGGAGACTGCCCGGCATTCTTATGGGCTCCATCCATGAGAGCTCTTGTTAGATACAGTCAAACTGCAATTAACCTATTTTCAGGCTGTCTTCTCTCAAGTTTTTGTGCTTTACTCATATTTCAAGAAAAAGGTCATATCGGGTTTTTTTTTTTTTTAATTATATTATCCTTTTAAATTTTCAAAAGCATGTTCTGTGGCCACGACAGATTCAGGCTAAATTGCCTACAATGGGACTCAGTCCTTGCAATAAGAATGGCTCTTTTATGGTGACAGGTGAGGCTACACAGGCAGCCAAGAGAGTGGTGTGTCCACTCTATTTACGGAGGAAAGATGGTAGACAGGAAAGCAGCAGGTTATTTGAAATCTATGCAGAGCAGCCCTTGGGGAGAACGCCAAGTGTTGATTAACCCAAGTTCCAGTCCTGGGTAGGGGCACCCTGGTCCACTGATGTCATGCAGAAATGAAAACTGGCAGAGGGTGGAAAACAGCAGCTATGAGACTTAGGGGAAAAGAAGCTCCCAGTTTGCAAGAGGCAGAATGAAAGCCGACACCAGTCCTTCCTGAAAGAAGAAAAGGAGCGTATTAGATAGAACAGGGCGCAGTATCTGTGATGAATGCGGCGACTCTGGCCCCATACAAAAGTCTACTGTGCCATTTTGGATACCGTCTGATGAAAAGGATATGGTGCCATTAGTGAGGCCCAGTGCAACACAGGTGAGGTGATCCGGGGCACACAGAGCCGTGGGTATTTTCAGAGGGAAGTGAAACCAGACTGGCATCCTCCAGGAAAAGGGTGAGCGAGAGGAGGGCATCACGGAAGGACACAGCATTCTGAAGTGAAAACAGCAAATAAAAGCTACAAGGGCTATTGGAGTTCATAGGTCTTTCTCTTTGCCTCCGCATCCACTCCCCCTCTAATTCAAACAAGGCAGGTAGTTTAAAAGAATTGTATGTTAACAAGGTGTTTAATATACAGGCATTTAAAAAAAATGCTAAATATTTACCTGAGAACCAAGCAGAGACAAAAAGAGAATGATGCATTACAGAATTAAGGCAAGGATCTTCCCAGGTGGCACTAGTGGTAAAGAACCCGCCTGCCAAGGCAGGAGACAGACATGAATTGGATCCCTGTGGCGGGAAGATCCCCGGGAGGAGGGCGCGGCAACCCACCGCAGTATTCTCGCCTGGAGAATCCCATGGACAGAGGAGCCTGGTGGGCTATGGTCCACAGTGTCATAGAGTCGGACATGACCGAAGAGACTTAGCGCAGCATAGCACTTCAAATAATTGGAGAAAAGGGGGAAAGGAAATCAAGAAATACTGAGCAGTTGATACGTTCTAGAACTGCCTTTGAAGTCCAACATCTGAGTTCAACCCTCATCCTTGAACTGTGTAACTTTGGGTAAGTTCCTTAACTTCTCTGAGCCACAGGAGCAATACAAGCCCCTACCTCATTGTGCTTCAGTGACGATTAAAAATAATAGTGTATGTAAAATACCTAGAAGAGGGCCAGCCATGGAATGGGCATGCATAGTGATAGTTACTATTATTGCAGATTTTGTCAGTGTTGCTCCGCTGAGCATCCCTGGAAGAGCGTTCATGTTTTACATGCAAGGACACTGAGGCTCAGAGAGGTTAAATCTTTTGCCCAAGGTCACATAGGCAGTAAATGTAGCTTGTATTTGGCTCCAGGTTTGCCTGACACATTCACTCCCCGTCCTGCCTCATGGCAGGGAGGTGATAAGTGGACACACAAAATCCTACAGCCTTGTTATGCTTAATCCATGCTTCCTTCATAGATACGCTTTGTCTAGGAACCTAAATCATTAGCACATATATATGCTTTCTATACCTACGAGGGCTCTGCAGCCTTCAGTGAAAGCCTGACTTATATTTGGAGATCCTAGGGAAATGAACATTCTCAGAAGTCAAAATAAGTGGGGCACACGACTGCCTGCCTTACAATCAGGTAAAAATAGCATTCAAGACAATGGCTTGGGGAGAGAGGGTTCAGTTTTGTAGTAAGTGAGTATGGAGCATCTCTGATGATTCCTAAAGCTTCTGCTTGCGTGAACATAGTCCTGCCCTCAGCAAGCTTACTGTCCCAGAGAGGCATCTGTGGATAGAAGCAGCTCTTCTTACTTGCCATTATCCCTTTGTAACTTTCAGATCAGAGGTCGGATTTTTCTCAGGACTGTCTAACCACAATGATGGATTGTGCTTAACCTAATTTGTACAACATATTCTCTTTTCCCAGTAATAGGTCCAGTATAGGTATGTGGCCCAGTTCTAGGCAATGAGATGTAAGGAAATGTCTGCAGGAAACTTCTGGGCTCTCTTTCTCTGGTAAAAGAGATGTGAGAAGAACACTTTTTCTCCTGCTTGCTTTGTTCCTGCTTGGTATGCTGGTGTGAGGATGTGATGCCTGGAGCCACAGCAGCTGTCTTGCAACCATGAGGGAAGACATTACTGATTCATTGAATGGTAAATCAGAGAGGCAGAAAGAGTTTAAGTTCTTGGTGACATTATTAAAGTACTGGGCTAATACTGAAACCACTTACTTCCCCTACCCTTGCTGTGTCAGTTAACTATTTTTATGAATGTTTTACTGAAACCACTATTACTTGGAGTTTCTCTTAACAGGTAAATAATATGAGATGACTTTGGGATGGGACCTGGATATGAATGTTTCAAATACTCTCAAACCACACTAATATGGTTAGAGCTGAGAACCACTTTTCTACCCCATGAAAATCTATAAAGTTTCACAGAAAAGGTTAGGGTGTTCAAAATAGTAAGAAACTTCTTTATGGATGGAGTATCAGTGGGAAAATATCTTGGAGAACATAGTGTATGATTTTCCCTGGGTGAGATGGTAGGATCTGGGCCTGTGAGGATAAGAGAGAATGGTGTTTGAGTGAGCAAAATCCCGAGAAGCAGAGGCTATGTACGAGGAAGGGCAAGTAGTTCAAGTTGGATGGAGCACAGTGTGTGGAAAGTAGGAGATGAAGCTGGAAAGATGGCCTGGGGCCAGGCTGGCTGTTGGATAGTTGTTCAATGCCATGCTAAGAACCTGATGCCTGACACTGAGAAAGTTCCTATAGACAGTGGAAGAGAAGTTTAAGACCCAGTCCGTGCCACTGAAATGCTTCCACAGCAATTGGAAAGACAAGGGATGCTCATGTGAAACTCTCAGGGACACAAAAAAGCCATATATAAACTTCCCAGCAGATGGCTTGGGGGAGAAATAGCCTCAGGACAGCAGAGTCTGGAAAGAAGGGTGTGGGGTAGAATAGGATCAAGAATAGTAGGATGTTAGAGGTGGAAAGATACCAGTTGCCTCAGTGTCTGAATTCCTAAATGATGCTGGAGTTCCATTTATGATGCTCTCAGAAAATGAATAATCAGACTCTAACCTCATCTGGGACAAGGGTTTTGCTAGTTTACACCTATCATTGGACAATTTCAATGATCATTCAGTTTTTATTACATTATAGCAGAATCAGTGTTCTTTAGCCCACTGAACTTAGTTTTGCCCTATTAGTCTGGGGGGTGGGTTGTGTTGAATTATTGGTTTTACTACTCCATAACACTGGTACATCCAGTTTCCTTCCCATGGCCTCAGAGTAATTTCTTGACCCTTGACTTTGAGATGGCTTGATTTGGGCAATTGGAGTATTGGTGGATGTGATACCAGAGGAGGCTTTGATTTTTGTGTCCCTTTTTGTGCTTCTTCCATCACTATGAAAAAATTATTCCCCAGGGCACCTACTCATTCTCAAAGAAAAAGGAACATAGAGAACAAAACTGAACCCAGACCATGACCTGAAGCCAAGCCCAGGCAAGCCTGTATCAGATCAGACAAACTCCAGTTCTCCTGCAGATACCTAAGAGGTAAATAAATGTAGTAATAAGCCGTAGCATTAATGTGGCAATAGCAGACTAAAACATAGAGCAACAAAGATTAGGTTTACTCCCTTTTACACCTGAACGCTCTTCAAATAGATCGAGGTCATTATTATTCCCTGAAAATATTATCATTTTGTTCTCATTTGTCCCCAGCGCTGATAACCATTTCTTGTGTGACATGCATTGCAAATCCCTGCTGTATATAATTGCTCACTCTTTCACCCAGAACTGAGCAAACAATACTCCAGATGTAATATGCCCCTCACAG
The DNA here is from genome assembly GCF_019320065.1 of Cervus canadensis. NCBI lineage: Eukaryota > Metazoa > Chordata > Mammalia > Artiodactyla > Cervidae > Cervus > Cervus canadensis. The sequence continues at coordinate 44,458,908 of NC_057403.1, forward strand.
ATTCTATTAGGATCATCATTGCCCTTCAACTGAAAATAATACTTTGTTACTGCTTAAAATTGCATTAAATGAAAAAGCAGTTCCGTTGTTGGATCGTATTGAGCTTTGGGTTAATTAAAACCCTCCGATCTTTTCTTACTCAATTGCTGTCAATCTAGCTCTCTGACCCTGTATTTACATCGTTGACTTCTTGGATGTTAAAAACAAGATTCTATTACACTTAAATTGTATATAGTTGGTTTTGACCTAACAACCTGAACTGCCAATACAATTTAAATCCTTATTCTGTCATCCAACACACCAACTACTCCTCCTTTATATATGCCATCCGTAAATTGGGTGAGTATGCCTGCTATGTCTTTATCTGAATCACTGAAGAAAGAATATTGAACATAAAAGGTGTAAAGACAATAACCTTATGGCATATCTCTAGAGAGAATGTCTTCCAGGTTGAAGATGTTCTTCCAGAGCATATCTTCCAAGTTAAATATAAATATGGTTAGTTGACTGATTTCAAGAAATCAGCCCTAAATATTTATTGGAAGGACTGATGCTGAAGGACTGATACTTTGGCTACCTGATGCAAAGAACTGATTCATTGGAAAAGACTCTGATGGTGGGAAAGTTGAAGGCAGGAGGAGAAGGGGATGTCAGAAGATGAGATGGTTGAATGGCATCACCAACTCGATGGACATGAATTTGAGCAAGCTCTGGGAGTTGGTGATGGACACGGAAGCCTGGCAGGCTGCAGTCCATGGGGTCACAAAGAGTTGGACACAACTGAGCAACTGAACTGAACTGATGGTTGGGTGAAATCAGCAACAAATTCCCTTTTAACCTCACAGTCATCCTACCTGTGTTTTGGCATATCCACGAGTATTGCGAGTGACATGATCAGAAGCCTTGCTTGGAACAATGTTTAGCAGTGGAGACATTTTATAAAGAATCGAAATTAGTGGGTACACTATGATCTGCTCTTGGAGAACTGATGTTGAGTCTTAATAATGATTCTTTCCTATGTGTGATATTATTTAGGAATCTCTCCCATATAACTGTCAGGAAACCACACTGAAATAATGTTTCTAGTCTTGAGGATCTACCTTTACAACTTTTAAGGAAATTTCTCATTGATATAGTAGCATAATTTGGTACAATGCGCTCTAAGATGATGTGTCTTAGGACATACCCCCCTGCACTTGGCCCAGTTTCCCACATGGCCTCCTGGACCAGAGGCATTTGTGCACCATCCCAAATCCATCCTGGCCCCAGCATGGGCATACATTTCTCCCACAGTCATGAAGCTGGATTACCACAGCATCTGCCCATGTTACAGATGGAATGGCCCGCTAAGGACCCACACTTCTCATGTCCTGCCCCAGGGGTTGCCTACGCCCCTGAGGTGCAAGCTGCTATCGGACATCTACTAGGCACCTCCATGCCTCTGATCCAGAAGTGCAGAGAAACTGAAGTCCCTTGGACATCCTTCTTCCTTCCTCCTCGCAGATGGATGAGACTGAGATGAGGCAGTTTCCTATGGTCTTCAAGAAGACATCTGTTTTTATTTTTAAATAAAAATAAAATGAATAGCACAAAAATATTTTCTCACTATAATTTACATTATTAATAACATTCTAGGTCCTTAGTTGCTGACAGTGATGCTTCTGAACATTATTCATTAATATCCTAAGTCATTTTATGTTTTTAGTACAACTTTCAATTTTAACAAGAGTGCTCTGAAGTTGTGGTTTCAAATACTGTCTAAAAATCCCAAGAAACTTCTGGAGATATATGTGTGTATATATATATATACACACATACTAAGTCACTTCAGTCATGTCTGACTCTGTGCGACCCCATGGACTGTAGCCTGCCAGGTTCCTCTGTCCATGGGATTCTCCAGGCAAGAATACTGGAGTGGGTTGCCATGCCTTCCTCCAGGGGATCTTCCCGACCCAGGGACTGAACCCACGTCTCAGGTCTTCTGCACTGGCAGGCAGGTTCTTTACCACTAGCGCCACTTGGAAGGCCCATATATGTGTGTGTGTGTGTGTGTATACACGCACACACATATATAAAATAAAATTCTAAAAAAGAAGACATCCAGTAAAACTAAGCAATCAGCATGTTATCAAGCAACACACTTCCCTGTGTGGCTCCGTCTCCTTCCCTGCTTCCTACGTACAAAAGTTCTTACCACAAGCTTTCCCTCCAAGTTTGCCAATGCCCACAGTGCGCTTCCCTCTAACCCCTTGGCACTCATGTCCTCTGCTCATGGATGACTTCCTGTCACCAGCACCCTCTCTGGCATCTCAGCCTGCAGTGGGGAGAATTGATGCCACCAGGCGCAGAGGACCAACAACTCATATTCCTTCTTTTTTGGGTGGGACAACTCAGCAAGTTCTACTCTGTCTCTCAGAGGTCCCCCGGGGGACTGAACCCCAGCTACCCACAATGCCAACCATTGACACGTTCCTTATTGACTTTTTTCCTTTCTTGTTTCATATCCCTACTCCTATTTTGGTGCTTCTCAGGATCACCTCCTGAATAAATGACTTCTAAAATCCTTGATTCTGCATCTGTTTCTTGGAAAACTGACCCTAAGGCACTAGAGAACTTGAGACTTTTCCCATGATAAGAGCCCCCTCCTCGTGAGCGGCTCCCAATCTGATGGAAAGAGTGACAAGGGAATCTGTTGACCAGATGAGCTTTTAATTATTTCCTCTATTTCTGTATACCGTTTCTGGGTAACATCTACTCAAAGACCTGAATCATCAAGGTTAGTGTAATAGCCTGTTCCCATAGTGTTGTAGCTTGTCATCTGCAACATTATGTTAGTCGAGTTTGCTTTTTCTGCTTCGTTTTTGTCAAAATGTTATTTCTGTCATTTGAATGGGTAATAAATGGGGACATGGTAAAAAAAAAATATGTGCAAAATGATAGATAATGAAAGTAAGCCCCCTCCCCAACCTAAGTCTATCATTCCGTTACAAATATCTTTCCAGAAATACTGTATGCCTTAATAGTCACACATACACACTATACATACAACACACACGTCCTTGCACAGACACACATGCTTATGTCCCTAGAGGACTGGTGGAACCCTGCCCTGTACTCTTCAGACTCTTCTGAATACTGCCGTCTCATGTGAGAGTAGATCATTTTTTAAAAAACTTTTTATTTTATACTGGAGTGCAATTGATTAGCAATGTTGTGTTAGTTCCGGTAGTACAACAAAGTGATTCAGTTGTACATATACATGTATCTATTCTTTTTCCAAATTCTTTCCCCAATCAGGTTGTTATATAATATGGAGCAGAGTTCCCTGTGCTATACAGTAGGTCTTTGTTGGTAATTCATTTTAAACAGCAGTGTGTACATGTCAACCCCAAACTCAAGTGAGAGTAAATCTTGGTGATCGTTTCACGCCAATAAACCTATACCTGCCTTCTCCTTTTAATAACTGTGAAGTTCTCCATGATATGGATCAATTTTGCATTGATGGCTGTTGAGGTAATCATGGGTCTTTAACATAATCTAAACTATAACAATACAACCTTAAAACAACAGCTGTTTTCTTTGCGATCTGAACTGGGCTTGGTTGGGCAATTCTGCTGGTGCTGTCTACGGTCATGCACAGAAATGTGTTCCATTGGCAGGTGGACTTGGGGTTGGCACACGGGGATGGCTGGGTCTCTTGCTGTCACTCCATTAAGTCTCAAGGCCTCTCTCTTTCCCCATGAGCCCTCCATGGCCTCTCTATGTGGGCTCCCCAGCAGGGTATCTGGACCTGTTATGTAGTGGTTCAGGGTTCTGGCCTGGTTTGATTCCTGGGTTGGGAAGATCCCCTGGAGAAGGGATAGGCTACCAACTACAGTATCCTTGGGCTTTCCTGGTGGCTCAGATGGTAAAGAATCTGCCTAGAATGCAGAAGACCTGGGTTCGATCCCTGGGTTTGGAAGATCCCCTGGAGAAGGGCATGGCAACGCACTCCAGTATTCTTGCCTGGAGAATCCCCATGGACAGAGGAACCTGGCAGCTACAGTCCATGAGGTTGCACAGAGTCAAACATGACTGAAGCAACAAAGCCACAGGGTTCTGGAATCTTCCAGGCCTTCTTAGAGTTAGGCCAGAAACTGGCTTATCTTTACCTCTCTGTCTTCTATAGGGCTTCCCAGGTGGCTCAGTGGTAAAGAATCCACCTGCCAAAGCAGGACCCGTAGGAGACACAGCTTTGATCCCTGGTTTGGGAAAGTTCCCTGGAGGAGGCAATGGCAACACACTCCAGTATTCTTGCCTGGAGAATCCCATGGAGAGAGGAGCCTGGCAGTCCATGGGGTTGCAAAGAGTTGGACATGACTGAGATTGAGGCACACTATCTTCTATTGGTTGGACCAGGTCATGGGCTCCACACGGATTCAAGGAGAACAGACATCATGGGGGTGTGGATACAGGGAGCTAGGGTTCATTGGAGGTCACCAATCTGCTAGACCAATATGGGACACTTCAGGGGAAACTAACTAGTTAGAGGATCAGGGCTCCCAGCAGATGTATAGCTCTTTTTTTTTTTTTTTTAATCAGATTTGTGATATTTTATTTGAAAAGATAATTATGCTTTTTAATAATGGCTGAAAATCACTAATTTACATCATGGAGTTTTAAGAGGATTTAGGGAGATCATCCAACTCTTCCCCTTCATTTGCCTGATGAGAGATCTGAAAATCTCCAAGGTTAATTAATGGTCAAAAGAATGACAACATGCTCCTGACTCATGGTCCTAGGGTCAGCACCCCAAGTCTTTATCCCCCCTTCTTGATACCTAGTTCCCACTGATCTTCCATCTATGATCTTCAACCTATTCAGTTGCTGGTTTAACAAACATTTATTGAGCCCCTGTTATGCGCACGAGCTTCTAGAGCACTGCTCTAGAAGGTCAGTATTTCGGTAATTCTAGCCTCACAGGCAGGAGTGGCGTGGTTGGGCCATCTCAATGCTCATGTTCAAACTCACATTGAGTGACACCCTGTCAGTGGCTTGAAATCAGCCATGGTGGAAATATTCAGAGCACAAAACCCGGCAAACATTACAAATCATTGCTCTTTTATTTTTCCCAAAGAGTTGGTTGTTACTCATTTACCCGCATACCCTGGACTGATTCTTAAATCACATTCTCCTTTGGGCTGAGAGAGAGGGATTCCTTTACCACAGGCCCTGGTGACCTATGTGTCTCTCTATTTTCATTCGTTTATTCACTCACTCAGTAAATGTTTATTGATCAACTGCCATGTGATAGGCCCTGTCTGAAGAAGACAGCCTCTATTCTTTTCCTGACAATTGTTTTCAGACAAGAATGTGGGCCTAGTTTTGCTAGATCTGATTTTTTTAAATGAGACTGCTCATTCAGATTTTTGTGTAGAATGACCTGATTTTTCAACGGGAGCCACAAAATTTTTAAAGGTTTACGCTACTGCCTGAGCCAAAGTAAACACATCCTTACGTTGTGTTTGTCATGAAGGCCACCAGTTTGTAACTAGTGCTTTGACCCTAACAGAAGTGCATGACATCAAAGCCCTGGCCTCTCTGATGTTCTATTCCCACCAGTCACGCTGCAGTTAAACCATCTGGAAAACCAGGGGCACACACAGAGTGCTCCATCTTCTACACTGTGTCTCCCATGATAAGTTTGAGATGCATATTCAAAATAATTCTGTGCTTAAAGACCCTTGTGGCCTCCCCGGCCACGCCTACTTCTCCAGTCTGACATTCCACTCTTCACTAAGCCACCTTCTTCCGGTTTCTTGAACAGCTTATACTTTCTGCCACAGGGCCCTTGCACTTGCTGTTCCTTCTTCCTGCAACACTGAACTTTCACCTCATTGACTCAACACAAAGATAATTTGCTCAGGGAATCCCCATCCTCCTAGACCAGATCAAGTTCCTCTAATGTAGCCTCTGTTATGACCATATTTCCCTCCTTTGTAGCATTTTGGTGGCCACAAAAATGCACTTCTTATATCTCGCTTACTGTTGTCATGGCTCAGGCGCTCAATCTTATCTGACTGTTTGTGATCCCATGGACTGCAGCATGCCAGGCCTCCCTACCCCTCACCATTTCCCAAAGTTTGCCCAAGTTCATGTCCACTTCATTGGTGGTGTCATCCAGTCATCTCATCCTCTAATGCCCTCTTCTCCTTCTGCCCTCAATCTTTCCCAGCATCAGGGACTTTTCCAGTGAGTCAGCTGTTCACATCCTCTCTTACTAAAAGTGAAAGGGCAGGTTGCTCAGTCGTGTCCGACTCTTTGCAACCCCATGGACTATACAGTCCATGGAATTCTCCAGGCCAGAATACTGGAGTGGGTAGCCTTTCCCTTCTCCAGGGGATTGTAACTGACTGACATCTCAAACTTCTGACTCTGAATCTCCCACCACCACCTCTCTGCTGAGGCTGCCCTTCCCACGGGCCACTCCCAGCCAATGACTAAGCACAACAAAAATACGAAGCCAGGTCCACTCTTGAGAACTTGAGACTCTGAGTGGGCCACTTGGCCTTGCCTAAACTCTGGGAGATAGTGAAGGACAGGAAAGCCTGACTTGCTGCAGTCCATGGGGTGGCAAAGAGTTGGACATGACTGAGCAACTGAACAACAAAGTCTTCCTTACTGCAGCCTGGGACTACCCCTCTCTCCTTCCCAGAGCTGCTTTACTGCCTAATGGCCCTCCCGGGCTTCTCCATCCCCCTCTCTAGCCTTACTCACAAATAAATCTTTTTCATGTTCAGTCCTGTCTTAGCATCTGCTTCTTGGAGGCCATGAAATAACACAAGCATCTATTACAGTGGAAGATTTATATTTATATGTGTAATTATTTGACAAATGTTTACCTCCTAGACTAGACTACAAGGGTCACATCAGTGCAGGTATATCTTTGGCTTATGTTGGGGCTTATCCACTGGCTCAGCTATAAAGAATCCGCCTGCAATGTAGGAGACGTGGGTTCGATCCCTAGGTCAGGAAGGTCCCCTGGAGGAGGAAATGGCTACCCACTCCAATATTCTTGCCTGGAGCATCCCATGGACAGAGGAGCCTGGCAGGCTACAATCCACGTGGCCGCAAAGAGTTGGACACGATTGAGCACATTATCTATCTTGGCTTATGCCTGACACACAGTGAGTGTTCAGTAAACACCTGCTGATTTGACATATGAAGGAAACAGTGGAAAATAAACAGCATTGTGGAAATGGAAGTTATAGTTCAATGTAACTTAGGCTTGTCCTAACTACAGTCTGTGCTAATTTCAACATGGGAAACTGAAATTGGTGCACATCCCCTGGAGAAAAGGTATGTAAACATAAGACAAATTCAGCCAGTCCAGGCAGCCCAGGTGGTAACTTAGGGACTTAGAGCTGGATTGCATTCCAGTGCACTTGGAGGCATCACTTGTTTCTACTTTCCCTACGTCATGAGAGTTTGGTAGAGGAGTAGCACTGATCTAACAGGAAGAGTCTGTTCAGATATATGAAATAACCTCAGAAGGAGTTGGCAACGCAAACAGACTTGACAAAAGAGTTTTAGACTGGACTAACCTGAAACTTACAAAGACTCAACTCAGCATCTTGGACAAGTCATTTCTCCTCTTCGGATTTTTTTTTTTTTTAAGGTTTGTTTATTTAATTTTGGCTGTGCTGGCTGTTGCCACACTCGGGCTTTCTCTAGTTGCAGTGAGCAGGGGCTACTCTCTAGCTGTGGTGGGTCCCTTCTCACTGCAGTGGCTTCTCTTGTTGCGGAGCACAGGCTCCGTGGTACATGGACTTCAGTACTTGCAACACACAGACTTATTTGCCCTGAGACGTGTGGGATCTTCCCAGACCAGGGATCGAACCTGGGTCCCTGGCATTGGCAGGCGAATTCTTAGCCCCGAAGGGAAGCCCTTTTCTTCAGATTTTTATGTTGTCATCTGTATCATAAGAGAGATGGCCTGGGGACTCTGAGGCACTTCTAGATGGAACAAGTCTGGATTCCAAGTGCAGTGGACAGAGATCAGGAGAGCCATGTCGTCTCTCTTGCTCCTGACTATCTGCCAGGTATCCACCATGCAACCTGGTTCTTAGGAGGCTTTCGATAAATCTTGCTTGAATGAATTAACAAAAACATGATTGGAGGATACCTCCTCGTTCCCCCGGGTACACGGTGTTCCAGGGCCCCAATCTGTGCTAGCAAGGAAGGCAGGAAGCTGCTGTTTACCTTCCAGGGAGCGGCTGGGTGATGTGCCTGTGTAAACAGCCATTTACCCAGGTGTCAAGAGGAGCCACTGAGAGGGAACACACATTTATTCCTTTCCGCGTGGTAATGACCCAGAAATCCCGGCTTGCCTTTCTGCATTTTTCCAGGCACTACTGGAGTGGGAGCCTGGCGTTTTTCTGCTTCAGCCTGAATAAGACTCCCACCTTCACTCCGCCACCCTTTCCCCCGGTCACTCCTCTAGTGACCCTCCAGGGCAAATATCAGCATCTGAAGTTATCTTATTATTGGACGTTTTTGCCCGCTTGCTGTGTCCTTCCCCTGGAATGGAAACACCTTAAGATTCACCTGTTTTGTTCATTGCCATATTTCCACACCTGGAGGAGTGTCCTATACTGGGTGGGACTGCCCAGTCAATAGATACTGACCAACTGATGAATGAGTAAGGCTAGCTCCAAGCCTGGTCTAGTGTAGTCACTAGCCTCAAGTGGGGCCTGAAATTTCCACCGCTAAACCTACCTCTCTGGGGTAAGTCAGCATTCTTCACTCAATTATGACACAGCATTGTTGAAGTTTGGGTCATATCTCTTACTCTAATTTACTTAATATATTTCTCTAATTCATCTCTCCTCTTTTCATAAATTTATTTCAAACACATTCTGTATGTCATGACTGTAAATGGAAACCATTAATCACTCTCCATACAGAGAAAGTGACTATAAAAATAAACACCATGATCCTTCCATGGTGGATAGAACTCTACTTCAATATTTTTTTTTCTTTTAATACCAGGCATTTTGTTGTAGGCATTTACAGATGTTATTTTGATATAAATAATAAATAATAGGGTCCATAGGGTTTACCAGACTTCCATAGGAGCCATGGCATTGTTCCAAAGAACCCCAAGAAGAGATACGAGGATATAGTCCGCAATGGTCCAAGCTTGAGGACTCTTCTTTCTTTGTTAAAAAGGAAAATCAGGGACTTCCTAGGTGGTCCATCTGTTAAGACTCTGCACTTCCTATGTGGGGGATGTGGGTTCAATCCCTGGTCAAGAAACTAAGATCCCACATGCCACACAGTGTGACAAAAATATTTTTTTAAAAAATTATTTTTTAAGAAAAATCAAATAGTATTAAGACAGTATGTAAGACATGCTAATACCAGCCTGGATATACTTTCTGGTGCACATATGTATTCATTTATGTTGGGCATATATCTTTGAATGGAAATTTTGGACCATAGGGTGTCTGCATGTTCAGTTTTATATACACAGTCAAAGAGTTTTAAAAGTGGTTTTTTTTAACCGGTTTATAATACCCACCAGAAGTATGAGAATTCCAGTTATTCCATTTCCTTACCTCGTTTACTACTAACAGTCTTTTTCATTTCAGCCATTCCAGTGACTATGCAGTGCTAAATCCGTGTTGCTTTACTTTACACTCTCGCTGTGACTAATAAGGTTAAACACCTTTCCATGTGTTTATTGGCCACTTGGATACCCCTTTGAAAGATGATTGTTTAAATCTTGTGCCTGTTTCTTTCTTTTTTTTTTCTCTCCTGTATTTTTCTTATCTACTTGAAGGAGTTTTTAAAAAAAAAAATATTTTCTGGATATGTTTCTTTCAGTATTCCAGTTTTTTTCTCACTCTATAGTTCCACTCTCTTAATAATGCCTTTTCCTGAAGAGAAATTCTTAATTTTAAAGAAGCCCAAACATCTGATCATTCCCTTTATAGGGTTTATGTTCTGTTAAGAAATCTTAGCTGGGACTTCCCTGGTAGTCCAGTGGTTAAGAATCTGCCTTGCAATGCAGAGGACTTGGGTTCAATCCTTGGTCAGGGAACTAAGATCCCACATGCCACAGAGAAACTAAGCCCAAGCATCACAACGCCTGAGCCTGTGTGCTCCGGAGCCCATGTGTCACGACTAGAGAGTCTGTGCACCACAAAGAAAGATCCCGCATGCTTCAACTGAGACCCGATGCAGTCAAATAAATAAATAATTTTTTAAAAAAGAAAGCTTATCTCAAGATCATGAAGATATTCTTCTATACTGTATTCTAGAAACTCTATTGCTTTAGCTTTCACATGTACATCTATAAATCACTTTGGGTGCATGGGGTGAATTATGAATAAACACTCTTCTGTGTTCATTTCATATGGATTTTTCATAGGAATTCAAAACCATTTTCTGAAAAATCTATCCTTTCTCACTGTTCTGCAGTGTTGCCTTTTTCACAAAACTAGTGTCCATATATGCATGGGTCTTCTCCTGGACCCCCTGTTATCACCTTTAGTCGATTTGTGTATTCTTACACTGATACCAGGCTTCCTCCGTGGCTCAGGGGTAAGGAATCCACCTGCCATGCAGGAGACGCGGGTTTGATCCCTGGGTTGGGAAGCTCCCCTGGAGAAGCAAATGGCAACCCACTCCAGTATTTTTACTGGGAAAATCCTAAGGACAGAGGAGCCTGGAGGGCTACGGTCCGTGGTGTCGCGAAGAGTTGGACACGACTGAAGAGACTGAACGCGCATGCACACAACCATTTACGTTGGTTGCTCATTATGCACTAATTCATTTTGTATCCCACATATTTTGTAAAGTGTGGACTTCATTGTTTGATGAGGATATATTCATATGTAAGGGGAAATAATATGGTCATTTTAAAAATTAAAGAAATTAAAAAGTAGCTAGAAAGCAAGCTTGTCTTTATCTGTTTCTTGGGAAAGCCAAGCTTACGGAATATCAAGCTGTACGTGAAGAGACGGTATTATGGTTAGACTCACGCTGTATTACAATAGCTTCTCCTTACTAAGCTGCATTAGAGAGGCACTTCTCAGTTCAGCGATTTCCCAGGTTGGTGAGTTACCTATCGGAACATAAACCTACTTACTTGCTTTGTTACCTGCTAGATAAAAAAGGACCAAAAGTTATAGGAATCTTCCAATTCTGGGAAAACATTAACTTTCTCAAACTAACTTTAGCATGCAACTAAATTAAAAAAAGAAAAAAAATTCTTTCTTAGAAAGAGAGATATAGAGCTATAGAGTCCTACAATTTATATAAAGACTCAATTTGTAAACTCCATTCCACAGCTTTTCCAGATTTGAAATCCAAATTAGGAAGTGAATATTAGTCTGAGATGACTTTCATCTTATTTATTCTACCCAGGTCTTTTATGATCATTTGAGTCTGAATTTTGTCTCCAACTCTATTAACTAATGTTTCCATCATTTCATCAACTAAAAATTTAGTAGCTGTGTCTATGTCCTAATTTATTTATGAAAATGTTGGAAAATTTTTCCAAAAAATTCAGAATCAGGGACAGAATAAAATGAGACTTTGCTAATGGGTTTCTGTAGGTTGTCAATAACAAATCAACACCCTTTGTGTATGATATTCTATTTCAAATCCACCTGACTACAGTATGAACCCATTCACATTTCTGTTGTTCCACTAGAGCTACCAAATATTTTATTCCCATTCAAATCTTCTCTTTGGTGAACTAACTTAGTCATAGACCATAAGACCCAACCCTCAGGTACCTGGCCACATTAGATTAAACCAGGGATGAACAAACTGGGCCAGATTTTCCATCTCAAGAGCCTGGTAAAGAATTGATAAGACAGTAGATCTTGAAAGTTCTCATTACATGAAAAAAATTATAACTCTGTAAGGTGAATGATGCTAACTAAACATACTGTGGTAATCATTTCACAATATGTTTTCAGCTGACCCTTGAACAGCATGGGTTTGAATTGCTGTTCACTTATACACAGTGAACAAATGGGTCCACTTATACACAGATTGTTTTCAACAAATACAGCACTTGTAATTTCATTTTTCAGATCTTTACGTAAACTAAGTGTGGGGAAAAGTGTGCATTTGATTAGAGATCGCAATAGAGGGCACCCAAAGAGCTAGGGTTTGAGTCCTGATTCTATGCAGGTGCGTCATTTATCATTTATCACCCTTAGGCAGGTGCATCATTTATCATTTACCAATTCCTTCGCATTTGAAGCAGAGATAGCAGTATGCAGAGTTTTCACTGAAGGAGGGGTACAGGCAGTGGAATCTGTAGTATCCATAGTGTTTAAGGGTCAACAATATTATTCTCACACTCACACACACACATATATAATCATTACGTTGTACGCCTTAAACTTACACAATGCTCAGTCTCTAAGTCATGTCCAACTCTTTGCCACCCTATCGACAGTAGCCTGCCTGGCTCCTCTGTCCCTGGGATTCTCCAGGCAAGAATACTGGAGTGGGTTGCCATGCCCTCCTCTGGAGGATCTTCCCGACCCAGGAATCAAACCCATTCTCCTGTATCTCCTACACTGCAGCCAGATTCTTTACCCACTGAGCCACCTGGGAAGCCCAAACTTATACAATGTTGCATGTCAACTGTATCTCAATAAGACTGGGAAAAAAATTTTCGAAAAATGCGTGGGGCTTGAGTCAGCTCTAAGAAGCCGAACAGGAGGGTCCTGTGACTTGGGACCTGAGACCACCATCACATGGCACCCATGATGGGCCTTGTACAAGAAGAGTGAGGGTGTGATCGGGAGAGAGAGAGAAAAGAACCAAAGCGTACAACCTAAGAAAAACAGAAGTTTGAGACCAGAAAGAGGAGAAAAGATGAAAAGAAGAGCTCCCTGTTGGCTTTCCAGTTCCCATGAGGTCTGACTTTATAACCTGTACTTTGATTCTGTGAATTTTTCTATAGTTTTAAAATAAGCTTCCTTTTGGCTTGGGCGAATCTCATAACTGTACTCTCTGCAAAGTCCGTATGTTGAAACCCCAAATCTCAAAACCTCAGGATGTGATTGTTTCTGGAGACAGGGCCTTTGAAGAGGTGATCAAGTTCAAACGAAGCATTTAGGGTGTGTCCATAACACAACCTGCCTGGTGTCCTTGTAAGAAGAGATTAGGACATGCAGCGAGACCGCGTGGAGACTCTAGCACAGAGAGATGACCACGAAAAGAGGCAGCTCGAGGGTGACCATCCACAAGCTAAGGCCAGAGGTCTCAGCGCAAACCAGTCCTGCCGACGCCTTGATCTGGTGCTTCCAGCCTCTGTGGTGTAAGCCACCCAGTACATGGTATTTCATATGGCAGCCCTGACAAACCAATATAGCAAATTAAGTGAGTTTCGCTGCTCTCAGTTTCAAGTAACAGAAGACTTCAACTTAATTGACTCAGAAGATAGAATATGTATTATTTCACATAGCTAGAAATCAGGAGGAAAAGAGCTCCGGGGCTGGTTAATTCAGTGACTCATGACATTGTCAAGGATCTATGTTCTTTGCATGTTTCTGCTTTACCATTCTTATCCCAGTATGTCAGCTCTGACCTCAGGCTAGACTCCCTTCACGTTGACAACATTTCCAGACATGACACTGTCCAGAAGAAGAAATTATTATGTCTTCTTGTTTCCTTTTAAGAGCAAAGAAACTCCTTAACAAGCCCTCCTGCACTCTTTTGCACGTCTCATCAAACAGAAATACATCATAGCCAAAGACTAAACTTATCACTGGCAGTGAAAATTGGGGACATCATGATAGAATCTACTCTGAATGAATACAATCCAGTGGAGGAAAATGGGCCTACATATAATAAAGGCGGGGTTAAGCAGTAAGAGGAAATGAATTTGGGCCAGGAAAACAACTGTGTCTTTCTGGTTCCTTTTACCATGTTTCCTAGGCCACAAGGAGAAGGAATTGGCACCCTACTCCAGTATTCTTGCCTGGGAAATCCCACCGACAGAGGAGCCTGGCAGGCTACAGTCCACGGGGTCTCAAACAGACACGACTCAGTGACTGAGCACGTATGCTAGACCACAATTGTATGGACAAGAAATCTGACAAATGCATTGTGGAATTTGAAACACTTCTTTAATATCACTCCTCTAATCTGTTGATCTTGTTAATATTTACAAGCAGAAGCAAATAAGTTTGGATGTTGATATTTTCATAATCTTGCATAATTTAAAAAATCTGTATGCATGCTACAGATCCCTTTTAGAAGAATGAGGCTCAGAAACTTAAAATGATTTCCTCAAGAACATACATTATTTACTCCTGGAAGAATGGGAAAATGACTAGGGGGGCACATGTCAGTGAGTCATGATAGAATAGATTAGAGATATAAAATTAGAGATGTAAAATCATAGGAATCTAGGCCACTCTATGAGGGCCTTGCACGTTAGGGGAAGGAGGTTTAAAGCTGATTAACTTAATATTGTAAGATCTTAATCTGAGGAGTGACAAGATGCAATGGTATTTCAGGAAGACTGATCAACAAGTCATTTCCAAAAACAGTTCGTAGGTGTCTTAACTAAATAGCACATAAGGACCATATTCAATTCTGGATTCATTCATTGTCCTTCAGTCAGTGTTTATTGAGCACACACCACATGGGAGACCCTGTATTTAGCATAGGGACCAGGAAATGATCAAGACAGATACAGTGCCTTTCCTTGTGTCACTTTTCATTGTATTTATTTATTTTTTGGCTGCACTGGGGTCTTCACTGCTGCATGCAGGCTTTCTTTAGTTGTGGCCAGTGGGGGCTACTCTCTAGCTGTGGTTCATGGGCTTCTCATTAAGATGGCTCCTCCTGTTATAAAGCAGGGGCTCTAGAGCTTGGGCTTCAGTAGTTACAGCCCATGGGTTTACTTGCTCTACCTCATGTGGAATCTTCCCAGACCAGGGATCAAACCCAGGTCCCTTGCATTGGCAGGCAGATGCTTAACCACTGAACTACCAGGGAAGTCCTCCTAAGTCAGGGGAGTCTGTATTGATCAGGATAGGCTAGACTATGCAACAGTAACAAACACTCCTATGGCTCAAAACCCTAAAGATATGTTTTTGCTCATGTAAATTCCGAGGTGTGAATGACCTTCCTCTATTTTCTATCTATGGCATTTGAAACACCTGGCCCCCAAGGACAGCACAGTAGGGCAAGAGAGATACGGAGGATGCAAGCATGCATGCGTGCGAAGTTGCTCAGTCGTGTCTGACTCTTTGCGACCCTATGGACCGAAGCCCCCAGGCTCCTCTGTCCATGGGATTCTCCAGGCAAGAATACTGGAGTGGGTTGCTATGTGCTTCTGCAGGGGATCTTCCCGACCCAGGGATCGAACCCGTGTCTCTTATGTCTACTTGCACTGACAGGCAGGTTCTTTACCACTTGCGCCCCCTGGGAAGCCCACAGAGGATGCCTATCAGATCTTAATTTTCTCAGCCTGAAAATGACACATTTGCTCACAGTCCATTGGTCAGAACTGGTCACATGACCCCTTGTCTAATGACAGAAAAGGTTGGGAAATACACAATGCGGGGAGGGGGCAGCACATGAACCCTTTGAAAATGGCAACTGTCTCTGCCATAGGATTTTATAATAAATAAACTCAAGTAAAGATTTGTTTCTTCTTAATTCACTTATAAAGTTGTCCTACTCAAGGAGTAGTTATATAAACAGCATTTTAAGGACAACTTCTGCTTGAGGAGAAAAGTATCATGTTAACCTTGCTTTCAGACTCTGGGTATAAGGAGAAGATAAAGAATAACAAGTCAATACTAAAGAAAGGTGGCATTTTTATTTCTTTGCCCTGCAGTGATGCAGTAGAAAGAAAAGACCTCAATTTGCATCATGGCTCTCCTATGTGCTCCTTCTGTATCCTTAAGCAAGTCATTTAACCTCCGTGAGCTTACTTCTTCAACTTAAAAAAAAATAGGGAATAATACTATCTACTTCAGAGAGATGTCATGAGGATTAAAATTTTAAATATACATATGCAAATGTCTACATTGCACCACAACTGGCACACAGGATAAACTCATTAAATGTTAAATGAGTCTGCTGAATATGAGTCAAAGCAAATTTTAGATCAGAGAACCCAGCCATGTTTTCATGTCATCCTCCATGTAGACTTTTGCATCAAATCTAACTCAGCTGCAGGAACTTCAAAACTTCATTACCTTTAACTTCTCAGCCTGCCTCTCCCCTCCACAACTTACCGGCATCTTATCTCACCAAGCTCTTCAAGACTCACTCACTGCTCCAGCTAAACAATTTTACTTGTTGCCTGAAATGTTTGATAAGTCTCTTTAAAAAACTCTTCCTTCATCACTGATTTCATTTTTTCAAAATATTGTGAGCCCCTCCATATCAGACCATTTCCTATGGAGGACTGTACTTTCTGCCCCATTGACATCAGGCATGGCTACCTGATTATCTGACTCACTTTGACTAGTGAAAAGTGAGTGGAAGTGATGTGAGCAGAGGCTTCAAGAGCCATAGCATGTTTTCTCTACCTCTTTTTTCATTTCCAGAAGACCAGATAGAAGCTTCTGCTTCAACTTTGGTCCTGAAATGAAAATGTGACTGGTGGTAGACAAAAATGTGAGTGAGAAATAGTTCTTTGTAGTGGTAATCCACTAAGATATTACAGGTTGTCACTGTAGCATAATCTGTCAGGGATGACTGACAGGACTCCATATTCCAGTCATACATATGAGCTCTTCTCCTTAATGACTGTGCTCAAAAGCTCCTTCCTTTAGGACACTTATTCCTCCCTCTTGCCTCCCCCAAATACTTTCTGCTTTCAAATGCCTTCTCCATGAAGCTTTCCCTGATAATCTTGATCCTAAACCATCTCTCCATTCTCTAAGTAATACCCTAACATATTATCTGCAAACATATCTGTGAATAAAATTTGTTGACTACATTAGGGAGGAAATGCTTCTCCTAAGACACTAATGATGGGCTTCCCTGGTGGCTCAGGTGGGTAAAGAATCCACCTGCAATGCAGGTTTGATCCCTGGGTTGGGAAGATCCCCTGGAGAAGGGAATGGCAACCCACTCCATTATTCTTGCCTGGAGAATCCCATGGACAGAGGAGCCTGGCCTGCTACAGTCCCTGGGGTTGCAAAAAGTCAGGCACAACTGAAGTGACCAAGCAGTCATGCAAGACACTAATGATAATATTTCATCATTATAATACTTTCCCAGTGTCTTATAATCTTCACTGTGAACAGGGATCATACTTGTTTCCATTTCTGGAAACAGCATCGGGTACCGAGAAAGGCACAGAAAAAAAAAGAACAATAAATGACATGAGTTTCAGTTCTGACTAAGATGGAGTAATCACATTCTACCCTATCTATTCCACTAAGCATAGCTACTTGGTACTTTCAAGTACACAGTGGGGACTCATTTGGTGATGTTTCTAGATTAAGAGAGTCTTTCGGTAAAATCATTGCTGATGATATGTGGCTCTGGGCAGCAGAATAGGTTTCTTCTTTAGACCAGTTTAAGGGCTTCCCAGGTGGCACTAGCAGTGAAGAATCTGCTTGCTAATGCAGGAGATGTGGATTCAATCCCTGGGTTGGGAAGATCCCCTGGAGAAGGAAATGGCAACCCACTCCAGTATTCTTGCCTGGGAAATCCCATGGACAAAGGAGCCGGGTGGGCTACAGTCCATGGGGATTACAAAGAGCTGGATATGAATGAACAAAACAACAACACAACAGTTAAATGAGAAAACTTCTGGAAACTCCTATCTTTGGGACTGAAATTAGACTCACAGATGTTCACAAGAAAGCTAGACCTTTTATGGCTATAATTTTGTTATTGTTGTTAAGGGAATGTGACAGATCAAGAAGGGTTTGTGGGGATCTCTCCAGATTTACAACTGCAACATCCCCAGTGAAAGATGGGGAGAAGCACATGATGAACCAAACCATGGGGTCAAAAGGGAAAGAAAAGTTGGGGCAGGATGGCCTATAATACCAGGGTAGTGTTTGTATGATGACCTGCATAGCCTGTGAAACGGGCTTCATTTTGCAGTGAAAAAGAAATTTTGAGGCATAATAGAGAGTTCTTTAAAAACCAGTTATTTACACCTGTGGAAGAATAAAATGGTCACAGACATAGTGGCATTGGACAGATAGGGCAACAGATAAGCAACGTGAGGGGAAAAATTAAATTTTGATTTTGTGACTTAAGGTCTAGAAGAATCCAAGACTCTCATGGGAGGTGTTGAGGGTGAACAAGGGAGGAAAACAGAAGTAGGAAGGAAGGCAGTAGGTGGTGGCAGAGGCCAGCCTTAGGACCAACCACAGAAGTTAGGAGGCTGTCATTGTTTTTAAATTTTATTTTTAATTGGAGGATAACTGCTTGACAATGCTATGTTGGTTTCTGCTATACAACAACGTGGATCCGCTACAAAGGGACATTTATCCCCTCCTTCCTGAACCTCCTTCCCACTCCTCTAGGTCATTGCAGAGCACCAGCTGAGTTCCCTGTGTTATAGAGCAGCTTCTCACCAGCGATACAAATCAAATCTACAACGAGGTATCTCTTCATACCAGTCAAAACGGCCATCGTCCAAAAACCCACAAACGATAAATGCTGGAGAGGATGTAGTGAAAAGGGAACTCTCTGGCACTGTTGGTGGAAGTGTAAATTGATATAGGCACTATGGAGAACAGTATATGGAGAGTCCTTAAAAAACTAAGAATAAAACTGCCATATGAGCCAGCAATCCCACTACTGGGCATACACTCTAAGAAAACCATTAAAAAGACACAGGTACCCCAATGTTCGTTGCAGCACTATTTATAATAAAGGGTGTTATTTTTACTGGAAAGTCTATCTCAAGAGGTTTCAAGCAGGCATCAGTTCTGAAGAGCCTTCTATGATCTTCATTTCCTGCCTGTCCTGGGTTTCTGGGTTGTGGCTTGGGGTAAGTGGAAGAAGGAAAAAGAGGTGCTGTTTCATTGAACAACTCTAGGGGGCAGCATCCACACTGCATGTAGGTAAGGGAAGGAAGTTGTCTTCGCCTTCCCCAAGGATAGCCATAAAAGAAGGAAACAAGATGTTTTCTCTGAAACACTTGCCATGACCCTTTTTCTATTTAATTTCTGTTATATATGTAACCAGTTTTCAATTCTCAGAGTCCTGGTTGGAAATTTTTGACATTTTCCTTTTCTTCAACATGTTGTTGATCCAGGGCATACTGAATAGATAAAATGAAATGGTTTTACCTGCTCACCTTTAACAGAAAAGCTCTTCTGTGAACTAGCTTCACTTCTTTAAACATGTTTTCTTAAAAAAAAAAAAAAAGCAAATCCTCTAATCTAACTTGTAAAACATTTAATATTTTGGATATACGGCTTTCATGACCATCCAGAAGTCAGGCTGACTGGACAATGGGAGCTGCCAGGACTATTGTTCATTGGCCACAAAGCCATGAGGTGGCTCTTTCTCCCAGGTCAAGAGGTCAAGCTCCACAGCATTAATTTTGCTGAGTTTCTTTGTTATAAATAACAAACAAGGTCATTTATTTTCATTTTCTTGTTTCTAACTGCATGCATCTACTCCCGAGGATGAACTCCATAAACAGGTGGCTGGAATGCTGGGGGAGAAAGCTTGAAACTGTTCCAGGAAAGAGGGCATGTCCCACTCCGGCGAAAACAGTTTGATGAGTTAGAGATTTCGATACTGCACCTGCATTATTACTCGAAAAGCAAACACTCGTGTGTTTGGCACGCACGGATCTATGTAAATTAGGGGGGATTATTTTGCTGCTAGTCCTTGGCTGTTCGGTGATCAAAATGTAATTGTTTCCTAATTCTTAAGAAACAGAATCTCTACTGGACTCAGTTCTTTTCTTGGTGTGTTTTTTTTTTGTTTTGTTTTTTTACAATTTTATTGTTCTATGGTTATTAAAAATAACATGCCTTATAAATTCAACCTAGAGACTTGGGTGCTTATCAAAGAAAGGATATCATCAGAGGCTCCAACTATGGGAAGTATTTATGTGCATTGGTATATAGATCTGTCGTGGAAGGACTTAATATCTGTGTAATGATTTTTTTTTGCCTTAATGCCCCTATAGCTGTCCTTTGGTGAAGAATAAAAAATGGACTGACTGCCACCCATCGCTAAGAGAGTCCTGGGTCCTCAGCTTTCATTGTTTAGTCAGTAGGCTTTGTGGGCGACCCTGCAGGGCCCCTCTTGCTGGAAACCCTCCGAGCTTCCTGATTTCCAATCCTGTAAAAACCTCCTCCCCCATCGCTACCTTTGTCTCTTTGTGGGGTGGGGAGTGGGGAAAAATCTTTTTCACTTGAGCAAAATAAAAACTACCCAGTATTTGTTTCTGGAGTGTAATTATAAACTTCATTGTACATTCTTCCTGGCTTTGATGCTTATCTTGAAGAGTTCAGTGAAAATAAATTGTTTTTATGAAAGCAGAGAAACCATTTGATAAACACGCTGTCTCTGAAAATTGTTCCTGCAAAAGAGGTCATTCTTTCACTTTAAAAGAAATAGAATATATTTCAGAAAACAGGCAAGGCAACAGTTTAGGATTTCTGTGAACACAGGATATATTTTTTTAAAACAGGGTGTAAACACATTGAAAATTGCACACCTCCTGGTTGTATGGAGTGTATTGGTTTTTAAAACAGCTTTATTGAAGAGCTACTTAGGTCACAAGCAAATACTGGCTATATTTCATATTTCTGGGAATGAATTCTCAACTCAGTACTTTTTTTTGCTACTAAGGTTTTGGGGGTTACTGTTTCATAATTACTATATATCTGTTGGAACCTATGGGTGTATCTATTCTTATTAAAAGTCAAACTTAGCTGGGAAAATGATTCATTTTCTAGAGCTCTTCTTGTGCCTGGTAGCACAGAGACCCATGTGGCCAAAATTGGTTGTAGTAATATGAGACACAACCTCATGTACATAACAATATACATTCATTATTTTTTTCCCACTGTCTCATGTGTTTGTACATCTTGACCTAAGTAAAACTATAAAAATAGTTCACATTTCCAGACCAGAAAAGTTCGGATTTACTGAAAACTGAAACTAACCATGACAGTGCTTGGGATTTTTTTTTCACACTGTAATTCCTAGGTTGAACTCTTTCCTGGTGATTAGTTTTTGAGCCTGAGCTAGAGATGGGTAATGAGGGCCCCGAGGTCAGAATGCTTCCTCTATGCCATGAGTACATCCACTATTGTGAGAGCCTTGGTTGGTCTTGACTTGATTTTATCTGCATGTGATTTAGACTATGAAAGTGAAGTGTTGATTCTTGACAGGAAACTCTCTTAAATTTCACGGAGATGAGTTATACAGACACTAAGAATCCATGCTAGATAGAAATGCTATGCTTTATGACGTGAAGACAAATTCAGATATAAAGCCAAGTATAAGACGTTTGACCAATATAATACTTTAGCTGTTACTATGGGAATAGAAAAGAAACTTCAGTAGCTCTGGCCTTGTTAATTTCCATTTGGAGCCGCTGTTAATTTGGCTACATTACATATTGCAAACAAGGATCATAATGTTTGGATAGAACTTTTTATGCCCCAAACTCAAGAAAATTAAACTGTATATAATGTTTAGTACAATCCTCATGTGAGGAAGCCCAATACAGGTTAAATTACCATTCATAGATACCTAAAAGTGGGGAGGGGGGTCTCATTAAGATCTTTGGTTATAAAACTCAGCAGGCTTAATGCATCCTCATGGGACTCTCTTGCTTAATTTGGAGCCAGATAAGGCAGAGAAATAAGGTTTTTGAGTTCTATCAAGATATAAAAATGGTGTTTCTATTATGTAAAGTTTGTGTGTTTTACCCCCATTTTTAAAAGATTCTTGGATGACACCAACTATCCAATTATAAACATCAAGCTAATAAGACTGACATTTTGGACCCAAATCATATTAAAAACCCTATAGGAATTTTCTTATGCCCCAAAGTTGTATTTTGGCTTCATAACTGATTCTTGTGCTGCCTTCTTCTAAATCAATGACTGTTAGCACCGTGCAGCATAAATTCAAAGCATGTTTAAGATATGCTCTTGGAGAAGTTTCTTCAAATTCAAGGCTAATGTAGTACAAAGAAAGCCTTTGTCTGTGGCATAAAACGCTGACAGCCTGAAAAAGGTGACACCCTTACAATGACAAATAGCATGACAGTTACAATTGCATTAAATTTTTAAAAGAATCATTCTAAAATTTTTAACCAATGGGCTTCAGATCCACTGGAACCCTTAAAACTGGGGCAGCATTCTGAATACAAAGAATCATCAGAACAGCACTAAATGCAACAACATATAATTCTAGTCTTAATGTGGATAAAGGCTCCAAAACTGCAGGGTACGAAAGACCCCAAGTTTGTTCTTCTCCAAATCAGAACTGCTGGGTTTACTCTTTCCAAATCTTACCTCAACCAGGTTCCCTGGGAAGGATATTCCACTATGAATACATCTGTCTCTCTTCCCTCTCTCTCTTTCCCTTTCTCCCCCAACTCCTTCTTTCCCTTCTTCCTTCTCACTTTCCTTTCTTAAATGCATATTTACTTATTGCAAACCACCCAAGTACCAAAGGTGGTCCCAGGTTCTTGGGAAACAGCAGTGATCCTGCCTGGGCTCTTGAGCAGTGGTTTTGCCCCCTCCCTGGAACTTTCTTTTACTGTGGATAAAATACTATGGATGCAAATTTGCATATCAGATGGCTTCTCCCCATAGCAGCAGCAGGTATGTCATCACGGGATCTCCAGGTAACTAGATGAGAATATATGTGTGTATGTAACATGTGCAGGAGTGTGACTGGTCCACTTCTTTGAGGGCTTTCACATGTATCATTTTGGGCTCCTCCTTCTCATTCACAAGTGCCCAAACAGTGTCCAGCACAGGGGAAGTCATGCAAAAGTAGCTGCTGAATGCACAGATTATGGACAGTAGCCAAAGTCAGGGGTTGGCATACAGCCTTCCCAGATGACTATTTCTGGTCTAGGGATTTTTTTTTTTTTTTTATTCATAGTGTCTCAACATATGTATCTTCAGACTCATCAGACAGTTTCTTTTTTCCTCTCTTCTTAATCAAGATCTACACTCAGAACTTTCGCTTACATTACTTCCTAAATCATCATCATCTTAAAATATCGACTGACGAAATATTGTTTCCCTCTCCAAAACATCTGCATTGTAACGGGGAGGGGGATATTAAGAGCAAGCCTTTCTCACAACAATGGCCTGGAGGTGGTACCCCTAGCGCCTGGCATTCCTGCCTCCTGGGAGGCTCCTGGGAGAAGGTTGTCCTGAGTTTCCAGTCTCTACAGCGCTATGCTCAATGCCACGCATGCGCTCACATGCAATTCCCAGTCTTGCAGCTAGTGGGGTTTCCAGTGCGAATATTTGTATTCCTGATCCTCGAAGTCTGATTACAGCTTCAGGTTTTGTCTCTCTGTAACTTTGATTATACTTTGCTTCATCCTCTGTAATCAAGCTCAGATTGCTTCGGATGTGTGACAGAACGAGCAGAAGGTGAGGGCTGTGAGTGCGCGAAGAAAAACTCCCCTTCCCAGCCTTTGGGGGCTTCTTTAACAACTATCTGGAAGAAAAAAAAAGAGAGATTTCTTTTTTGGTACCTCAGCTCAGCAGGCTGCTCCTCTCCTGTGGCCAGATGCTGCACTCTCCGCCATTGTTAAATACTAATAGTGAAACTTAAAAGATGTACTCTTGCGAGACAACAGGTGGCCACTGCAACCTCGGGCTCTGATTGGTGGAAAAGGCCACAGGCGCCCAGTGGCCCGGAGAAAGGGCCTCCACTTCTGCGTTTCAAGAACCTGCTCAATGGGGTGTTGTCCTGATAATATCTCAGCTCACTGCCAATTTGTGCAACCCGCTGGGCCATTAGGGAGCGCCGCTGGGTTGTCAACGTTAAATGGAGACTCGGGAGAGGAGACCAAAGCTTTTTCAGGAGGGGGGATTGGAGTCAACCCAGCGACAATGTAAGCAGTTGTTCCTTTCCTGAATACACACCGCTCTCTCACGCAGTCTCCAAACACCTGACTCTGCTAAGAGAAGGGCAAATACACAAACTTTCGCCTAATTGAAGTTTATTTTTTCCTGCTTGGTTTCAGAAAGATAACATTGGGCAAAGGTACAGACATAAGGTGTCACCAAGCCAGGGAGAATAGACGAAACGGAGAGAAAGTCCTGTGATGCTTGTCCGAAAAACTTCAGGCTGTGGGCCAGCAAAGTGTGATCAGGGATGAAAGTGTGAGTGAGCGTCAGCTCAAATATTCCTAAATTTCTCCCTTCCGGTTAGTTTCTAGATAACCAAATTGGGGAGGGGGGCAAATCTCACAGCCTCTCCCTAACGTTCTCGGCTGGTATAAAATCCTTTCCCTTCTGCCAAGGCTGAGGGCCAAACTCTCAAATGAACCCGAAGCAAAGTGGAGGGTAGGGACGTGGGGGTGGGGGGTAAGATGCAGCTTAAAGAAAGAGAAAGAAATGAAGAGGGGCTGGGAGAGTGCAGTGTGAGGAAGTTAATCACCCAGAACCTTTTAGGAAAATAGGGACATTTTCTCTCCGAGAGCAGTGAGTGATCCGCCTAGATCCAGTTACTCAAATGCCTTTCGAATACAAACAAGAGCAAAGAAAACACGAAGAGAAGCGCCAAGAGCCTGAACCCCGGAGCTTCAGGTCTGCCTACCTGTGAAAGGGCAGGCCCCCACCCCTCCCCACAGGTGTACCCTGGCTCCCGGCTCTCGGGAGGCAATTGTGCAGGTGACCTGCTGGGTTAGGTACCTCCGAGAGGAAGGGAGCACTCGCAGGGGAAGGTGCAGGGCCGTAGAGGGACCGGGGGACCCACGAGAAAGGAATGGGGCGAGGAGTGGAAACGAGGGAAAGAGCGGTGGTGGGAAGGGAGTGGACGGCGCGTGGCCGCTGCTGACCGCAGCCGGGGGGCCCCGGGCAGGGGTGGTGGGAAAGGGGGCTGGAGGGCCACGCCGGGCACGGGGCTGGCCGAAGTGGCCGAGGGAAGGAGGGGAGCGAGGAGCGCTCCGAGGCAGCGGGGACAAAGAGGACCGGAGAGGGAAGGGGGGCGCGGTGGGAAGAAGAGGGGCCCGGGAGAGGGGGAGGCCGCCGGGCGGGCGACGGGGCGGGTGAGCGCTGCGCGAGGCGCGGGGTGAGCGGCGAGGGGCCGCGCGGGGCAGGGGCCGGCGGGGCGGGGTCCGCGCGCCCGGAGGCGGTCCGGGCCGAGAGCGCACCGGCGGGGCGGGCGGCGCGCCAGCTGCCCGCGGTGGGAGGGGCGGAGCGGCGGCCGCGCGGGGAGGGGACCGGCGGCGGAGGGAGGCAGGAGGGGGAGAAGGAGGGGAGGGGCCGGGCCCCTTGTCTCCGCGGCTCGTCTCCTCAGTCCGCCCGGGGAGGAGGAGGAGGAGCGCGGCCAGCCGCCGCCGCCGCCGCCGCCGTCCCAGTCCCAGCCTCGCCCCGCGCACCTGAACTCGCCGCGCCGTCCCGGGCCCCCGCGCCGCGCCCCGCGCCCCGGGCGCCCGGCCCGCGCGCAGCGCTGCCTCGGTGCCCCGGCGGGGCGCGTCCCCCGGGCCGCCTCCCGCTCTCCCGCGGTTCGCGTGGCCGCGCCTTTGTGTGCGGCGGCCGCGGCTCCCGGGCTCCTTCGGCTCCAGGTCGCTGCGCCCCTCCGGCCCCGCGTCCCGCGCGCCGCCCCCGGGACAACCCCGGCCCGGCGCCCCCCGACGGTGGATCTAGCGGCTTCGAGGAGGCGGGCACCGGCCCCGGCGAGCCCCAGTCTCGGCCCCGCGGCCCCGGGCCCGGCTCAGGCATGGATGTGAGGTTCTACCCCGCGGCGGCCGGGGACCCCGCCGGCCTGGACTTCGCGCAGTGCCTGGGGTACTACGGCTACAGCAAGGTGACCGGGCCGGGCGGGGGCCGGGGGCGGCGGGGCGGGGGCCATCTCTCCATTCCGGGCGCGCCCAGCTCTGCCTGCTGCACTTTTCTGTCCCCTCTCCACTCCCTGCCCATTGCGCCTTCGTCTCTGTCCAACTCTCTCGCTCTACTCTTTCTGCCCCCTTCCCACCCCCCTTTTTGTCCCTCAGCCTGCGCTCCCCTCTCCCCTCCGCCTCTCCTCCCACTGTCTCTCCCCCCCACCCCCCACTCCGCCGACTCTCTTTGGCTGCCCCCAAAGAAGCAAGGAGCAGCCCAAGAACTGCTAGGGGGGATTCGCTTTGTTGTTGTTATTAGTAAACCCGATCGCAGGCTCCCTGAGTTTGGGGTAGAGGGGGGCAACGCAGGAGTCCCCGATTTCGTGGTCTGATGACCTCGCCGCCCCCCTCCCAGTCCATCTCACCTCCCCCACGCGCCCTAGAGCTGGACTCCGGGCCGCTTAGCGAAGGAAAGGAACTAACTTTTGAGCGTGCCCTGGATGGGGGAAGAAGGGGGCCGGGAAGTGTTGGGACCCCCGCAGGTGGCCTTTGTTGCCCTCTCGCTGGGTCACTTTGGACCAGGCAACGGAGGGGCCCGCTCTTGCCGGGTTAGCGCCAGTGGCTTCTCATCTTTCATTTTCTGGGGAGGGGTAAATTTGGCATTTCGGGGAGATCAGGGTTGGAGACCTCCACACCACGCCCTGGATCACCCCACCTCCTTCACCTCCCCCTGCGCCAACTTTGAGGACCGAGCATTTCAGGTGGCCGAAGGTGGATCTCTCGGAAGGGCAGCTGGTGCCGCGCGCAGCGGCGAGTCCGTGCGAGAGCCGGAGTCCTTGGCCCAGGGCAGCGCGGACTCGCGTTCTCCATCCTTCCTGAAGCCCCCAAGGCCAAGCTTTGGAGGAAACATCACCCCGAGGGCGATATTCAGAGAAAGAGCTGTGCCTTTTGAATGTGGTTTTTCTTTCTCCTTCCCCACCCCTGCTCCTCCCTCCCCCCTCCCCTTTTTTCTTTCAAATCGCAGTTTGTTTATGATTGCTTGGATAACAGAGGAGGAAATAAAGAGCCTGCAGAAAGAAAGGTGCTATACAAAACTAATGAGTACATAGCAGGAAGAAGGGGAATTGTATCTAGAGGGAGGAACGGTTGCAGTGCCCCGTGGCTGATGGAAGCTTCTGTTCTTTTCTATTTGTTTATACTCCCATCCGATCGCAACTCCAGTGCTGAAGTTTGTGAAAGACCATCAAGGTTTCTCTCCCTCACCCTTGTCCCTGTGGCATCGTCGTCCAGCTCTGCTCCTGGCACTGAGGGGCCTCCCAGCAAGTATAGAAGGAAGGGACATTATTCAGTGTTTTTTACCCTTTGGTGATGGGAGGGCGAGGAGAGGGGCATTAATGCTCTCCAAATTCCTGAGCTTTGAAAGAGAAGCAACAAAAAGCCCACCGAGGTAGCCAGAGTTACCGTTTAGTTTCTGTCCTCTGATTTTGGATTTACTCAGGTTATTAAATGCTTTAAAAAGTCCCCCATGTATGCTCAGTTAGGGACTCAGGCAGCCTAATTAAGTATGTAGTGTATCTGAGAATCCACCTAATTATTCCAGTGGGGTATTATTTGTCTCCTTACAACTTAGCCTTGTGTATGCAAGCCTTGTCTAACTGGGCAGGCTCTTATTTTTGGAAGCCATTACCTTTCCTAATGTAACTACTTCTTTCTCTGATTTAAGATCAGCAACCCTCCAATGACACCAAAATAGAAACCTTTTGTACTAATCCAGTCACTGCAATGCGTGGCAAATCTCTGTTCACTAGGATCCCAAGGGTACTTCAAGGGACCAGAGGAAATTGTGGGTGTTTTGTGTGTGTCTCTTTTTATTTTTTGAGAAAGGCTATTTGGAGTCAATTTAAACTCAGAACATTATTTATTTCAGGGAGGGTCTAGAAAGCTTAAAAACAGACAATATTTATTGAAATGCTAGTTCAACTTCAGGAGTAGGGACACAAGGTGGATTGCTGTCATATTTTCTTAATGCAGCTATTTGCCTGAAATAACTCAGTTTCATAGTAATTCTGCAATCTGTCATCTTAAGTGCACTGTGTACCCAACTTATGAAAGTTAGCACTTAATATTGGTACAAATCAGATTGTACTTATTTTAAGGGATGTTTGCATTTCATTCCTTGCAGATAAAAATACAAAAGTCTTTAAATTGAGCCATGATACTATATTTTCCTACTCTTCATTTCATAAGTGAACAACTCAACTCTCTTCCCTGTAATTTTTCTTTATGGAGAGAATGAAGTAGATGAGGAAGTATTAACTTCATGGGTATAAAACAGCAAGTGCTAATTAAAGGTTTATAGCACTTTGTTTCATAGCTAACTTGTGTGTCTGAAGTGGCGTTGTTCAGTACAGATTTATATTGAAAATGTAAAAACTAGCAGACAAAGACATGCATTTATTTTATTTGAAAACACCTGTAATTATTAATCTCCAAAGACTTTAACTTTTAATCATATATATTATCTTTCTGGATGGGAAACGATGGCTTTCTAAGAAAGTCTGTTTCTGCCCTTTCTTGTTTTAACGACCATCTGGGAAACTTTAGAAGAAATACAGAGCCCTCTGCTCCAGGCTTAACAAGTGCAAAGTTGTTTAAATTTATTTACAAACCGTGAATAATAGGGTTTCATTCATTTCTCTCTTTAACAAATGACCAGAGTCCTTTGTATAAATTATATCATGTGCATTATCTTTACATTCTGTGAGTATATGGATCCTTTTTAAATGTCAGCGATCAGGAGAGTGTGTAATTTTGTCTATGGAGAATGGATGAAAGAGTTTTGAGGGTTCAAAAGTCATCGCAAGTAGGAGAATAACTTCAAATAAAATATAGCCAGGATCATTAAAATCAGTTAATAATTCATGAACCAGCCACTGATGTATAAACTTAAAGTCATCTCTATTTCCTCAGGGCTAATTTCCATTTTAATTTCAAGTGGAAAATCTACTGTTTGAGCATTTCTTTTTCTGATGCAGCTAACAAATTTAACACCTATATATATGTTTTTGAAAAAGGCCTTATCTTACTCAAGTGAGTTAATGACCCATTGTCTATATACCTGGATTTTTTCTTTCCCCGGGTTCAATTTGTCTTTACCAGTAAGAAGATAATATGCAACATATCCATCAGCATGTAGTGCTCAGAAGTCTGTTCCCCCTAAATAAACTATTTTATTTTATGTGGGTGTAAGCAAGATAAAATCACACTGTGGGTTAATAATGAACTTGAACTCAACTCTAGTTACTTTTCTGCATGTTCTTAGGGCTTCCTCACCCCCTTTCAAAATACCGCTATTGACTTCTTACCCTATATAGAATGGTCCTAACTGTTGTAACTCTATCAGTCCCAAACATTCCTTTCTAATTACTATATGTGTTATTGATCACTCTGCTTAATTAAGACGCTCTGATGTGAACTCTTTTCCTCCACCTCATGGGCCTCTACCTTAACTAGCTTGAAGAGTAGGAGGACCTGAAGGGTGATTTGTCATTGGTCTATATCAGTGGAGACCATGGTTTAAATTGGGAACATATTGAGCGGGGAGGGGCGTGTGACTGAAACTCTTTTTAAGTTAATATCTTGCACGAGCATAAAAACTCATGATTTCATTTGTAGGTTCTAGAGTATGGGAGTGTTGAACTTTGAGAGCAGATTGAGAGATTTTTCATGTCAGGTATTTAAATAAGATGTGGAAACCACATTGAAAGAAATAAAATGTTTCTAAGGACCTTAAAGCAGGGGTCATAAACAAAATGTCTATAGGGACATCTGGTTAACCTTCATGAAGCCAGGTGTTGTGGTTAAGTGGAGAACATGCCCCATTGAAAGGGGGTGCCTTGCTCAGCATTATTGGATTTTTGTCATGCCAACATTTGACCCAGTATCTCCATATTCTGCATTTCATTTTTTTTTCAAGAGAATGATAATCTGGGTTTTTATGGGAAATAGCCTGAATTTTAAATATAGCAAATTAACAAACAATTGAAATCATTATGTAGTACTCTCAACACATGCTCAGCTTTTGTGTTGACAAACTCATAGGCAGATGAGAATTCAAAAAATCATTTTTTTAATAAGTCATTTCTAGTTTATGTTCAACTATGTGGGCAGTTCTACTGCAGTGTTCACCTACATGGATTGTTCATTTGAGTGAGTGGAACTACACTTTCAGTGTAGTTCTAATCTAATCATTTGGATTCTATCATTTGTTACTTTTATCATCTCAAACCAATGGAATAGTTGTTATAGACCAGGATTTGGCAAACAGCATCCTGCAGGTTACATCTGGCCCCCTGACTGTTCTGGTATGGTCTGCAAGTTAAGGTTGGTCTTTGCATTTTTAAATGGTTGAAAGAATTTGAAAGAAGTATAATATTGGGTTGGCCAAAAGTTCATTCGGGTTTTAAGTAAGTTGGCACAGAAAGTCCCAAGTGGACTTTTTGGCCAACCCAATATTTTGTGACTGTTAAAACTACATGAAATTGACTTTTGTGTTCCATAAATAAAGTTTTATTGGAACACAGCCCCACTCATTTGTTTACATCTTGTCTGGGAGGCGGGCTGCCTTCATGCCACGGTGGCAGATTTGAGTCATGGTGACAAAGACTGCATGGCTTGCAAAGCCTGAAACATTTGCTGTTTGCCACTTTATAGAGAAAGGTTGCCAACCCCTGTTCTAGATAATTAGTCCACTGATGGTGCCATAATCTTCCTGTGTTCCAAGCCAAGGCAGTAGAAAGAAAATCAAGCTGGTCTAACTGGAAAGATGTGTATCTCAGAGAATGTTTCTGGAAATGTTTCTAGAACAGTGGAGTCTCAGCCCTGGCTTCAGTCATGGTTATGTAGGAGGAGGCTTGTAGAAGATACTGAAACTCAGCCTTACCCTAGACTAGGTCAATAAGAATCTCTGGGGATGGGATCTAGGCAGCAGTGTTTAAAAGCTCCTCAGGTGATTCTAATGTGCAGCCATGGTTAAAAACTTTGTTTTAGGCTGAGGATCCTGGAGTGAGTAGTGTCAAGGGGCAGTAAAACTGAGTATGAAGTTTGTGATTGCTATAAGGAAGATAAGACCTAGGGCAGAATGGTTGGTTCCAGGTTGGCACTCAGGTCTTTTGAGGACCTTGGCAATGCCTCAGTCCTATTGATCTGGGCTCCCCTCTACATCCTCCATTTAATATAATATGATGTGATACCATATCTGAGTTGCTGTTGGTGAGGTGGCTTGTGTTTGTATTTTGTAGGCATTTAATTAAGCATCTATTTGTTTTAATTTTGTACTGTGTGTCTGTGTGCACATGTGCACACATGTGCCTGTGTGTGCTGTGTGGCCAATTATTTTTTTCTCATATTTTGAACATTTTTATAGGCCCCCAAGAGGCTTGGAGTTCTAGGTGTCCAGTCTGGTGACTAATGGATAAAGTGATCTTGCTGACAGTAACTAGATGTCCATAACCCTCCCCCTGCCCCCGCATTTTGCCATCCCAAACAGTGGAGTGTTGATGAGAACCTTGTGCTCGGTGGAGTCTAACATAGTTAGCCAAAGAGTATTAATTTCAGTCATTTCAGGTGAAGTCAGTGGTTGTCTGTGGCCACAGCATTCAAAGTGTGTGTGGATATTGCAAAAACTTTCTACTCCAGGTCACAAACTGTCAGGGGAATGCTGAATCCCCTTGAGGACTTGTTTTGTTTACTTTGCACCAGTGTTTTTTTTTTTTTTTTAAATAAATGAGTTGTATGCTTCTAAAAATCTTTGCATGTAAATCTGGATTTCCAGCTTTGCCCTCCTCATAAATTTGGCAGTACTAGACCTGTACCCTCTTGTGGCATCATCTCCTGTTGCCCTGATTCAGACGACCGTGCATTCCACCATTCACCATGGTCCTCTCCTGTCTCTCTCCCTCATAGTTCGACCTCGGTAAACCTCTGAGGTCCCAGGAGGCTTCAAGTTTGAAAACTTTGATTAGAAAGAGATGAAATTAAGCGAGCATCAAATGATGCCCAGACCTAGTGAAATGAGGTCACTGTCATTAGAGAAGTGTTCCTTATGGTATGTAGGAGAGTAGATTAAATGGAAAAGAGTAATTTGTGATCATATTATAGAGCAGTGTTTCTCAAACTTTAGCATATACAGTGATCACCTAGAATGCTTTTTATAACACAGACTGTTGGACTTTACCCCTAGAGATTCTGAATCATCGGTTTGGGGTGGGGCTCCCAGGTGATGATGTCATGCTGTAAGTAGCATGGCATGGAGGGTGTTAAGTGGTAAGGGAAAGAGTTTGTTCTGTGGACATTTATTGGTTAGAATGCTTCGGGCTCCAGGGAGCAAATGCCCAGCAAACAGTGGCATAAACCATAAGGACACTGGTTTACTTGTAAGTCTTTAGTGGGCCATCTCTGGCTGTTTTGGATGGTTCAGTCATGTCTTCCCTGGTGGCTCAGATGGTAAAGAATCCACCTGCAGTGTGGGAGACCTGGGTTCTATCCCTGGGTTGGGAAGATCCCCTGGAGAAGGGCATGGCAACCCACTGCAGTATTCTTGCCTGGAGAGTTCCCATGGACAGAGAAGCCTGGTGGACTGCAGCCCTCGGGGTCACAAAGAGTTGGACACAACTGAGTGACGAAGCACAGTACAGTCATGTCTTCAAGAAACCTGTTTGTTTTTCTTTTTATTATGTCATCCTTGGGAGTTTCAACAGTCTCCTCATGGTCACAGGGTGGCTGCTGTAGCTCTTGGCATCACATCCTCACATCATATCCTCACATGATATCATGCAAAATGAGAAACAGGATAGCAGTGTGGTGGGGGTGGTAGCAAAGGAGCACTTTCTCCTTCTACACGTCTCTTATGAACACAAAGGGGGAAAGATAGGGTGGGAGATTGGGATTGCTATGTACACACTAGTATGTGTAAAATAGGTAGCTAATGAGAACCTGTATAGCACAGGGACCTCTACTCAGCGCTCTGCGGTGACCTCAATGGGAAGGAAATTCGCAAAAGAGGGAATATGTGTATACATATGGCTTCCCAGGTGGCTCAGTGGGAAAGAATCTGCCTGCCCATGCAGTAGATGCAAGAGTTGCAGGTTCGATCCCTGGGTGGGGAAGATCCCCTGGAGGAGGAAATGGCAACCCACTTCAGTGTTCTTGCCTGAAAAATTCCATGGACAGAGGAACCTGGGGGGTAGGCTCCAGTCCATGGGGTCACAAAGAATCAGACATAATTGAAGCATGCATGCACATACTATGGCTGATTCACTTTGCTGCTCAGAGAAACTAATACAACATTGTAAAGCAACTATACTCCAATACATTTTTTTTTTAAAAAAAGAAAGCTTTCTTGATAACAGTTCCACTAGACTCTTTTGACTTATTGATCAGAAATGGATCACATGTCCACCCTAGACCCATCATTGACAAAGAGATTGCTGTGATCAGCTTCAACCAATCCCATGTCATCCATCCCCTGGGGCTGGGCACTTGTCACATGAGCATAATGAATGCTTTGCTCTGTTAGCAAGGAGGAAGGCTATTGGAAAGACACCCTCATCTACTATGGGGCACATCTGAACAATTTTGAGAGGCTGGCGGTGTGGGTGGGGTTGCCCTGTGTGAAGATGGCTCCGACTTTTTCGTGTGGGACCTGACAAGAGGTTGTGAGGGTGGGGGCAGAGAGGAAAGATTTGAACTAAGGAGAGGTGGGAATGGATGTGAAGGAGAGGAGGGCAGGGAACAGAGCATCTCTGTAGCTTAGGAAGGGGAAAAGGAGGCAGAGTGTTTGAACTTGGGACCTGCGTGACCGTTGACCTCAAACAGAGGCAGAGAGGCCAAAGGAGAAACTGGTGTTGAAGGACAGATAAAGCTGATTGAGGATGTTTTGCTGGAACATTCCCACAGAGATATCAAGTAGGTGCCCTGGAACCTACCAGTGCCCTGGAACTCAAGAGAGAGAAATCGGGGCTGAAGGACCGAAGTCGGGGTCTTCCTCTACATGATAAAGTGCTGGAAACAGAAGTGACTCCTCTAAATGTAAGGAGACAGGGGTGGCAAGGATATATGCTTAATCAAGAGGGTTGGCTGATGTGGTATTTGTTAACCCAGCTTCCCAGTTAGGGAGGTAGTATTTTAGGACATGACATGTGAAACTCAGAAAACTTGGAAATCCTACTGTACCATTACAACTATGATACAAAAAAGGAGTGTGTGGGTGTGTGGGTGTGTGGGTGTGTGGGTGTGTGACAGTATATCTTTTCTATCTTAACAGTCATTTGGAAAAAAGCATTCTTAAATAGTGGTCATCAACTGGGAATGATGCAAAATTTGTAACACTTCATGTTACAACCACGTCAGCCAACTTTCAAATTAAAATATTTCATGTGTTTTTCTTGATGTAAGAGGTACAGGTTCAAATTGGATTTTGTGACGTGTTAATGATGGCATTAGTATCTTAGGGAATCTGTTTTGAGTGTGGTTAATGAGGAAAGACAGGATTTCAGCTAAGTATGCTTATAAATTCAATATGTTTTACAGGTGGATTCAGCACTCTTTAAAAAACTTAAAATATAAGAAATAGAGGCTTTTATTCAAGGTCTGCATGAGCTTCTGACAGGTTTTATTTTCTCTCTCTGTAGTAGATCATTTTATGTTCTTTGTTTCCTAGGTTTGTCTCTTAATCCGTTCCTTTGGGAGGCCATGTTCTTTTAAATATGTTCCATGCTTGTGTAAAACACATGAGCCGTTGGAAAATGGCCCTTCTTGTAGGACTAACATTCTGTCTTTAATCTTAATTTAATTGTACTTTGTTTATAAAAGAATACTTTTCATGTCTTCATAATCCTGAAGTTAAACAAATTGGCCAATATCAAGAAGTGTTTGGATTTCACTCTAAATACTATCTGAATGATGTAGACTCATTCTTTTGGAGGAACTAGATTTTAAGGTGGGCCCTTCTATTTCAGAGCTTGCAAGTTGAATGTGGCCTTTGCTACACTGACTATAAATTGTTTATATAAAAGAATTATGTTAAATATTGTAACGGAAGTGAGTTCTCAACATATGTTAAATTGATATAGTAGAACTATACCATATTATGAGATTTTCCAGCAGTTTCTACAGCTAATTTGTAATGAGCAAGGGATTTTGATGTGTCATAGAATAACAAAAGTTTTCCACTTTCTTTTAAAAATCTTCTAGATATAGGAAGTAGAAGTCCCAAATGCTGACCTGCTACAAAACTTTTATTAA
The DNA here is from genome assembly GCF_019320065.1 of Cervus canadensis. Classification (NCBI taxonomy): domain Eukaryota; kingdom Metazoa; phylum Chordata; class Mammalia; order Artiodactyla; family Cervidae; genus Cervus; species Cervus canadensis. The sequence goes on from NC_057403.1 coordinate 44,494,210, forward strand.
ATATGTATGTTTGACTTGAAACTTTCTTTTTTTTTGGAAAAAGGATGAGTTAAATTTAGAACTATTGAGTGCTCATAAAGAATACTAGTAGATCTCTTTTCTAATCTTTTATGCTTGTCTTCGGGCTTCCCAGATAGTGCTTGTGGTAAAGAATCTCCCTGCCATTGCTGGAGATGTAAAAGACACAGGTTCAATCCCTGGGTCAGGAAGATTCTCTGGAGGAGGGCATGGCAACCCACTCCAGTATTCTTTCCTGGAGAATCCCATGAGGAGCCTGGTGGGCTATTGTCCATACGGTTGCAAAGAGTCAGACATGACTGAAGCAGCTTAGCACTCGCGCATTCCTGTCTTCAGGGAAAAACTCAACTCTTATTATTTGGCTTACTCAAAAAATTCTAACAGTGTTTAATGGAGACGCCATTAAAACTGTTGTACAGGTAAAACTTATTTTGAACCCAAATAGGGAAAATCCTCAAACTGTTTTAAATAGAAAAAGGGTTGTAAGTTTTGCTTCAGGCACAGCTGGATCCAGGTGTCACAAAGCGATGCTGTCAAGACTCTTCTATTAGTTGTGTGTTCATCTGTTTGGCTTCTTTCTCAGTCAGGTTATACTCAGATGGTGGGAAGATGTCCAGTAACAGCTGCAAGTCCCATCTGCACAGCCTTCCCAAAAGGGAACGATTCTCTTCCTCACTTATCTTAGTACCTCGGGTGCATCAAGTCTCATTGGATGGAATTGGGTCATGTGCCCAGGCCCAGTGTCACATACGCATCTTAGAATCAGAGGTTCATACTGGCAGCCCCCCTAGAAACCAGATGAGCCAAGAGTCGGGAGCAATGGTATCTCAGAGGGGCAGCAAAACCCTGACATCACAGCAAAAGGAAGTGGATGTATGGTATTAAAAAAAGGGGAAAAAATCCATTTAAACTGCTAAATGAAGTGAAACTTGATGGTTTTGAAGATTTTTAAAGATTTGAGTTGTTCATGTTTCTTGTTCTTTGTGGAAACCAGAAATAGCCTGTGCCTATTTAATGCAGGTATCATCATTGTTACTTATTACTCATTTATTAGGAATGCACTTCTTATGAGGGCCTATTAGATGTGGTCTGCCTTTGAGAAACCTCTGGTTTGGTGGGAGAGGGTGTTTATATGTGAGTGTTCAGGAAATATGGGTGTTTGTGTGGTTGTGTCAATATGGGTACATGGGGAGATGTTCTAGACAGAGGCCAATGGTTGGTTTGGTAAAAGTGTTCCAGAAATGGTCAAGGAAGGGGAAACTTTGATTCAGGTAAAGAAGAACCTGTGAGTTAGGGTTTGCTTGCAAGTAAAAGGAAAAAAAATCTTGGGGTCACTCCTCCCTGGTAATTAAAAGACACTTGCTCCTTGGAAGAAAAGTTATGACAAAGCTAGACAGACAGCATATAAAAAACAGAGACATTACTTTGCTGACAAAGGTCCATATAGTCAAAGCTATGGTGTTTCCAGTAGTCATGTACAGATGTGAGAGTTGGACCATAAAGAAGGCTGAGCACTGGAGAACTGATGCTTTTGAACTGTGGTGTTGGAGAAGACTCTTGAGAGTCCCTTGGACTGCAAGGAGATCAAACCAGTCCATCCTAAAGGGAATCAGTCCTGAATATTCATTGATAGGCCTGATGCTGAAGCTGAAGCTCCAATACTTTGGCTACCTGATGCGAAGAGCCGACTCGTTAGAAAAGACCAGAATGATGGGAAAGATTGAAGTCAGGAGGAGAAGGGGACGACAGAGGATGAGATGCTTGGATGGCATCACTGACTCAACGGACATGAGTTTGAACAAGCTCTGGGAGATGGTGAAGGACAGGGAAGCCTGGCGTGCACAGTTCATGGGGTTGCAAAGAGTCAGACACGACTGAAAGCCTGAACAACGACGACTGTGGTTAGCGGTCTCTGCTCTCACTGCTGGGGGCCTGGATTTGACCCCTGGTCAAGGAAATAAAATCTCCACAAGCAGTGAGGTATGGCCAAAATATAAAACAAAACAAGCAAAACACAGAACCTCAAAAAACCACTTGAGAAGCAGTGGCTTGAATGAGGTAGATTTTCTCTTGTCTCTAATGAAGACCAGAGGTAAGTAATACAGGGCTGCTCTGGGGGCTTCCTAAACATCTGGGACCCAAGCTTACCTCCAACTTTCACATGCCCCTTGTCCTTACGGTTCCAGGTACAGGGCCAGTCATCTTCATGGTCCAACCAGCAGGAAGGAAATGCGGTCAAGGGAGGTTTCCAGAGTCTGCCGCAGGACCCTTGCTTATTCCTCACTGGCCAGAGCTGAGACACAAGGCCACACCTATCAGTGCAAGTTTGTGGCTGGCCGTGTGCCCAGGCAGACACACAGCTACTGAGGAAGCAGGCCTGAGTGCCTGGGAGTGTGGTCTGAGGAACCCTTTCCGGTTATCTCCAAGTACAAACGGTGATGCTGTATTTTACTTCATTCAATATTTTAGCTTTTATTTGCCCCTTAGAGGGTCCTCTTTTAGTGAAAGAGATACACCATGCTATCTTTTCAATCCTTTCTTCAGCTTTGGGGTTTTATTTTGGATCAGCTTAAAATACGTGATGATTGATCTTCTTTGCAGGAGCTGCAAATTCAATGTCCTGACGTTAATTGATTACCTATATTTTAGGTCCAAATTTCTTTCCATTTTGAACTACCTCTTGAATTTTTACACTGTCATTTCTCAAGTCCAAACTCTTGGTAACAGAGTTTTATGCAGAAGTCAATGTTTAGTTGTGTTTTTAAATGAGATTGTTTTTCAGTGGACATGTTTCCTCTTCGATCAAACCCAGCTTACTTCTGACTCATCATATCCATATGTCCACCGAATCTTCTTCCCCAGAAACCTATGGTTCTCTTTGCGCTTTCTCCTCACTTAACCCCCTGGTCCCTTTAATTAACCTTTGACCACTGCAAAGCCAAGGCATCCTTCCCCACCATGCCTCCTCAGCCCCCTCCCCTTTTGCTGTGTAGGCTTTGTCAGCCTTTGGTCAACCCCATTTCTCAACTTTAGGGTAATTGAGAACTGTGGCCATTTATCCTACTAAAAATTAAAACTGTCTGAGTGTACCTGAGTCCTTTTGTTCATCTGTTTATTCTCTTGGACATTTTCCAAATGCAGAGCCCAAGGGCTCCCCACTCTTTTCAAGTCAGAGTCAATCTTAGAAGTGAACTCTCAGCTTTCACCTCACAGGATTGTTGATATTATCTGCTGGGAATCGCTCTATTGCCATCCTCACTTGTCTAGGGACCACGTCTCTCTTTCATCCAGACCCAGAGGAGAGCAGTTTCTACTCTTTGGGAGAAATCCCCACCACCCCACCCCACCCCCGTAACAATGTCACTCCTTTTCTGACTGTTAAATATTCTTGATTCTGCAGACAACTCCTGTCTTTCCTGTCTGGTTCCTTTCTACTTTCAAATGTGCCCAGATGTCCTCTGACCTCCACTACATGCATTTCAGATTTTTTCCATCTTCAGTTTGTTGAGGGCCACCTCACTGGTCACAATTTTGGCTGTCTCCTCATGGGCTTCCCTGGTGGCTCAGATGGTAAAGAATCTGCCTGCAGTGCAGGAGACCTGGGTTCGATCCCTGGGTGGGGAAGATCTCCTGGAGCAGGGAATGACTACCCACTCCAGTATTCTGGCCCAGAAAATTCCATGGACGGAGAAGACTGGAGGGCTACAATCCATGGGGTTGCAAAGAGTCAGACACGACTGAACGACTAACACACACACATTATAATATGTGTCACAGTTTCTTTCAACTCACTTTTCTCCCTTACATAAATTAATGGTAAATGAAGACTATCACCAGTGGAAAACCCTATCACTTCCCAGACTTGGAGGAAAATCCTAAAGATAAACACCAGGGGAGTAAACAGTATTCTGGAAAGCTCACTGGAGACCTTGCTGGCCTCAGGCTCTGCTGTCTGTTTGTTGAAAAGGGGGATTTGCAAGTGTTAGGGAGGTGTGGAATCTGTGTCAGCACTGAACTGAGATGCTGCCTTTGATTTTATCTGGGGTCTTGAAAGGGAGTTCAAAACAGAAGGACTTTCTCAAGATGTAATTAAACATTCTTTCTTCCTTGTCTATGGATCTCGAAGAGCAGTGCTTCTCAAACTGAGATGTGCATGCAGGTCAGCTGGGGGTGGGGATAAAAGGCAGATCAGTGGGTTGGGGGGTGCTGGAGGGTTGGCATTGCTAATCTGTTGCTGCTGGGTCCCTGCCACTCTGGTAGTTATAAGTCGAGAAAGGACCATCTTTGTTGACACTTAATCTGACTCTGTGAACCCCTGTTTTTTAATCATCTCTCTACACCATTGCTCAAACAGGAAATCTCTACCTACAGTTACATGTCTTTCCTACTCCCAGGCCCTCCTCAACTCACTGCAGTTTGCTTTTGTTCCTCCTTTTATTTATTGACACTGTCTTTTCCCTCTTCTCCTGTGAGCTCTGCCTTGCCCAAGGAGACTTCATTCGTTCTTGCAAGAATATGGAGTGCCAACTTTAGGTTAGATCCTACTTTAAGCCCTGGGGCTATGATTTTCTGATGACTCCTTGAGATCTCCTATCTCTACCCCTACCCTTCTGTCTCCTGTGACCTTGCTTGTCTCTGGTTCCCAAATATGGTACCCTTGGGTACTTCTGCTCTTTTGTCTGCTTTCTCTCCTCTTCCCAGACAGTGGAAATGTCCTCCCCAAACTTGTCTCCTTGCTGTTTTGCCCCTGTATTTTTTTTTTTTTCTTCCCACTTCATGTGTAGGTCTTGCTGTCTGCCTTTCACTGTTCTCTCTCTGATATTGTTTGTATCAGATATCTATTGCTGTGTAACAAATTAAACCTTGTGGCTTAAAACAAAAAACAGGTTTCCCTTGGGATTCTGCAAATCAGCAGCTTAGGCTGGGTCCAGGGGCACAGTTATTCTACTTTTAAATTTATTTATTCTGATTGGAGGATAATTGCTGTACAGTATGGCACAGTTATTCTTATCTTAGCTGGGTTAAGAATGTGTTTGTGATCGATGGCAGGTCGGCTAGGAGGCTCTGCTTCTGGAGGTTGGCTGACTGTCTGCTGGGGGTCCTCACTTCTCCAGTGAGTACATGTAGTCTCTACCCTCTGGCAAGCCAAATTGTACACAGGAGTCTGGATGGCAGCATTTTAAGAAGTTCAAAAAACCCTTGAGTTCAGGCTCAGAAACTCTTCCTTCTTGCACATACTACTGCTCAAGGCCAGCTTCAAGGGGAGAAGTAGATCCCATTTCTTGAAAGGAACTATTGCAAAGTCACATGACAAAGGCGTGTGGATACCGGGAGATGTGGGGCACTGTTTTTTTTTTGCAGTCTACCCCCCAAGGCCTCAAATCTTCATCTTTGGCTTCATATGCATTTCTCATCTCCTACATGGCAGCTCTCTCTAGAGAGAGCTTCTAAGATATTACCACTTCCCTGTCTGCCATCTATTCAAATCCAACATAAGCCATATGGCCACCAGCATCCCTCTTCCCCCAAAGCTCCCCTTCACGTTTTCACCATTTCTCTCAGTACCCTCGCCATTTTCAGATACAAAAAGTTAATCATGATTACTGGGCCTCTTTCATTCCCTTAGGGCAATAACTCTTCATGTTGTCTTCATCTTTCTTCTCATGCGCTCTTTTGCATCTATCTTCTTTCTTTCCACTGCCAGCATCCTAGCCCAGGCCTCTGTCATAACCACAGGCTCCTCACCAGCTCTGTATTCTCTAAATCTCTCCCACCTGCAGTTGAGTCTGTGTTCCACTTTGGTTTGATCCTCAAAAGGATATTAGTCTAAGCATCATTCTCCTTCTAAAAGCACTTCCAATGGCTCATCTTTGTGTATACCAGTGCTTTCTCAGCCTTGCCACCTCTTTTTGGCCATATCTACATACCACTGATATTATTTATTAAATATTTTGTGGACTTCACTAGCAGTCCAGTGGTTAAGACTTTACCTTCCGGTGCAGGGGGTGTGGGTTTGATCCCTGGTCAGGGAATTAACATCCCACATGCCTTGAGGCCAAAAAAACCAAAACATAAGCAATAAAAGCAATATTGTAACAAATTCAATAAAGACTTTAAAAATAGCTCACATCAAAAAATTAAAAAAAATTTTTTTTTACATTGGCTCACTTTTTATTTTCTGTCACTATTGCATAAGGCAATCTTGTATTGCTTGCAATATGTAAAAATTAGCCATACAATAAATGCAAAACTGTTAATATTTTTTAAATGTTTATTTATATATCAGTTAAATTAATCCACCTATGCATAATAGATATTGGGATTATTGGCCTACTGGCTAAATTGCTTTGTCCTCAACTTGACTTTGAAGACCCTTCATATCTAGTACCAAAGTTAACCACATTAAGGAAAAATAAAATTCCTTAGAAAAGATTATTGAATTATATTAAGGGTCATTACAGTGGCTATAGATCAACACCACAAAGTAGGATTGCCTGTCTTAATATTTTTGTGCATTGCTTAGATATATCAGTTGTTTTGAGCATATTAATTTGAATTAGCTATTTTTCCTGGACCTCAAAGCTCTGTTGTTCATACTTATGTTCTTGGTGGCATAATAGCCTTGTTCTGTCTGCATTAATAATTTTTCAAATATTATCTCCAGTTCTGACTTTGGCTTGACAGGTTTCTGCTGCCAGTGGGCTAAAATTTTGTACTACATATTCCCTTATTTATGGCTTGTCTTAATCCTAGATTCCTAGGAAATACTTTTAGTTGTGATGTATACCATTGTGATCATCTGAAAAACCACCTCATTGTTAGACACTTTGAAAACACTCATGCTTGAGCTTCCATCTGCTCAAGCATAGATGGGGGTTGTAGTTGGCACTCACCTGCCTTCCCCATGATTTTTGAACCTGTGTGTTTATTAGGGTAAAACTGGTAGAAGTTCAGGGCAGAAATCAAGTGAAGGAAAACCAAGTCAGTTTAAAGGAATTCTGATAGACTTATACGAAAAGTAAGAAGAGTGACAACAGAAGACAAGAGTCTCAACCACAAACCACAAGAGTGGTTGAGACTGATCCAGAAGAGTCGTATCTAGAGAGACAAAAAAAAAACAACAAAAAAACGATGTCCAGATGTGGGGATAAAAAAGAAAAGGGTCGTTGCTCTCGGTGTGTGGGGGTCAGTTCAAACGTCATCCTCTTTTGAATAAATATGTGTATCATAACATGCTCATCTTAAAAAAGAGAAACCAGCAAAAAGAAAAGGGTATTTTTTTTTTTTAGAGAGGCCAATTCAACCTTAACTGATAACTTTTGGACTATAGTCAACACCTTATTGCTTGACTACTAAAATTTCCCAGTGAAATGTAACCCACATGTGAGAATTCAACTTTGGGGGAAATGTTTTTCTGATGATAAATTTGGCCATTATACTTAATGGTTGACACAGAATTCTTGTCCTTTAGTTTCCTATCAGAAATGATGCTCTTGAAGTCTGCTGCTCAATCCTTAGTAAAAACTGTTGTAAGAGATAATATATTTATGGCAAATGGCCTGAAGAAGATGCAGTGCAGCCATTCAACCAGATAACCTAATTTAATGTGAGGCTTCTGCCAGCCTGAAAGCTGCCTGCTCAGGATGGTACCCTGTTGTGCACCCCACTCCACAGTTGCCTTCACTGGGTCCTTCTCATGCGTTGATTGCACACTCCTAGGGCTTCACTTTGCACAAATAGTAGTTTCATGAATATCCTCTTTTCAGTTCTGTTTAGGCTGTCTCCCATTACATATCCCAGTGTCCTCTTTTATAATGTCTTACCAGAGAATCTTCTTAGGTTACTGTACAGGAAAAGCTGGGGAAAAAAATCACTTAGCTTTAGCTAATAGGTATTATTAATCTTGTTATTCTCATTTCTTTGCATTGGCTGCCAAGAAGCTTGGAGTCCAGCATGAAACTTACTCAGTAACTCTCCAGGAGAGTAGAATGTACATTCTGGTCATCTTGGCTTTATTATTTTCTTAATTTTTTTGCCTTGATTCTTAGAAATATAAACTCTCTCTTAGAATCAATTGTACTTTTAAAAGTCACCCAGCTCTTTTGTGGAGAAAGACAGGTTATGAATAAATACTTAAAATGCTCCTAAGTATAATGAGTATGTTTATATAGTGTCAAGGATACATTGCATATCTTTCTACAAGAGAAATTTCCACTTAGGAAATTAAAGTCTACTGGTTATGTCAATATTGTGCAACTGAAAAAAAAAAAAAAATCACCAAGCACATCCCTTCCCCTTTTGGTCTTTTTATAAGGACGAGTCTAGTTCTCAACTTAAAACGCTTGCTAGAATTCATCTCTTTTAGAATATTTTCCCCAGAGTTAGGAAATTTATTGAAATGATGAGAACAGAGAAATTGGGATAGTGCCCGAGCATTCAAATCAGTGCTCTGCTATCAGTCAAAAATTTCCTCTAATTCCTATATGTTCACATTATGCCATCATCAGCATTTATCTTGGGCTTCCCTGGTAGCTCAGCTGGTAAAGCATCTGCCTGTAATTGAGTAGATGTGGTTTTAATTTTACCTGAAGACCGTGCTAAGATTACACCAGCGCTGGGAGTCCATTGGACCAGTTGTCAAGTGGTGACTGGTCCACACATACATTCCAGGACCCACGAGTTGGCTCCCTCATAGTTGGAAAACATTTCTGCACACACCCAGGGCATTTGATCTTTGAGAAAGTGCTGCTGTCTTGGTTCTGGGAAGCCTGCCCGGTGCCACGTGAGCTCTGCCCAAATTAAGAGAAGCAGTTAACCTCTTGTAAAACCAGCCACCCTCTTAGATTGCTTTAAAGTGACTCATGGCAATGCAGATGTACATTACCATTGTCTTGGGGGCCACTGTTTTGTTTAATCAGCTTCCTGAAAAGTGGAAAACTTTATTTTGGTAACTTTGGAAAGCAGCCTGACTCACTCCTCCTTCAGTTGTTTATCTAAGGTTGGCCCAAGAGGTCTAATGGATTTTAATGACTCTGAATATCAAGCAGTTGGCAGGCTGGCAGGGTGTGGGGGCAGAGGCCCAGTTGGAGCTACTCTCCACTATGTATGGGCTCTATGATCTCCCGCACATTTGTGAGCTTCATCTCTAAAATGGTAATTCTGCTCTGTTGGGTGGTAGACAGACACTGGTGAACAAAACGGAGAAATCCTGCTCATAGGACTTCCATTTTAGAAACTTCTAGACCCACCTGCTACATGGGATTGTTGTGTGTAATAAATAAGCTTCTTGTTGTTGTTCAGTTGCTTAAATCATGTCCAATTCTTTTGTGACCCTGTGGACTACAGCCCGCCAGACTCCTCTGTCCATGGGATTTTCCAGGCAAGAATACTGGAGTGAGCTGCCATTTCCTTCTCCCAGGGATCTTTCCAACCCAGGGATCGAACCCTGTCTCCTGCAATGGTGGGCAGATTCTTTATCACTGAGCCACCTGGGAAGCCCATAAATAAATATACTTTGTAGAAATTAATGACAGCATTTATAACATAGGGTTGTTGTAAATATTGACTGTAGCTCTTTGTATACCAAGGGCTTCATTATTGTTAGCTATTATCATCATTAGGGCTTCCCAGGTGGCACAGTGGTAAAGAATCTGCCTGCCAATACAGGAGACACAGGTTCAATCCCTGGGTTGGGAAGATCCCCTGGAGGAGGAAATGGCAACCCACTCCAGTATTCTTGTCTGGAAAAGTCCGTGGACAGAGGAGCCTGGCAGGCTGTGGTCCATGGGGTCACAAAGAGTTGGACACAGCTAAGCCCCATGCATGGTACAGTAATTATCATCATTATTATTCTATGGTATTATTTTTCACCTGAGATCAGGTGAATTTCTTCAGCTACGGAGAGATTGCTGAACAAAGACTGTGGCAGAAGGATCTTGCCCCGGAATATCAAATATATGAATGGAACTGTTTGGAGGACTTTACACCTTAAACATTGATAGATGGATCCTGTTTTCTTTGCTTAATGTATAACTAGGTCAGGGTTTCTCAACCTCAGCACTATTGATGTTTGGGGCCAGATAATTCTTTGTTCTGGAGCTTTTTCATATATTATTGGGTGTTAGCAGTAACCCTGGCCTCTAGCCACTAGATGCCTATAGTACCTCCAGTAAAAGAACCAGAAATGTCTCTCAACTTGGCCGAATGTTCTTTGGGGGGCAGAATTGCCCCTGGTTGGGAACCGCTGAGCTAGAGAAGTATTTTGGAAAACTTTCTGGTTTTATCATTTAGAAAGTGCTAACTGGGATGAATTACTCTTTCGTTACAAAGGGCATTTATCTAAATATAGGGCAGATTTTTCTCTAGGGCCTAATGGAGCTAAAAGGAGGCTCCATTACTGTGTGCGCCTCAGAATAGCTAAGAAGGCCAGTGTCAGTTTTGGGGAGTCACCGGGGAAGGAAGTCCCTGGACCAGGTAAGAGAATCAACAGCTGCCTTCCCATCTGGCAACTGTTTTCTTTTTCTTCCTCTCTCTGTTTGGGGATCTCTCTGGGTTAATGGAAAAAACTTTTGAATTTGCAAAGCTATGTAATAGAGTAGATTGAGAAGAGAAGGTCTGTGTTCACTAGACGGGATAATTGTTCATGAACTTGGGACTTGGCTCAGTTAGGGTCCACCTGTGTCTCTAGATACTTGAATTAAGTCAGTCACAAAGCTATTTGGAGTGAATTGTTAAAATACCACCAATGACTGGTTCTATGCAATGATTACATTAAATAACAGATATGATCTGGATATCAAGGATTTCTGCTTCTCATCCCATTTCTTCTAATTTGAGGGACACATTCAAGTTGATTATTTCCTGTGTTTGGTCATTTCCAGTTTATCTGCTAGTTGTTATTATTCTTTTTAGGTTTGAGTCACATGAATCCCAAACTCAGAAATCTTTTCTTCATTCATCCCTCAAATATTTGGCAGTGACTATGCCATATAGCAGCAGTCCCCAACATTTTTGGCATCAGGGATCAGTTTTTTGGAAGACAATTTTTCCGCAGACTGGGGGGATTTGAGTGATGGGGAGTGGCTGTAAATACAGATGAAGCTTCACTCACTCGCCCACTGCTCACCTCCTGCTGTGAGGCCCAGGTCCTAACAGGCAATGGACCAGTACCCATCAGGTTTTGGGGCCCCTGCTGTATGGTGCATAGAAGCTGAAGAAATAGTTTCAACTTTCTACACGGTGACCTTCATGTCTGTCAGTCTTGATTGTCTGTGCTCAGAACTCATCCCTGTGTCTGGCGCGCAGGAAAATCTCAATTTATAACTAGTTGAAATGTTTTATGCTAATAGTCAAGGTCCCTTGTTTAAAGATTCTGTAGACTGATTACGCATTCCTTGAACAATTGATAGGATGTCTTAAGGAACCTGTAGCAATGTGTTCAAACAAACAAATTCCAAGAACATGTACTGTGGTAGTCCAGCATTTTCCAAGCAATAAATTGCAAAGCCTACCTGGCTGATCCTTCCCAGAGCAGTCGTCGCCACGACCCTTCCCTCTCTACCATGCTTGGAATTCCCAAAGGGAAGGGGGGAGTGCTGCAGACAACAATGTGCCCTCTTGGGCTCTGATCAGGGTTTTATTGTCAGGAAATCCCCCTTTTCAGGGACTTCATTGTCTGCATCCTCTAACCAGCCCTCCTCTAAACCGTCTCCCCATCCCCTACCAGCCAACAGATTTCAAGGCTTTATGGAAATGAAAAGTTGCTCTTCTTCACAAAGAAAGATTGGGGGAGATAAAGTGATTAACACTTATTTTGTTCAGGAATCCATCCGAGCCACCATCCTTGAACACTCATTTGGCTTGTTGGAAGGGTAATCTCTTTCAGAAACATTGGACAGAATTGACCAATTCATTATGTATGTAAGTCTGCTTAAGAATGTTTAATTCAGTGAGTCCTCATCTCCAGGCTTCGTAATCTCCTGCCTTGGCTATTCTGTTTTCTTTGAGTTTATGCAACTCATTTCTCTCTTGGTTATTGAATCTTTCCCTGGACATTCCAGACATGGTAGAATCTCAATGAATAGATGGATGGGGGTGGGGAATTCCACACTCTTTTAGTTAGTTGTCGATGACGGAATTGTTCTGGGGTAATTAAACTTGGACAACTACAAACTTGAAAAAAGTATGAGAATACTTAAGCCAGTGGAAATGTTGGAGCATGCCTTAGAGGCAACAGTAGCTTATAAAATGTAGCTACTTTGGCCAATATGGGAGAAGTTCCTGGAGAGCCAATTCTGGAAGATCTAAAGAAAAACAAGTGAACATTTAGTTCTTTATGGGCAGACCAGTGTTTTTGCTATTTAAAGAGAGGAACAATTCAATTGTGGGTATCTTTCAGTGGGATATATATATATATATATATTTTTTTTTTTTTTAACTCATTTACTCTTCCTTTTGGGTTTACCTAGCAGGTTTGTGTTATAAATTAATGCAGTACTAATACTTATAACAGGGAAGGGAGGGAGTGGGGAAAATAAAAAAATCGGGCAACGTTGAAAGGGCGTGTGTGTGTGTATGTGTGTGTGCAGGCACGTGTACGACACTCAGTGGGACTCAGATGGATATCCCAGTGGTAGAAAGTAGCAGAGGCGTGAGAAGAGACCCTCCCTTTAGCTATTGCCTTTGTAGTTCAGGCCTCCACTATCTCTGATTGCAAAGAAGCAATGAAATACATTCTTACGTGCTTGACAGTAGCCACTGGTTTGAAATTGATGTTTTTCCCTTTAGGTGTGGCGGTTAAAGTTGCTGATGGCAGGCTGCACGCTTCTTAACAAGTGGCCAGATGTCCGAAGTAGAATTTGATTTGTTATTTTATTTTGTTTTACTTATATGTCTAAGTAATTTAGGGAAGTGCTCTGGACTCCAGAAAATGTTTTTCTTTTTTCCCCCATTTCCTTTGCAGTAGGAGGGCTTCCGGGAAAATGGCAGAAGAAAAAAAGAAAACAACCCCACTAACTTCTTCGAGTGGATCATTACATTTTAATAAATACATGGGTAGCCCTCCTCCCCCAATCATCAACCTTTGTATTCATCCAAAATGTTCTTCAGTCATTTTATTTACTGTAGCTGATTAGTTGCAGTGAGTTCAACACACACGGTGGGAGTCAAGTCCTGCATGTTTACTTTCCAAAACTCAACCCCCAAACTCATGACCTAAGAGGGGTGGGATTGGGGCATGGGAGGGAGGCTCAAAAGGAAGGGGACGTATGTGTACTTAGAGCGGGTTCACTTTGTTGTACGGCAGAAAGGAACACAACTCTGTAAAGCAATTACGCTCCAGTTTAAAAAAAATAGTCAAACTTCAACCCTCCTTTTTTCCCCCCGAAAGAGCATGCCTTTTAGACTTTTGTGGAGGGGGGAATGGCAATCCACTTCAGTATTCTTGCCTGGAGAATCCCATGGACAGAGGAGACTGGCAGGCTACAGTTCGTGGGATCGCAAAGAGTCGACACGACTGAGCGACTAACACACTGCTTAGACTTTTGAAACCGGAATAGAGCAGAGCAGAATTTTTTTTTTTTTTTAATTATGATCATTCCAGCTAAAGAAACTGATAGAGGAATTTTACTTTAGCAGAACTTGGGGGGGTAGGTATGCGGAGGAGGAAAGTCATAGAGCCATGACCAGGCAGCAAATGGGGGTTCTCAGCAGAAACCCAGAGGGGAGGACAGAGGCTGCATTTGGAAAGGTCTCTCCAGGCACACTGCAGAGGTTGGGCTTTATCTTTCAGGCACTTTGCTCCAAGGGTCATGCTTATACTTCTGTTCTGGAGGTTGGGTAGACCTGGCGTGAGGTGCTGAGGGGCGGCCTGGGGATGGGAGGTTAATGGGTCCTGGGTGGGGGGAGTGGGGTAGCTGTGTTCTTCTCACAAGACTTGGGTCCCTTTTAGCATCTCTGAGAAGAGGTAGGGCCTGGGGATGTTCATTTCCTTTATGTCTGGTTCAGAAATGCCGAAGTCTTCCAACATCTCATTAAGGGCCCGTTGTCCTTCAGTACACGTCCCCATGGTGATTTGACATCATTTGCATTTTCTGGCCCATCATGTAAATCATAGTCATTTTTAGGAAGAAAGAATCACAAACATCTAAAAAAACTGACTTACATTCATTTCTCAAATTCTGCCTCTAATATATCCTTTTCTTTCAGGCGATCAAATGTCTTATCAGAATTATTTTTAAAAACTGAAATAGGCCCCTTTTAGGGCCTATTGGATTCAGTGAGTTATTAAATTTCACATCTTCCAGGGTATATTTTTTCCTGATGCCATAGTTCAAGATAATGTTTTTTTAATACTACATGCAGAATTCCAGAGATTCATAATAGCTTATGACATCTTAATGTCCATAGTGACATTCCACTGGTCATATCCAGCTGTGATAAACAGCTCTGTACTCTATAAAGACGACAGTCACTAAGTAAAATGCAGCAAGATGCAAACAGTCCCTGGATCTTATGAATAATGCTACAGAACCTGAATGTTAATTTTGAAGAAAACACATACTTAAATTTCAAGTTTATGCCTTCAATTCGTAGTCCTTTTATTCTTCCAAGAAAAAAAAAAATCAAGCAGCTATACTTTAAATGAATTTAATGAACTGCAAAGACTGACATTTTCACTATAAAAGTCACACTTCATTTAATGAGTAGTTAAATATTGATGCTATATTAAAATACAGGCAGAATAAAAATGGCACAATGGATTTCAAAATAGGAATTCAGGGTTCTTTTATGTTGAAAATTTCATGAACGGAAAAAAAGTATCATTCATCAGAATGTCTTCATAAACACAAATATTCCTGAACAAAAAAAGCGTATTAGCCTCCAGTACATAAATCCCAGTAGAGGAACTGAGGTAAGTCTCTCTTTCACTGTTTGATTCTCTATCAGTCTTGTTGCCTAAGGACCCCATGGTGTGAAACAAGGTTCTTACCTTCAATGAGAAGGATGCTGAAATTATAGGAGCGGAACCTAGTTTGCTTGAACTGACTTGCTTAGGTATGAAGAAAAAACCACTGTATGTTGATGACTATTCTAGAAAAATAATTGAGTTAGGTCCTATTAGTCCTATTATTCCCTGCTCAGAGCTCTCCAGTGACTCTCTGACTCACTCAGTCAAAGCCAAAGTCCACATAAAGGCCTGTAAGGTCTCAACTGGGTGGCTGCCATGATCTTCTTGATCTCATCTCTTAGGCGAGGCTCACTCTGCTCCTGCCGCCCTCAGAAACTCCAGGCACACTAGTGTCTTCAGTTTACTCCCTGTAGTCTGGCCCCAAACCCCTTTCAGCAGGTGTTTTCACGTTTCCCTCCCTCATCTTCCTAAAGTCTTTTTTTTCCAAATGTCCTTTTCTCAGGGAACCCTTTAATGACCAACCCTTTAATGATCAACCTAACCAACCTATTAGGACCTTTTATGAACCCTCTTCCCTTTCCATGATATTTTTCTGTCCCCCCTTCTCGTCTCCATTTTCCTCCACTCATTTGGTCTTACAATAGACACTGTATTTGTTTCACTGACTGCCTGTCTCCCTTGTGCTAGGACATAACGTTTTAAGGGCAGAGAGTTTTATCTCTTTTCTTCATTGCTTAATCCCCATTGCCCAGACCAGTGCCTGCTTTAGAGGAAATATTCAATAAGTATTTGCAAAATGCACAAACAAACAAAGTGTTTGGGTGTTTTTTTTTTTTTTTTTGAGGTAAAGGTGGGAAACATTCCACATAGTAGTTGGACCTGAGGACCAGAATATCAGGAGAGACCCCTCGGGTATAGATTTTGGAGTGATCTGCATGGGTAAGGTGTCCAACTCATCTTGGGTTTCCTTGGACTCTCCTACTCTTCGCAGGAAAAGAGCCATGTCCTAGGAAACCTGTCCGTCTCGGGTAGACTGGGATGGTTGGCCACGCTGTGCACAGAGAATGTGCTGAAAGCTCTTCGAGTTTGCAGGAGGAACGGGCTTGCAAAGCCGCCTGTCATAGGCACCGGGAAGGTGACATGTGACTGCAGCTGACTTGCCTGTGTATATGGCTGCAGGCTGAGAGCGGGACATGGACCCCATCTAAGGGCATGGTGGCAACTCTACTCTGACCAACCGTGGCTCCAGGGAATTAGAGGAGCTAATTCCTCTAATTAGCTAAGCTAATTGTTTAGTGTTTTCTAAACTCCAGAGTTTCCAAGGGGTTCCAGAAATTTTGATCCCATGCTATTTCTCAATTTTTAAATCTTGGCAACTAGTTTGAAACCATTCAGGGATTGCATATAGCCTGTGGGCTGTCATTTACCTACTTCTGCTGCAGTAGACTTAGTCTCCCAATTCTTTAGGAGACAAGTCTTCTGAACCTTAATTTTAATCCTTAAATGAAAACAGTCATTCAATGTCTTTGTTGTTTGGAGAAAACAAATCCCATTGTTAGTTGTAAGTAAAGGTTTTATGTGGAAATTTGTAGTATAAATATTTGTGGAGTATTTCCAAAAACTAGTCTAAGCATGTGACCTCTATTAGTAAATTTAATCCTCAACTCATAAGGTAAGTCCTGGTAAGGTCCCAGTTTACAGGTGAGGAAACAGAGGCGTGACTAGATTAAATAACTTATTCATGGTCACAGGCTCAGAGGGGATAGATATGAGATTCAAACTCAGCAGGCTGGTTCAGAGCCTGTGCTCCATACTCTCATGCTTCTTAAAATTTAATGAGCATCAGAATCACCTAGAGGGCCTGTTAGAACCGAAATTGCCAGATCTCACATCCAGAGTTTCTGACTTGGTCTGTGGTGGGGCCAAAGAATTTGCGTGTCTAACAGGCTCCCAGGTGATGCTGTTGCTGCAGCCTCAGGATCTCAGTCTGAGTGAGCATCACTGCTCTGAACCATCCCGAGGCCTCTGAAGGGACCAGAGACCACCGGAGAGAATATACTCCCATCCACCAGAGTTGTGTAGATTCAGTCCATCTCTGCAAAATGCATACTCTGGTGATCACAGTGTCTTCCACAAAGGCAGCCATAGACAAAGGCAGAACACATTTAACAAATATAAAGTGGGTTTCATGTAGAGTGAAGTGCTTCCTGGACCCTTGTGGTCTTACACAACTTAAGTTTCTTAGCAGCTGCATACTGAAGACCTCTGTGTGTATTTCCAAACAGCTGACAGAGAAGGTAGGCCAGCCAGGGATGGGAGCAGACAGCTGGGATGAGTTTGTGTAAGACTGGAGGGAGGGAGGTGATGGTGAGCTTCAGCCATCAGTGGGATGTGATTTGATTCCTAGCTATGAGGATATGTCATTAAACCATACTGAGTGATATAGAAAGGGTTTCTTTTCCATTTCCTTTTCAGTCTTTTTACAGCAATGAGAAAAATCTCAGTTTGGTGCCACTATGTCATTAACACCTAATACTTGCTAATCTCTCTTTTTTAACAGAGCTTGAAAGAAGAGAGGCAAAAGCAGAGGGTGGAGAGAAGGAAGGAATCAGGAGGGAGACATAGGCAGAGAGAAAGAGGAGGAAGAGGGGAAAACAGGACTTGGTCACAAACTTTCTGTAGCTAGTAGCTTGCTAGAATGAAATTGATCATTTTTCTTTTATTGTATTACTTTTGATGGTTATGTTCTATTTATGGCAAAGAATACTGGTTTTCTACTTATGATATAAATTTTCCTTTTGTTAATAAAAAAGCATAATTTTTCTTATTCAAATGGTGGAATTAAAGAGAAGTAAAGGCTCACAATGCTTTAGCCACAATTCCCGAATTCTGAAAGCTCTGAAAAACAAAGTTTTTCTTATTAAAAAAAAAGTTTACGATAATACATTTGCAACAAAACCTGAACCGAACTTAGGTAAGACTGTTTTTATTTTCTACTTATCCCCCTTCGTGTGAATATTCAGACATTTTGCTGCAGAAATATTTGTGTATTTGATTATAGGATGCTGCCCAGGCCACTAGAGGTATCATGTCATAGATGAATTGTATTACTTTTCTAAATCTTAAAAACACTCAGCTGTAAAGCCCATCTGTCCCCAAGATTATGGAGAAGGAAGAATGTGGACCTGCTTTAAATGGCAAAATTCATAGGGGTGGTATACAAATAATTGAAATTTGGCAGACACTGATCTAGGGTGAAGAGCTATCCCCTGGAGAAGGTCACGGCAATGTGCTCCAGTATTCTTGCCGGGAGAATCCCATGAACAGAGGAGCCTGGGGGTACAGTCCATGGGATCACAAAGAGTTGGACAGGACTGAAGCGATTTAATACGCACACATTCAAGTGAGCAAAGCAAGCATACGATTTAATAGTTTCTCAGCTTTAGCTTGTTATGAACAGTTGCTAGTGGTTGTATCTCTATTTGTTGTATTTTGCATCAGATAAGGTGCTTGTCCTGCTGCTAAGCCTGATCTTTTGAAATAAAGGCTTTTCAGGGAAGTTATAATGAATGACAGTATTTTCACTGGTAAACTGAAGATATTCAACCAAGAGCTAGTTTTTTTAATATAATTTTATTTATTTAGTTAGTTATTTTTGACTGTGCTGGGCCTTGGTTGCTGCATGAGAGCTTTCTCTAGTTGCAGTGAGCAGGCTCTAGAGTTGTGACTCAGTAGTTGGGGCACATGGGCTTAGTTCTGCGGGCATCCCAGATGAGGGATCGAGCTGGTGTCTCCTGCATTGCAAGGCAGAGATATGTTCTCAGGATTTTTTAAATTACTCCTATGGATTCACTTTTTATATTTAGATCTTATATACCATTGCTTCAGAAAATTGGGCATATCTGACATGTGATATCTGCACCCATAATCCAGTTTCCATGAGGCATGGTATTTGTAGGTTGTTTTACTACTACTTTTACATAAGAGGTGATGTCTGGTGTTTAAACACATCTTCTCAGTGTGAAATGGCTGATTGCCCAACCATCATATCCCTTTATTTTGCTCAGCTAGGATTCACTTCTTTCATCCAACCCAGTCCAGCAAAGAGACAGAAGAGACAGGAGCAGTAGAGAAGCAGGACTCAGGTGCTCACAGAAGACAGTGAGAAGTGATGAGGGGATCCTGCCTCAGGAGCATGGCACATTGCCTTGGTTGCCTGACAACCACCTATCCCATAGAAAGACCTAATCTTCTGGTACGGTTGGCTAATGGATCTTGGTGGGCCAGCTGACTGTATATTTTATCACTTTGTGTGATGAGTGAACTGGTCCTTGTATTTCCAGTTTAAATAAGAAGAAAGCATTTGGGAATAAGGAGGTATAGATTTCAATATAACATGCGTGAGCTAGTGTAGATTTCATGGGTTTTAAACAATTTGTAGTCTCCAAAATGTTTGTAGATAACTCAAGACAGTTTAGCCCCTCCATCTGCCAAGGACAGTTAGTGTGAGAAAAGGTTGGGTTTATGTGCCTTGAGTAATACTCTTTTTCCTTTAATCTTGGCAATAGTTGTCTCTTAATTGTCCTTACCACGAGGAAGGATTTCCTGATAACTGACATTTAGCCTTTCTGTAACTTCTTCCAGTTACTAAAGTCAGTCTCATTGCTTATTGTCCTTGGTGTTTACACTCAAGTGCAAATTTTGGTAGAAAAAAGAATTGAAGTGATTTGCTTCACCACAGAATATTAATTGATCATTGAAATATGATTCAGATCAGAAACATCCCATCCTACCATAGAGGAGAATGTTTGGAAAAGCATGCATTGTTCCTCATGCTTGAAATCTGTGAGAAATCGATCAGGTAAAGCAGTTGTTCTTTTTATTTATATTTTTCAGATGGACATTAAGCCCCTGATTCTAAGTTACTGTAAGATGCTTTTCTCCCCTGTGCCACACACATAGTATTGCAATTTACAAAGGTAAATGTAGATATTTGAGAAATACATAGCTGGCAATTCTTGTAAATATTAAAATTCTGTACAGGAATATTGATATTAAAGCTGTATTAGGACTGATACCATTAGCAGCAATATAGAGAAGATGTTTTATTAAATACTAATTTCATATGTTATTTAACAAGTAGCTGGCTTTGAGCACATTAATCTCTCTTTTTAATTCAAGGTTGATGGTCTGGGTCTTACATAGTGTATCCCTGAATAGGCCATTCAATAACTATGCAAAATATCTATTTCTCCCATGGGTATTTGTGCTTTGATATATTCTGATCCTTATTAAATTTAAACAGGATCAAATTTATACAGCTCTGGCAGAGATTTATTAAAATACACTGAATGGACAGCTTGTGGGAGCGTAGTGTACTGTAATAACATATGCCTTTTACCAGAGAATAGTAATTATTGAGAATCAAATAAATCTGTAGGAGGTTAAATATATATGGAAAAGATATCAATTGCAGTTCTTCAAAACAAGACTGAAATAGTATTTGAAGATGTGTTACTGGGCAGAATAACAAACCTCATCCTTTTAGACTCTAAATATTTGGTAATATTTGACATGCAGGTTTTTAGAGATGCTTTAAATTCCAAAGGAGGGGAGGGTGGAATTCAGCATTATCAGAAGTGTTACATGTGTTTCGCATACTCCATCTGCAGAGGCACCTGTTTTTTACTTTGCCCTACTTTTTATTAAATAAAATTGAAAGCGTATGTATTATATGGTTTGCAAGAAATCATTTTTTGGAAGCAGAAATCTGTGTCTCCTTTGCTTGGGGGTTTGGGAGAAGGTGCACAGATGGACTCAATAGAAACTTTTTTCATACTTTTCACTGCCTATATTTTTTAAATATTATTTTTGTTCTTAATTGTGTGTTTCCTTATATATTTTCTTTTATTTTTCTTATGTAACCTTTTTTAAAAGAATTTCAAATTTATTTTTTAATTGAGAGAAAATAATTTTACAACGTTGTGTTGGTTTCAGCCATGCAGCAGCACAAATCAGCCATAATTTTACATGTATCACCTCCCTTCCCTATATATTTTCAAAATGGTCTTGGTGTGTTTAATCTGATGGAAAAGTTAGTGGTATTCCCAATTTACTAGGTTTTTTCCTTTGGTATGATGGCAGAGGACAGTTAGTACTTACTTAACTTGCAGGTAAGATACAGGTAGCCCATCGGTTCCCATGGCTCCAATATTATATCCTTCATAAATTGTTTAATTATGTTACATTCATCATTATTAGTTCTTTTCTCTCCTGTATATTTATAGACACTCTTGGGAGCTGATTAGGGCATCATCAAGGTGAAGGGAGCTCTCAGCGAGGCAGGGGGAGATCTTCCCGTAGCAAACCATCCTGGCTTGCCACTACATCCTCCACCCAGGATCTGAGTTTCTTTTTCTGTCCAGTTCTTTCTAGTGTAGAGGCAGAGACATAGGTGGAGTTAGCCACTCATCTTTTCTGGTCAGAATAATGACAGGTGTCAAGTTAGAGTAGATCAAAATGTCCAAGGGAAACTTTGAGTGGTGGTGTCTAGGGGGAGTGAGTTAAGACACTCCCAGCAGTTCCCCCAACTCTGTCCTAAATTAGACCAAGTGCTGGTAAGGAATTATTGGGCTTCTCCGGTAGCCCAGTGGTAAAGAATCCACCTGCAATGCAGGAACCCCAGGAAACATGGGTTCAATCCCCGGGTCGGGAAGATCCCCTGGAGGCAGGCATGGCAACCCGCTTGCCTTTCTTGCCTGGAGAATCCCATGGACAGAGGAGCCTGGTGGGCTACAGTCCATGGGGTCGCAAAGAGTTGGCCACTGAGTGAAGTGACTGAACGCAACACACACACAAGGGATAGTTAGGGTCGGGAGTAGGAAATCTATTTTCTACTCTGTATTAATCGTATCTAACCTAATTTTTGTACTTAATATTCGTTAAACATATCATCCTTCTCTGTGTGTTTTATTAGAGAGTCGCTGTTTGCTTAATGCATTCATTGTAGTATTTTTTAAAAATAATTACTTATTTATGTGACTGCACTGGATCTTAGTCGCAGCACACGGGATCCTTGTTGTATGAAGCAGGATCTTCCATCACAGAGTATGGGCTCAGTAGTTGTGATGTGAAGTCCTTTTTTGTAGTATTAGGCTGGGTCGTAATTAATGTTTGTGTGTCTATGGCAGGTACTCTATAGAAATGATTCTTTAGGTTCATGGTACGTTAGGGTTTGGGGTTTTATTTTGTCAGATTTATTGAGATATAATTTACATGCAAGTGCAACTTTCCAGTTTTAAGTGTGCTGTTTAAATTTTGATGAATTGGTACTGAATTTGTACCGTTGTTAATAACCATCTCAGTGATTACAGAGCGTTTCCATCTTAAGAAAGGTTTCTTCATGCCCTTTAGCACAACTTACTCCCAATCACTGATCTCTCTACAAGATGTTTATAATATGCATTTATGTTTAAGAGAACTAGGTTAAATCAATAAATGGGTAAATGTTTAGCTATGTCCACATTAGTAAACCATTATGGTTAGCATAAACATTAGTTTTTTCAGTCTTTTGCTACATTTTGGTAATACTGAGTCATAATCAAGAAGAGGAAATATCAGAAATTTGAGTAAAAAGTTTATATCAATTATGGTAAAAACTATTTTTAAATGCTCTGAATTATTTTTTTTATTGACTCTGTTGCCAACATTTCTCCCTCATTATTGCTGATGAACAAGACAGATTTTTCTAAGTGCACAAAAGTGATGCAATTAAATTGGAGGAGAAGGTCCCTTTCTCCTGCAATTATTATTATTATTTTTTTTACTTGTGTGTCTGTTTCTGTGTGGGGAAAATATCATATTTTTTCTTTGATAGTATTAGATCTGCAGGGCCGCATAGACCTCTTTTCTGAAATTTGAAATTTGATTTAAAAAAATTAAATGAGATGATTTTTTAATCTAAATGCTTTCATGTTCATCTTTGGTTGGTTTTCTCAGACATTATGTTTGTGACTATATTGGAAATCTGTGTGGAATTTGAAAGTTATTTTACATTCAAGGTCATCTACAATGCCATGGCTTTGAACTGTATCAGCTCAAAGCTCTTTTCAGTTCTGAAGTAGATAATTCTTTGAGGTTTTTTTTTTTGCAATTATATGTGTGCATGTTTGATTTGTGTGTGTGTATAGGTGTGTACTTATAGGTCTGTGTATACAGATTCACACACACAAAGAGAAAAACCCCAAATGATTGTGCTATAGATATTTTAGAGCTATCATGTTCAGAGGATTGATTGTAAAGATCATTAAAATAAACATTCTATGTGTTGATTATATCAGTGTGAACAGTGATGAAGACAGAAAGCTATTTGCTGTGAAATTTTGCTGTGAAAGTGTTAGTCCCACAGTTGTGTCTGACTCTTTGCAACCCCATGAACTATAGCCCACCAGGCTCCTCTGTCCATGGAATTTTCCAGGCAAAGATACTGGAGTGGGTAACCATTCCCTTCTTCAGGCGAACTTCCTGACCCAGGGATCAAACCTGGATCTGTTGCATTGCAGGGTGATTCTTTAACATCAGAGCCACCAGGGAAGGAAGTTAAAGGGCAAGAAGAAAAAAAAAATCAGCTTATTCTGTCCTTCCATTTCATCTCCTTCACATTTAGAGTAACCTGATCACTAACTTCATAAATGCCAGGCTCTTAAATCCTGCAGTAACAAGGGCATGTTTTAATGTTGTCAGAACTTTTGTTTGCACCTGGTGCTACACTTGATCACTGAATAATTGAGTGATAATGACTGTTATTTTTAAACTAAAGTATAACATCAGAGGAGGATGAGAAACACATAATGATTAACTTCCCAAGGGGAGTAGGGAAAATATTTATGTGTCAAGCATGGTAGAACTGTTGAAAGTACATGCAATCAGCTATGCCAACTCTGAACAGAAGTCATGAAATGATTTGTTCTGCAGCTCAAAAAATCAGACTCTTTTTAAAATTTCATAAAGATGAAAATTCAAGCAAAGGAAAATGAGTAGAATTTGGACACCAGTGAACAAGAATTAGGAAACTATCATAACAAGCCAAACACAACTGTTCAGGACCAAGGACAGGGGCACAGGCAAGCCTCTTCCCACTTAAAACATTCCTTTTTCTTCTTTTTTGGTAAACTCTTCATAGTTACGCCTTAAGTTATCCATTTGTTTCATTTACTCATTCAGCAATTATCTATTGAGTATCTATCTTGTGACAAAACAAGACAAATCAGAGCTCTGCCCTCATGGGACTTGTTTTCTCTTGGGTCCTTTTCTAAAGTTAGCTCTTCTATAAAGTTATATGCTCTTTCTCATCTTCTGGGGCGTGGCTCCTCCTCCAGGGTAATTCCTATCTTCTGCATAAATACCTCCTGTTAGATTCTCAACCTACTGGTCTTCTCTTATATTCACCCTCCCCTAGTTTTCACGAGCTTTCTGTTTCTAGAGCTATTGAAGTTGTAAGTACTGTTCTTATCTTAGCTTTTATAACCATATTGAGAAAATAATTACTGTTTTCCTTATTTTTAAATGACTGTTCTAAAGATGAATGAAGGGTGCTCTGAGTAGTTTAGTGGTTAAGTATCAGTTGGGTTCTTGCTCAAAACCAGTTATTTGGGGCTTTCCTGGTGGCTCAGTGGTAAAGAATCCATGTGTCAATGCAGGAGACATGAGTTTGGTCCCTGATCCGGGAAGATCCCACATGCCATGGAGCAGCTAAGCCCATGTGCCGCAACTACTGAGCTAGGGCTCTGGAGCCCCAGAGTAACTACCGAAGCCAGTGTACTCTATAGCCCGTTTCCACAACAAGATAAGCCACCTCAATGAGAAGCCCGCACTCGCTGAAACTAGAGAAAAGCCTGATCAGCAATGAAGATCCATCACAGCCAGAAATAAGTAAGTAAATAAAATCTTAAAAAGAAAAAAAAGCAATCATACAGAGTTAAGTTTGTAAGCATTGGCTCTTGAGTTATGACTGAAATGATACCCAGAAACAGAAGACATACAATGTCTAATTTAAAGAAGGTATCTATTTAGCCTCTAATAATTTGGAATTTGCTAAACTTGCCAAAGAATTGATGCTTTTGAACTGTGATGTTGGAGAAGAGTCTTGAGAGTCCCTTGGACTGCGAGGAGATCAAACCAGTCAATCCTAAAGGAAATAGCCCTGAATATTCATTGGAAGGCCTGATGCTGAAGCTGAAGCTCCAATACTTTGGCCACCTGATGCGAAGGACTAACTCATTGGAAAAGACCCTGATGCTGGAAAAGATTGAAGTCAGGAGAGGGGACAACAGAGGATGGGATGGTTGGATGGCATTGTTGGTGATGGACAGGCAAGCCTGGCATGCTGCAGTCCATGGGTCGCAAAGAGTTAGACATGACTAAGCGACTGAACAGAACTGGACTGCAACTTGTATTATATTTAAGAAGTCTGATATAGTGGAAAAACATAGATCTGGAGCTTAATAACCCTCTGTTTGACTCCCACAATTAACCCTTTATTAGCTTGGTTCCTTTGTATATGTTATTTAATGATCTCTGAACCATCATTTATTTATAAATAAGGGAATAATAATACCTACCTCAAGACATTGTAAGTCTCAATGAATGTAAAGCGTGTAGAAAAATATATGTAAATTCCCTTCCCTCCTTTGTATTTTTGTAAGTAGTGAATTTCCCCTTATTGTAAAATTCTACGTTTAAGATTTTTCAATTTTAGATTAGTCTTTCTATTCCAAATTCTAGGTCACTCTGCTTTTACTCAGTAGAGCTTTAGTTTTAGAACTAGAATAGAAGCAACACAGAAAAATCATGTCAGTTTTATTTTGGAGAAGAAACCAACATTTTCTGAGCCCTTTTAGGACCCCAGGTACTCTGCTAGGATCTTGGTATTTCATATCCCATTTTAACCATGAGAGAAATTGTTTTCAGTATGTTTTCAATTTCTCCCTCATCTAGTCTTCTGTAATTTTTACTCATGCCTTTACCCTTGTAATGATCCTAATTATATGAATGTTTGTGAAGTATGGGGCTGGTCCTCAGTATTTCTATACATTGAATATACAAAGAGGAAATGGTTGTTTATCATCTTTGTGATGAATATGCCATACATCTCCAGGTATCGTAACACAAAATGTTTCTGGAACACAGGTAACACTGTATTTCTGGTTGTTTGGAAAATGGTGCTGCCGGTAGTGATGACTATCAGAGGGCAGGAGTGAAAATGGAGAGCCAGTTGGCCTTTTGTGCAGTATACATCCTTATTACTGTGCTTGGGGGAAGGCTGTGAGTATTCAGTCTTTGTGTTGGAGTCTCCACCTCTTTTTTGTTAAGCCCCGCCCCCCAAATTAGTTGCAGTCTGTTTGCATTATAGCCATTCTTCCCTTGTGATCCACTACTATGGTGCCTGATATGGTATGTGCATATATAGTTTTTAGAATTGCCAAAAGAAAATTGATCTACTATTGACTGTTATGAGGAGTACTATTTATTCTTTTTGCTTACTTTGCTTGCACCATGTTTTTTTTTTTTTTTTTTGGTCTCTTCCGTCCTGTCCAAGCTTGTGTTGAAATCCTCCCTGGCATTCTCTTTGCTTAAGCCATCTTTCTTTTTTTTCTCTTTCTCTTCTTCCTTCCATCCTCATGCCAGGCATGTTCCTTACTCAGGGCTTTCCTACTTGTTCTTCCTCAAGGGATCTTCTTCCAGCCCTTAATAAGGCTGGCTTCTTCTCATTGTTGATGCCTTAGCAGAGACTGTGCCTCCTCCCAGAAGCCTTTCCTGTTCCCCCTCTTAAAAGCATCCTTCCCACAAGGCCTTTTTAGTAACATAGCCTTATTTTCTTCATCTGAAATTCTTGTGTAATGTCATCTCTCTTTGTGTGTCCCCTACCTCGTCTGGGGCAGAGACCTTGGTCTATTTTGTTGCTAGCTACATCTTAAGCATATAGTGTAGTACCTGGCATGTGATGATGAATATAGCATTTGATTCATAAATGGCTGTATCGAGCAGTAGCTGTGCTTTGATAAAAAGGAAACAGAAGCTATGTTGACTGAAATATTCCTGGAGTAAAGTTCAGAGTTATAGAGTATTTAGGTTTGGGATCGTTTTTGAAGGAGTTGAACACAATCCATCAGTTTGTATTTTCTTCTTCAAAAATCATCCTGGCATTTTGGCAACTATATCTGAGGCAAATTTTTATTCTCTTGATTCAGTTGAAAGAAAATAAATTGGAACCCATATCTCTGTGTCTTTTCCAGAATATGTCCTGATTTGGGGGGTATAGTAATAAAAAACATACTATTCCTTTCATGGTCAAACTGTCTTAAAGATGAACTACCAAATATCTGTACAATCAAACAAATGCTATAGAGATGGTCACTTTGCATAGATTATCTCACATTTGATCGTCATATTTACTACAGAGAGAGATCTGATGGGTCTTAACATTTTAAAAACTGGGAAATAGGCAAAGTGTAATTGAACTTGAACTCTCTGATTCCAAGTTCACTTCTCCATTGTGTTCTGTTTCCTCCCTCAGAAGTTCTGAATTTATCCAGTTAGGCAATAAATATCTTGTTTGGTTTTAGCTGCTGCTGCTGCTAAGTCGCTTCAGCTGTGTCCGACTCTGTGCGACCCCATAGACAGCAGCCCACGAGGCTCCGCCGTCCCTGGGATTCTCCAGGCAAGAACACTGGAGTGGGTTGAAGTCGCTCAGTCGTGTCCGACTCCTCGCGACCCCATGGACTGCAGCCTACCAGGCTCCTCGGTCCATGGGATTTTCCAGGCAAGAGTACTGGAGTGGGTTGCCATTGCCTTCTCCAGAGCTTGGTTTTAAGCCTTCTTTGAAATTATACAGTCAAACACAATTTTGCACTGAAGAGTTTTTTTTTTATTTTTTCAAGTACACTCAGTTTTTGAGTCATTCAGGTGTGGGCTAATAGTTCTCAAACTTCTTGAGACCTGAAGACTCACTCTCACAGAGGTTGCTGGGATTCTTCATGTTTTCTTGGAATAGTTCTTACTTTTCTGGGACTGTTTGGGTTACTCAGAGTTCATTAACACACATAATGAAAAAGGCAGATCTGTATTTTATAAAGAAGCACATGCCTAATAGGAGAAACAGAATATTCAAACCTGCGAGCACTTTACCACTTATTAAAATTGTTTTTAAGGGAATTCTCCTGCAGACCAGTGGTTAGGAGTCTGCACTTCCACTGCCAGACTTCAGGGGGCACAGGTTCAATCCCTGGTTGGGGAACTAAGATCCCACATGCTGAGTGGTGGAGGAAAAAAAAATCAGTTTTAAGGTTTTTTTCACATAATCACTCCTCTTTTGTATTACAAATACCTTTCTTTGGGGTATACTCCACATTAACTTTTCTATTTTAGCATCCTGAACTCAGAGCTTTTTATAGTATGTACTTGTTCTAATTAATTATGATGCATATTCTCAGGTTGGTGCTCAGATGGTCACAGCTTGACCTGAGGGAATCTTCTTAAGCTTTCTCCTTGGTCCTCTCAGCATCTCTCCCGGCATTCCTGAAAGCACTTTTATTTTCTGAGAACCAAAACAATTTCCAGTTGACCTTGATTTTTTTTTCCTGTTCCCAACACGTGGCATCAGCTATTCTCCAAGGAACTCTGATTCTTTAGTAGAGAATAGTATTGGAGTCTAAAATTTGGATGCTGGGCCATTCACGTGCCTCTGAAAAGAAGAAGTGATTCCCCTGTTAGGTCGTTTTAGGGTGAGATCTGTAAAGGTTAAGGTCATGAGTTCAAATACCTATTTCCAGTTTAAATCCAGTATTACTAAATCCATTTTTATTTTGTTCTAAATATAAATTTTTATATATATTTCTGCTCAACAGACCTACTCCTAGATTTTTAAGACCCTTGTCCTCTTAAGTATTTTATTTTATTCCTTTCTCTTCTATAATATTTAATGTCTCATCATTTTATTGTAATCACTTTATTGACAAAATAATTTTGAGATTATTTATGCTTGTCATAAGAGAAAAGGGAAAGACACATGAAAATGAGCCTTGCATTTCATCTTTTAAGTGGCATCATTTTGACCAAGGTTTATGTCTTTGCTCTTTTTCTTGGAAATGCAACAGATATTTTTTTGATGTATGAGGGGAGGTGGTGAATTACCAGGGACTAGAGGAATATAGCTGATTTTGTACTTGGATGCGCCCTCCAAACCATTATCAGTGGGAAATAGCTTTGGTTTCTGGGGATGGGGGTGGGACATGGGGTCCTTTTAGATTCATCTCACAAATATCATGACTGGCCATTATTTTTGCACCAGCTTAGTGTTTAGACTTGCCATTTCCTATTTAAAAGTTAGTTATATTAGTAGCATTGCTAATATCAGCATTATGTCTAATATATAATAAGATGATATGCTAAAATCTATTTTAATCAACACCCAGCATTTAATGTGTTTATACATATTTAAGTATTATGTGTGCTTGTGTGTGTACATGTAAACACACATATGCATACATGTTAGACTCCAGTGCATTATCTCGAGGAATTATGAGTGGGTGTGTGTGATTGGCAAGTGTGAAATTAAATTTAATATGAGATTCTCTGTCTTAGGTAAAATATTTGAAAGGATGCTGGTAGTGAAAAGCTGTCTAGCTTTGGAAAAAATGGCTTATATGTTTTGGGAGCAAGAGGTCTGAATGTTAAAATTTCATTTAAATGGCAAAACATTTTTAGAACTACACTGAAGAATTTGGCTTTAGTGGGAAAAACGTTAATTTGCCTATAACATGAAGTACAAGTTATTAATTGCACCAAAGATAACATACTAATTAAAAGGTTCATGTATAGTTGTCAGAGGTTAACAGTGCACACTGACAGACTTGGAATAGAAACTAATTATGTTATGTTCTCTAAAAGGAGTATTTTTACCCACGAATGTACCATACCTTATTATAGTACTGTTTTTTTCTTAGCTTGGAAAGAAGTCTATTAGATGTACTTTATAATAAAACTGCAGTGATAAGCATTCAGACCAATGATGAGGCTATATAAATAGCTTTACTTGCAACATTAGCTTCAAACATGGTTACAGAGATAATTCCAAAGAAACATTTATTCATATTTTCAGCTTATAAGAAAGATACACAGAGTGGAACTTTCCTAAACTTATTATCTTGGGTTGAAAGAACATCACAAGAGCCAGGATTTCTAGAAATACTCTAATGCTTCTTTCACAATTACTTTCTCAGTAACAATCATCTTTTGATTGTTAGTATGCTAGAGAGTTGTGCTTATTCAGTCCTTTATTGCACTTTAAGTCTCTTAATTGTTACATATATGTATATATATATATCCTATATATATGTGTGTATATATATATTCTCTCTCTATATATATAATAGAACTATATATAGGGGCTTCACCAGAGGCTCTGTGATAAAGAATCCTCCTGCAGTGTAGGAGATGCAGGACATGTGGGTTTGTTCCCTGGGCTGGGAAGATCCCCTGGAGGAGGGCATGGCAACCCACTCCAGTATTCTTGCTGGAAAAATCCTGTGGACTGGAGACCAGTGGGCTACGGTCCATGGGGTTGCAGAGTCAGACATGACTGAAGTGACTGAGCATGCACACATAATTATATATGTGGATTTAGATTGGAAAATATATTTCATGTGCACAAATATAATTAATGTTTCAAGAATAATAATAAAGCCATCACTATCTAGCCAACACCCAGCTTAACTGAAAGTTATTAATAACGTTGACACCTCCTCCGTGTCCTCAATTGCGACTCTTTCCATCCCACCCCCAGAGGCAGTCACTTTCCTGAAGTTTACATTTACCACTCCCTTGTTTTTCTCTATAGTTTGACTATACATCTAGTTGTCCCTCAACAACATGTTGTTTGGTTTTACATATTTCTAACCTGTTTAATAAGTAGAAATCTACCGTACATTTTCTTTTCTGCTTGCTTTTTCCCCCTCAGTGTTATTTTTGTGACATTCATCCAAGTTTATGCATCTGGCTGCACTTTCTGGGTATACAGGCTGTACACTACACTTTTCTGGTATACACTACACTATTCCACTGTATGGATTGAATTAAATTCATCACCAACATTTTGCTATTATGAACAGAACCCCTGCACACATCCTGTATCTGTATCCCAGTGGTCTCCTGTGTTTCTCTCCTGTGTTTGCTTAGGAGTGCAACTCATGAGTTTTAGGCAGAATATGTGCTTGACTATATGATGCTGAACTGTTTTCCAGAGTGATTGTGCGAATTTATACTCCCACCCAGATGTATCTGTTTTAGACCTCTCCTTCAAAACAGTCTTTGTATTAATGCCTCCAGACACGTGTATGATTAGTTAATTCTCTAATTACATCAAAGGAATTTTTTTCCCTATATAATGGAAACTTATAGGGGTTCTGCTCTGTTCGCTTATTTCTTTGATTACAATGCTTAGTCAAAAGTGCTCAGTATTGTTGATCAAATATTAAATGTGTCCAGAAATAAGCCTAAAGCTCATTCATAATACTGTTATAGCTACCCACTCCAGTATTCTTGCTTGGAGAATTCCATGGACAGAGGAACTTGGCAGGCCCCAGCCTATGGGGTCATAAAAGAGTTGGACACGACTGAGCAACTAACACCTATGCAAACTCCATAGCTTAGTTGTGACAGAATTGAGTCCTCTGATACACCTTCACTCTTTCCTGAGTTTTCTTCTGTCACCTAACATACCAAAAGTCACTGTTTTCAAATAGTATAATCTAGACACCAAAAAAGAAAGTAAAAAGATAGTATTAGGCCTGTATGTGTGCTTAGTCACTCAGTCATGTCCGACTCTTTGTGAGCCTCTGGACTGCAGCCCGCCACGCTCCTCTGTCCATGGGGATTTTCCAGTCAAGAATATTGGAGTGGATCCCCTCCTCCAAGGGATCTTCCTGACCCAGGGATCAAACCCAGGTCTCCTGCACTGCAGGTGGATTCTTCACTGTTTGAGCCACCCAGGAAGCCTACGTATTAGCCCTAATAAAATGTAATTAAAATCATATAATATCCAAACTGTAAAAATGATCTCATGTATAAATGAAATCCTCAGTATGTAACTTCTGGACTTTAGTACCAGTTCTGAACGAACTGATACTTTGGGTAACCTATGGCATTTCTTTGCTCTGTTAATAGGAAAATAATCATATGCATCATTTTCTATTTTTGACATAATGTTTTCCTAAATACTTCTCTTCTTGTTTGTGGCTTACTTTGCTTACTGAACTGTGTGCAAACAATTAAGCATAAATGTTGAAATGAAAACTTCATAACTCTTTTGAGGTGCACCTTCTTACACTTTATCACAGAAGCCCCCCTGATGGTAAAGAAGGCAGAGAACTCACATTCTTCAAGGTCTTTTTGCTGCCATCAATTCTCTAAAGTCTCTTGTTTTATTTTTTTAATACAGTTTTGCTTTTTAACCATTGTTCCTCCATGTTTACTATAATACAAATCACAGCTTTCTCCCCCCACCCCCTTTCTTTGAGTAAAATTTGTATGGAAGATTATCAGCTTCATTCTGTGACTTGGAAAATATTTTTATGTGTACCCAATGTGTCCATGTACCCTAGTTAAATAGTGATGTTCCATCTATTTTAGCATTAAATAAGAACTATGTGAGCTTCATCACCTTGACAACCAGTGACCACTTTGTTGGAAGCCTTAGAACAGTGTGAGCAGAATTAAGATCTCCATGGGGGACTCTAATCAGAGTTTCCTGCCACTTAAATTCATTAGTCTCCATGATGACCTCAGTGAGTACTTGGCACAAGCATTTGTTGTTCAGTCACTCAGTTGTGTCTGACTTTTTGAGACCCCATGGATCTCAAAAGCCAAGCATGCCAGGCTTCCCTGTCCTTCACCAACTCCCAGAGCTTGCTCAAACTCATGTCCATTGAGTTGGTAATGCCATCCAAGCGTCTCATCCTCTGTCATCCCCTTCTCCTCCTGACTTCAATCTTTCCCAGTATCAGGGTCTTTTCTAATGAGTCAGTTCTTCACATCAGGTGGCCAAAGTATTGGAGCTTCAGCTTCAGCATCAGTCCTTCCAGTGAATATTCAGGACTGATTTCCTTTAGGATTGACTGGTTTAATCTCCTTGCTGTCCAAGGGACTCTCAAGAGTCTTCTCCAACACCACAGTTCAAAAGCATCAATTCTTCGATGCTCAGCCTTCTTTATGGTCCAAATCTCACATCCATACTTGACTACTGGAAGAACCTTAGCTTACAAACAATACTATGTTATAAATGGAAAAACCATAGCTTACAAACAATACTATGTTATAAATGGTAGTACTTCTTAGATGAAGTAGATTTAGAAGGATATTCTAAGGGAAATCAGAATTCTATGGAGGAGAATGTTAATGTATGATTTAATCACGTTTTTGAATTTTTTTAATGACCATAAGTGGTATCCCATTGTTGGAGGCCTCCACAATAATTCCATCCTCCTTACTCCCCCGTAAAAATTCTCTTACCTTGAACCTTGCCTTCAGCTTCTGATTACTTTGTGAACCTGAATAATATGCTTGTAATAAGCAACTTATGGTAGGAGGCTGGCTGCCATGACCCTGTGAACTTTAAGAGAAAGGTCAAGAATCCATAAGACCCTTGAGTCATGTACTGCAGCTCGTTCATAATGACTATGGTCTACCATTCTGTGTGATGCATCACTTTGTGAGTTGGGTTGATATGAAGGTTCTGATGACTATGTGTTTTGAATTCTTACCTATGGGAAGCTGTTCACCTTCTTGTTCTTTCCTCTTTTCTGTTGGACCTGGCTTCTAGTAGTTAGAAAAAAAAACACTTCTCTCTAACTGTTGTATTTGTTCATGTCTTTTGGTAGTTAGACCTTTGGGCATATGAGTAATGAAGCTTGAGCATTTTGTGTGTGTCAGGTATGTACCTGCTAAGACTTGAAACCAAGAGGCACTCAGTGCATTGTTTTTAGCATGAGAAGAGTTTCCTTTGCACTGCTCCCCAAATTCTTCGACGTAGATAAAATAGCCTTGGAATTGAATATTGAGACCCCTCTCTGGTGATTGTAATTTTGTGTGTCCACTCAGGGCTAAGTTAATAATATTCATCATTGAGGTTTCAAATACATTTAGATAAAAATTGAGATTCTCCTAGAGATTCTTCATTCTTCTTGTGATTTATAATGATTAACTAGCTGATTGTGATCCTGACTGTTTTGTATTCACCAGAAGGAACTTGGGGCTTATCCATGAGGTCAAAGCAGTTGATGATTTTTGTGGCAAAATCCAATTGTCAGCTCCATGAAAACTCAATTTAGTTACATTGTCTAGTATAATCTGTAATTATTCCTATGCTTCCAAATTGTCAATCAGCATGCTTAATGCTTAGTTTGGAGACCCTGACATTCAGAGTTTATTATAGCTAAAGAAACAAGCAAACAAGTCATCCCTCTGGAAAAAAGTGGATAAGCCAGTTATTATTGTTATTCAAATGAGAAGTTAATAAAGTCAGGACTATTGGTAGCAGAAATGAATCATTACATCTGAACTGCATTGATGACTAAATAAGAATAGCCAAAGAGATTCAGAGATTCTTAGCCAGGCTTTTTCTTTCCTGTGTATTGGTCTCCTTAACTGATCTGCATTTTCTTAGTTCTTTAAAAGCTTCTCTGTCTTTAATATATCACTGCTGCTCTATCCATCTCAATAGGTCTTTAAGAGGCTTCTTTATGCCAACAGTGAAACGCACATCTCTTCCATCCTTTGAGTCTCACCTATGCTTTTCAGTGCTGTCGTGCGAGCAGAAAAGAATGGAGCCCTGACTACGCTCTCCACCAAGTGTGTGTGTGTGTGTGTGTGTGTAGAGTCCTGTGTGCACACAGACATTTCTCATTCTCTTCATCTGAGAATGTGAGCATCTTAAGGGAGTAAGCCAGGCCTTTTGGTTCTTTCCCAACCACCAAAATTGTTGCACAACAGGAATGATTGGCATATGTTGCCCTTATGTTCAATTTTGCTAAAAGAAACTACTTAATCCCTGGACTTTCAAGACCTACTCTTTATTGAGTATCTCATGCTGTCCTGAATAGGAAATTGTTGATTCTACTGGAGAACAAATATCAGAATATGTCTACTTGATTTCAAAAACAACAATAAATCAAACTTTGGAGTGGTGTGTTATTATCTCACATTTTTGTTCTAAAAGAGTGTCTTTTCGTAGTATTGAAACCAGTTAATTTACAATGTGTGTGTTGTTACCATAAATGCATCCTCTGGTTCAAGTAAGGTTATAAAATAACAGCTTTCATTTACTATTTATTTCTTATTCTTTGAAAGTTGGAGAGAAGCACATTATATACAATTTTCTCTAGAAAACTTGTTGATACAGTTTCAGTATTAACTATTACTTTCTGTTGCCTTTCTCTCTTGTAAAACATTGGAAGATCCAGTTTATGCTTTGACTTGGAAGCTAAAGTAACATTTTGCCTTCTCCCACTCTTTCATTTGTTTCACTTGCTTATTCATTCAACATAGGTTCATTGTGCTGGATTTTCTTTTTTTAATATCATTAGAGATAAACTGGAAGAAAGCTGATAGCAATAATTTTTATAGGTCGTGTAGTAGAAATGTGCTTTATAGTCACTGTCTGGTCCTCACAGGGAATGGCACTGTGGCGTTAGGACTGTCATCATCTCCGTTTTACTAGGGACAAAACTGACATCTTGTGATGGAAGGTCACTTGGCCTGAGTCCCAGGGCTGTCCTAGAACCCATCCCTGTTTGACTTCATAGTCCAAGGCTCTTTCTTCATTCTGTATTTTTATGAGCAAACATAACTTTTAATGAGCAAACATAATTTTTATTGTGGAATGATCCCAATGAACAGCAGGCTGAAAAAAAAATTAAGTAGATACAAGTAATCATTCAAACCACGGGATGGAGAACTATGGCTCGAGGGCCAGCTGTAAGTTTTTGTAAAGAAAGTTTTATTGAAACACTGCCACGCTCATTCAGTTTTGTATGTCTGTCTTCTGTGACTGCTTTCATGCTGCCTCAAGCAGACCTGAGTAGTTGCAATACAGACCAGATGGCTCATAGAGCCCAAAATACTGAATTGGCCAATATTCTGTGAGAGTGTATAGAAACCCAAACAAACTGTTGGGCCAACCCAGTAATTACTATCTGGTCCTTTAAGAAAAAGTTTGCTGAACTCTCTGAAATGTAAAAATGCATTGTTATTATTATTATCCACATTAATATTATACCAGCAAGCTGAAGTTATACTTAGAACAAGAAGCAATATTGTTTGATTATGTTTTGGAATTCCCAGAAACTGAATTACCAAGGTTTAGTCTTCATCAGGGTATTATGGAATTCTTATGTTATGTTATAACTAACTCTTATGTTAGTCTCTCAAAAAGAGTTGGTAATAATTGTAAAATACTTTCTCTTCTTTTCTTTGTTAAAAAGTTATATTTAGAGCTCATTCTGGCATTCTTCATTTTGACTACAATATAATCCATTTATTTGGTCGAAGTTCACCGCTAAAGATTATCCTTAAAAACCTTAGTGCTTTTCATTAGACATGGCAGCCAGGATCAATGGTAATTTTCCTTCTTTGCTACTGAACTATTTTCTCAATGTGTCCTTTTTGTTGAGAATAGACTTTTACATTTTAACTGAAAATTGTTTCCTTTTCTTGAAGACCCCATTCTTGTAGGTTTGATCTGCATGGTATTGACTACTGCTTATCTTGTTAGAAACTGGCTTTCTGGCTAATATACAAGAGAAGATATTTTAGAAATGAGAGTTAAACTTAAAGCATGGAAGAGTGTAGCTTTTTCTAGGCATGTTAGATTTTCTTCCTGTTTTTTATGGTTGCAGCTTTTGTGTGTGTTCCTGGTAACGTGCATGGGCTGGCAAACAGTAGGCACTCAGGAAATGCTTGAGTATTTGCCTTATTGTAGGGTTGGAAGGGACTGTCAGGAAAAAATGTAGTTGCAGTGTTCCAGAAAACCATGCATTGATAAGCCACCTGGGAAGGTGTGGCCACTTTGACAAGACTCATTGACGTGCCCATGTTTTGTTTGGTGGGTATTCAACTTGCAGGAAACTGATTCTTTCCTTCCTTTTTCTGTTGCTTCCTTTCCTCAAGTAATTGCAGGATGGTGAGACAAGTCTGTACCACCCCAGGAAGGAAGGCAGAGGGAGCCTAGTTGGTGGTGTGGTTGTCTCTCATAGATCATTCTAGATAAGAAGGTTGTCACAAGTAATCTGTTTAGCAGGGGTTTCCCCATTATGGCCTCACATAGCTCAGGGAGTGACTTTAGGATCAGAGAAGAAAATATTAGTAATTATCTCTATGTTTCTCATCCTTTTCATTACAATTTTTGGTATGTTTTAAAGTATGTATACCATGTCAGAATGGTGGTAATTAGCTATATAAATTAAACCAGATAAACCTGCATATGTTGGCAGTGGATGTCAGTGATTTTAGGGAGACACTTCAGTCCAGTGTGGAGTCTGCTTATCTGCATCACCTGGTTGCCTTGGTCAAGGTCCTTAGTTTGTCCCTCTGTAGAATGGGTATAGTCATGGTACCTGTCTCAGATTTTTGTGAGGAAGTAATGAATTAACATATGGAAAGGGCTCTGAAGTGTGCCTGGTGCAATGGTAAATAATATGAAAATGTTAGCTATTATTATTTATGAGAAGGTTTTAGTAGAGATGTACAATAAAAAAAATTGTAGACTACTTAATTAGAATATAAGATTTCAGAATCAGACCATTCTTAGTTTGAGTCCACGTTTTCTTGCTGTGCAATTGTGGACAAGTTACTGAAACTCTCTGAGCTTTGTCTCCTTAGTTGTAAATGGGGATAGCAATAATAAAAATACCATATTTCATTGATCAAGGCACACATTTACTCACATTTTAACATTCTGTAGTTGGATTTTATCTTACAATCGGTGGTGTCCTAGATTTTATAAAATATGATAGTTTCTTTTTTACCTCATATAGATGTTGTGAAGGATAAATTAGGTAATTAACAGGATGTGATTAGCAGAATGCCTAGCATACAGAAGGTACTCAATAAATGTTAACTGTTATTATTACTAAGACACATTGGCATATGAATTATTCTAAAGGGAGGTAAGAAAGCAAAATGCAGTGACTTTCACTGGAAGGTTTTAGAGATCTGCTCTTGATAACCTGTAAGAGTGTAGATTCAGCCTTCACAACTCTTGGAAATTCTTCTATGGTACCAGCTTGAGAAATGTGGCGGCACTTAAACCTTCTCCAGAAATCTCTGTGAAACATCCAGTGTGATGCTGTTGGTTCATGTGATCAAATGCTGATGAGATGGTACCAGTAGTGGTCAGTTAGAGGGCATCTGTTCACTATAAGGCTATGTCCTTGGCCAATGCTGAGGAGCTAATATCCATGGGGTGTACACGTTTTGTTTACATACTCTTTGATATTTGTTTGAGTCATAGTGCCATTCCTCCAATGAAGGAGATGTTTAAACACAAGAAGGCCTTGTGCATTTACAGGGTAAAATTTGATGTGATGTGACTTCCTTTGCCAACTAAATGTTAGTGTGTTATTTCTTTTAAATCTCTTAAATATAGCATTAATTTCTTTTATCTGGAGAGGGAAACCATAGTCAGCGATCCCTTTTCCAGTTCTAGAATTCTCTGTCTTTGTAAAGATGGAAAACTTCTGGCTTGCATAATAGTATCCATTCTTATATGGAGCCAGAAGCAGAAATTCATAGTTGTCACTTTGAAGTCAGTGACTTTTTTTGTGTTTAAACCAAAGATTGATGCTTGCTATGGTTTTGTGTTTGTCTCAGACATCTTGTATGCTCTCAGAAACTGGCAGAACTGACTTGGAAAAAGCTTTTATGAAGGGTCATGCGTCTATACCTTGTACCTAAGATGATGCAAGAGTTGCTGTTTGGTACTTCTCTGCTCACCATCTACCTGTCCAGGAAGATATATTTTTGAGACCCTAGTGAAAGCATATTTTCATCTTGCTAGAACCATGAGTCCAGGTGTGCACTCTCTGCTAGCTGAGAATATCCTGAGGTGGATCTTAGATCCTTCAAGACTGCTGGAGAGGAGACTGGTTTAGAAATAAAATAATTGAAATGAAATTTACATCCTTTTTACTTGGGCTAGGAGACAGGGATGAAAGAGGGCCTTGGACCAAAATCCTTCAGGCAGTTTTGCGTCATCATTTTGTTTATTCTGGACTTTTAGAATCACTGTGATCTTTAAAAATCTGATTCCAAAAGTGATGAATTCTTCATACTTTGTCTAGAATCCTCTGTTTTATGTTTTTTTTTTCAATTTTTAAAAATTTTGCTGAAGTATAGTTGATTTACAAAGTCGTGTTTGTTTCAGGTGTATAGCACAGTGATTCAGTTATACATATACACATGTATTCTTTTTTTCAGCTTCTCTTCCCTTATAGGTTATACAAAATATTGAGTCTAGTTCCCTGTGCTATACAGTAGGTCCTTGTTGGTTATCTTATGTCTTTTTTAAAATCAGAAACCTTCTATGAATGATATATGTGAACACAGCTTTAGTTAATATTATGAGTATTTGGAACATAGGCCATGAAGAAAAAGAAGATAATTCATGAGGACAGGGTGTTTGCGTTGTCCCCAAGTAAATGCTGCCTGGCTTCCTCCAAGCAGCTGTCTGCCTCGCTAAGACTGGTGTGGGAGCACCCAATTCCCTTCTTGCCTACTGGCTTTCTAATTTTTCCCCTGTGATCATAGTTATAAAACGTAATTTCCAGGGGGGTCTTGTGAATCATATTAGTAGCTTTCTGTTATAATAGCAATTTTATATTGCATCGGTATTCATTTTCACTATTACGGAATAATCAAATCAGCACCTCTCTTGTTATGCCGTTGAAATAGAAAATAATGGACTGTAATGTAAAACTGCTAATGTGATGAAACTCGCTCATTGTGTGAGGGTAAGAATGTCCTCCTTTCTTGTTCCAGCTCACTTGAAACTGTGATTGAGGAAGGAAATGGAAAGCATTTCTACATCTGTGATAAGGGCCCGCGTATATCCTTCATTTGAATATGTAATTGTCTTTTTATGGCTCAGGCAGTGACGGTCGGTCCACACGCTCCGAGACCTTCCCTGCCACTGGGGCGATGCTCAGGCTGACAAGCAGGAGGTCGTGTGGGCTAGTTTCATACCGCCGTCTCCCTTTTAACCATGAGTAACATTTGATGTCTCTTTGCTTCCAGAATTGTTTGCACTTGCTTTCGAGCTCATCCAGGCCTTCTCCTCACTTAAAAAAAAACAAAAACAAAAAAAACACAAAAAACCCAACTTGAAGAACACGTTTAGGCTATATTGTTAGAAAGTACAACAACCCCCCCCCCCCCCAAAGGTTCTGATTTGACAGGGATCTTGGGAGGGCGGTCAAGCAACTGCCTAATGAAGATGAATGAAGAAAATTGCTGGTACCAGGATCATGCCGGGGCTCCCAGCCCAGGTTGTTGAAAGTGTGATGGAATCTCATCGCTTCATTTATCAGTGTCATATTTGGGCTAAAAGTGAGCAGTATTGTTCTCATTTCTCCCAGATGGATAGGTCAACGTTAATATTTATTGCTCTTGTAGAACATTTGTTTGATGTATTTCCATTAGCTAGGCAATAATAGGAAAGCAGTGGAGAGAAACATAAAACAGTTCTCTTCCTATTCAGTTGAAATACAGCATACACTAATGTAGAACTACAGCTTGAAGTGCCACGATTTTCCCCCCTTTTGGTTGATGACATGACTGTATATATTAGAGAGTCCCATGAAAATAATGGGGAAGTGGCATGAATATAATGTATATTGAGAGCAGCTGGTGGGGTATAAATTGTGCTGTCTTTTGATTTTCATGATTTGGTCATGTAATTGGTGGATTCCTCTTGGCTATATATTAAATTCTTAGCCCAATATCATATTTTGGAGTTGGGAATAATGTGCGGTAGATCACGTCATCCTCTGTGTTCTATGGCGAATCTCAATAAAGCTAGCATTTTCTTCACATCATAGAGCAAATTGTTTTCAGTCGCTGAATAATGTTGATTTTTTTTTCCCCTTTCTGTCTTTGTGGGAGAAAAATACTGTGTTCCACAAAGTATTTTCCCATATGTTTTGAATATATGAAAAGATAAGACCCTAAACACTCGAAGAGATTGGCTCTGCAAGGACATCCCGATTTATTAGCTGATACTCACATTTTGCAGAAATCTCAATGTTGGGATATTATTTTCTGCCGTGGCACAAACCTAGCTCTTTGTGAGCTAGGTGTTGTCTTAAGTGCAAAGCAAACATCCTAGCCATATGTTTCTATAATTTAAATTAATTTGGTACAGTCATACTGTTAATCTTTAGTGACTTGTTGATTGGCATTTTGCAGACATATTTCTGGAAGGCTCCCAATACCATTTTCTGCAGCCTTTCTGGCAGTAGCAAAGAGCAACATTTCCACAAATTGGAATCTTGTACAGCACTGGGAAGCGAGCCAAGATTTAAATTAGACAATAACCTCTGCTCTGTATATAGCTTCTATTCTTCAGCTGTAGGCAGAATGATTTGTTTAAAACAGTCAGCCCTGTAGCATATAATAGACTGATATATGAGTCACTCCTTGGCAATGTGTGTTTCTTAAATTTATATAGATTGAACAACTGGTTGGTAATGTACTTAGTTACAGTTGTACAAACAATAACTATTAGCAGGGCTGAAACAGGCCTGGAAAAGCTACACTGGGCCGGTGTTTGCAAGGATCCTGAAGTATTGCCGAATTTCAGAATAATTCCCCTTTGGAGGCTGAGGGAGACTCTATTTCATAAACATGAGTGTGCTTTTTTAGCAAAGTAGCAATAAAAGTTTGATGTTATAGTTTTCTGTTTCTCATTTTCTATTTGTTTAAAATTGAATTGGGGAACCTAATTTGCTTCAAAAATTAAACTTAACATCAGTCTACCTTTGGGGCAGGATCATTTGGTTTCAGGGTCTTTGTGTGTGGGTTGTGTGCGTGTATAAACGTTTCAAAGAACATGAGTATAAATACATATTTTCCATTTTTTTTCCCCAGGTTAGATTTGTCACTGGCATTAACCGTTCATAGGTTGAAAGAGATCTTTCTGGACAACAAAGATCTTTTCTTAAGGGAAAAGCCTGTGCTCCAAGTTCAGTTCATGTTTATTTAAAAGATTAAAATCATTAGACCAGATCTCACTTTTTTTTTGGTCCAAAAGAAAATTGATTTTGCTTTCCATAAAAGTGGGATCTGAAAGAGGATATTCAGGAATACGCAAATAGAGGCGATGGCGGAATCTGTTTGTGCAGCTGAACAAAGCAATTGTGTTTTTACCGCTGAACATTTACTTAGCCTTGGTGTGAAAATTTCTGAACAGAATTGTCACCTGTCTTTAGAAAGTACTTCTTTTGTAAGGCAAAGGGGATCATTTTGATCTGAAATGTTTTAATGCCTTTTTTTTTTTTTGCTTATGCCAACTCGAGCATTTATAAAATAACACACCCTGTAAATATTGAACAATACAAAGACATCTTTCATAACAGTTTATAGTATGTTGCCTGTGCTCTGTGGAAGCCAAGCAGTAGTTAGTGGCAAATGATATGCCAATCAAAAATTATTATTGCAAGTATAACCTGGTATAATGCAGTATCTTATCTGGAAGTGTCAACTTGATATAAGCCAAGTCTTTGTCTTTTAAAGTTAAGCTCCTGTTTGCCCTCAGTTAATTCTGTCTCCCCAAGGCTCATTTGAATTGCATAAAGGATAATCTACTTGACAGTTTTATACATTTAAACAATCTTGATTATATGGTATTTTACAGGTTTTTTTTCTTTTTAAAGCTCCCAGTTACTATTTTGTGCAGGCTTTTACGTCTTCAGTTTAGAAAAGAATGAGAAAAACTCATGGGTAGAATTCGATCCTCTTTTGTGAACAGCATTTAGTAAAACTGGATACACAGCACCTCTTTTCACTGGCCCCATAGTTCTTAGTGATGATGTTTGATCGTTGTTGATGGTGTAGAGTTTGCTTTCAAAGTTTCTCAGACTAAAATTCTAAGTGAGAATAACTGGAAGAAAATGTAATACTCCAGTTTCACTCTTCTGAAATAGACATTTATAGATTGTTTTTTACTCTCCCTCCATGGTCATTTCGAGAATTTCTAGATTGATCTGGAGTGGAGGATTTCAGGATCCAAGTGCCTTGCTGCAAGAATTTGGAGATTATCAATGGGCCAGCTGCCCTCTGGAAGGGCAGGGGTGGGTATCAACACTGCTGTGGTCATTGAGAGCACATCTGGCATGATCCAGCTTGACTTGGAACCACCACACGTGCATGCACTGTGGTTTCTGAACAAGTTGCTAAAGTTCTCTGGGAATCAGCTTCTGCACTGACAACCAGAGGAGACAGCAGTATGCCCCTCAGTCAGGGTTGTGATCCAGGTGAAATGTACTGAAATGCCAATAAATGTTACTCCAGTGTGGTCCATCCTAAAGGAAATCAACCCTGCATATTCATTGGAAGGACTGATGCTAAAGCTGACCCTCCAGTACTTTGACCAGCTGATGTGAAAAGCTGACTCATTGGAAAAGACCCTGATGCTGGGAGAGATTGAAGGCAAAGGAGAAGAGGGTGGCCAAAGATGAGATGGTTAGATAGCATCACTGACTCGATGGACATGAACTAGAGCAAACTCCAGGATAGTGGAGGACGGGGAAGCCTGGCGGCTGCAGTCCATAGTGTTACAAAGAGTCAGACAGGACTTAGTGACTGAACAACAAGTGTGGTCTATTCGTTCAATGTTTTAGAACTAGTGAGATTTGGGAATATGGATCCAGAGTGGTTAATACTTAAATTTCCTTTCACCAGCCAAGTATTTAATAATTATTTGATCATTATGAGGAAGGTCACATGGTGATTCTCCATATCTTCTGAAGAAATGTGTTTTAAAGACAAAAATAAGGCATTGGGGAATTGCATTTTGAGGAGGTAGGAGGATCTCTGTTTCCAAAGTACCTTTTGAACCCCTGACTTCTTTGAAGGTAATGTAGAGGTAAAGATATCTTAAAGGTAAAAGGGGTTTTCTTCATGTCTCTTATTGGTGGGCGCAATAAAAACAATCCTGCAAGGTCTAGGTCAGTATTATCTCTGTTCTCTGGATGAGGAAATGGGAGCTTAGAGGGTTTAAGAAACTTATAAAGAGCTTACATAACCTCAGCCTGTGGGTGGGATTTGAACACATGTGCTGTGAACTGCAAATCCGTGCCCT
Organism: Cervus canadensis; assembly: GCF_019320065.1. Taxonomy (NCBI): domain Eukaryota; kingdom Metazoa; phylum Chordata; class Mammalia; order Artiodactyla; family Cervidae; genus Cervus; species Cervus canadensis. The sequence goes on from NC_057403.1 coordinate 44,538,540, forward strand.
CTTCAGTATCAGCAGACAGTGATCCTATTTTTAGGAGAAAAATTTCTCCTATGGAAGATCTGAGACCCACCCCTCCCTGTAAGGTGCTGAGGTGGATATTGTCATCAATGAGCTAATGACACCCTGTTGGCCATTTGACAGAAACTCTTGTACCTGCAGTATATAACACAGGTGAATGGTTTGCCATAGGAAAGCAAGCAAGCTGAAAAAACTTACTCTCTCCTCCAATATATCATCAGGTTGCCAAATAACATTGCATCTGATGTAAGAGTACTGAATAAATATTTATCAATGGAGGGATTAAAGAATCATGTGACCAGATGCAAATGAGTGTAATACAAGCAATACATAAGGGCTGAGAATATGGTTTTTGGTGGAAGTTTTGATTAGAGAAGTAAATTTGATTAGAGCTTTGAAGGTCAGTGTGGACACTGAATGAGTCATTTAGTGATGGCCTCAAAACCTGTGAGACTAGAAATGGTCAGATGACAGATGAATAGAGCAAATAGAAGATGCAACAGAGCAAATAGAAGATGGTGATCTGGTCAAAATAGCCCAACAGCTGTATAGCCTAACAGTTGTAACACCAGGGGCTTCTCTGGTTCCCTGGTGGCTCAGATGGTAAAGAATCTGCCTGCAATGTGGGAGACCTGGGTTCGCTCCCTGGGTCAGGAAGATCCCCTGGAAATGGGCACAGCAACCCACTCCAGTATTCTTGCCTGGAGAATCACGATGACAGAGGAGCCTGGCGGGCTACAGTCCATGGGATTGCAGAAAGTTGGACACGACTGAGCGACTACACTTTTCTATAACAAATAGACCTTGAATGTGTAATGAAATACACATAATAGAGATGTAGTTCTTGTTCGCCCATACCGATCAAGATTCCTCTAGTCGGGAAACTAGGCTGGTGGAGATTCTGCCATCTTCTTTTAAGTGCCAGCAACCAGCTGTGATAGAAGGGGAAGTAGAAGATGGAGAAGTCACACTTACTTCTCAACTGTTTCCTTCCAAATGACACACATTCTTTCTGCAGTGATGAGAACTAGTTGCCTAGCCTGGCCAAAGGGGTTTAGAAACAGCCAGTAATTCTATACCATGAAGAGAGGAGCCTGACTTTTAGAAAATAATTAGCTGGAGCTGCCACATGTGACAGGAAGATTTGTTTGCTAGTATTAGAGGATTCTTTGGGGAGTTGGAAGAAGAGATTATAAAATTATTCTTAGAAGTGCAGCTGGAAAGATTGTAAAGGAGTTTTGGATGATCAGTTGGAAAATATCTGCTTTTCTAAGATATAAAATTCAAACCTTTCAATGTTAGGGAAGATAAATGTTTAAGGAGCACGTGCCCACAGGGAGAGTTATAAACACTGAGAGAGCATCTAAAATATTGACACTGAATCTAGAGAAGGTGGCTGTGACCAAGAGCTGTCTGGCTGGTTGTGGGCTTTAATGCTAGGACTTTGGGAAATGATTACCATCTTTCTTCCAAATAAAGGGGGAGACTTTATAGGAAAGGTGGGGTTTCAAGAGATAGAAGCAAAGGTACTGAGTATTTGGATGAAAAGACACCTTCTCTAAATTAGACATAGTCTTTAGGAAGGTTCTGAGATGGACAGGAGTGAAAATAAAGAAACTGAGGAAATTTTCCTGTGAGTAAAAGAGAGGTTGGGAAGGACAAAAAAAGACTGTTTAGGATGGTCAAATATTTATAACCAATTGTCTCTCTTCTTGCTGGTAATTCTCTTCAGGTGATGTTTGGTGTAAAGTGGGCTTTTTGGTTTCTCATCACCCTGCAGTTTATTGGTGCATTTATTTTTTAAGCTCTCCTGGGAATTCACCATTACTTTTATGTTATGGTCCAATTTATGGAGATGCTGAACTTGAATAAAGATTTTAGCTTTCACTTTTCCAAAGAACTGGTTTCTGAGAGGGAGAGGGTAGATATGTACGTGTTCATGTGAATATATGTGTGTGGGGGGGTGGTGTATGGTTGTGTGTTCAAGGTTAAATATTTCTTGACATCATCTTACATTTATTTCTCCCCTGTACATCCCTCTGCATGTGTTGTCTGGAATACTGAATTGAGAGTCTCTTTCCTTTGCCCCCGTTTTAAGTCACTATTTTCAGATACTTCTGCCTCTTGCAGGCAAGAAGTCCTTTGCAGGTGTGAGTATTAACGAAGCGAAGGGAAGCTTGCTTCTGTCCACTTGTTCTGTGTTCAGTGAAAGTACAAAGTACATGTTTGTTTCACTTGTAAGTATAAAGGGGAAAAACCCACCTGTTTTGCCTTCAGAAAAATTCTTTTGATCTTACTGTTCTCAGAACGAAAGCTAGGGTGAACTTTTTTTTTTAGTTGGATTGTCTGATCTACCGTGTGCCTCACATGAAAACAAAATTGGGAGTTGAAAGAGTCTACTCTTGAGGAAAAAGAAAATAAAGACACTTTTCAACATTCTGCAAATCAGAAGCAAAGATACGGCCTTTCATTTTTCTCGTCATATACGATAACACCTGGTAATGTTTGGAGCCCTGACTCAATTGGGAAGGGGAAGAGTGACTTAATTTTGATCGGCCATCTGTCTTAGATCCCAGATACAGTGTGTGAAAATTCAGTTGTTCATGAGTGTTCTACATAAAAAGGAAAATTAAGGAATTTTTGTATAATTTTAGAAGTGATTGATAACAATAGCGCCATTAAAAAGTTTATAAAAATGGCCAAAGTAATTTGATACCCAGATTCATTGCACACATCCATTTTGAGAAACTGATCTAATTTATAAATCCTGGAACAACTGAAGGAATAATATTTCAAAGCCAACCCCGTGTCAAGGGGGCCCAGCAAATTCAAGTCCTTCAGAAGCCAGCTTTCCTCTTGCTACCAGCCCCAGGGCACGTGGCCCTGAAAGCAGCTTGGCCTATGTTTCATGAGAAACAAGAAATCTTCTGAAAAAATGATTATGGGATGCTGAAACATACGAATGTGTCATCTTCTGATTCTTGATATGAAACCTGATATGATGAAACCTGTGCTTCAGTTTCTACTCTCTAAGGATGGAGATCATGCTGTCAGTGACATCATAGAGTCACTTATTCCTTCTTGCAGGAAGTATTTATTTAGCACCTGTCTAGTCCCACAGTGTGTTTGATACTCAGAATAAAATAGGAAAAAGGGATGCAGTTCCTATGCGACATTGACAGTCAATGGGCGGGTCAAGCATGTTCATCAAATAATTACCGATACTTTGTCCACCTGATACAAAGAGCTGATTCACTGGAAAGGACCACAATGCTGGGGAAGATTGAGGGCAGGAGATGGGAGCGACAGAGGAGGAGGTATTTGGATGGCATCACCGACTCAATGGACATGAGTTTGAGTAGATTCAGGGAGATAGTGAAGGACAGGGAAGCCTGGCATGCTGCAGTCCATGGGGTCACAAAGGGTTAGACATGACTAAGCAAGTGAACAAAAAAATATACAATTGCTACTCCAAAGCTCAAAGAAGATTAGACATGGCACATACTTAGCATTCAGAAAATTGAACTATTACTATAAATATTGCATAATAAGTCCTATACTGGTAACATACCCCAGTGAAAAACCTTTGTCCCCATGTATTTAACACAAATTTTAGAGGTTGCTATGAGTCTTTGTGAGTCTTTATCATATGCAGTAAGACAATATGTCTTCTGGAGGGTCTTAAAGTCAAATTAGGAAGAAGGATGAAAGAACCAATGATACTTGGCGTGAAAGACAGCCTGGGGCTCTTGGCAGCAAGGCTTGACATCATTGGATGATAAGAGGAAAGGAAATTTCTAGGAGAGAGACTGGCAGATCCAAGAAGTGGAAGATCATAGACGTAAAGAGGGTGAAGTTGCCAGTGGGGAAAAGCGGAGGGGAATGAGGCTGCATAGATAAGGCAGTGTAGACTTGTGAATGGCCTTTTCCTCCTACTGATGAAAGGAGTTTGTAATCAGTGAGCTGTGGGCAGCCTTTGAAGGATTTTCAGCCCCATAGGGACATGCTTGATCAGAGTTCCATTTTGGATGGCTAACCCCACCGAGAACCAATGAAGTAAATGATGCTAAAGCCAGCCTTGGTATACAGCATGCCTGTTAAAAACCCCATCTTAGATGGTAATGGCAAGGAAAATGGTTGTGGAATATCTTAAAGTTTTAAAAGTGTGTTAAATATACAACTAGATCTCGATTTTGTTTTAAAGGTTATATATATACGGAGAGGAAAACCAAAAAGATTGGGAAAATATTATGGCAAAAGATTGAATGATCATGTCATTATGGGGTGAGAAGGACTTTTCTGTTTGTCCTGCTTTTCGGTATCTTAAAGTGTAATAAAAATTGCTATTTAGAGGATAAACTGAGAGAAAGGTAACACTGGATGCCATGTGGAGTGTAGATTAGAAAGAGAGAAACGAGTCTGAGGGCTCGTTACGATCAGCAGGGCCATTAGAAGAGAACACGTGAAAGACGTTGGCAGAGCTGCAGGCATTGTGTGGAAAATGAGAGAGAGGGTCAACAGTGATGCCTGGGATGGTTACTTGAGAGAAATATGGCTGCGATTGGTCCAGTGTAGTTCTTTACTGGATGTGTTGAATTTGAGTTGTTGGTAAGACATCCATTGCAACATGCAGGAGGAGCTGGAAAACTGAAACTCAGTATAATGACAGATATTTAGCCTGGAGAGTGTTGGTCGTGACTGGTGCATTGGACATGATGAATTATCAGACTATGTATTAAGAAGAAACTGAGAACTCTTCAGGGGAATAAGAAAACTGGCAGAGAGTCTTTCCAAATGAAAAATACTCTTTCAAAAAGGGGATGGTTGAAAGTGTCAGAGGAAGGAAAGTGACCATTTGAGGCAGAGCAGGGAAGTGTCGGTGGATCTTGGTAATTAGGAGTCCAAGAACAGTGGTGGGCTTCCCTGGTGGTCCAGTGGACCAGGATTAAGAATCCACCTGCTGCTGCAGGAGACAGGGGTTGAATACCTGGCCTGGGAAGAGCCCACATGCCGAGGAGCAGCTAGGCCCGTGTGCCGCAACTACCGAGCCTGTGCTCTAGAGCCCGGGAGCCGCAACTACTGAAGCCCGTGTGCCCTGGAGTCTGTGCTCCAAAACAAGAGAGTAGCCTGCATTTGCAGCAACTAGAGAAAAGTCTTCATTCAGCAACAAAGACGACCCAGCACAGTCATAAAGACAACAAGAACGACAAAAACCCCAGCAGTTCGTTACATAGAGGAAGACACTTGCAGCCTTAGGAATGAATGAAAGATCAAGGTGTGGAGGTGGAATCAGGATGAGTAGGTATGGGGTGGGAAAGAGGAGAGATTTATTTTAAGAGGGGCTCTGGTCTCAGTGGTCTTTGGTTCCCCTTCCCCTAAAGGATTTAAATGTTTTTATAAGTCTAGGGAGGAAGCTGTGAAGTGAGAAAAGCTGAAGGATCAATTGAGAGGTAAATGAATAGAGGCAAGTCTACATGGGAGTGGGATGTGCAGAAGAACACGTTTTCCTTGGCCAAGAAAGGAGAAGGATGATTGGAAGGAATGGTTTGGGGGTGATAGTTGAAGAACTCAATTGATGGCCTCTGCTTTTTTTTTTTTTTTATAAGGGGCACAGTTCTCTTGTGGAGGAGTAGGTGAAGATTGGCAAAGAGCTGGAGGGGAAGGGAGAGGTTTGGCAGAACCACTCTGGGAAATGGATCTGCAGTTGCAGGGGAATGCTGAGTATTTTCAGGGCTCTGCTGAGATCAGAAACTTAATAAGGCAGAGATCATGCCTATTGGGAGATACATATTTTTGGTGCTGTGTTTCCATAGTCTCTTGTCTGTGTGTGTATGGGTGTATGTGGATTCTATAATGACGGCTCCGCACGTGTTTGTTGAACAAAAGAGTCAGTCATAGGTTGGCAGACAATTTGGGGTTAGACACTTTTTCCTAGAACCCAAGTAATATGTCAAGATTTGAATCCCTTTTCCTTGTTATGCTTTACTTTTGTGACCTTGGTTTCCTTTCTCTTCAGTTGATATTTTCTCTTCCACTAAAATAAAAAGTTCATGTCAGAATGAAAAACTAAATCCAAATACTTACTGTGTCTCTTCTATGGATAAAGCATTGTATGTAGCTAGCCTTGCAGAAGAGTCAGAGGGGACAAGATGGTCCTTGCCCTTAAAGAGCTTCCAGTATGGTGGGAGAGGTGGGATAAAGCATAGGAAGAATTCATCATTTTCAGCACATGCTGGGCATTGTAAGACATGGGAAGGAAGGGCTTTGAAAATTTCAAAGAAGGAGAAGCAGCTCTGCTGGCCTGGGCCAAGAAGGATCCTGCAGAAGCGGAGGTGTTCCCGGTACATCTTGATGAATGCATAGAATTTCAACAGGAGGCCACTAGCTGGGCGCAGGAGTGTGTTGGAATGGAGTTGGAGAGAAGCACCATTTCAGATGGAGAAGATGGCCTGGAGCTGGGAAAGGCTGGGATGTGTTCAAGAAGGAACATACATATGTAGTCCAGGAGACTACATATGGAGGAAGTACAGTCAGTTAGTTATTCATTTTCAAGTTTAGGGACCCAAAAGTTTATCTTTCGCTTACTTAATAAAGCTGACAGGACCTCAGATTCAAGGTAGACAAAGTTCACTTTTTATTTATTGGAGTATAGTTTTGACTTACAATATTCTGTTAGTTTTAGGTGTACAGCAAAGTGATTCAGTTACACATATATATGTATATGTCAATATTATTCTTTTGATTCTTTTCCACTATAGGCTACTACTATGAGATACTGAATATAGTTCCCTGTGCTATACAGTAAATTCTTCTTGGTTATCCATTTTAAATATAATAGTATGCATCTGTTAATCTCATACTCCCAATTTATCTCTCCCCTACCCCTTCCCCTTTGGTAACCATAACTTAGTTTGTTTTCTATGTCTGTGAGTCTGTTTGTGTTTTGTAAATAAGTTCATTCAAGCTATATTTTAGATTCCGCATATAAGTGATATCATATCTTTCTTTGTCTGAGTTAACATGACAATCTCTAGATCCATCCATGGTGCTGCAAATGCCATTATTTCTGAATTACATTCTTTATACATATCAGAATCAGGAGGAAAATTTTGCTTTTCCCTATTGGTCACTAGATTTTTGATCCCAAAATTTATAGACTTGTAGAATTCATATTGTTGGCTTCATAGACAACCTGTCAGTTTTCAAAGGCCCCAACAGCAACCTTTATCACAACCAAATTGCTTTGTGAGAAATAGTTCCAAATTTATTAGAAATTTCCTCCAATTTTCAATTAAAATTTCATGCATTAACTTTAACCACAACATCTAGTCTGATTCTCCTGTTTTTAAAACAATATTGAGAAAATAATGTGACAATAGCAGTTGCCAGCTTACAAATTTGTTGTCCTAGAAACAGAAGCAATTATTTTAACCCTGTTTCTTCTAGATGTTATTTCCTTCTGAACATATCTGGATGACTCCTTATGTTTAAATGATGTGTGTGTTGGGGGGGCACTTCCCTGGTGGTCCAGTGGTTAAGACTTTGCCTCCCAATGCAGAGGGTGGGGGCTCGATTCCTGATTGGGGAGCTAAGATTCCACATGCCTCGTGGTCAAAAAAAAACAAAGCAGAAGCACTATTGTAATAAATTCAATAAAGACTTTAAAAAAAAAGTGGTCCATATTAAAAAAAAAAAATCTTTAAAGGGTGTGGGTGAATAAAAGTGGAGAGAGGAAGTGTTTCTTGCTCCATTACATGTATGTTTAATTTTGCACTACCCCTATTTTAGAATTAAATATTGTCCTAAAATCAATCTATAATACCTACTGTCTTATTTAATTTATTTATTATTTTTAATTAGAGGATAATTGCTTTACAATGTTGTGTTGGTCTCTGCCACACATCAACATGAATCAGCCATAGGTATACATATGTCCCCTCCCTCTTGACCCCCGCTCCCACCTCCCAGCCCACCCCACCCCTCTAGGTTGTTGCAGAGCACTGGATTGAGCTCCCTGTGTCATATAGCAAATGCCTGCACGCTATCTGTTTTACGTAGCTTAGTGCATGTGTTTCAGTTCTGTTCTCTCATTGCATCCCACCCTCTCCCTCCCCGGCTGTGTCCACAAGTGTGTGCTCTATGGCTGCGTCCATCGCTGCCCTGCACGTAGGTTCATCCGTACCATCTCTCTCACAGGACCTTTTAATGTATGACATTTCTCAGCCATGAAAGAATATTGGGAAAGCTCACTCGTCTCCCTCGTGCCCCCACTCATGATGAAGTGGGTGTCTTCGTCTATGACTCAGCTGCTCTGGTCAGGAGGGGTGTGAGGTAGGAGCTGACCGTGGCATTGCCGCGTGCTCATCACCGCCGGAAACCAACAGTTTCTGGGCCATCCAGCTCTTTGTGCTCATCAGCAAACAAGGCCTTTTCACCAGCCCCAGAAAATGCACCTTCTGCTTTATTATAAGAGAATCTTGTTTGTCCATTTGTGCTAAGGGCTTTTCCTTTGCAGATGTTTTGGGACTCTTGTTTATCTATTCAGGGATGACTTATATGCGAAGACGATAATGCTTATTATTTCTTCTCCCATAATAAATGAAAATTGTAGGGTAGCTGTCCATCACATTTATTTACTTATTTGTTCATTTATTTACATTGATTCATAACTCTACATAAATTTCATCCATTTTTATTTTTTTTTAATTTTATTTATTTATTTGTGGCTGTGCTGGGGCTTCATTGGTGCTGCCCATGGACTTTCTCTAGTTGCACAGACTGGGGGCTAACTCTCCACTGCGATGGGCAGGCTTCTTATTGTGGTGGCCTCTCTTGTTTGCGGGCCATGGGCTCTAGGGCACATGGGCTCAGTAGCTGTGACTCACGGGCTTAGCTGCCCTGTGGCATGTGGGACCTTCCCAGACCAGGGATTGAACCCATGTCCCTTGTGTTGGCAGGTGGATTCTTAACCACTGGACCCCAGGGAAGTCCCATATATATATATAAAATATATATATATGTATGTATAAATTTTTTTTTTTTACATAACTGAAATCTTCCTTACCTCAGGCTTGTCCCTTGCTTCTCCCATTTTCTCTTCTCCCACCCAAACTGGAGTTGAGTCCTGGAGCTTCTGTGGGAGGTGGTTTCGTGCTGTTGCCTGTGTGTCAGCATCGTCTTCACAATGCCCCGAGGGCAGCTGGTACTATCCCTCCCTTATCTTTCTGCTCAGCGCCTTCCGTGAACAGCAAAGTATCTTGTGCCACTAAATCCAGCAGATGTATCTCAGCTTCATCCTCCTTTTCATTTTCGCGGTGTTTAGCAGGACCCGCTCCTCTCTTTCTGCAGCTTCTCTTGGTCGAGAATGCCACTCTGTCTAAACTGCACCATGCTTTCACAGGCTGCTTTGCTGAGTCAGCGTCCTGGACTTGCTCACTGTTCTGTTCTAGGCTTCTCCTCCCCCCAGTCTCATTCCTGTTCATGGTTGTGCTAAACATCTGCATCCATGGGTCTTAACAAAGATTCTCACCCAAAAAATTCTCACTGTTTCAGACCTTTCCCAAAAACTACAGATGTTTCCTGGGTCTCTTAATCCCGGTTGTTGCCAAACACAACTTCGTGTGTCTAGTGAGGCCAAACAATACCTAAACATCAGAGTTTAGAGCAGGGAAAAGTTTATTGCAGGGCCATGCAAGGAGACAGGTGACTTGTGCCTCCAAAACTTCCATACCTGAAGGATTTCAGCAAAGCATTTTTAAAGGCAAGGTGAAGGAGGGGGCGTGATTAATTGTTAGAAACTTCTTGGTGTCTGAATCCTTTGTTCTTGTAGCTACCCACATAGATCACAATGTTCCTATACACCTCCAACAAAACAAATGCCATTCTTTGTTCTGAAACTTTTTATCTCTATATGAATGGACTCTTAAAGGTCAGAGCCCTGAGAATAGGCTATCCTGTTTATTTCAGGCTATAAGCAACTTTTTTTTTTTTTTTTTTACAAAAATATAGAACCAACTTGACTAAGCACAGGCAGTAGAACAGATCTAATATGGAGTCAGATTTATTCTTCTTTATTGCAAAACTCTGGGTTTTTCTTGGTTCCTCCATCTCAACACAGTTAAAATGCACCCATGATTCAGCCCACCCCCCAAACCTAAGTCTGATTCTGTTCCGCATCCCCTGCTTAGACGAATGGCACTGCCACTCATCCAGGCCCGTGAGCCTTGCCATCTTCCTTGACCACAGCCCTCTCCCTCACTCCTCTCAAGTCATCATGAAGTCCAGGGAGAAATAAATTCCTGGATGCCATCCACTCCTCGACTTTCCCCATCTTCCCTCCCTTACCCCCACCATTCCCACCTTAGTTCATGCTACTATCACCTCTCATCTGGCCTGTTGTAATATTTTCTTCTGATCTACCAGCATTTATTCTAATCCATTTTACAGCCTATGTCCTTCTTCATGGCCTACTTCACAGGTGAAGTCTCTTCAAATATTTCTATAATCATTTAATTGCTCTCTTATCTCTCTGTTCTCAGCTATGTGCTCCATGGAGTCAGGAACCATCTTTTTTGGCTCACATTGTATTCTCAGTATTTAAGCAAACTCCCTGGCACATAGATTTTATCAGAATATATTTACTGTCAGAATGAGTAAATAAATGAACAGTAAAAATTGATTATTGCTGTTTCTTATTTTCAGTATTTTATTTATTAATTATGCATTTTATGCTGATAGACATTGAGGAAATCCTTCTTGGGAGCAGTTCCATTATAAATAATGTAATTTTTCTGATTACCAAACTAGTAGGTGCTAATTTTAGAAAGTATAAAAGGAGAAGAAAAAATTATTTCACACTGTATATGGTTTTGAATCATGGTTTTCTAACAAATCATGACCATTTCCCCACAACATTAAAGCCACCTTAGAATTGTTTAAAATAAAATTCACAAACGTGAGACATATAGCCTTTCTAGAATGTTTATATTTGATGCATATCATCCTTGGGAAGACCTTGTTTAGTTGATGGAGTTAGGAGCTGTCGGAGTTCGTAAGGTTTGATGACTCTTAGGCTCCATTTAAAATATACGACACTGTTTATTGTCAAAGATATGTTTTCTGCTTCAGGATGACTGCTACTTTGTAAAACCCTTTACTGTTACCTGGGCCTCCCCTTATTCAGATTTTTCAAGAGCAGGGTGAGGATTCCTTGATTAATATCTGTCACAAAGCAACACTTGATATAGTTCCAGATGACCACCTACAACATCCACTTCAGGTTCTACCATTAGAAATGAAATCTTCTGTAGAAATGAAATCTTGTGTCTTTGGTAAAGTTACTTTCCTTGTATTAAAAACTGCCCTGACCAGTAGGGGAAGCAACTTGAAAAACTTTTGCCCAGCAGTGGAGAGAAAGCAGGTGAGGCTTTCCTTGTAGCTCTTGTTTTCCAAAGGCACGTGCAGGGAGTTGATCGGTGTTCAGTGCTAGAATGAGATGAACACTGAACACTTGGTGTTGTCTTAGCCCTTCTTTTCTGGTCAATGCAAGGATCAAGGACTTTGACTTAATAGAATACATTTCCTGTTAACTCTGGAGGGTTTATTTTTCCACGGAGATGTGTGATCTTTTATGTCAAGAGTTTCCCTATTATATGTTTCTCCCCCCAACACCCCAATGGTGTATTAGGATATGAAGTGTCACCTCTTTATAATCTGATGAAAGTCATTAAAACATGACGAGAGTAAACAGTTTGGGCGATAGTTGTGGTTTTTAAGGGCGCGGTCTTCCTGTGAGCATTTATTTTGGGTATGGAGCGTTTAGACAGCACGGTTAAGGGAGCAGCAGCCAGTGCCAGATGGAATCCAGGGCATCCCTCATGGAATCTGTTCCTGATCCCAGGGGCCCTATTAGACAGGGTTCATTTTCAATATTAATCTTGATATGAAGGCAGCTGTGGTTCTTTAAGAAATCATGCCCTAGGACTTCCCGGGTGGGGCAGTGGATAAGAATCCTCCTGTCAATGCAGGGGACGCGGGTTCAATCCCTACTCCGGGAAGATCCCACACGCCATGGAGCAACTAAGCCCGTGTGCCACAGCTACTGAGTCTGTGCTCTGGAGCCCGAGAGCCGCAACTACTGAAACCCAGATGCTAGAGCCGGCGCTACCAGAGAAGCCACTGCAATGAGAAGCCCCCACCCGCCTCAACTAGAGAAAGCCCTTGCAAAGTAACGAAGGCCCATAGGACCATAAGAGGCAAAAAAAAAAAAAAGAAAGAAAAAACAACCTGTTAAAATAGCAATCATACCCTCAATTCTTTTTATTATGGCCAAAGAAATTTATAGATAGGCTTTATAGATGGATCTGACTTTCCCCCTCCGTTATTAACCAGCACTATAGAACGTGTAGTAATTTTTCCTTTGTGCCATGTATATTCTTCCACTAGTAGCAATGAGAAAGAAATGCTCTTCCTAGGAATAAATGGAGTCAGTATAGGTTGATAAATACGTACATTTAAAAAATAAGAGTCACTATAAATAAGGTGCTAACATTTTACTTTAAAGCCAAGTAGTTTGCCTTTTCTAAGAAGTTTCCAAGCAAAAATTTCCTCCCCTAATAGGTGGCATTTTAACTGTGGCCTATTAAGAGGGTTGGGGCCTCCCAGGTGGAACTTGTGGTAAAGAATCCACCTGCCAATGCAGGAGATGTAAGAGACACGGGCTTCGATCCCTGGGTTGGGAAGGTCCCCTGGAGGAGGGCACGGCAACCCACTCCAGTGTTTTTGCCTGGAGAATCCCCATGGACAGAGGAGCCTGGCGGGCTGCATTCTGTGGGGTTGCAAAGAGTCAGACACGACTGAGTGACTAAGCACTCAGGAGGATTGGTTCATGTTTAAATAGGAGGCACATACTCCAGCCTAGCTACTAGCCCTTTGTGATTGTTTTAAGATTTTCACCTGTTTTACCTCATTTGGGGTCACTTTTGCATTTACAACCTGATACAGTTTGCCTTCATAGAGTTGAGTCACTCTTCTAGAATCGAATGTGGATTTTGCTGAAGAGTAAAATTTGATATATGATTTAAGAAGAGCTGCTTACAAATTGCTGTATAATCACATCTTTTTAAATTCATGCAAAGAAATGTTAAGGTAATCTTGAATGTACTGGCATACAATGACTGTTTGGGATTCTAAGAATAAAATGCCTCCCTTATTTAGGAATGCTTAAACTCATGGTTATTTTATGGAAAGTGCTAAAATAAGTTTGAGCTCTACACCAGATTAACACTGACATCTTGAGTGAATTCCATTATTTGTTTTTAAGATGAAAGCCAACAGTTCCTACTTTGAAGGGATTTTATTTTATGGTTATGTTTAAAAAACCATTAGCCTCTTACTCAAACTAATTAAAATATAGGTCTAGAGGCGGGGGGGAACCTCCTTTAAAAATAAATATAAGATATAAAATCTTAAGTTACAGATTTCAGAGTAGTTGTTTGGGAGGCATGTAATTTCCCTCCCTCCTGCCCTGAGACCTTATCAGAAGTGGGATTTAGAGTCTCGTGTGAGTCCTTTCCTAGTAAAAGATTTTAGCTAAATAAACAAACATAACTGGTAGGATACAGAGAACTAATGAAAGCTATATGATCGCCCATCTGGTAAAAAGTTGTCCCTGCAGAATTCAGGCAATCATAAAATCACAGAAAAAATGTATGTAATCAAGATATTCTTGCAGTGTGAGCAAAAACTCCCTGCCCTACCCTGTAAAACACTACTCCTGACATGTTTCCATAGCCAGCACAGAACCAGGGGTCTTGTACATTCTTACAATTTCTTATCAGGTATCTGAGACATGTTCTTAAGCTTTTGGAAATGATAGATGTGAATTAATAGGCATTCATAGACATATGTAATCCTGTTTGATTTAAACGATTATGTATTTGCTGACAAAATCTTATCATTGATAACTTTTGAGTTAAATGGGCTTCAAGTATTTGGTGCATCAAATATGTCTGAGACTGGAAAGTACACACAATAAGTCACTTATCATTCTTTGGGAAGAATTTATAGGTTTATTTCTCTTTTTAAAACAGCCTTAGAATAACAGCTAAAACTATTTTTGTTTCTTGACTTATTCAAAACAGGGAAAAAACATGCAACTAAGTATTTATATAAGTGGAAAGCTTCAGAGCTGACAACCAACTAGTTGATACATATTTGAAACCCATTTAAGATAATCCTTAATTGCAGTCAATAATCTTATAAGTAGGTAACACCCAAAGTCAGCATAATGCCCACTTGAAGAAAGAACACTGATTGTGTTTGGATACTGTAGCAGCAAGAATCCTGTAGTATGTCTTTTAAAATACTTTAACTTTTGTTTATGCTTAATGTATGAAGTGATCTATATCAGGATTTCTCAGTCTCAGCACTACTAGCATTTTGGTTTGGTTTTGTTCTTTTAGCAGCCAGTATTTTATTTTATTTTTTTGTCCTCATTGTCATTTGTTTTTTAATTAAACCTGTTTTGTATTGGAGTGTAGCTGATTAACAATGTTGGATAGATTCAGGTGGGCACCAAAGGGACTCAGCCATGCATTGACATGTGTCTGTTCTCCCCTAAATTCCCCTCCCACCCAGGATATGGCACTAATAGCACTTTGGAAAAGATACTTTTTTCATGTGGGAGCTGCTCTGTGCATTGCAGGATATTTAGCAACATCCTTGGCTTCTACCCACTAGATGCCAGAAGCACTCTATAGTCATGACAATAAAAACTCTCTCCAGACAGCATCAAATATCCCCTGGGGGGCAAAATTACCCCTCATTGGGAATCACTGGTCTCTATACCTGTGTATTTATATCTGTAAATCTATAGCTTTACCTGCATCTCTGTATGAGCATAGTTGTTTTAGGCACCCCACTCGACGTGATACAGTTTAGGAGCATTAAACTTTATACTTTAGCAATCAAAGAGTGGAAGACAATACAGAAAGTCATTTTTGGTGGAATCCATACTAACTTATAATTAGAGAGATTGAAACTAGAGAACACATGTTTTACCTTTGGTTGGGAGAGTTTGGTGACTGAACTAAAAAAATACTGTAATTAGATAAAATGTTTTCATTTAAAAATAGTGAAGAACATTTTGCTTAATGCATGGTTCCTTTGTTACATTTGAAATTTCATAGGGTTGTGCAAGAAGTAAGACCCAAGAGACTTATTGAAGGTATTTAGAATAAATATGTCCCGTCATTGGAGACCTTAAAGTTTGTTTTCAGTGGAAAGTTTCTGAGGTCCTGGGTCATTTGATTGCAGTATGAACTACAAAGTCTGGCAGGACAAGGAAAAGAACTCAGATTTTATCTTAGATGACTTTCCATTTCTATTTTAAGACCTGGCAGTGCTTTGGCAAACCCTCCCAGTGGTTCACCTGAATTTGAAGTGGACTGAATCATGTGCACAAAAATAAATGGCTTAGGAAAAAATAAATAAATAAATGGCTTAGCTACACGCTAGAGCTGCTAATGGCAAGGACCCCTGGGCTGATTCTGAGACCACTGCCTCAGTAGTTGAGTACTTCCTGTGTGCCAGGCCATGGGGCTGTGACGGCCAATGGGCCACATACAGCCTCTGCCCTCGAGGGAGACAGACGGGGAAATGGATCATTTTAGCACAGCGTAGTGATGTCTTGTGGCTCAGCTGGTAAAGAATCTGCCTGCAATGTGGGAGACCTGGGTTCGATCCCTGGGTTGGGAAGATCCCCTGGAGAAGGGAAAGGCTACCCACTTCAGTATTCTGGGCTGGACAATTCTATGGACTGTATAGTCCATGGGGTTGCAAAGAGTCAGACACAACTGAGCGACTTTCACTTCACACTTCCCTTTAGAATGATGTACAGGTTGCTTCAGAGCTTGAAAGAGGAGAATCTAGCAAAGCACAGGGGTGCATAAGGTGCTGCCAAGGAAGACCTTTCGAAGGTGTTGTTTTCTGGGTTTTTTTCTTTCAGTTTTATTGAGATATAATTGCATATGGCATGGTATAAGTTTAAGGTATGCAGAATAATAATTTGACTTACATGCATTATGAAATGATTATCCTAGTAAGTATCAGGAACATCCATCATCTCATACAGATAACAAAATTAAAGAAATAGAAAAAGTGGTTTTTTTTTCCTAGTGATGGAGAACTCCTAGGATTTATTCTTTTGTCGATTCTCATATATAACATGTAGCAGGGTTAATTATATTTATTGTGTTGGGCATTACATCCCTAGTACATATTTATCTTATACTGAAAGTTTGTACCTTTTGATCACCTCCTCTGACCCTCCCTGCCCAAGTAACCACAAATTTGACCTATTTTCCTATGAATTTGTTTGTTTTTGAAGTATAATTGACCTACAACATTATATTAGTTCCTGTTATACAACATAATGAATCGATAGTTCTATACATTTCAAAATGATCACTGTGATATATCACATGCAAAGGCATTACATAATTATTGGCTGTATTCCTTACAGTGTATATTTCATACCTGTGACTCATATACTTTGCAACTGGAAGTTTGTAACTTTCACTCTCCTGCACCTATTATATTTCTATCCTCCCACCACCACCTCCCCTCTGGCAGCTGTCTGTTTGTTCTCTGTGTCTATGTGTCTGTTTCTGTTTTGTTATATTTGTTCTTTTTTTGTTTGCTTGTTTTATAGATTCACATATACATGAAATAATATGAATTTGTCTTTCCCTTTTTGACTTAACTGCACTTATCACAATACCCTCTAGGTCAATCCATGCTGTCACAAAAGGCAAGATTTCTCCCTTTTTATGGCTGAGTAGTATTCCATTGTATATATGTACCATATCTTCCTTACCCATTCATCTACTGATGGGCACTTAAGTTGCTTCCATATCTTGGCAGGTTCACTGCTGCAGTGAACCTCAGGATGCATATATCTTTTCAAATTAATGTTTTTTTCCTTCATATTAATACCCAGGAGTGGAATTGCTGGATCTTATGGTAGTTCTGTTTTTCATTTTTTGAGGAATCTCCATGCTGTTTTCCATAGTGGCTGCACCAATTTACATTCCCACCAATAGTGCACAAGGGTTCCCGCCCTTTTCTCTGCATTCCATGAAATTGTTTTCTGAGCATCCCTGAAGATGATACCTACTGTGTGCATCAGTGGGTCTATTTATTATAAATTAAAGTGAAGTGAAAGTTGCTCAGTTGTGTCCAACTCTGTGACTCCATGTCCATGGAATTCCCCAGGGCAGAATACTGGAGTGGGTAGCCTTTCCCTTCTCCAGGGGATCTTCCCAACCCAGGGATTGAACCCAGATCTCCTGCATTGCAGGTGGATTCTTTACCAACTGAGCTATCAGGGAAGCCCCATTATAAATGAACCCACACTAAAGTGCCCATGAGAGATGAGAACAAAGTAGTTGTTTCTTTCAGGAATGTTAGAACTTATCTTGAGACACAGCCCTTTCTAAGCCCAAGTAACCGCTAGTGACAGAAATTTGCATGTGAATGTCAGATCTTTGGGGGCAGGCAGAGATCTTTCTGGGTTTTACAGTGACATCAAAGAAAGTAGCTGTTTTTTCCATCCACATTAATGGCTACTCTTCTGTCTCATTTCAGTCCTTTTCAAGAAACCAAAAGAAACCAAGCACATCTAATGTACAAGTTGCTATTGTTATACAAAAGATGCCCACAATTTGCCAAATACAAGGGAAAACCCTGTAAGAAAAGACATGATTCTTACCTTCTGGAAGTTATGCTCTGGACTTTATCTTCTGCTTAATGTTGGCTGGTACTTCTCTTCCGTCTTTAGTCTTTCCTCTGCTTGCAAACCTCCGTACAGCATGTCTGAGCTAAAGCTCTCCAAAGTGTAGTCTGTACTTGCTGGCTCCCATATGAACACTCTCTGTTCACTGCCAAGAATGCATATCCCCGTTTCTTTGTCTGCCAGGCCCGCTGATGACAAGTAATTTTCTCTACCAGAGTGCTCTTGTCTCATAGACAAACTCCTGTACATCCTTCAAGACCCCATTTAAGTGGCCTCTGTTATTTGAAAACTTCTGCTGACTTTCCATGGGGAGTGTTTTGCTTATCTCTAGTGTATAGTGTGGTCACGTGGAGTCCTACCTGTCCTTAACATTAGAGCACTTCTAGGGTAGAAACTGCATCTTATTCACATGTATTTTTACCGAATGTGTACCACTGTGTCTTTTATATTATGTGTGTGTGCTCAATAGCTCAGTCACGTTTGATTCCTTGCAACCCCATGGATTGTAGCCCCACCAGGCTCCTCTGTCCATGGGATTCTCCAGGGAAGAATACTGGAGTGGGTTTCCATTTCCTTCTCCCAAGGAATCTTCCTGACCCAGGGATTGAATCTGTGTCTCCTGCATTGGCAGGCAGATTCTTTACCACTGAACCACCTGGAAAGCCCCTTTTATATTGTGAAAGTGAAAGTGTTAGTTGCTCAGTCGTGTCCGACTCTTTGCAACCCCATGGTCTGTACCCCACCAGGCTCCTCTGTCTATGGGATTTTCCAGGCAAGAATACTAGAGTGTGTTTCCATTCACTTCTACAGGGGATCTTCCAACTCAGGAACTGGACTCGGGTCTCCTACATTGCAGGCAGATCCTTTACCGTCTGAGCCACAAATAAATATTACATGAAATGTTTCAATGATCCATTTATTTTCCCCAGATTACCAAACACCAAGTTCTTTACTCTCAACTTTCTTTTTTGTTTAATCATGTGCCTCTTGCATATAAAACACTTTGCTGGGGGCTTTGTCTTGTCTGTCTTCTCCTTACATAGCCCAGTCCCACAAAGTTCTATCCTTTCCTTCTTAGAAACAAGGAAACAGAAACTCAGAGAGGGAACGTGAAGCATGGTACCTAATGATAACCCAGTATGTAAGTGGTAAAGCTTGGATTTGAACTTAGATCTTTCTGGTTCATTTGTCCACTCATGCATTCAACTGATAATACTGATAAATACTTACTGTGAGTAACCATACTTACACTGGGGCCAGAGGAAACCACATGGAAGCAGATAAATTCCTTGTCACCATGGATTCTCCATTCTAGTGAGGCCAGAGACAGACAATTAAATACAATAAAGGAACTTCCCTGGTGGTCCAGGAGCTAAGACTCTGAGCTCCCAATGCAGAGGGCCCAGATCCCATCCCTAGTTGGGGAGCTAGATTCCACGTGCTGCAACTAAGAGTTTGTATGCTCCAACTAAGACCCAGTGCAGCAAAATAAATAAGGATGGGGTGTGTGTGCCTCTATAGCTAAGCTGATCTGGGGAGGGACCTTAAGCAGAAACTGACATGAATTAATGGTGGAGGGGATAGTGGTCCAGGCAGGGAGGAGATCGGGGCACTGGCCTGGGGAAGGGAGCGAGGAACAGCTGGGGCAGAGTGCCTGGATCTGAGCGGCTCTCCTAGGAGGTCTTTTGGAAGAGGAATCAGCAGCCAGGTCCTGTGGGTATGTGTGGCCCGTGGACAGGGATAAAGCTTTTACTCTGTGTATCAAAGGGAAGCTACTCGAGTTCTTTAGGTAGTAAAATTCTCTTGTGCAATCTTATAAGCCTTCGCAGTTTGTAAAACAACCATGCGTGGTCTGCTTTGGTTTCTGCAAGACTCTGAAATGTCACCTTCATCATGAGTACAGAGAGAAAAAGTAGCTTTCTGTGCACAACCCATTTCGTTCGCAAAACCCCCAGGATGAGGCAAATGCTGTTCTTATGTCCACGATAGAAACAGGAAAAGTAAAAGCCATGGTGTCTAACCAGCTTGTGCAGTTACATGACTAGCAAGTAGTCAATAACTGTTGGAGTTTGAACTTGTCCTGAAAGTGAGTTAGGTAACTTACCTACCTTCCCATAACTAGCCCCGTGGGATTGGAGTGCAAAGCCAATTAGTCTGACTTGTAATGAAATGCTGTCTGTATTGCATTCTTCCTGCTCTTGGCCCTGCCTGGTCTCGGCCTCTGCAACTTGGTGCC
This sequence comes from Cervus canadensis, assembly GCF_019320065.1. Classification (NCBI taxonomy): domain Eukaryota; kingdom Metazoa; phylum Chordata; class Mammalia; order Artiodactyla; family Cervidae; genus Cervus; species Cervus canadensis. The sequence goes on from NC_057403.1 coordinate 44,558,588, forward strand.
AACCTTGCCATGTGAACTGGTTTCTCAGCTTCCGTCTATCCTGATACCAATCTTGTACACCTCCTACAGGCCATGTGCTCGGGGGAGAGGGGCTTCACATCTCTCTTACTAAATCTTCCCTTCAACAAAATCCTTCCTGGACCTTCCTATTTAGTGCATTTCAAAATATTGGGTTGGTCAAGAAGTTTGTTTGGGTCCTTCCATAACATCTATGGAAAACCCCAAACGAACTTCTTGGCCCATGCAATAAATACTTAGACTGGCCTTCAAGGCCCCCCCAGAGCCTGGCTGCCGACCATCTCTCCATAGTGACCTTGCCTTTCCTCAATACCTGCCCTTTGCCTGCAGCCAGATGGGTCTGTTTGTTCCTGGAAGGAAGCCTGTGCTTGCTAAGGTCTGCAGCTTTGCTCATCCCATTCTCTCTGCCTGGGCCATTCCCCACCCCCACCTTCTTACTTCATCCAAGATATATTTTTTGAAAAGGCCATTCCCTTTTGATTCCATCTGCTAAGCTTGCAGACCATTTGTCAGTGTCACTCACCAACCAACCTGGGCCTTGATAAATGTTTTTGTGCTATCACTCAAACTGAGTTGTCATCTCTTAAAACCAACAATCACATCTCCTACTTCAACTTCTTGACATCTGCAGATAGAGCCCCAACCACATCCTTTTAATTAGCCTCTAATATGCCCTCAGTGAAGTGTTGGTAAGGCTTTGAGGAGGAGGAAGTGAGATAAATTATAATTACACAAAAGGTGTGGTCACTTCATAGCAGATGCCTTACCATTGGCCCCTTTGGGTGTGTATTTAAGGAAAATTTGGCCTTGTTCCCTGAATACCGGTGATGCTCGGTAGCTAGACCAATCCCAAGAACTGCTCCATTTTTGCTAAAAGGAAAACTTTATTTGAGAGATTTAATATCCTCTCCTCTACTTATATTTGTTCTTTTTTATATTAAACAAGTGCAGTTGGGTTTGAGAGGGTGTTGGTTTTTTTTCATTATTTTTCTTGCTACTTTTAACTAGTCCAGATGGCTATGCCATTCACAGACTCAAATGTGTCCAGATCATGAAACTCCAAAGGCCTCCCTGTTTGCGTAGAGTCCATATGTTTAGGCATTGTTGTTCCTTGTGTGGGTCCACAGAACGTGTTGAAAAATCTAACAGGGGAACTTGCATTTCCTACTTGGTCCAAGTTAGGATGTTTCTGTCCTTCCTCCTGGTCATGAGGGGAGGGGAGGGGGATCATGGTCACCTTTCAGATGATTACTTTCTCCTCTAAGCGAGGAAGGTGAGAAGAGATGATAAATAATTGAACGAAGCCTTTATTACTCTAAACAGTACAGTCTGTGCTATGTCAGCATTTTGGCAAGATCAGTGTCAGATGTATGGAAAGGTTTTTTTTTAAAAAAGAAATTTCCACCCATTAGCCTAAAATTAATCAGGCTCATCATTTGCAAATAGGAGTCTATTTTTGAGTTCCTGAGAAACTGGTTCAAAATATAGATTTTTTTTAAAAAAAATAATAATTTTCTTTTTTTTTTTTTTTGGTCGATACCCAGGGATGCGTGGCGCCCTAACCACTGGCCCACCAGAAAAGTCCCAAAATACAGATTTTTTTAGGTCCCCACTGCCTCAAGATTCCGATACGTTAATTCCTAGTTGGGTATCAGGTCATCTGACTTTAATACCAGGCATCTGATTACTCCTTGGTTCCTAGCACCAGACTTTGAGAAATTCTAATCTAGACTTGAAAGCTAAAATTTCAAAAAACAGGATATTTCAATGAGAAAAAAAATCAACTAACAAATTTAAAGCTCAAATATTTGCCCTATTAGATTGTTGGCTTTCTCTTCTTTTCTTGCCTACCAGCCAGAATCTCCGTTATTCATTGCAGCTTGTTTTTAGCCACTGAAGGCATCATCCTTAACACTCCAACCCTACCTACCTATAGGCCTCTTTATCCCTCCTAGAAAAGGGTTAGTGCATTTTCTAGAATAAAGCATTTTTCTTCCAAGCTAAGTAGCTCTAAGCTGTCTCTTCAGTTGTGTCCGACTCTGTGTGACCCCATAGACGGCAGCCCGCCAGGCTCCCCCGTCCCTGGGATTCTCCAGGCAAGAACACTGGAGTGGGTTGCCATTGCCTTCTCCAATGCATGAAAATGAAAAGTGAAAGTGAAGTCGCTCAATCGTGTCCGACTGTTAGCGACCCCATGGACTGCAGCCCACCAGGCTCCTCCGTCCATGGGATTTTTCAGGCAAGAGTACTGGAGTGGGGTGCCATTGCCTTCTCCTAGTGTTTAAAATATTCATTTTATTAGAGTATATAGGCAACAGAGGATGAGATGGCTGGATGGCATCATCGACTCAATGGACATGAGTTTGAGCAAATTCCAGGAGATGGTAAATGACAGGGAAGCCTGGTGTGCTGTGGTCTATGGGGTCGCAAAGAGTCAGACACGACTAAGCAACCGAACAATAACAGCAAGTTCTTTTTCCACTTTTCCCACTTTCCCCCATAGGTGTGGTTTTTTAAGGGACCTCTTGTAATGTGCTTACTCAGTTGCTTCAGTCATGTCTGATTCTTCGTGACCCCAGAGGAGCCTGCCAGGCTCCTCTGTCTGTGGGATTCTACAGACAAGAATACTAGAGTGGGTTGCCATCCCCTCCTCTAGGGGATCTTACCAACCCAGGGATCGAACCCCTGTCTCCTGCGTCTCCTACATTGTAGGCATATTCTTTACCACTGAGCCACTTGGGAAGCCCAGTAGTGATGGATGCTTGGTTTCTCCTTCTTATTTGAATTTCATGTGCTGACTCTGTGCTCTGCTTAGCTTGGAGGACAATGCCACGTACCATCATTTCATATCTAGAAATGAATTTATCTGTTTGTTCAGTTGAGATCTATTGAACACCTGCTATTTATCAAACACTCACCTTGGCCCTGGGACATCAGTGTAAACAAGAGATAACACATGCTTATTCTCACTAACTTTACAATCTAGTGGAGGAGAAAGATAAGACCTAGGTTACGTTATGATAAGACCTGATTTAAAGACCTGACTCATTGGAAAAGACCCTGATGCTGGGAAAGATTGAAGGCGGAGGAGAAGGGGATGACAGAGGATGAGGTGGTTGGATGGTGTCACCGACTCGATGGACAGGAGTTTGAGCAAGCTTTGGGAGTTGGTGATGGACAGGGAAGCCTGGCGTGCTGCAGTCCATGGGGTTGCAAAGAGTCGGACACGACTGAGCAACTGACCTGAACTGACTGAGGTTACATTGAAAAGTGTTATGGAAAAAATAAAGTAGGGGAAGAAGGGTAGAGTTCTCTAGAGGTGGAGGAGGGCTGCAAAGATATGTTATTCGGTGATCAGAGAGAAGGTGACATTTGAGAAAAGTTTCAAAAGGAGAGGAGTGAGCAAGCCATCAGGCTTTCCAGGTGGTGCAGTGGTAAAGAATATGCCTGCCAATGCAGGAGACACAGGAGACTCCAGTTTGATCCCTGAGTCGGAAGGATTCCCCTACAGGAGGGCATGGCAACCCACTCTAGTATTCTTGTCTGGAGAATCCCACGGACAGAGGAGCCTGAAAGGCTATCATCCATGGGATCGCAAAGAGTCAGACACAACTGAGCGTGCACAGGAATGCACATGAGCGCACCGGGGACACTTGGAGCGACAACAGTCTGGGCAGGGGAAACAGTCAGTGCAAAGACCCTGAGATGGCCATGTGTCAGGCATCTTACAGGAACAGCAAGGAGAGGCTGGCAGGGATAGGGTGGGATAAGCAAGCGGGAAGAACAGTGACAAAGTGCGGAGAAGACATGGGCCATTGTGCAGATTTGGGCTTCTTCCCTTGCGTGAATGGGCAGCCACGGCAAAGTTTTGAGCAGAGGAGGGAGGTGATCTGACTTGGATTTTCAAAGGGTCTCTTTGGCTCTGTGCTGGGAACAGACTGTATGTAGGGGGTTGGCAGAGCTAGTGGGACCTGCCAGGAGGCTGCAGCAGGGATCCAGGAGGGCATGGATGCTGGGGCCTGCCTGAATCCTGCAGAGGCGGTGGCAAGCGTCAGTTTGGGATATAATTAGAAAGATGAGCCAACAGAATCTTTTGATGATTTGATGGGGGAAGGGAGAGAGAAAGACTGGATTCAAGGATGATTTTTGGCCTGAGTCACCGGAACTGAGTCACTTTCCTTTCAAAAGAGACGAGGAAAGGCTGAGGGTGATGTGGTTGGGGGAGAAGATGAGGAATTCAGTTTTGCTCTCATGACTGAGATGCCTATTGATATCCAAGAGGAAGTGCTGTGGGTGACTGTATATATGAGTCTGGTGCTTTGCAGGTAATTATCTAGAAGTTTTTAGCATATGCACAGGCAAATAATAATTTTGAAAGTGTATTTCCTTAAAAAAATCTTGCTTTGTACTTGAGCCTATTTATGTGTGCTTATGTATGTGTATGTGTGCTAAGTCTCTTCAGTTGTGTCTGACTCTTTGCGATCCTATGGACTATAGCCCACCTGGCTTCACCATCCATGGGATTCTCCAGTTAAGAATACTGGAGTGGCTTGTCATGCCCTCCTCCAGGGCATCTCCCCCACCCAGGGATGGAACTCATGTCTCTTATGTCTTCTGCAATGGCAGGCAGGATCTTTACCTCTAACTCAGCTTAGGAAGTGCATGTCTGTGTATGTGATTGTATATATGTGTGTACATAATTCTCTCTGGTTATAATTGTATAAAGAGCAGAATTGTGTTTGTATGCAATTAGTATGCTACCACTACGCTACCACGTGTTGGGGGGGAGGGGCTTCCCCGGTGGCTCAGTGGTAAAGAATCTGCCTGCCAATGCAGGAGATGTGGGTTCAATCCTTGGGTCTGGAAGATCCCCTGGAGTAGGAAATGGCAACCCTCTCCAGTATTCTTGCCTGGAACATTCCATGGACAGAGGAGCCTGGTGGACTACAGTCCATGGAGCTGCAGAGTTGGACAGGACTGAGCGACTCCACACACACACGTGTGTGCTCTTCCACTTAGCATACCTCAGAGTCCATTATTTGCAGTTTTTTTTGTGTCCAGCCTATTGTTGACCCCCTAACCTTTGGTACAAACTGACTTTTTTTTGACAAGGCCACTCTTTGTTTCCTGGTGTGATGCTCCAGATTTACCCCTGATCACCATTAGTATTATCATTTGCCATATTGGGCTTTCTAAAGACAGATTACCACTGCTGAAAAGGGTTAAATCTTGATGATCCCTGGCAAGTTCTTTTCCACGGGGTAGTTAACAGAGCCTTCGAGAGTGAACTTAGCAGTGCAGTCTTCTCCATCATGTGACCGTGCTTGGCACACTTGGTCCATGATGGCACAGTTCATTTGTGTAAGCAACTTGACAGATGTCCTTACTGAGGCATCAAATTGGATGGTGTCTGCTAACAAATCTAATGGGAAAAAAGAAAAGAGAATTCAATGGATTATCTTTTTTTTTTTTTTTTTTAGGATTAAATTTGTGCCATTTAGCTGTTTGATACCCTGTAGTTAATGCTGCTTTATTAGAAGCCTATACAATTCTTCACATGGGTGTCAAAATAATTTCAGTGAGAATGATGTTGTGTGGACTCATCAGGCTGAAGTCTTCGTCTTGTGACTACAGATGGGTTATTGTCTGCTGTTCCACTGTCTTCCAAGCCTTTTGCTGGATGAGCGAGACTTAACAATCTCCATTAATTTGCTTTGGCACTTCACATGGTTAGTCAGGCCATGAACACGATGGTCTTTAATAATTTTTTTTTTTAAATACTGCAATGCTCCTTTTCAGTTGCTGTCCTTCATAAATTGTATTTGCTGAAGCTATAATTACTCATCAAGCAGCAAAAGCAAATCTACCTCCAAGTACAATGAAGATGTTCTTTTGTGAAATTATTAAGATAGAGAAGTTCGACATGCAGAGTAATTTAGTTCTGCTTTTTAATTATATCTTTGGGGATCCCATCTATTAGAGCCTATCAAATTGGAAAGGACTGATCATCACCAGCACACCTCATAAATGCCCCTGTCTCACAGTGACCATTTCCCCACATAGATGAGGTCTTTAAAACAGTTGAATTAGCCTGTTTCTTTCATAACATGTTTAAATGCTCTTTAGAGTAGTTAACTCTGTTTCACCTACAGGTTCATATAATTTATTTGACATATTTTGTTTTGACTCTTGAAATCACATAGAAGAACTTTGTTTCATTGAGTAGAGGATCTTGGAAGGAACATTAGTGAAGAGTTGCCACTGAGAAATTTTGGAAATTGACCAAATTAAGGTGACTTGTTTTTGCTGTTCTTGTTTACTTGCTAAGTTGTGTCCAACTTTGTGACCCCATGGGCTGCAGCATGCCAGACTCCTCGGTGCTCCACTATCTCCTGGAGTTTGCTCAAATTCATATCCATTGAGTCAGTGTTGCCTAGCCATCTTGACTTAGAATGTCTAATTCAGAAATTCATATTTAGTTGATTAATAAAATACATAAACTTTACCATGGTGCAAAGTTAGGATATTAGTTATTATAAGAAGGATTCAGGGAAAATAAAACAGTATTATCAATAAAGGATTTGGAACAAGGTGTCCCAGAATGTGTTCCCACAGGGTGTTGTGGGGGGAAAAATGAATTGTTCCACAGCCAGTTTATGTGGGGCTGGGTTTATTAGTTCTCAATTAAAGAAAAATGTCAGCTCCGTCCAGATAGGAACCTTGTCATCTTTTTCATCATTTTGTCTCAGGTCTTGCACATTGTAAACACTGCAGGACTTCTCACAATCTTTAATGTTACAGGGAGCCCTGTGACTCATCCAAGAGAGGGCAGTGATCCGCAGCCTTTCCCAAATTTACTGGTTTTTGAAATACTTTTACTGAAGTGCATTTTACTAGACTTAGTAAATGAGCTACCCTCTGGGAAATTTAAGCTTTGAGTAAGATCATTAAACATGAAGTTCTGAAATTGATCACTAAGTGAAATATTCAAGTTTTTGCTGCGACTGGAATGTAATTGATACAGATTATGAGGCAGGAGGGGCTTCCCCAATGGCTCAGCGATAAAGAATCTGCCTGCCCATGCAGGAGATGCAAGACATGCAAGTTTGATCCCTGGGTTGGGAAGATTCCCCTGGAGAAGGAAATGGCAACCCACTCCAGTATTCTTGCCTGGGAAATCTCACGAACAGAGGAGCCTATAGTCCATGGGGTCGCAAAGAGTCGGACACGACTGAGCAACTGAGTGAACAAGCATGAGGCAGGAGGGATGTCAGGCTTGACTGCTTGTGTCTGTGTTTGGGGCAAGTTTCCTGACTCCCTAGAAGCCTCAGTGTGTTCGTCTGTAAAGTAGGGGTAGTCATTTTATTTCTCTGTTTGTTGGGAAAATAAATTACATTTGGCCCCACTCTGGAAAGTTAAATGAAATATTAATTATGTATGCAGAGGACTTCCCTGGGTAAACCTTTATTATCATTATCATAAAAAACTAAGGGGTAAAATTGTTCCACTTCAGATGAGTGATTATGTATGATACACTGAAATTAAAATATGAACACCCTCCCTTCCACAAATATCGGAGGGCTTATAACATGCCAGGCATTGTTGTTAGTTCAGGCAGAGCGTGGTGAACACAGTCAAGGCCCCTTCCCTCGTGGACCTAGAGTTTTTGTACTATAATGTGTTTATGGATGTCACTGTCTCTTAGAACGTAAATCTAATTGTACACAATTCAGTTAAAGTTAATTGTTCTGGGGTCATTATATTAGCGATCTGCCCCAAATGATCACTTTTTCCTCTCAGAATCAGATCGGTTCTTACACAAAAGAAGCGCAACAAAATCAGAGGTCATGTTTTAAAAGAAAATAAAATTAAGCTAGCATTACTTGATAAGGTAAAGCTAGTGAACATGGGATCCAGTTCTTCCTTGTGAGGTCCATCAGCACACAAGGGTAGCCAGATTTAGCAAATAAACATACACAACCTGCAGTTCAATTCGAATCCCCCGTAAATAAATACTTTTTTAGTATAAGTATACCCCAAATACTGCACGAAACGTAATTATACGAAAATAAAGTGGTGTTTTTTTTAAATTTTTTATTTTATATTTGAGTTGCTATTTAGTCACGTCCTACTTTTTGTGACCTGTAGCCCACCAGGCCCCTTTGTCCATAGCATTTCCCAGGCAAGAATTCTGGAGTGGGTTGCCATTTCCTTCTCCAGGGGATCTTTCCCACCCAGAGATCGAACCCACATCTCTTGCGTTGACAGGTAGATTCTTCACTACTGAGCCACCAGGGAAGCCCAAATTGAAGTATGGCTGACTAGCAATGTTGTGATAGTTTCAGGTGAAGAGCAAAGAGACTGAGCCTTATGTAAGCATGGATCCATTCTACCCCAGGTCCCCCTTCCATCCAAGCTGCCCCATGACATTGGGCAGAGTTCCCTGTGCTATACAGTAGGTCTTTGTTGGTTATCCATTTTAAATACAGTGGTATATTTGAAAGGGAAATTTAGCTGGGCATCCTGTTTTTGTTTTTGTTTTTTTCTTCTGAGTACCCTCCAGTTCCAACCCAGAGGAGATATTTTTACCCCAAACAGAATAGAAACCTTTGCTTCCATTTCAGATGATTTATAACTCTTCCTGCCTGATCACGAAGTGTTTCCAAATTAAAAGCCATTCATTAAGGCCTTATATAGATACAAAGGATATGCAAGGAGTGCTTTGTAATGCCAGCTCAGTACTTCAGGTGAGAGCTTTTCAAATTACGTGGGCCACTGGAGCCACCTGCTTGAGTAACCACGGAGGGGGCCGTCCCGTGGCTCATCAACGCACCACCGTGCCCGCGTTGTTACTGATTTTTCTCATTTCTCCAGGGCAAATACTAATTAATGGATACAATTCACAGCTGATTAGCTGTAGTTTCTTCAGTAATTACATTCGCATGCTAACTGTTCAGAAGAGGATTTCTAACCCAGTTCTTATTTCACTCTAAGCTTAATTTGTTTTTTGAATTGTTTAAGCCCTTCGTTTAATAGCCATTTTATTTTTCTTTGTTGTTTTAGGTGCTATTAGATAATAAGTGAGTTTAATCTTAAAAAAAAAAAACAAACCTCTCTGATAATGAGCTGTTTGCTTTAAATGGATTTCTAATTCCCCAACAAAACCTACATTTAAGTAACAGTAAAGCTGTGATACAGGCTGTCGTCAGTAGCTTGGGAGCCAGGGTTGGTACACGGAATATACATCGTGATCCAAGCTCTCATAAATACCCTAAAAAGAACATTTGAGATGGAGGCCTGAGATCTTAATTCTAAACTCCTTTATTCAACAGAAATTCCTGTCCTTTCTCTCGCATGTATTTAACACTGTGGAAAAATGGGCCGGGGGCCAGTGGGGTGGGGTGGAATATATGTGTATGTGCATGCACCTGCTCATGTGTTTTTTTTTTATATATATTTTAAAATTATTTTTGAAACACTTTATTGAGGTATCATAGACATACAAAAAAACCTGTACATATTTAATGTATACAACTTGATGAGTTCGGAGATAAGTAGACATCTGTGAACCCATCACCACGTGTTTTCGATATCACATGCCTTCAGAAAAGCTAGATAAAGGGCTTTCTTAAGCGCTAACAAGTACATCTTTCAGAAATCCTCATAAAGATACTTATCCAAATGAATCTGAGGGCTCCTTGTGTGAGGATGTATTTAGGTGTCGGTTTACGGGGTGGGATTTTGCTTCTGTAGACCGTAACAGCGTTCTGGAACCATTAGAGCCTTCTGTATAAATCCTGCTTAGTTCTTGGATCCCTGACATGATAAAGTAGAGCATGTCAATCCCACTTCTGTGCGCGAATCCTACAGGTTCAGAGTTGGAGGATGAGAGCCCCTCGGAAATAAGAGTGTGGGGGCGTATTGAGAGGAGGATGTGTGGGTTTATTGTGGGTCTTTCATATCTGTATGTCTGTATTTATATTTATTCTCTGTGTTTATCAATCTGTGTATTTGTATCTGTCTGTCTACCTCCTTGGGAAAATCGTGCCTTTTACTTTAAATAATTACTGGCTGTATTTATAATAGAGAATGGATATACATTTCACCCGTTGGAGACCAAATCTATGTGTTATTTGATGCATGAAAGGGAGGAAATAATACACTTTATAAAAAGAAGGGCATTCTTTTACCATTTAAAAATCGTGAAAATAATATAGTTCCAGATAATTATGTTCCCAGAGCCTCTCTACATTGCCAGACTGATAACAGAAATGTTTAAAGCAACAAAAATGTGCCTTCTTAGACCATCTGAACCTGAAAATGCATTTCTGCCAAAATCCAAGTTTTACATTTTGATAACAGGTCTCTGGAAGGAAAGAGCTTATGTCTGAAATGCTGATACAGTCTTACTTGTGATGGTCTGAATGGGCTATTGTGTTAGGGAATTAAATAAAAATTGCTGTGTTCATGGGATCCTGCTTATTTTTTAAACCTCTTTGCACTTAATGTTACATTGAGAGATTAAATACCACTATTTTCAACAGCTCTGATGGATATAGATATCATTTTAAACTCTATTTGAAGGTTTAAAAAATATTCTTTAGTCTTATTATTTATTTATATTCATGCCACACCCTATTCAGGGGAAAATAGAATTTGAGTCCTGGGAACTGAATTCTATTCAATTTAATTCACATTTTAGTCTAGGTACACTTGTGACATTTGTTCTTGAAAAGTAAGCTATGAAGTCCCAACATGCTTTAAAAATGTGTCAAGGTGATTTTCTTGGAAACTCTTTTCCTGCTAACCTCTGACAAATGCCAGTTCGATAAACAACACCCACTAGTGACCAGTTGGGCAAATGTTTACAGTTGTCTCCTTTCACTGTTAGTCTTGATGAGAAACAACACTATTTTCTAGAATTATCGCGTAAGCTTAACTCGATGCTTTATTTTCTGAGGGAGTCAGCTGACAGAATATAGCATGGTGCTCTGAAACCTGTCACAGTTCAGATTTCGTCTGAGGCAGACCACCCTTTTATCTCATCACACCAACGTTCTTTCCAGATCCCATCTGAGCGCTAAGTAAATCCCCAGAATTCTTTATGACACGGCATATTAACATAAAACAATGTGTTTTCTTTCAGTTTGGAAATAACAATAACTACATGAATATGGCTGAGGCAAACAACGCTTTCTTTGCCGCCAGCGAGGTAGGTGTCTGTCTTAATGTGCCTGTTCATGTTTTGTCTGTTATTTAGATCATTTAAAAGGCTTGAAGGGAAAAGCCAAGTATTGAATTTATCTCACTCTGGCTCTTACATGGCACGAGGTAACAACTTTGGAGGAGAAATGAGAAAAACCTATTGGAAGAGAAAATAACCTGACAAGTCTTTATCACTCGTCCGTAGGCTGTTACAAGTGTTAGTAACTCACACACACACACACCTCTTAGTGAAAAAAAAATATAGGTGCAAACAGCAGTAAATATATAAGAAGAGACTATCTATCCAAACTATATTGGTGTCTAAGCAGATAAGGGTTATTTTGGAAACTAGGATGGAAGGGATTTCTAATAGAAAATATTTAAGCATCACACCGCTCTGGAAATCATTTCATTAAGTTGCCATGGTTTTGGAATGATGTGGCAGAATGGCATCATGATTTGTCGGGTCTTCAGTGGGTGTGATGTAAAATGAGTGTTTTTTGTCAGATTCCCACAGCTGAGTATAGTGGTGTGCACACAGCGCCTGCTAAGTTGCTTCAGTCACGTCTGACTCTGCGACCCCGTGGACTGTAGCCTGCCAGGCTTCCCTGTCCATGGGATTCTCCAGGCAAGAATGCTGGAGTGGGTTGCCGTTTCCTTCTCCAGGGGATCTTCCCGACCCCGGGATCAAACCCGCGTCTCTTATGTCTCTTGCATTAGCAGGCAGGTTCTTTACCTCTAGCACCACCTCTGCTCAGTAAATATGTATTGAATGAATGAATGAATGAGCATGCTCCAAGACTGTCAGGGCTAGGAAAATAGAGGGATGGAATCAAAAGGCAGCACCATGCTCGGAAACCATGAGAGTATGTGAAGGTTATCAGTGGAATGAACATATTCTTGTTGCTGTTTTCACTGCACTCCTTACTCAGTGACAGGGCTGCTCCCCTGGTCTCACTGGCCTGCCTTCCAGAAAAACCTCCATCTTGATTAGATCAAGAAATGGTTTCCTGAAAATGGTACCCTGTGTGAGATTTAAGGAAACAAAAACAAGCAGAAGTGAAAATGGAACATTTCCTCTTGCAGTGCCCATAATACAAAACTCTTCATTTTCCAAATACATTCAAATATAGGAAAGTGAACCAGCTTGACCCCAGAGAATGAAAATCATAACGTAAATTTTCTCCGTTACAGGAAGGCAAGTGGTATGGAAGAAATGAACTTGGCAAAATGAGTAGAAAAAGTGGGGAATCAAGAATTAAGGGTATCCATAAATTAATCATTTTTGTAGTGACTGTCATCTCTCTAACCAAGAAGACTGCCTAGATAAGGGAATATTGTTTGGCACTGGCTGCTGTGTTGTTTGTGATAATGAGCACAAACCCCATCTGTAAGGACAACATGATGTTTCATTCTGTAGGATTTTTTTCCCTACATTTGAATCAAACATTGATGAAAGCTCTAGTGCCAGCAGCTGTTCAGAGACAATTTAATTCCAGCTGTGATAATTCACCGTGTCAGACATTGGCTGTTATATGTTGATACAACAGTTCTCCAGATTTGCATTTTTATCAAAAGGAACAAATGTTTTGAACATTTCAGTACAGATGGTATTTAACCATGTACATACTACTTTAACATGTACAAGGTAAACACTGGAAAGTCAATATCTGTAAAAAGTAATTATATAAACTAACTGATTAATCTGATATTGGTCATATGGTGTGGTTGCAGAAGTCAATGTCTTTTTTTTGGTTGCTGCCATACTTGGTTATTTTTATTATCTCAGATAACCATTGCTTTGATTACTCGTTTCTCTAAGGAATGTTTAACTTTATATTTCATGGATTACCTCTCTTTAAAAGTCATTTAAGGTTTTAGCATTTTCTTAGTTATATAATATAATGTTATGGTATTGTTTTATTAGATTATGAAATAGTAATATATTGAATTCTATGTAAAAATTAATTTCTTTAAAAAATATACTGGAGGGACATATATGTAAGATCTCTTTATACCTTAACAAAAATAAAAATGAAAATCTCTTTAATTTTAACTGCCTAGCAAAAGACATACTTTATGTTCAAGTTTAAAAAATAATCCTATGTAATGATTTCACTGTACATGTTTGCTTGAGCAAAAAATAAAGCCCAAGTTAATGTTAATACACTACATTATAGTATGTGCCTAATTTCCCAATCACTTCATTAAAAGCATTAAAAGTAAATTTGTTTAGTTTTTTAACATTTTAATGAGTGCAAACTCATTCAGGAAGACTTTAGGTTTGATGCTGTGAAGTCAAAATTGTGCCTGAAACTGATTCCCTTCCCATAGATATCTCCCAGTAGATAACACTATGGGGACCAGGATGCTCTGAGTTTGAAATTCACACATTTGCTTTATGTTTTCTGTCTGTGTCATGATTACCCTGACCATTTTTAAAGTACTTTAAATATTTATTGAAATAATATTTCAAGTGTTAATTACAGTGGTAATGAAAACAGCCAAATGCCACATATCAAGAATGAGTGTTTATCCGTATTGTTAATGTGATATGTTAGATTTCATTAAGCAGTAATGGGGTAGCAAATGAGTCACAAATTACAGTTGCATCTGTTACTAGACCACATTAGTGCCAAAATAACAGCAAATGCAGCCATAGGGTTACATTCATTAGCCAGCCACGCTTGTGGCCAATTCATCCTTTGTGTTTGAGAACTCGGGGTACCGCAGTTGGAAACTGACATTTTTGGGGAGCCGTTCTTGGAATCAATATGTCAGATAATCTAATATTTCACTCCAGCTTTCAAATGTGCTATTGTACTCTCATGTTTTGCATCTACTGAATCTACTGAGAAACTCAAGATGTTCAGTTGCCCAGCCATGGACACCCATAGCTTGTGACTTCTTTATTTCTGGTGAGATACGAATAGCAGTTGACAGGTTCTATAGACAAGAAAGGGTGTGTGTGTGTTTTCTCCCCTTGGGTTTGTTTCTATTTTCTTTCAAATGGTTATTAAGTTACATCATCATTGATAGCTTGAAGAAGGATGATTTTCAGCTCTTAATTAGTTTTCTTAACCAATTATAGTAGATTCAAATTATCTTGCACCAATTCATTCTTCAAAAATTACTATTAATAATAAATGAACTATAATATTGACCCTCTGAGCTGGAAATAAAAAGTATCTGAGTAACTGCTTCACCCTACCAAAAAGAATATTCTAGACATTGACCCCTCTTCCCACAAAATTGAAGTTCTATTTTAAGAAAGATAGTTCATGGGGTTTGGCAGGCAGCTCTAATTTGCACCCCAAGGGCCTATGTGAAAATATTATCTTTAAGGGTCTAAGTAGCACTGAAAAAAGTATGCATTATTTACTTTGGTCTTGAGAAATAACATTAAGTACTTGAGAAACATCCATGGAATTAGTACATTTCTATCAATATATCTCTATGCTCCTTCTATGGCCTTTAAAAACTGAAGACTGGAAGAGAAGTGTTCTGATAAATACAAATCAAAAATCTTCCTATAAAAGAAAATTCTCCTTTTTGTTTAAATAAAAGCCCTGGATAAATATGCTCTGATGATCCTTATATAAAATGCTTTATTACAAACAGTAGCAACTTCCATGGAAGCAGGCATTGCACTTGAGACTATACCAATAAGGAAATTAAAAAAGCAAACCATACATTCGGCATCACTTGTTTTATATGTTGTGGCAGAAAGTAAATATGTGTAATGTTCACTTCCGGATTAATGTTGTGTGTGCACTCCACAAAATCGTCAACATTTGATGAAGCATGTGGATAATGTAAGCGTTTGAGCTGTTTCACTAACATATCAATAAAGTGGCAATTTGTTATATAGCCAAATCTAATGTCGCTGGTGCTCCAACTAACAACAAAGACAGATGTTGCTAATTAAGTACGCATTAAAAAACTGTTAATACTGATACTCCATTAAAACCATATGATAATGAGACTTAAATCTTTAATCAGAATGATCAGCAAAACTTTATATATGGAAATCTGTGTTTAAGATGTTTTCATTTGAGAAATAAATATTTGGTCTAGCTGTGTAGTGTTTTCATGTGACATCGTTCTTTTTCCCTCCGAGGAGAAATAAGATCTAGGAACAGAATATGAAGATATCTATATTTTGTTTCCTTTTAGCAGACATTCCATACACCAAGCCTTGGGGATGAGGAGTTTGAAATACCCCCCATCACGCCGCCTCCAGAGTCAGATCCCGCCCTGGGCATGCCTGATGTCCTTCTGCCTTTTCAAGGCCTCAGCGATCCGCTGCCTTCCCAGGGAAGTGAATTCACACCCCAGTTTCCCCCTCAAAGCCTGGATCTTCCTTCCATAACAATCTCAAGAAATCTCGTGGAACAAGATGGCGTGCTTCATAGCAGTGCGTTGCATATGGTAGGCATCAAATTTACTGCTTGAAAGTGTTTTACTTATCGTTTGACCTTTGCGGGGTAAAGATCTGAGAGCCCATGTCCTGAAACATGCCCATGCCCGTGTGGGACTGGTGGACATGTAGATTGTTCCTCCTGGTGCCATTTAAAGGCACATAGTGGAGCAGTCCCTGGTGTTGGTCAAGATGGCATTGGGTTGGTTGACTTGAAAAAGGAGGACCCCATAAGATCCTCTGGTTTGAATTGATTTTTTAAAGTAGTCTGACTCATTGGTTTGAAAGCAGCCAATCTTCCCTTGCTTTTGGTTTAACAAAGATATGTCCTTGAGTTGAAAGTTTGCCCAGGAGAGTTTTTTTTAAAAAGAGAGCCCTTACCAGGGCCCAGGTCTTTTTGCATTTGTTGGATTAAAGCATCATGTTTATGATATGTGATTTGCTCCTACCTGAAATGAAATTTCAAACTGTGATACAGAGAAAGGGAAAAAGAATAATTGTTCATAACCAACAGAGGAAAGTATAGAGCAGGTTATTTTGTGAAATATAGCTAATTGTGTTATTTATTGTTGTAAACATCAAATAAGGCACTCCAGAGAGCCAAAATTACTAATGCAATAATTTTGGTTCTGTTTTTCTTGGTGTGCAATTATAGTTAGCAATCACCAGAGTAAATCTACTTAAGTATTTTAAACTCTTCTGCTGGGGCTGTTTTTTCCCTACCATAGTATATAAGGCATTGGGTGTCTATCTAGGTGAAGTATGAAACAGACGTTTTAAAACAAGATTAATAGTTTATAGGGCTTTTTTTTTTTCTTAAACCCTGATAAGATGAAACAGATGTGTTGGTATAACAAAAAACAAATCCTATTGCTTGTTTACATATTTCTCTGCACATTATGACCATGCCAGTGATGTTTATTGGTTTCATTGTTAATTCCCCAGATAACAGCAGATGATTGCAAAATATGTAGTGGATTAGCAGTGCAAAGATTCAGTGTGCGCTCTGAAATATAAGATTACTTTCCCAAATAGGATTGCAGCAACATAATTTTCTTTGCCTGTGATCTTTTGTGTTTGAGCTGAACATCAGGGTTTTTATTTTTACTTTTTTGTCAGAAAAGAGTGTAAGGAACAGTCGGGAAATGGTCATTAAGTATTCATAAATGTTCCTCGCCATCTCAAATAATTGTTTCCTGTGGACTTTCTTGCATTTTTGTCCCTTTGACACTGGAAGGGAGGGTTCTGTCCTCTGTTTCTCTACAATCAGCCTTGCAATGTTGTGCCTGGAAAATAATAAAAATAAAAAGGGTGTTTAGTTGCCAAGGGAGTTTGCCCAGGGTTCACCATTATTCATAGATGCTCAGTGAGGCTCATTTAAGTTAGGGAAATAGTTAAAAGACCATATAATGCATGCTAAAATGTGTGCTTTATTAAATTGGTAAATATTTATTAATAATATAAGAATCTGCCTTTAAATTAAACATCTGATGAATTACCTTGCCGTAAAGCTATAAAACTGTTATTGCTGCTATAAAAAAGTGTAAAGGAGGCATTTTGACTATGAAATTTCATTTCATGGTCAATTGAATTTACTATATTGGAAAGAACTAAAGATGGAATCATAAAATAATTATGATATTCACATACACTTAAAGAACAATGCTTTCACGGAGTGGCGTTGGGAGAGAGGACTCAATTTTTAATGCTTCTTTTGTAATGTATTGCTAATCACTCATGCAGTTGAATTATTTCATTGATTTTTAAAAGTAGAAGTCCTTTAGCTAAGTACAAACTGTTGTCATGGTGTTTATGTGGACCTCATCGCATTTATTGGTGCCTTTCTGAAGTTTTGCTGAACCTGAATGATATTTATTTTGGCTGGAAACAAACTAATCTTGTTGAAAATTCGAGTAGAATTTCACCTTGAAGAAATGTCATGGGATTTTAAATCACAAATGTTGGAAAAAATAAAACGTACCAGGACAGAATTACGATGAATACAATGTGTCGTTGGCTTTGTTCTGTGTACTACCTGACATGTTCACCTATAAACTTGAATTCAGAATCGCCAGAGGCATGGTTAAAAATAGGTTATGTCAAGGTTCTTCTATATTTCCCTCCGGGTACCGAGGTGGCTGGCGACATCGTAATGCTCCACAGCAGCTCCTCGGAGATTTCCCTCAGGAAGGTCACCAGAAAAATAATAAATAATACTTTATACATCATGCATTCAGTTTCCCAGTGTGCACTGGCTATTTGGTACCTTATGCAACTAAGAAGTTTTATTATCCAAATGAATATGGCTGTCGGTTAAGAATTGCTATAGTAAATTAAGACTATCATGTAAGAAGAAAAGCCAGCTTGTTTATGTAGTTTTGAACCAGCTTTTCTTCAGAGCCTCATTGGTTTTCCTTTAGAGAGTGACAGTTTGTCACATTACTGATTAACTTTATTTTGTTGGCAACATGTTTATCTTCTTTAAATTTCTGCCATTATATTTAAAAAACAGAAAGCAGGAACAAAAAAGAAAAGGGGGGAGATTGAAAAGAGTCTAATGATTAGCAATCCAATATGCAAATAATGCCCTGGTTATTCAAAAGCGAATTGTTGAAAAAATTGAAATCTGATGCATTTGTGGCTTCAAAGAACAACCTTGATTTGCTTGTTGTGGATATGTGTATTTTCAAACAGGATGTGGTTGGCAAGTCAAAATCAACAGTCATAGTTTGGTTAAAAATTCTTTTTACCTCTAAGCATTATTGTCAGTTCAGATGATCATCTGGAAATTATTTTAATCTACAAAAGATGGCAATCCTAAAAATCTACAACATGTGCTCTAAAGGGTTTCTTTTTTTTTTTTTAACACCTCTCTATAATCTGCCCAGCCTGCTGAGTAGCATTGACATCAGTAGTACATCAATTTCAGAAAGTGGATTATTTTTACTAGACAGCTATTGTGACATATTGGGTCAGTCATAAATGAAAGATATTCATGCAAGCATGCAATACTTGTAATGAAGTCTCACTCTGACCTTCTGTATGATTGATTCTGTAATTTAGTTTTCTCAGGCAGTGCCTGAAATGAAATGAAATCATGTTGAACAAGTTTTGAATACCCACAGTGCACCAGGAGAAGAAAAATCTGCAGCCCTAGAGGCTTGAGAGAGAGCAGCTGAACGATTTATCTCTATGCTATTATAGCCTTTGCCAGCATTCAACATTTCTTTCTTTCTTTTTTTTTTTTCTTATTTGGCTTAAGTACTTAATTCTGCAGGTAGCTGTAAATGGGAAAATAAAATGCTGTTCAGATTTAAAATGACAGGACAGGAGTATGTGCAGGGGACTGATAAAATATCTTGAATAGAACTGACCTTTCATGTAGCTGAAAGTTACTGGGGGATTCATCCTCATAATTACCATATAGATTATTTTTATTTCTTTCCTGCAATGAAACATTTCAGAGAGCAGTAGTGCTGATTGAATGAAAATTGAACTTGTTAACATTCTTTTCAGCTTAGCCTGTTGTACATAACAGAAGGTTAGCTTTGATGAATTTCAAAATTCTCTTTGATATCCAAGAAACAGACAGTAAAATAATTGTCTCTAGTCTGATATTTTAGATGCCCCCCCCAAAGAGAATTTATAAAACACACTGATAATTCACACACTTTTTCTTTGTGCATTATATTTCATGTTTGAAGGACCAACGTTTTCTGTTTGATATTTGCTTTGGACTTAATTGTGATAGCATATATTTATAGAAAGTACTCCTGGTGCTTTGGTAATATCAAACATAGTATTAGAAAATTGAAAATGATGGCAGTAAGGGAAGTAAATTTGAGTATGGTAGTCTCTGTACCTGTTAAAGAAAGAGAATAAGAGAGAAAAAAAGTCTTATAGAAGATAAGCACACAGAGAAGAAAAAGAAGAAGCTTTTAAAATATTCATAAAGCTCTTAAGACATAATCCAGACAGATATCATTTTTGATCAGAAAAATGGAAGTGTATCAAAATAATTCTAAAATTGCCAGGCTTGTTTTAGAAATTTTTATTTTTCATACAGTCATTTAGTATGGGTCTAATTCTGGATTATTTTTATTTTCACAAAATAACTTCCATGCCATTTTTGTATTCCAAAATCTTCAGAGAAATATCCGACTTTCAATGAATACATTGTTTTAGCAATGTTGCTTAATGTGTTACAGATAAAACAGTTATTTCATGGGTCATTAATGTGTTTAATGCGTGGAACGTTCTATTAAAACAAGCCCTTATTATTGTTATGGACATGTTCATTGCTATTGTCAATAGAAGCGGCAAAGCTAAATTCCGCTGGACGATTACCATTTAGCCATTGGAGGGGACCAACAATTTCTCATACAAATTGAACGATTACTTCAATAATGTTTATTTTTGGTCAAGTATGGTCAAAACATTTTCTTATTGTAAGTTAACAGTAGAAAAGGCATGTCTTACATAAGCAAAATGACTCACTTTGAATGCAGTGGGACCCATCTCTTCAAAGTCCAAATTATAAAATTGAAACCATATTAACTCTAGCACACATTTACTGAGCACCTACTAAGTGCTATATATTCTTAATCATTAGAGACTGATCACTTATAAATTGAGTTTTTGGTTAGCAGTGTCTCTTCCATGTAATACCAAAACACAGAGTCTGATGACTGCTTCATAGAGGCATGTTGTCCGGAGTCAACTTTAGTTTAGCTGTTACTACACCTTGACAATTGTCTGCTCAAAATACCAAGGCCACAGACATTATACAAGCTGCCTTTCTTGGTAGAGCAAATAGCCTTGTACCATGCATAGCTCTATGTACCTACTAACCCTGAACATTGGAGTGTTCTCTTTAAGGCTGAGTTAACTTTAGGATCATGTTTTTGCTTTTAAAAAGATCATGTATTGAAGGAGGGGAATGTTCCAAATTTCTACTAAACCCAATTAGCTGTTGTGAAGGGCAACCTGTGATGACTTGGCTGGTTTATTACATTCAAGGAAACAAAAACATGTTATTAAAAAGTTAGCCTATGATTTATTTCCCTGTGTCTCATTTTGAACATATAATCTACAGTTATAATCTTTTATAGCATTGGCAGTACTTCCCTGTGGGTTAGGGACAGTAGACAGACCATTTAACAAATTTTTATTTATGTATTTATTTTAGTTTTGGTCGCACTGAGTCATTGTCGCTGCCCATGAGCTTTCTCTAGTCTTGCAGTGAGCAGGGTCTACTCTCTAGTTGCCGTGTGCAGGCTTCTCATCGCAGTGGCTTCACTTGTTGCGGAGCATGGGCTCTAGGGTACGTGGACTTCAGTAGTTTCAGCGCTTGGGCTTAGTTGCCCCGTGGCACGTGGAATCTTCCTGCACCTGGGATTGAACTGGACTTGCTTGCATTGCAACCTGGATTCTTAACCACTGAACCACCAGGGTGTGTGTGTGCTCAGTTGAGTCCGACTGTGAGGCCATGGACTGGAGCCCACCAGGCTCCTCTCTCCATGAGATTTCCCAGGCAAGAATACTGGAGTGGGTTTCTATTTCCTCCTCCAGGGGATCTTCCTGACCCAGGGATCGAACTCACGACGTCTGCATCTCCTGCACTGGCAGGCGGATTCTTTACCACTTTACCAGCTGGGAGGCCCCCTGGACCACCAGGAAAGCTCTCAAACAATTTTTAGAGGGATGATAGTTACTCCTGTACTGTTGTCTCACTTTCTTTTATTCACAGCCCTGTTGCCCTTAGAGACAGTTTTTCTTTGCTTGTTTAAGGCCTGTCCTCCCCTCCTTGCCTGTCTTGTCTGCTACTAGTTCATCCTGAGACCTAGAAGTGTCTGGGCTGAAACACACAAAGCTCTCAATAAATATTTTGTTGAATATATGAATGAATGAAAGGATCATGAGAGAATATTTATTGGTTATTAAGAGAGTACTTTGACTACTAAATAAAAATGGAGGGGAAGGGGATTTAAAACATCAACAGCTGTAAAAATAGAATTAATCTTTAAAATTTTAATTTAGGATCAAATAAAATCAATATAGAGCTGACTGCTTGGTAAAACAAAGGAGTTAGAGGGTGTATGAGAAAATACCATTGTTTTATCATAAACTCTTGAAATTTTTATTTTGCTGAGAAACTATTAATTAACTTTGGGGAAGACTGTTTTTCACAAAACTTTCATGTGTAGGTATGTTTGATTATAACCCTGAGAGTAGTTATTAAGTAAAAATTATCTATTTCAGTGTAGATATTTTGATGAATATGGTATGTAGGTCTGTAATTATCATTGGTATGCATCTGGCACAACTTTATTTGTTTGAGGTTCTACTTGGGTTAGGAATACATTAGTTATGCCTAAGTATTGATTAATTGCTTATCTGCAAATAAAATTTTAACATTGCTATAGAATATAACTAAATAATTGAGCTTAAAATTATTGGATTTCCTATTTGTAGTTCTCTGATATTTATAAATACAAAGCACTTTTTATTACTGATAATTGTTTAATTACTCCATTTCTTAAGAAATATTGATTAAAATAACACATTGTGAAAATTTATTTAGTCACACTCTCTAGTATGTTTGGGCTGTTTGCTTCTTAATTAGTTGTTCTCCTTTATTATGAAAACCTGAGGTTGAATTGTTACAGAGAATATTTGTAAATGCAGATGGAAGATGCATAAAATACATTTGCATCTTAGATTTTTAAAATTCCTTTTGAGCCAAAATCCTTTGGCTTACTTTCAAAGATGGAAGTAAGCACCATTGTAGTGAGTCACAATCGATAGAATAATGTGTGATATTTAAAATTATAAAATCTATTTGAATATATTTTACTTTGTAAAAGAAACAAGAAAGCAATACAGGAGGATGTATGATTATGTATCACCAAGTGTATATCACAAAGATAAATGTCAGGCATGGGAAGGAAAGAGAAATTTACTCTGAGAGGACTTCGTGGAAGGACTGGTCCTTGTGGGCCTGAAAGTAGGAGTGGAAAAAATTTGAATATGTAAAGGAAGTAGAGCTTTCTTGGCTAAGGTAGTAAGAGCAACCTGTTTCCATTCCCTCCCCATCCCCTCAAACCCCATATATCTTATAGGAAGTATGAACATGGTAATATGCCATCATGATTTACACAGTAGGGACATTTTTCAACTTTTCATTCTCTTTCAGTCTTGATTAAATCAAGGAGGCAGTCTCAGTTTGAGGCTAATTAGTCTTTCACATCTCTCTTTCATCCTTTTTCAAAAGGAGAAAGCAGAACTCTGGCCCCAAATCTTAGGCAGATCCCCATATTTAGATGGACTGTGTTGTTATTTGCTTTACTTGGTATTTACCTGGCATTCCAATGATCATGGTTTTTAATTTATGATTCCAGTTTTTAATTTATGCTAGTGAGCAAAAGCTTCCTTTTTAATATAAAATTATTCAGATTTTTACCATTCACTCCAATGATTAATGTTCATTAATAGACTGGATTTCAGGCAATTGAAGAAAACAAGGGACCACTACCCAAAACATCCATTCCTTGGTTTCCTTTTTTAAAAAACAAACGACAAAGAGGCTTTTTTATCAGGTGGAGAGAGGAGCAAGTCTCAGCTAAGCACTCTGCCCATGAAGACATGGACAAACCATCAAGACATCATTGCCCAAAGACTTTGTTGAATTGTATTTAGAGGCAACTAGAAGGCAGTGTGCTTTCTGTTAGAAGTCTGTGATCTGCCCATTCAGAATAATTTTCTCTGGTTGCAAAAATAAATCCTTGAGTACTCTTCAAATCATACTACCATATGACTCAGCAGTCCCACTCCTGGGCATATACCTGGAGAAAACCATAATTCAAAAAGATACATGCACCCCATGTTCATTGCAGCAATATTTAACAATAGCTAGGACATGAGAGCATGTCCAACAACAGAGGAATGGGTGAAGAAGTGATACATGTACACAATGAAATACTACTCAGCCATAAAAAGGAATGAAATAGTGACATTTGTAGAGATGTGGATGGACCTAGAAACTGTCATACAGAGTGAAGTCAGAAAGAGAAAAACAAATATATTAACACATATGTGTGGAATCTAGAAAAATGGTATAGATGAGCTTATTTGCAAAGCAGAAATAGAAGCACAGACATAGAGAACGAATGTATGGATACCAAGCAGGGGGGAGGGAGTGTGTGGGATGGATTGGGATTGACATATATATACTACTATATACAAAATAGATAATTAATGAAAATCAAAAAGCATAAAATAAAGGAGCCTGGGCTTTTAGGAGCTATCATATATATTTTACTGATTTACACTTTAATTTTTATTAGAAAATTAAAATTTATGGCTTCCCTGATAGCTCAGTTGGTAAAAAGTCCACCTGCAATGCAGGAGACCCTGGTTTAATTTCTGGGCTGGGAAGATCCCCTGGAGAAGGGATAGGCTACCCACTCCAGTATTCTTGGGCTTCCCTTGTGGCTTATCTGGTAAAGAATCTGCCTGGATGCGGGAGACCTGGATTTGATCCCTGGGTTGGGAAGATCCCCTAGAGAAGAGAAAGTCTACCCACTCCCGTATTCTGACCTGGAGAATTCCATGGACTGTCTAGTCCATGGGGTAGCAAAGAGTTGGACACGAGTGGGAGACTTTCACTTCACTAGAAAGTAAATTAAAAATTGCTTCATTCTACAAAAAATAAAAAAAGTTCATACCAATTTAAAAAATAAGTTGAGGTGTTAGGCTCTTTATACTATTTATAATTAAATCCAAGTTGTCCACAATTGATGGGTTGCCCTTGAAATACCATCAGTTAATATTTATTGGGATGAATGACATCAATAAATAGGTACCAAGCTTTTAAACTTTCAATGGCTTCCTTATCCATTGTGAATAAAATCCAGAATGGATTATAGACCCATTACTTATGGCCATTACTTGTTCTCCAGCCTCACAGCGAGCCTTGCTTTTCCTGGGCAGTGACACGGACCTCTTCTTTACTTATCCGGCATGTGCTTCCTTAGGGTTTCCTAAGTGGCGCTAGTGGTAAAGAACCTGCCTGCCAATGCAGGAGATTTAAGAGACGTGGGTTTGATCCCTGAGTCGGGAAGATCCCCTGGAAGAGGGCATGGAAACCCACTCCAGCATTCTCACCTGGAGAATCCTTTGGACAGAGGAGCCTGGTGGGCTGTAGTCCATAGGGTCGCAGAGTCAGATGCGACTTAGCGAGCACACACGCATGTGCTTCCTTATGCCACGGGACTTTGCGCATGTTCTTCTTCTCTGCATACAATGCTCTTTCCTCTTTTCTAGCTCTGTTAGCTTCCACTCATCCTTTACAACTCAGCGCAGTGGGTCACCTCTGCAGGGGAGCATCCCCCAATTTTCCCACCTCACCTGATCTGGCTCATCCTCATCTCTCCCAAACCCATTGCATTTCGCTGTTCACCTTGCCTACCCGGCTCCTGCCTCTTCTGGCCTCCTCATTTCTCAAGCGTGACAAGCCTTCTCCCATCTCAGACTTTGCACATGCTCTTCCCTCTGGCTGGAACATACTTTCTCCTCATTTCCTAATGGACTTCTTACTTTTTAGGTATCGGCTCAAAAGTCACCTTGGAGAGGCCTTTCCTACTGTAGCTATCCTCTCCTGAATAATTTTTTTTTTTTTTTTTTTTGCGTAGCCTCTTTATTTTTCCACAATATTTATCACAGTTCTATTTTCACATATGTTCTATTTTCACAGACAGAACCTAATTTTGGACCCCTCCTTCTCTTCCCCCACAAGAAGAAGATTTCTGTTGTATTTCTCTTAATAAAATCATTTTCAAATGGGGCATTGCAGATTTTGTCCATCAGGGAACTTTGCCAGTGTCTGGAGACATTTGGATGTCACAGCTCGGTAGGGAGGGGAGGTTACTGGCGCCCAGTGGATAGAGACCAGAGATGCTATTAAGCATTTACAATGCTCAGGATGCATTGCAAGCAAAGGATTTGATGCATCTGCCCAACAAAGAATTTTCCAGTCCAAAATGTCAATACTGCTGATGTTGACAAACTCTTATCTAATATTATCAGTTAGAAGACAGAGTGAGATAAGAAGAAAGAAGGAGTTGCTTTCCAATGATGAACAATTTAGGAAATGATACAAGTGAACTCTCCATATAAAACATAATTGCATGAAGAGTCAAAAAAGCTACCAGCATTCAGTCCTTCTTGTTGGATGTGATAATAGCATCTCTTATAACGCAGCAGTTGCTTTGCCTTTCAGAGATCATTGGGAAGTCTTTCAATGCTTAATTTTAATAAGTAAGATTAATGATTTACAAAAGCACATTGAATTTCTTAGGGCTATGTCCATGATTTTACATTTCCATCTCATGTCACTGGTGGTGGTAGTGGTGGGTTAGTCGCTCAATCATGTCTGACTCTTTTGTGACCCCATGGACTGTAGCCCGCCAGGCTCCTCTGTCCATGGGATTTCCCAGGCAAAAATACTGGAGTGAGTTGCCATTTCCTTCTCCAGGGGATCTTCCCAACCCAGAAATCAAACCCACATCTCCTGCATTGCAGGCAGATTCTTTACTGACTAAACCATCAGGGAAGCCCTCTTGTGTCATTACTACTAGGAAAAATGGTGAGCTATTTTGAAGGAATATATATGAATTATTCTTGCCTATACTTTTTTATGGTATTAATAAATTCATTAGTCCATTCTAAATTTTGTCTAAATAGAGTCATGTTTAAAAGAATCACATGGTAACTTTCTAGTTTTGAAAGATATGAGCATTGGTATATTGGTGTCTCTGGCCTGGCACATAGTAAGTGCTCAATAAATACTTTTCCACTGAGCTGACATCTTTTTCTTCTTAAGTGGAAATCCTAAGATCACAGGAGGTTTTTTTTTAAGGTTACTTTTTGAAATAGAAAATGATTGGCGCTGTTAAGGATCACCAGGTTCCCCAAGGAGGTTGTTAATAATTGGTGACCCTAAAGGAACTTGAATCTCTAAAGAGATACTTTCACCATTAATCTTCTTATACTATAATCCTCACACATAGGAAGTTATTACCAGATAACAATGGACCATGGTAGATGCTAGCACATTTTGTTGCACTGATTATGTGGTTCACAGGTTACCTGACAATATTTGAGAGGTCCTTGGTGTGTGGTCCTGTGGGAGATAAGAAAGGTGGGCCAGCATTTTTTGGATTTGAAGACCACGTGGATGGCTCTGAGTTTTGGCAAGATCTTGGCCCCACCACCACCAGCATGCTTCAGGAGTGGTTTTCACACTGTCCCCAATTCAGAAGCCACCCCCCCCTTTCTTTTTTTTAGTGAAATGAGTCTCAATTTATATAAGACAAATAAAAATGGAGTTGCTTTTGTGAAAGGAGGGTGGGACGGTCAGAGTTCAGAGCCCACCCGTCTCTCACTCTGTCAGTACAAGCTTCCACCAGTGGTGGTCCACGGCTCCTTTGCTGTGTTGCTGTTCAGTTACTGAGTCAAGTCTGACTCTTTGCCACCCCATGGACTGTAGCCTGCCAGGCTCCTCTGTCCATGGGACTTAGAGAACAGTTTCTCCATCAGTCAATCACCCCAGCTACCTCTGTGGCTTAGGGGTTCCTTCTTATCCAAGAATAGGTACAATAGTATCTAATTCAGGAAGTTATTTAGAGGATTGAATTGGAAAGTGCATACATACTAAGCTTAGCACAGGTCCCAGATCCGAGGAAACACACAATGCTCCTTGTCCATGAACCTTGGTTGTTTATCAACAGGAGCTCTTAGGCAACCAGGTCCATCATAAAGGTATAAATGGCAGGTGGAATTCAGGAAGAGTAGACAAAGTCAAAAAGTCTAACCCCGTGGCCCTCTGTGTGACCATGAGCTTCCTCTGAAATAGTGTACGTCTGGGATGCACCTGTCACGTATTGATGTTCATGGGCATGGGAGTAAAGAAAGCGAAGTGGCTTCTTGGTCAATGAGAAGGTTGTGTAAATTATATCCTGATATTTCATGGCCATGCCAGTTAACTGATGATTTTACCATTGGAATTAAAATGCTCTGGAGTTGCCTGCAGATATTTTTAAATAGTTAGATTTAAAGAAGTCTGAAAGGACCTTTGAAAAGCCTCTGAAAGATGTATTTGGAGGCTACAGTTAAGAAAAATATAGCATAATTCCCAGTTGTGGCGGGCTGGAAAACATCAGCAAGCAATGGTAGAACTTTAAAAGGACATGGAAGGGTGGACAGTCTGCTCAAATTTTTGAAGAGAAATAGCTAAGTGTGTGAAGAATGCCAATAAAAAGAAATTAAGACACACTGGTAACGTGAAATCCACTTTTCTGATATCAGACTGTAGAAGGACTCCTACAAGGAGAATGTAGTATTTTAGGAGCGTATTGTTAGTGAGACAAAAAGAGTTAGGGTTGCTTGGAAATGTGGAGCACCTTTTCCCAGGATTCCATAGGAATTTGATAACTCAAGAATTATTAATGGAAAATATGTACATTTTCTATTAAACCCTGGCAGTTAGCCACAGACTCTTTTAACTGTTTCTGTCTCTTGTTTTTAGATTTTCCTAACTATAGTGTTTTAGTTTCTGTTTGTTTTGTTTTGTGTTTTTGTGAATGGGAAAAGTTAAGGTGCTTCCCTCTTTACCCCTCCAATCCAATCCAGTATAATGTAAGTACTGTTTACACTTTTAAAAAATATTTATTTATTTGGTTGCATCCAGGTTTAGTCACAGTATGTTGGACCTTCCCTTGCAGCAGGCGGGCTTCTCTCTAGTTGTGATGCAACTATGTGGAATCTTAGTTCCCCGACTAGGGATCAAATCTGCATCCCCTGCATTGGAAGGTGGATTCTTATCCACTGGATCACCACGGAAGTCCCTAAACTTTTTTTTTTTTTTAAACAAAGAGGGGGCTGTACTCTCTAACTGTTTTGCAACCTGGTTTTTCACTTGCTATGTCTTGCACATCACTCTAGATTAGTGGCTCTCTCCCCACTCCAGTGTTCTTGCCTGGAGAATCCCAGGGACGGGGGAGCCTGGTGGGCTGCCATCTGTGGGGTCGCACAGAGTCGGCCATGACTGGAGCGACATAGCAGCAGCAGCAGCAGAACTGGAGCAAGCTTGCCCTCCATGGGGCAATGTCCAGAGACATTTTTGATTGTCATGACTGGTGAAAGGAAGGAGGTTGCTATTGGCATCTCCAAGTTTGATTGCTGGGTTAGGAATGGCAACCCATTCCAGTACTCTTGCCTGGAGAATTCCATGGACAGAGGAGCCTGGTAGGCTGCAGTTCAAGTGGCCACAAAGAGTTGGATGTGACTGAATGACTAACACACACACACAGGGAGAGACCGGAGTTACTGTAAACATCCTACAATGCAAAGCACAGCCCCCACAGCAAAGAATTATCTGGTCCAAAATGTCATTAGAGCCAAAATGAAGAAACTCTTCTCTAGGTCAATACACATAAATCTAATTCATTATTTTAAAAAGCTTCATAATACTTTGTAGCATGATCGATCATAATTTATTCAACAAGTTTCCTATTGATAGCTCTTGGCTTCTGAATTAGTGACATTACAATATTTACAATTCATTTGTTTCTTTAAAGAGCAAAATAAGCTTTATCAGAAATATTGAAAAGAAGAATTCATAGGGTTATGTATAAAATTAGATTCTGGGTCACTGTGAGTCAAGAGAATCAAGAAAATCGGTTTCAAGAAAATCGCAGGCTCACTCTAAATGACAAGTCTTAAATGTAGTCATTTGAAAAGCATGTCTTCATTTTTGTATTGTTTGGAATGAGAAGAAGCAAATATAAATCCTTTTCTATGCCTCCTCAAAACAGAGACTACTTTTGAAGTGTTGGCAGTAATTTTCAGAGGAGCTAATTCTGATGGTCTCTACCTCCTCCTTATACATATTTTTTACCAATTCATTAATGCATTAAGTCAAGATGGGTTAAGGAAAAGAAAACAAAGCAGGTTTAAGATGAAAAAAGTGATATTCAATCCTAAAGACATGGAATGACTTCCAGATGCCATTGACAATGTAATTCAGAATTGGAATGATCCTCTGGTTAACCACAGAGGTTTTCACAGAGAGGGTGCCCCGAAGCAAACAGATGCTTGCTCCGTGTTTCTCTAGCCCATCCTTTCTACATGGTGTACGCCTGCCTGGGAGGATAAAATAGAGAACAGCTCCTCCCCATTTTGCAGAGCTGGAGAAAGGATAATTGAACCAGTACCATGTGGAAGAAGGATGGCCAATGAGTTGGTGAGTCTGAAAGGCTTGGACCTTAGCATCACCCCTTTTCTTGTCATCAGTTTCCTCAGTAAGGAGCAAGAGCTGGATATTTCTCTTCCCTTTGCTAATAGTCCTTTATTTTCACTTAATGAAGTCATCCAGTGATAGTTCTAGGCTTCCCTGGTAGCCCAGTGGTAGAGAAATCTGCCTGCCATTGCAGGAGATCCCTGGGCGGGAAGATCCCTTGGAGGGGGAAATGGCAACCTACTCCAGTATTCTTGCCTGAAAAATCCCATGGACAGAGGAGCCTGGTGGGCTAGTCCATGAGGTTGCCAAGAGTCAGACACGACAGCATGCATGCACACTCGAAGAAGACAATTCTACAGTGTCATAGTTGAGGCTGGATAATTTGGGCTTCGTGATTTTGACCTTTCAACTTTCTAGCATGAGTCCTTCTAGTTAATAAATTAATAGAGACCATTATCCTGCAATAAATCAGATCTAACAAAATTGGAACAAGTCAAACTTATCTAAGGAGCTGCTGAAGTTATAAGTTCATTGATCTTTTTAATTGAGGTATTAATTGACATATTAGTTTTAGGTATAGAACATAATGATTGGATATTTGTATATATTCCAGAAATATCACCACAGTAATTGCAGTT
Source organism: Cervus canadensis (assembly GCF_019320065.1). Lineage (NCBI taxonomy): Eukaryota > Metazoa > Chordata > Mammalia > Artiodactyla > Cervidae > Cervus > Cervus canadensis. Next base: position 44,589,168 of record NC_057403.1, read on the forward strand.
AACATTTGTCATCATACAGTTACAAATAAAAAAAAAAAACAGTTTTTCTTTTTCTTGTGATGAAGACTTTATAATCTATTGTCTTAGCAACTTTCAAACATGTCATAGAGTATTATTACCTACAGCCCCCAGGCTGTGTATTCCATCCCTATGATGTATATAGGGTTTCCCTGGTTGCTCAGCAGTGAAGAATCTGCCTACAATGCAGGAGACACTTGTAGGAGATGCAAAGTTTGATCCCTGGGTCAAGAAGATTCCCTGGAGCAGGAAATGGTAACACACTCTAGTATTCTTGCCTGGGAAATCCCATGGACAGAGGAGCCCAGCAGGCTAAAGTCTGTGGGGTTGCAAAGAGTCGGAAAGGACTTAACAGCTCAACAACAATGCAATGCAATGATCTATTTATTTTGTAACTGAAAGTTGGTACCTTTTGACCCCCTTCCCAAACCCCTGCAAGCTCACTGATGTTTGGGAAAACTAAGAGTGTCCCATTTCTGTTGCCCCTTTAGGATCAGAGCCACACACAAGTTTCACAATACCGCCAGGATCCCTCTGTGATCATGAGGTCCATCGTCCACATGACGGACGCTGCTCGCTCTGGGATCATGCCTCCTGCCCAGCTCACCACCATCAACCAGTCTCAGCTCAGCGCCCAGTTGGGGTTGAATTTGGGAGGTGCCAGTGTGCCCCACACGTCTCCTTCACCTCCTGCGAGCAAATCTGCGACTCCCTCCCCTTCCAGCTCCATCAACGAGGAGGATGCTGACGAATCCAACAGAGTAAGTTAACTGCCTTTAGTATATAGGGATCAACCCCATGTTCTTGTGTTTAAACTCCATTCACAATATTACCTTCCTTTTCTTCATGGATGTGGAGTAGCACTTAAATTTATGCCGGTTTAATTTTTTCTTAACTCTTTTATATCTGTTTATTTCTGTGGAAAGTATATTCAACTGAAACTTGGGAGATCTGACTTTTACTAATTGTAAAGCATTGAGCAAGTCACTTAATAGGCTGAATTTTACTTAAATCGGCAAAGGAGAAGGCTTGTGCTAGGCTTTTCAGAAATTCTGAACTGCTCAGGTTCTAAGTTAATGTCCAGGTGGGCAAGTTTCATCTGGTCAGTTGGCTGACCTGCTGCCCCATTGGATAGTCAGTCTTGCACTTGGGTGATGTTTACCGCATAGTATGTTCCAGGGGTTTTGCCCCTTTGCTTTTGTCAGGGAAATGATACATGATTCAAATATACCCAATTTGAAACAAAAACTTAGTTGCCAGTTTGACTTTTTTGAATGCCTAGAAAAAAACATTGTTTCATTGAAGTTACTTACTCTAGGTACACAATTACTCATTCCTCATTTATTAATTATGGGTGGCACACCTACTCTGCGCTTGGCATCTTACTTGGTTCTGGTGATACAAAGACTTATGAGGGAATTGCTGCCCCTGGGACTTCCCACTGAGAACAAATAAGAGTGTTTAAAACTAGCTCCAGATGTGATTAGTGGCATAACTGATGTATGTGGTATACTGAGATTGTCATCGATTCTGCTTTGGAGAGTGATTTGAGGAAGACTTTATTGAGAAGGTGATGTTTGAATTAGGTCTAAGAGGATACATAAAAGTTTGTGAGGCAGAAGAGAGAGGGCCACATAGTGGTAGAAAGAGCAAAGGAATTATATGTCCATTTATGGGTACCATGAATGGTGTGACGTGGAGGAGGAAAGAAATAGGACTTGAAAGAAATTGCTGGAATGTGGCAGCCTTTTCCTGCTGGTACTTGAGAGCTGATTAATTCTTTGCATCGAGGAATAGCATAAACAGATTTTTTTGCTTTAGAAAGATAGCTTAGGCTGTATATAGAACGTGTTACAAAGAGAGGGACCAGAGAGAAGGAAACCAATTAAAACATCCTTTTGTTATGATTTGTTTCCTTTAATTTTAGCAAAGGAAGGCATACAAGAGGTACCAGATTAGTGAGACATTCAAGAGAGAGAGAATCATCCATTAAGGTTTGATGATTGCCTGGAATTTGAAGGAGTAAAAGGTATGTTGGGTTTTAGTTTGAGAACCAGCATGGATATCAGTAAATGGAGAGGATTAACCCAGGAAGTGAGGAGTGTTCTTTTATTCCCCCCATGGGGAAGCTGAGAGTTTGGCATGGTAGGGGTTGAATTTGAGACGCTTCCATTTGAGTCTAGAACTCAGTCCATTGGAGAGAGTCTAGAATTCAGTCTGTTAGAGGTGGAAGTATAGACTTTTGAACCATCGGCACATAGATAGGAGCACATAGAAGTAACCAGAATTTCTCAGAGTGGGTAAGGAACAAGTCAAGGCCAGAATATTAAGCATCATTTATTTTCACCTTTAGCATCATTTATGTTTAAATAGAAATGGAAGAAAAGGTGCTTAGAGAAGATTGCAGGTGATGAAAAGAGGAGGGAGTTTAGCTGAAAAGAGGAGAAACGTGGCAGGGATTTTAAGGAGGGTTTGGTCTGTCCAGATATGTTAACTCCCCACTAGACACAGAGTGGGGAGATTTGCTTAGCAGTCTCTACTCACACTCACAAGGACTTCAGCAGGGTGAAGTGGGAAATAATAAACCCAAGGGATGTGTATAAGATATTGCTGGGTTACAGCTGGCTATTACACAATTCAAATGGATTCCTTTCATTTCGTTCGCATTCCCACTGATCTTAATACTTACCTCTGTATCAATCTGAAATTGTCATCTCTGTAAAGATAATTTTATGTGACTCTTAGCTTGTTCCATTTTTAGACAGGATCCAGGTTTTGAGTAAAGACAAGGAATCCAGTTTATCTTTTAAGTAACTTAGCTGAAAAAAAGGAAGATTAACGTTATTGTTGATTATGTCTTTGGGATAAAGCTATTTCTCCACTTTCTCACAGCCCTTTGAGTCAACTATGCAAAGTTTCTTTAGGAGAATTAATTGTGAGCTTTTATTTAAACTGTGAGATTCTTCATTTTGGATTTATTCTTAAAAGGTAATGATGACTAGGGCAAGTCATGGTTGTCCAAGAAAGATGACAAAGGTTGTCAACATTTGAATGTTGTTTTGCAAAGAAAGGAACTGAACTCTCATTTGGAAAATCTACACTGGAAATAGCTTTCATCTTGTCATTGGTCAGGGTATTGTTGGTGCAAACAGTGCCAAATTCTCTTCCAAGAAAAGAATAGAGTTTGACTCAATTAGAAAAATCTGTGTATATATTTTTGCCTTGTGGTTAAAGTAATATTTTTCATTGAAGGAAAATTTGGCTCAAGTTGAAACTCCAGCTAGAAGACATCTGACTCGTTTGCAAGTTCAGATTCATTAACTAGAATACACGTTTCACTTATTCTGAAGATTTAGAAAAAAGACTGTGGGGTCTATGGAATTTTATTTAATGCAGTGTGTGAGTTATGAAAGGTGGCATTTTGGAGGAGAGGTGAAGTCTAGCTTAATACCTACTGACATCTGTAAGCTACTTGTGTAAAGTATGGGTGTGGTTGTTACTCAAATAGTGCAAACAATAGGCCCACCAAGAAGGAGGTTACTGGCTTCCTAGGGTTCAGAGCTCTCAAAGAAAAGTTACTTATCAGTTTCTTCCCTATGAATTCTATTCATTGAATTAAGTTCCAAACAACCCTCTTTCAGAATGCAATGATACTCTTGGAAAATTTGAGTTAAGATTCAAGACTCAAGGCCATTAAAAGCCAATCTGCTAGTAACTTGAATCTGTCTCCGTTGATCTTGCCCAGAGCTGGCTTTTAAAACATATTTTGTCAAACACTTCAGGATTCTTGATAAAGTTAACTGCAAAATTATCTCCAATATAGTCATCATATTATAATCTAGGGGATGAAGAGGGGGATAAAACAAGGTTGATGAATCATTTCCCCTGCTTCTCTGATGAGTCTGTTATATGATTTTTGAAATTAGATGATGGTAGCAGGTGAGTATTAGAGCTCAGTGGTATATAAATTTGGTAAACTATATCATTCCTATGGTTTTGATTTCAGAGTTCATTGGGAATGTGTGTGAATATCACTGGGCCAGTATTCTTGTGGCAGCCTTACTTACTTTAGATAATAATAAGCATCTTATTAGTCTTCTTTTTAGCCTTGGTGATTCTAGCCTAAATATCTACTGATGCTGCTGTTTTACAGGTTTTTTATTTTATGAAGAGTATCAATTTCCTTTCTAGCCCTAGTTAGAAGTTGGACACGTTTGCATTCCTTATTACCCTATTCTTTAGCAAGTTTTTATTATTTTAGAAAATAAAAGTGGCCTTTCCCTTTTTGTGCAAACTTAGGGATTGGAGCTAATTTCCATTTGAGTTTCTGGAGACCATTAGCAAAGTAAAATTCCAGTTAAAAAAAAAAGAAACCAAACTTCGAAAAATCAATTCAGACCAATCATACATACGATGGTATGAGTCTTTGGCTAAGGGACCTCATTTAAAGTATCTGAGTATGATCAACATCCTGAATATTATTTAGGTTTACTTCTAAAACCTCTGAAAATGTAAGATATTTTGTTTATGGGTACATATGTAACACACACACATACACATGCACACATGCATACGTGTTTGGTACAAAGCATCCTGTTTTTCATTATTCATAATTGCTATTTAAAGCACATGTTGCAAATGTATTGAAGATACTTCTGGGTCTCATTAATCAATGTTCTAAATGCTAATCTCTGCCGTCCAGTTAACACTAAGCAAATTTACCCCTCCCCCTCTTTTGGTGGTGATTCATCTGTTGATGATGTTTAACAAAACCTTAAAAGAACAACCACGGACCTGAGTAAGTCTTTCTGCATTCTCTTCAAGTACATTCTAGGCAGTGAATTTTCATCTTGCTTTGCAGGCCATTGGAGAGAAAAGAGCTGCTCCAGATTCTGGCAAGAAGCCCAAGACTCCAAAGAAAAAGAAAAAGAAAGATCCCAATGAGCCACAGAAGCCAGTGTCAGCATATGCCCTGTTTTTCAGAGACACACAGGCTGCAATTAAAGGTCAGAACCCCAATGCGACCTTTGGAGAGGTCTCAAAAATCGTAGCATCAATGTGGGACAGCCTCGGGGAAGAACAAAAGCAGGTAAGTTCAGGCAAAGACCCATCACAGCCATATAATTCAATGTTCCAAGAATATTCCTGACACCTTTTCTGGGTGAATACATCACCTTAATATGATTGCTTCTCATGAAAGCCTTTTTCTAAGCTATGGAATTAAAAAAACACTAACATATAACTCCAAAGTACTTTCCAGTTATCTGGATTTCTCAGTTCCCTTAAGGGGTGTGTGTTCAGAACCCATTCAGAAGAGAGTTGGAGGAGATCCAGGCAGTATCCTGCAAGCATAAACTTTTGATGATAATCTTTTCATTTTAAATAATGTAGAATTTCCCCAACCCCCCCCCCCCACCTTGGTCACAAAGGGCACTATGGAGGGATTAGGTCCATCCTGCTTGCCTTTTTTTTGATCATCTTTCTGAACCCTAGTGCTCTCCTGGTGGGTTTCCAAACTTTGAAGCCGCCTCTGTGTGTTTTATTATTGTCAATGGGCATTTGAAATTTTATTCCATGTTCATTTGAAAGTGTGGCCATATGAGAGGCCTTGAGAGATTAGCCATGCTGGTGGGAGACACTTCCTTAGGGTCTAGCATCCTGTCTTTCCCCATGCAAGTCCTCCACACAAATGCAGAGAAGAATGGCTTCCTTGGGGCTCAGTTCTCCTCTGTCTTTTCCGTGAAATTCCAATGACCATTCATAGGCGTTAATTTCACATATCCTCACAGGAATAGACCCCTGTTAGTAGTAAACCAGAATAATTGTTTCATGAATAGAATGGAAAACCCTTGATTTTCATTCTTTCTCTCTTCCTTCTTTCCTTTAATCATGAACTCATTCCTACTAGCTGGTTACCTTGGGCTGATGCTACTGGAGAATCTGCCTGCTTGTTTGCACTGAGCTCCATGCTCTAGGCAGCAGCCCCATCTTCTACCCTAGAAATGTAATCCTAAGGGGCTGGCAAACTGCTGCATCTAACTTTTAAATTCTGGAGAAAAAAAGATAGTTGCATTTTGGTGTAACAGCTAGCCATCAGACCATTGTTTAAGAAAAGGAAGCCCAAATCAGGTTTCGTATACTGGGATTTATTTATATAAATCACTAGTCTCACTAATGGAAATCTTTTATCTTTCACTATTTCTGATTTTTTTTTTTTTCTTGAAAAGAAAGGTCTCCATCTTTTCTCTTCTGTCTTCACTCGCTCTCCCTGTTGTTGCTGGGTTTTCATCCTCTGATTTGTTTCAGTTTAGAAATGGGTGTGAGGGAAAGAAGACAGGATGGAGAAATTGTTAATATTCTATCATTTAAACTGTTTGCCACAAATTTCATTCTCGTTACCTTATTTACTGCCTGAACAGGAGGCCCTCAGCTGTTATTCTCATGAATTCTCTGCTGCTAGCCGAGAAATCTTTTTCTGTTTGTAATAGTAAACATTAAAACTGTGCCCCAGTGAAGGTGGCAGGGTTTGGTTTTGTTTTAATACCTGTGTGTGTGTTTTCACATTTAAAAATCAAAGCCAGAGAGACCAACTTTTTATGTGAGTTCTGTTGCAACCTAATTTGCACAGCAGTTATTTTATGGCTGAGAATGTGTATGCTAAAGGTGGTGCTAATTGTGGTCTTTTAATAGGTATATAAAAGGAAAACGGAAGCTGCCAAAAAAGAATACCTGAAAGCCCTGGCTGCATACAGGGCCAGCCTCGTTTCTAAGGTAAGAGAGCGACCAGTCTCTGCATTACAAAGTTGAAAACAGCCCTGGAGCACTGAAAACATAAATCCAACTCCTCAAACAGATAGCACCTCAAATAACTCATAAACTTATTTGTTCTCATTAGAGATAACTCAAATGACGGCATGAAAAATAAAGAGTTCATTCAAGCTAATGAATCCAAATTGTTTCCAAAAGATTCACTGATCTCTGCATATGTTGGCTGAAGCTATTCAGACAAATCTTAAACAGCCCTTTTCTTCCTGTCAGGGGCTGAGATCTGTGTTAATGTCCTCTATTTAAATTGAGAAGTATGTTTCTCAGGCATTTTTGGACATCAGATCATAAATTCTCCAGTGGTTGCATTATTGTAATAGAGGATGTTGTATTTTTGACAAACTGTTCCACATCATATAAATAAATAAACCTCATGATTATTTAAAATAAAATTATGCTCCAAGTACTTAAAAAAAGAGACATGTATACATGTATTATACATAGAGTATACAATGGGCCCTGATGTATTATAAAATGCACTGGTATTCTAAAGCAAATGTCACTCTGGATTATTATTACCTTGATCCAAAAGGAGCATGAGCTGTTACCTTCTATTTTAACATTTAATTAACTTTGTCTTTAGCCTTCCTAGAATTTAGAAAGGCTTTGGGGAGGATAATGTGAACTAATGTTTTGCTCTTGATGTATTTCCTCTGGCAAGCAGAGATTCCATTTCATTGTCTTTGTCGTGGCCTCAAAGTACCACGTTGGGCCTCAGGGCATGGTCAGTGCTGCTGGCAAAGCCATTTAAAAAGAATTTAGCCCTTTTTTCTCCTTTTCACCTGAGTTGTTTCTTCTTTGTATTAAGATCTACCATTGGCAGCTGCTCAGAACCAGATCAAGAGAGGTTGTCTTTGACAGTTCTTAGGACACTGCCTGTTTCATTAGAAAGAGAAAATATTCATCAGGTCCATAGCAAAGCCTTTTTCTGGGACTCTGGAAGATGCACATTGAGAGATATACTGATTCTGGATGCAGACTTGCACATTGGTAGAAAACCACTGAATGTGTGGGCTATAGATGTTAAGAATTGAGGTGTACTTGATGGCTAATTAGATGGAGTGACGTGACTAGAGTAACAATGTGCATGTACTCAAGTGGACCATTTATTCATTCACTTAGCCAGAAGCAGGTATAGATGATCTTTGTGCATTAGAGTGTGAATAATTGACCATACATGGATTTAAGCCAAGAGCCAGTAACTCAAAGTGCACTCTGGAAATAGCATCGGTGATTGGGCTGATCAGGTCTATGACTGACTTAGAAGGGATAACATACAAGTTTTACTTTTGGATACTAAAAACTGATTCAGAAATGTTTCCCAATGGATAGATTGAGTCTATGGATACTGGAAAAACTATTCAATAGGATGGGATTTAAAAAGAATAAATCTAAAATTCTTTAGGGGTAGGTTTGCTTTGTTTTTGGTTTTTCAATAGGTTAAGTACTGTTGTTGTTTAGTTGCTGAGTCGTGTTGTGCTCTAGCAACCCCATGGACTGTAGCCCATCGGGCTCCTCTGTCCATGGAATTTTCCAGGCAAGAATACTGGAGTGGGTCACCATTTCCTTCTCCAGGGGATCTTCCCAACCCAGGGGGCCAAACCCGTGTCTCCTGCTTGGCAGGCAGATTCTTTATGTGAGCCTCCTGGGAAGCCCCAGGGCAGTTGAGAACACCCCAAATTTATAGTCAGAGACATAGCAGGCAACTAAAATGGCCCTTGGGGTATAAGTTTAGAATAACTTCAACCTGACCCTAAAGTGTGAAATAGCCGCTAATATGGTGATCTCACAGGAAGCAGCATCTAACTGTATAGTTTGATGAGTAGACCACATCTGAAGAATTGGTTCTCTCTTTTTTGGTCCCCATGATATAAAGAGAAATGGTGACTAACTGAAGGCCTTCTAGTGGGTTGTCTCCATGATGGTAAGGACTGAAAATCAAATCCTATTTAAATAATTAAAAGAATCATGGGAGCAAGGGTTTGGGGGCATTTGATTTGGTCCTCAAGTATAACAGCCATCATGGAAGGAAAGCTTAAGTTTGATCTCTGTGTCCTGGATGGAACTCATTCAAGGAGTGGGATTACAGGGAGCAAGATTTCAGCCCCAGCATTAGAAATAATAAACAAGGGTGCATCACATGTGCTTTATAACTTAAGCCTCTACATTCAGAGGGCTTCTCCGGTGGCTCAGCGGTAAAGAATCCACTTGCAATGCAGGAAACACAGGAGATTCAGGCTCATTCCCTGAATAGGGAAGATCCCCTGGAGGCGGGCATGGCAACCCACTCCAGTATTCTTGCCTGGAGAATCCCATGGACAGAGGAACCTGACTGGCTACAGTCCATAGAGTTGCAAAGAGTCAGACACAGCTAAAGCAACTGAGCATGCACTACATTCAGAGCCTGGAACTCCTTCCCTTAAGGTGTGACTCAGCTATCACTTTTAGTCTTCAGAATAACCAACAAAATTAATAGAAGCTTAATATTAAACTGTAAAGGAGTAGAACCGGCAGGTGAGCAGGAGTCCTTCATAGCCATCCACTTTTCCATTCTCCACTAGGGGAGCATCTTAAAGGTGCAATGGCGTGATTGCCCAGGTGTCTAAGTATAGACTTTTCTTGTAGTTTCTTCCTTAAGACTGTCTTGGCCATTTTTAAATATTTGAGTATTTAAAAATAATGTGTCATTTACATGGAGAAAACTGCATATTCTACTTTGTGGGTGAAGTAATGGTTTTTAAAGATCATTATGAACATTTGTAGGTTTCTTCTTAACCAAAGACTTTAGAACATGACCCTCCACCCTCAAGCCATGTGCAGCCCCCAGCCCCACCCCATCCCCTGAGCTTTTGTACAAAATCATAAAACTGTCCATGAATGGATGGAGTCTTACACTGATAAGGTCTTCAAATGGAAGCCATCAGACATGGCTTTTTCTACCTCCAGTGATTCTCCATGTAAAGTCATTCCTCAAGTGTCTTCTAATAGTAGATTTTATAAATGTAAGTAATAAAAATCTAGAAATAAACATTCAAAATCATTAAAGAGAATAGATAGCTTGATGCCTCCAAGTTCCCCTGTCCCTACTCCCCTCCAAAAAACCCTAATTTTATGAAGCATAAGAAGAAAAAATAATCTTTAAAAGAAATCATTCCAATCACAGTTGCATTAGTATAATATTTTTGTGGAGGTAATTAGGTGTTTTTAGTACAAAATGTATGAGGCAGTTTCTCTGCATGTTGAGGTCCAGATTGTTTGTTTATAACAGGTTGTTCAGTCACATGAGAGTTGAACACTCACCACTTATCCATGACGTCTTTGATCAATTTTGGAAAACTTTGAAAATATTTGGTAAACCAAAATATTTCTAAAGTTGTAAAGTTCTTCAATTAAGTGTTTCTAAAGAATTCAATTATGTTTTTCTCATACTCAAGTAAGCACTGTTATAAATAATCATGGCTCTGATTATTGTATACAGGGCTTTGAAGTTTTCTAGTAATAGTCATTTTCTGGCAGTAGAGCTCCTTAATGAGTGAAAATAGCTAACATTTACCAAGTGCTCTCTGTAGGCCAGGCACTTTTGTAAATGCTTAACAAATATACGAGTACATTTAATTCTCACAACCCCTACACAAGGTGAATACCATTAAACCCCATTTAATGGATAAGGAAACTGAGGAACAGATGGGTGAATTAACTTACCTCAAGTCACAGAATTGTTGAGTAGTGGAGCTAGACTTGGACTCCGGCAGTCTACTGTCATTGTCTTTCAAAATGGTTCTTGGTGATGATCTTAGTTCAGGTTTCAATGCTGAACAACTGTTACTCAAACGTGTATCAGTCATCTTTCAGTACAGTAGTGCTGTGGAACAGTTGCATCGACCCAAAGCCCAATGACTTACAAAGATAAGCATGTATCTCAGAGAGTGCCAGGTAACTAGCTGGGTCTTCAGATCTAGGCCAAGCCAAGGCAGCATCACCAAATCCTTCTCATCTGTGTGCAATTGGCACACACATACCCCTACATGGCAGTGGGCTGGCTGGCAGTGAGCTAGTAATTGAGTCTGGTACCAGGGCCACATGTCTGTCATCACCTAGTGGTAGGTTCTGAAAGAGACAGACAGTCTTTGAAGCCTCATTTCCATCACTTTCTGTTGACCAGAGCAAAGGTGCCAAGCCAGCTCAGATTCAAAACGTGGGGAGCTGGACTCCACCTCCGGGAGGAGCTGCCTGGTCCTCCCCCAAAGCTTGGGCTCAGGGAAGCAAGAGTAATGCTGACCATTTTGATCATCCTTTCACAGTCCTTATAAAAACACTTCAACCGGTCTCCCCTCCAATGCAGGCTGCGGCGGAATCAGCAGAAGCCCAGACCATTCGTTCGGTTCAGCAGACCCTGGCGTCCACCAATCTGACCTCCTCCCTCCTCCTCAGCCCTCCGCTGTCTCAGCACGGAGCCGTGTCAGCCTCCCCGCAGACTCTCCAGCCGTCGCTCCCTCGCTCGATTGCTCCCAAGCCCTTGGCCATGAGACTCCCCGTGAGCCCGATGGTCACGTCGGTCACCATGGCCGCCAGCATGCCGTCGAACCTCGGGGCCCCGCTGATGAGCCCCGTGGTGGGCTCAGCGTCGTCGGCCCCGGTCAGCCCGCCCGTGCAGCCGCAGCCGCAGCAGCAGATGCAGCAGCTGCAGCTCCAGCAGCAGCTGCAGCAGCAGCGTTTTCAGCAGCACGTGCAGCTGCAGCAGCATCTCAGCCAGCAGCAGCTGCAGCAGCGTCTCCAGCTGCAGCAGCTGCAGCACATGCAGCATCAGTCCCAGCCCTCTCCCCGGCAGCACTCGCCGGCCGCCTCCCAGATCACGTCCCCCATCCCCACCCTCGGGAGCCCCCAGCCGGCCTCGCAGATACAGCCTCAGACACAGACTCAAGTGTTATCGCAGGTCAGTATTTTCTAAAGACGAACGCGCGCGCGGGGCAGGCGGTTCGTGCCGCGTCTGGAAGAGAGTGGCCGTCGGAGGGTACACCCCGGGCGGCTGCAACTCGCGGAGTCGGGGTGTGGTGATGCAGAAAGGTGTAACGATCGCGGCGGTCCTTCCGGTGTCTATTAGATAGGCAAGAAGAACGAAACAGTGGAGCTGAAAGATCTCGAAACGACTCTGTTTTTAAACAAGAAAAGCTGTGCTCTTCTATGTGATGGCTTTTTTATTTATTCAGGCTCTACCTACAATATGTGAATCAAACCGTGTCATGAATCCTAGGACAGACTGATGACTATAAGAAACTGGCCTCTCTGAGTCATAGCAAATGGCCTTATTTCTCCCGAAGTGAAGAATCCCCACTTCAAGGCGACTGGAACTTCCGAAGCCCTAAAAATAAAAAGCACAGTCAGTAACTACCTGAAATCTGAAGGTCCAGTTTCATACAAACATTTGTATGACGTCAATCGTTGATGGCATTTTTTTGTCATGAAAAAAAAAATAATGTAAATCACAGACTTTTGCCAAAGCTCTTATTTTTTTCCTTAAATCTCTCCAGAAAAAAAAAAAAAAAAAAAAAAAAAATGCAAGTGATTAGATTCAATTATTGACTCCTTTTCACTTTTTATCCATGACTTCTCCAGACCAAACCACAGTATATGTTGTAACACTATGACCACTGTTAGCCCATTCTATTCATTCCAATTAGAAGAAAAGAATGTGAATACTATATTCTGTGTTTTGAGTGACAAGTTTCGAAAATTAAAAACACTGTATTTTTAAAAGGGAAATGCACTTAAATGAAGACAGTTATTACAAAAGTTAAGATTTAAAAAAAAGCAAGAGTTTTTATTATGATGTAATACCGGTAGAATATTTAAAAGGCGCACCACATCTGAATAATCAATGTAAATATTTTCCTTCAAAGTTGTAAGTTTTCATATCATGTGTTGTAAAGTTTTCATAAACGAGGCTTTAACGTAAACACTGGTGACATAAACCATTCATTGCTACGTTGCTTATTGTGTTTTTATGCTGTTTTATACTTTTTTATGAGTTATGATAGCAGCAATTAAGTTGTTTGTATTTTGCTTAACTAAAACAAAAATGCTTTTATCTTGCTATAGAATAAACACATTTCAGTAAAAACTGTGGACTGTATTTTGATGCAACAACCAGGCAACTGTTCACTTTTCAAATAAAATGATATGTCAAATTTCACTTGTGGTTCCTTGAATATGTAGAAAATGGGGGAAATAGATCCCATACCAACCTGTTTTTAAGCCCAGGTATCTTCAATTTTTAGCTGAAAATGCAAGATTTACAGCTAAGAATGTGGATTGCATGGCCCCAAACTAGGGCCTGTTAAAAAGAAGCTAAACCATTAGAAATAGAACCATTAATGGAATTCCCTGGCGGCCCAGTGGTTTAAGACTCTGAGCTTTCAGTGATGAGGGCACAAGTTCGATCACCGGTTGGGGAACTAAGATCCTACAAACTGTGCGGTGGGGCCAAAAAATAACAAAATAAATAGAACCATTAGTAATTATTTATAATTATCATTTTATTAAGATGCAAGGGCAAGGTAAGTCTAGAGGAAAAAGCAATTGTCTTCTATTTGGGGCTCGAACTAGCTGGCATTGTGTCTTTATTGCTATTAAAATGGATGGTGAATGCTAATTCTTAAGCCAAAATAATTATTTCAGTGCCCATTTCTTCCCCCCTTTTCTTGCTCTGTGGTGACTCCTCTTTGAGAACACTGTGACCACTATCCCCAGTTGTCCTGCATGATTAATTACAGCATCTGTCCTGTCAGAAGCTATAATGAAGAGGTCTTGATAAAAATTGCAAATTACCACTGGCAACAGTCTTCAACTGCTTATGATAAAATGAAAATTAAAAACAGCAAGTGTCATCCCTGACCAGAATCCTAATCTGGAAAAAAAAAAGAGGGTGTGAGTGGTGGTATCCATGGCTACTGTGTATAAGACATTCAAAAAAATAATGGAATATGGATTCCTCAAAGTTGTTGTTGTATTTCAAAGAATATTTACTGTATGTTGTGGGCTATGAATAATGAATTCAGCTTTCAATATTTCATAATCCTCTCGTCCTCTGTATTATGTACAAATATTGAACAGCAAGAGATTCTAATTATAAATTTATAGATTTCTGGCTGTAGAAAAATTTATGTCTAAATTGAAGCTTTTCATGAGATGTTTTAGTTGACAGGTATCAGTGTTCAAACAGTCTAAGAATGATGCCTAATCACATCTACAAGGGGGCAATTGTATTCCACAAAGAAATGAGATGCTTACACCAGACCCATCAGAGGCAGAGCTGATGGTAAAAGATTTTCTGTGAATTGAAACTAACATTACATAAAAATAAGAACCATTTTATATTCTGTTGTGAAACCTTTAGACAAATGTCTTCAAAATTAATTGCTAAACTACATGTGACAGTAATTGTGTATTAGTTCTGTAATTGTCATTTTGAAAACCCATGAAGTATTGCTTGGAAAAAAAATGTCACTAGTGATAAGACTTAATTGCAAATGAAGTCTGTTTTCAACTGTTTGCAGTTAGAAGCAGGTGTTGTATCATCTATTAAATGATTTTTATAAATCTTGGGTTTTATCACATCTGATTAAATGTTGCTAAGCCACTGACGGTCCATTTCAAGAAAAAAATAGCTTAATTACTGCAGTTTAAAAAATTAATCACCAGGCAAAACTGTGTCTTGAAAATGTCAAAAAGCTTGAATCATGAAACAAATTCCCCGACCTTGTTACCATATTATTCTCAGGATCTGCTAAAAGCATATTATGAGTCAACTTGTATTTCATTTTGTACATAGGATTGATTCCTGTTTCTGAGACATAAGTAAGTACATGGTGTATTTGGTGTGTGGTTTTTTTTTTGGTTACAAGTCAGAAATGAATCAGGGTAATGAAAAATAGGCATGAACATTATAGAAGCTGATTAGTGGGACACCTCTATACTTTCCCACTTCAGTGGTCCACGGACATTAACGAGGCGCCCCTCATACCCTCCTTCACGACACATACACCTTTTCTCTCCCCTGCCGTGTGCACATTATTTTATTACTCTGGCTAAACAGGCTCTCTATTTTTTGCATTAACCTGTCCTGCTCTATGATGAAAGAACATAAGGAGTTTTCGTTTTCTAGCTGACATGGGGTCGTTAGCTCCCAGCTCACAGAACAGAAGCTTAAATGCCTTCGTGCAGCATAATTTCTGCAATACATTACCACCGGACGGAGGTTTGAAGGCTTTCTAGACAGATGGATGAATATCTCAGGTTTAAGTAGAAGTCCTCTGCTGTGTCCATTCAGACATCTGAATGGTTTCTCTCCCATTTCTCACTTCGCAGAGCATTTTTCAGCACTGGACTTCCATCTAACCTTTCCTTCCCCCCCTTCCCCACCCCCTTTGTTTGGCTTTTGTTTTGCAACAGCTGTTATTATCGTTTTTGGTCAGCTGTGATTGCTGGAGGCAAAATAGGACCAGATGGTGTTTTGCTATGCATGAATGGCAAGTTAGAGGAGTTGGGATTGAATAGGCCAAGTTTGAATGGTGTCTCCGCACCACCTGCCTGCCTGAGCTGTGGCACACACATCACAGGAGCATGATCCGCCTCAGACCCACTAGGCTCGGATGGGAAAGTGGGGAGCTGGGCTGGATTTTCCCCATATTTATTGATCTGCCATGCACTCACAGAATAACGTGGTGTACAGTCAATTTGAGTTAATTGGAAGTGACACAGCATGGGCGTGTAATCTATCATTCAAGAATTCTGGTTTGCTTTAAAGATTTCGTTGCTCTCCCAAACACACACACACACACACATACACACAAAACACAGTAATAGCAAAAATTAATGGGCATGGTGAGCACAAAATTTTTTGAAATATCTGTCTGAAGTGCTAGAATTAAGGGTCTGGCATGAGGTTTTCATAAAGGGAGGATTCTTCAAAATGATATTTGTATCAGTTAATAATGCAAGGTGAAAAAAAAAAGCTATGATGCTAATGGATGTAAAGAGCCCTTGTACTTGAAGATTATCCATCAAATATTTCATGTTTAAAAGAAATGTGCCTTACTGGAAAGACCACATAAATAACAACCAGATTAAAATTTTCTTAGAAAATATTCTTATCTAGATTTTGTTCTCCTTATCCTCTCAAATATGATTCTTTTTGCTGACTGTCTGATGTAACTTGGAGGATTAGCTTTCCCTAAATCTGAAAGTTGGTGAACAGGTTTAACCCGTGTTGACTGCGATCCCACAGGTGTGTGGGTTGTGCGTGCTGGGGTGTTACCAAGGAAAAGCGTAACCACCCAGCAAACGTGGAGTCAGAGATGCCGACCGACAGCTCTATTTGCCTAAGGCCCTAATTACTTAAATTTACTTCTGGTACATGCAAAACACTATGATAGCTCCCGAAGGAGATGCAAAAATAAACAGGGCCTTCTGCTGATGACTTTGTATATGTTTGAGATTTTCCATAATACAAGTTAAAAAAAAATAAAATAAAAGCCATCCTTAACTTTGGGAGTTTTTAATTTTTTTTTTTTCAATTGTGGTAGGGAAAGCACATGATAATTGATATGCTGACAAGAGACACAGAATACACACGGGTGGTTGTAAGGTTTTGTTGTTGTCGTAATTGGAGAAAATTACAATTTATTTGGAAAGGGAAGGGATTGCAATTGATCAGGGGTATTAGGGAAAGCTCCTTAGGATTATTGGCATTTAAGATGTGCCTTAAAGTTTGGGCAGAAGTTCACTAGGCCAGAGATGGAAGCCCCATCCTGGTAGAAGGAGGCATCTCCAGACAAGCAGAAGCAGGAGAAAAGTCACCTGGTTGAAAGCACAGACACCATCAGAACAGCAACCGAGGACTTCCTGGTGGTCCAGTGGTTGAGAACACGCCTGCCAATGCAGGGGCTATGGGTTCAATCCCTGGTCCGGGAAGATCCCACATGCCACGGGGCAGCCAAGCCCATGCATCGTAACTACTGAAGCCCTCTCGCCTACAGCCCATGCTCTAGAGAAACCGCAGCAATGAGAAGCCTGCACACCTCAACTAGAAAGTAGCCCCCACTTGCCTCAACTAGAGAAAGCTGGCGCACAGCAACCAAGATGCAGCAGGGCCAGAAATAAATAAACAAACAAATTAAAAAAAAAAACAGTGTAGAGAATATAGCAAACTGGACACACAGTGCTTTGGGTGGTGTTGGGGTGGGGGAGGGGAGATTGAGCAGGAGAAAGGGCTAGAAAGGAAATTTGGGATTAGATTTGTAGAAGTTCTTGTACGCCCAGCTGAGGACTTACATTGAAAAGCACTAGGTGTCTGAGTAAGGAACGTATGATATCAGGGCTGATTGAATGCGTAAGGGATTTTATCTTAACTTACTTTTGCAAATGGGAGTATCCAATTGGCCCTCAAAGCCAAAGGAGAAAAGGAACAAGATTCCCACTTGAAAATGTATCCCAATATTTTAATTCTTCACATAAATAATAAGGCAATGGCTTCAGACTCACTCTCTTACCACTCCCAACTTCCTGGTACAGAAATATGCCACTGACAAAGCTGAATTGAGGCATTTTGGGAGACGACCGCAGAATAAGCCTCATCGTCACATTAGCATCCAGAGGGAGGTCATTTTCTGTGTTTCTGCTGTGAAAAGAAAGCTATTTTCTCCACTGGTAAAAAGTACCTCTCGGCGCTTGAACTCAAATGCGATGAATGATAAAAAGAAGGCCTTGCTTTGTTGCTTGAGTAAAACCTCAGGCAGCACTGGGAGGGATGTTGGCTATGGTCTCAATTTAATTTCAAAGAAGAACCTTCACAGACAGAAAACGCGAATGTGGATGTACACTTCTTAGCAGAGAAATAATGTTCTTTTGTAAAACATCTCATTATATCCCCAGCATTTGTGTAGCACTCTGTACTTTTCAAAGCAGTTTGCTATGGATTTGCTCATTCAGTTCCTTCTCTAGGTAGTACAGGAGTGAACCCCACATCACAAATTGGGAAACTGAGGCACGGTGAGGGTGTTCACTTGTTCCAGTATCTCTTTGCTTGTAAGAGACATAGTCAGAAATGGAAGGGAAATCTTCTCCTTCTAGACCTGTTATTTCATTTATCTTCTAATATTTGTATAGGTATGACATATATATTTGATATGTACTTATATCTGTCATATGTTTTTATGTAGGATGTATAAATAAATAAGTGTGTGAATAGATGTGTGATATATATAGATATTAGGTAGATATTAATAGATAGATAGATGACAGAAATCCATCACAGTAGCAAAGAGAATAATTAATCCATGTTTTCCTCATGGCTAGTCAAGCAATAAACCAAAGCAAATGCCCCCAACCTGTGTTCTCAATGGGGCATAATGCCACATGGCAGTTTTTGCAGCGTGAATATCTTCCAGTCTGATTGTTTTCTCTACTGAGATCTCTCTGTAATTATTTTCTATTCAGGTAAACAACTTTGACCTGTGGGCTTTGAATATTGGGGTTGGAGGTGCTGCAAAACTGGGAAAGCATGATATTTCTCTATGTGTTTATGAAGGGAAAAAAAACAGGCTTTAGGGAAAATTGGGAGGGATAAACACTACATAGGTGTGCACTGTTATACATAATTTAAGGAATCCTGTGAATCAATATTGAGCATGGGAAATCTATGACAGGATAGGGAATGTGTTTCCCTAGGGATTATGGGTAGGGACACTGATTCATAAGTTACCTGTCCATTTCCTCCTCATTAAGTGGGCAGTGTTCTGCCAGAGGCTGCCACTTGTTAAAGGAAATACAGAAGTTAAGTATGTCTGCTGTCCATAAGATTCTATTATTGTCTTAACTTTACATAAACCCTACTAAAGATACCTTGAAAATAGTCGCTTGTTAAGGTTGAATAGAAATGAATACCATTCTAACAGATTCGTAATACCAGACACCAGCATTCTGGGAGCTTTCATTCATAATGTATTCGAGTGACATTCAAAGTCAACAGGATCGTGGTTATTTTGAGATCCAGGTCTTATGTTTATTTTCAGATTTTTGCCTGCTTTTTCTTTCTGGTTAGTCTGCCTTGCTTCCAAGGATCTACTGTTATCAAGTAAGATCCTCTTGATAATATTCCTTGTTAAGTGACATCCCTCTGACATGCAGTGGGAGCCTTAATTTCCAATTTGTCACAATGAGTGAAGATGATGCTATGTTCTAAACCCGCCTTAATTGGTAATTTGCAAATTTGATACAAGATCTCAGCCCAAATCATTCAGACCTGCTGTTCCACCCTCACCCTTTCTGCCCATTCTTAATCCTCTCCTCCATAATTGGTATTGAGTATGTGGGTTCCCAGGGGACAAATAATAGCATCTGAGGAAATTACCTACATACAGTCTGACCTCTCCTGTGCTTTTTTGGATGTCAAATTAAGATATCCATCTTTGGCTGTTTGGATGGTTACCTGGAAGGACTAGCACCATTTTCTTCATAATAACATTTTTATAGATTGTATCCAAAGGCTGGCATACCTAGCATGGAACTTTTTAATGATGTTCAGAACATTTTGCCTGACTAATGTAAGTAGAGTTATAGCTCTTTCCAAAGCAGAACCTAATTCCACAAGGGAAATGCACTTTTCTTTCCCCCGTAATTGATCCATTGCTAAGTTGCTTCAGTCGTGTCTGATTCATTGCGACCCTATGGACCAGAGCCCACCAGGCTACTCTATCCATAGGGATTTCCAGGCAAGAATACTGAGCGTGTTGTCAGGTCCTCCTCCAGGGGATCTTCCTGGCCCAGGTACTGAACCCACATCTCTTACTGTCTCCTGCATTCTTTATTACTAGTGATACCTGGGAAGCCCAGAAATGCACTATTTTTCCACATGTAGAAAATAAAGTCATCATTGTTTGTGCTATTTGGAGAAAATGTCTTACAAATAAATATCATTTTTTTCTTGCAGCATAAATTCTAAAATCTTAGCAAGAAGAGCAGGACTTTCTAGCACAGAAAATTTGCAAGATGTAAGTATGTTAAAAGGGTGGCAATAACATTTACGTATAGATTTTTAAGAGCCCAGAAATGGGAAATGGGCCTCTGGGGTTCATTCAACTGTTGGACACAAGTTACCAGTTGTCAGTTACGTCTGAAGTTTGTTTATTGCCAAATAACAACTTACTTGTCTGTTGGGGACAAAATATATATGTCGTTCATTTTTTGGATAAAATGTGAAGGTCAGATTCTTGAGATAGGTAATTGTCTATAGAGGTTTAAATTATTTTTTCTTTAATTTTTATTTTATGTTAAAATATAGTTGATTTACAATTTTATTTTTTTAATTTATTATTTTATGTATTTATCTTTTAACTGGAATATAGTTGAATTACAGTGTTGTTAGTTTCAGGTATACAGCA
This sequence comes from Cervus canadensis, assembly GCF_019320065.1. Lineage (NCBI taxonomy): Eukaryota > Metazoa > Chordata > Mammalia > Artiodactyla > Cervidae > Cervus > Cervus canadensis. The sequence continues at coordinate 44,609,447 of NC_057403.1, forward strand.
TATTGAATCAGTTAGACGTTACATATACTCACTTTTATTTTAGATTCTTTTTCCCACATAGGTCATTACAGAGTATTGAGTAGTGTTCCGTGTGCTATACATCAGGGCCTTATTAGTTATGCATTTCATATATAGTAATGTGTATATGTCAATCCCAGCCTCCCAATTTATCTCCCCCTCCCCACCCTGGTAACCATAGGTTTATTTTCCACATCTGTGATTCTATTTCTGTTTTATAACTAAGTTCATTTGTACCATTTTTTAGATTTCACTCATAAGTGATATCATATGATATTTGTCTTTGTCTGATTTTACTTCACTTAGTATGATAATCTTTAGGTTCATCTATATTGCTACAAATTGCATTATTTCATTCTTTTCTATGGCTAAGTAATATTTCATAGTGTACGCACCACATTTTCTTTATCCATCCCTCTGTCAACGGAGATTTATACGGCTTCCATGTCCTGGCTCTTGTAAATAGCACTGCAATAAACATTGGGGTGCATATGTCATTTCAAATTACTGTTTTCTCTGGGTATATGCCCAGGAATGGGATTGCTGACTCTTAGGGTTTAAGTTCTTGAACCAAAAACTGTTCAGAGCCCAGAGTCATGTTTTTTTCAAGTTGTTCTTCCCTTTCATTGTTAAAACCTTTTGATAGAGACAAGCATCTTCAGGGGAAAGCTTCATTTGGAGATTTCCGGGGGAATGGTCTGACACCCAAAGACCTTGATAGCATTTAGCTAAGGGAAATTCAGGAAGCGGTGCTCTTGGCCAACTTCAAGGGCTTAAATCACCACTACACATAAAGAAAATGAACAGAACTCTGCAGGGCACATTCAGTGCTAAGCAAAATCTCTGCAGAAGCGTATCACTGGTCTGAGCACCTAGCATCATTCCCGCAAGGGCGCTGAGCAAACAGGTAACTAGGCTGTGTGTCAAAGAAACAGGATGGAGCCCAAGAAGAAGGAGATCATTGGATTCTTGTGGTTTGTGGGCACCCGGGCAATAGCCATGAAACTACTTGGCTCCAGAACTAATCAGCTACGTTTTGTAAGCCTGTGTTCTTAGAGCAACTAAGAGTTTTATGTTTGATACAGATGGTGTTTATATAGAGTATACGAGCTCAGCGTGAGAAGTAGTCGTAAAACAGACTGGGGTTTGGTATAATTATTCACAATTACTATTGTATAATTGGATGCCATAACTATTATATAAAAAATATTTTAAGAAGTAGACTCTGCTTCTCCTTTCACAATAGTTCTTAACAATAAGAGACATATGCTGCAAAAGTTGTAACATATTTTATGGTGTTTACAAACTCATACCAGGTTTGGCAAAATGGCAAATATAAAAGGCCAGGTTCTCTTTCTTGCATCCTTGGGAGACTCACTTGCGCTAACTTACCTCCAACAGTAAGGTCACTTTCTAGTACCCACAGGGCTTCAGAAGCTTACTGCATTCAGTCACCCAAATGAATGAGTGGCTGTGAATAACAATATTTTAGAAGTCAAAAAAACAAAAAAACAAAACCAGGTCTATTCTGTGGAAAATACTCATTTCTTCATCTTTCTCCAAACCAGCAAAAGAAAATTCTGTTGGGCCAAATTACGGCCATGGCACATCAATTCAGTCCTTATTTTAATGCTTCTAAATGGAATTAGTGCATCTACAGACATCCAATCATTATGTACATGAACATCCATGTCTTCTAAAAGGAAAAAAAAAAAAAAAAATGAGCCTAGTCCTAATTGCCCTCAAGGAAAGCAAGCAAAAAGCAAATTCATTAGAGTTTCAAGAGAAACTTTGTTTCCTCTTAATTGCATTTACAAAGTGGGTCTGTGTTCATGAGTTCGATGGCGTTTCTGTGAGACAACAGTAAAGCACGGGAAGTAAATTTCAGAGTGACTGACTTTGGTGAGAGACTTCTTTCCAAACACATGTGTAATGGGCATGGAAATCAAAAGAGCTCTCCCATCGCCCCTTGTGCAAACTCACGGGTGGGCAGCCATTGTTAAACTTTTGCCTGCGAATCTCAAAAGTAATTGCTATGTTTTAATGACTGGAGTCTTTATTACAGTAAGATCTGGGGTTTCCAAGGTGCATCGTGTTATCATCGAGAAGTAAAAAGCTTCTTTCCCGTCTGGACACTGGGTGCCAGGATGGAGATCATTGTTTGTGCAAGTCCACCACCTGTTGCTCTAATGATGGTGTCCTTGAATATTTATCTACCAGGTAAATACAAGCATGATGTATGTGCCTCAGGAGCCAGGGAGAGTGAGGGTTATGTCTTTGTTATAGCAACAGCCAATACTTAATGTTCCAAGCCTGGATTGAAACAACCTGTTTTAAGTATGGTTTCCAAAGGGACTGCTTCCAGGAATCCTCTTTGGCCCTAGAAGAGGAAGTAGTGAAGTATAGCTTTAGTACTGTATTATGCCAGAGTGAGCAGACCCAGCCTTTCCGAAATTCTCAGCCATCAAGCTATTTCCTATGGCCAGGAATGCTCCATGAGTGCAGTAGCCTGCACAATAAGCCCTGAGATCAGGTTCTCTTACAAAAGAGAACATGAATGAATGCTTAGTGTGCAAGGATGCTGGGGTTTTGTCTTCTTGGACCTGTCCTTGCACACTTTATTTGTTCTATGTAGAATGTACAACACATGTATATGTATTTATGTACTGCTAAGTTTGATCAATATATTGCAACTGTTTTGTTTTTTATTTTTGGCCACGCTGCATGGCATGTAGGATCTTAGTTCCCCATCCATGGATCGAACCCATGCCCCCTGTAGTTGAAGCATGGAGTCTTAACCACTAGAACACTGGGAAGTCCCAACAGTTTCTTTATGACTCTATTGTATGGTTTGCCTTTTTAACAACCAGGGTTAATTCTCTGGTATAAGCAGCCCAAGGGAATGTTAATAAAAGAGAACAGTTGTCCTTTCTGATGTTAACCTCAGAGCTTCGGATTTTATTTCCAACACCGTGCTTTCCATTAATAGCTCTCTGTGAATATGTTACCTATTAATTAGTCTTACCTTTTCATGTTTACAAATTTTATGGGTTCTCTCTAAGCTTTATGATATAGAGTATCTATTTATTCTACTTCTTACCCTTTATCCCACCATCTCATTGGTTCACTGGTAGGCCTAATATTACCCAATTGAGTCATTGACTCGTGCATTTGTTCAGCAAATATTTTCATGGTGCCTTCTCTCATGGAATTATAATGTGAAGGGGGATATGGTTTTATTAGTTCAATAAGAATTTGGGTACCAAATGCAGTGGATAAAAAGAAGCAAGAAAGGTGGATGGGGAGGGTATCAAGGGATGGGGAGAGGATGAACTGCTTTTACGAATAGTCAAAGAAAGCCTAACAGAGAGAGTGATGATGGGCAAGGTGAAAAGGCATTTGTCCACCTGGGGGAAGAGCATCCAAGCGGGGAGAACGCCAAGTGCAAGGGCTCAAGACTGTGTCTGAGACACTGCAAGAGAGCAGTGTGACTGGAGGAAAGGGGGGAGATGGGTACGGGAGAAAGTAGATGAAGTTCAAGGGGAAACAGGGAGTTAGGCCTTGTAGGGTGTGGCTCTCAGTCCTCAGTGAATCACAATCACTGTTCCCTTAGCTGTGATTATGATATTGTGGTTATGCTCGAAAAAAATGAGTCCTTAACTTTTCAAGCTACTGAAATATGTGTGGATAGAAAGAGATGATGTCTAGGATTTGCTCCATAATCATGCAAGATGGGGGAAGTGGATGGGGATGTGAGAGGCCATCCCCTTTGGCCATGGATTTGAGAAATGTGGGGACTGGAGTATGGATATATGTGTGTCAGTGTACTTTTTTAATTTCTTGTCTGATTTTGTGTATGTTCAAAATTCACCATAATAATAACATAAAGAAGAAACCACCTGGGGAACCTTTACAAATAAACAGTGGCCCCAGTGAGTGGCATAGTTGGTTTGGGGAGCGGCATAGACGTTGTTTTTGTTTAAGTTGTCGTTTTTGGTCAGTCGCGCATTCATGTCTGACTCTTTGCAACCCCATGGACTGCAGCACGCCAGGCCTCTCTGTCCCTCACCATCTCCCGAAGTTTGCCCAAGTTCATGTGCATCGCATTGGTGATGCCACCCTGCCATCTCATCCTCTGATGCCCTCTTCTCTGTCTGCCCTCAGTCTTTCCCAGCACCAGGGACTTTTCCAATGTGTCAGCTGTTCACATCAAATGACCAAAATACTGGAGCTTCAACTTCAGCATCAGTGCCTCCAAAGAGTATTCGGGGTTGATTTCCCTTAAGGTGGACTGGTTTGATCTCATTGCTGTCCAGGGAACTCTCAGGAGTCTTCTCCAGCACCATAGTTCAAAGGCATCGATTCTTTCGTGCTCTGTCTTCTTTACGGCCCAGCTCTCACAACTGTACATGACCACTGGGAAGACCATAGCCTTGACGATACAGACCTTTGTTGGCAGAGTAATGTTTCTGCTTTTCAACACATTGTCTAGGTTCGTCATTGCTTTCTGGCCAAGAAGCAAACATCTTCTGATTTCATGGCTGCAGTCACCATCGGCAGTGATTTTAGAACCCAAAAGAGGAAATCTGTCACTACTTCCACCTTTTCCCCCTCTATTCATCATGAAGTAATGGGGCCAAATGCCATGATCTTAGTTTTTTTAATATTTAGTTTTAAGCTGGCTGTTTCACTCTCTTCCTTCACCCTCATCAAGAGGCTCTTCAGTTGCTCTTCACTTTCTGCTATTAGAGTGAATTCATTCACATGTTTGAGGTTGTTGATGTTTCTCCTGCATATCTTGATTACAGCTTGTAACTCATCCAGTCCGGCATTTCTCATGATGTGCTCAGAGTATAGATTAAACAAACAGGGTGGCAACAGACAGCCCTGTCATGCTCCCTTCTCAATCATGAACCAATCAGTTGTTCCACACAGGGTTCCAGCTGTTGCTTCTTGACCCGTATGCAGGCTGCTCAGGAGATAGGTAAGATTGTCTGTATTCCCATCTCTTTAAGAGCTTTCTACAGTTTATTATGATCCACACAGTCAAAGGCCTTGACGTAATCAATGAAACAAAGGTATATGTTTTTTTTTTTTTTGAATTCTCTAGCTTTCTCCATGGACTGTAGCTCACCAGGCTCCTCTGTCCATGGAATTCTCCAGGCAGGAATACTGGAGTGGGAAGCCATTTCCTTCTCCAGGGGATCTTCCCAACCCAGGAATCAAACCTAGTCCCCTGCATGCATGGCAGGCAGATTCTTTACCATCTGAGCCATCAGGGAAGTGTCCCTGGGTTTTGTTAATTTCCTGTTCCCTGAGAATAACTCATACAGGATCTTTTAGGCCATTATCAGGACTTGGGTTTTTACTCTGAAAAGGGGGTGAGAATTCTGAGCAGCAGAGGGATGCAAACCGGCTTACGTTTGAAGCAGATCATTCTGGGTTCAGAATAAACCACGGGGCAGCAAGGGCAGAAACAAGGTGATCTAGGCAATTATAGATGAAAGTCATCATAAAACAGTTTGATAGGCTGAATGAAAGATAGGCTGAACATGTATATTCTCCCTCTACCCAACTACTGCTGGACCATGAGGGACATCCCAAAATATGCTAGATGATTTACAGGAAAAGGGTAATGGTAGTGGACAGGTGCTGGACAGAATATAGTTAGTATGTGACCGTACAATAACCCAGGGAAATTCCCACAGCAGAATAAAGTCACTTGCCCTTTAAGACTTCTGACTTTCTTTACTTGCAGCAATTATGTCCTAGTTACTTGTCCAATCTTTTTCCTGATTTCTGATCTTTAACAAAGAGGGCAAAGTGAAAGATTATCAAGAAGAAATGCTTTTTGAGTCCAACATGCAGGAACTTAGCATCTCATAAAACCATCTTTCACTGATTTGTGAATGTACAAAATGCTTTGGAAGTTCAGCCAAACTAATCAATCAGTTTTTCAATGACAGTTCAGCATATTTTCTCATATGATGGAAACTTACAAGTAGAAATGGAGTATTTCTCATCTTTCCGACTTGTATCTTTCAAATATTACTCTCAGCAAACCTTCAGTGCTGTGTTGTGCTTGCTTAGTCATTCAGTCTTGTCTGACTCTTTGAGACCCCATGGGTGGTGGTCTGCCAGGCTCCTCTGTCCACTGGGATTCTCCAGGCAAGAATACTGGAGTGGGTTGCCATGCCTCCTCCCGGGGATCTTCCTGACCCAGGGATAGAACCCAGGTCTCTTGTGTCTCCTGCATTTCAGGGAGATTCTTTACCCCTGAGCCACTGAGGAAGCCCAAATTTCAGTATACCTTGTTTAATCCACATCTATCCCCTGAGTGTGACTTCGGTAAGGTCATGAATTGGACTTAGTGAGAATGAGTAGCCTAAGATGCAAACCCTTACATTTTGACCTTCCTCTTCTTGAATCAACCACTGTGCTTTAGTTAAAACCAAATAAGTACCTAAAAACGGTTTTAATTTGTTGTATACGTCACTACTGATTTTAAATCAGATGGATACGGAGATCACGGTTTGCATGTGGTCATTTGTATTTCTTCACCACCATGGAAAGTGCTGGTCCTACAAAAGATGCTTAAAAATATTGGCTGACTGATTTCTAGATAATTTTCATGAGAAATCAATAGTAAGACATTTAAGAATAGTGCATTCCCTAACAGTAATTGCAGAGGGATGACAAGATAAGTTCAGCCGACCTAAATTAGCCTCTGGAGCATTGGGATGGTTCTCAAAAATGCAACTGACCAAAGAGCACATGAGAAAGGAAAGCTAAATTCATTAGGTTTCCTGGTGGAACCAAAGAGGATTATGGAGTTGAGCAAGACCCTTAACACTAGTCAACCTGAAGCTCTTTCCCCCAGGCCCATAAGGGGAAAGAAACCCAGCTTATCTTCCCTCCTTGAAAACCTCCCTTTACCTTCCTTACCTCCCTTTACCTACCTTAATCTTCCTCTTTGTATCACCCCAACTCTTTCAGATATCATTAGGTATAATAACTCTTTTCATTGCTTTAAGTAGGAGAGTGAGTCCATACCTTGTGCAGATTGGAGCAGTATGAGCATTGTCTTTTCCTTCAGCAAGGAAGCAAATTTTGGTAGAAGGATAATGCCTTCTACTTCTTTAGAAGCCCACAGCAGGTGCTCAATAGGTAAGTATTTTTTAAAGAAACAGAATTACCAAAATGCATTATTCTGTTCAATCCTGTTTTAATTAGGGCTTTCAATTGCAAGAGATAAAAACCCAAATCAAATTGGCTGAGGGAAAATAAAGAAATTGATTTGCTCCAGTAACTGAAAGTCCAGGGACAGGACTGGTTTCAGGCTCAGCTGGTACCAAGAGCACAAGCAAGTCATCAATAACCCAGGGCTCATTTTCTCTGTGTCTTTGCTCTGCCATCTACAGAACCATCTGCATCCTCAGGTTCCACTTATTGACTCTTGGAAGTACCAGCTCAGGATATCCTTTCTGCTGGCATTCTCAACAGAAAAGAGGATGTACTCCGCTGACCATCCCAGGAAAATTTCATTGTGTTAAGTTGGTTCTGATTAGGTCTTGTGCCTGAGCATAAACCAATCACTGTGGACTACTGTAATGTCCTGCTCTGACTGGTTAAGCTCATCACCTATTCTACCTTGGAGAGAATGGATGCAGCTTGTTTAGAAGTACATGGACTGAAAACAGGGAGAGGAGGTTTCCTTATGAAAACAAGAATACTGTTACCAGAGGAAAGAGTGCAAACTGGGTAGCATGAACAGTGCTCGTCAAACTCTTTAAAGGAAATTCTTCTTAGTGAGTTGGCTGATACAAAGCATCTAGCAGGAGTCTGGGAAAAGGGTACACTTGATTTGGGTGTGTGCCTAAATTAGTTTTGTGGCTTTGGAAATGTGTTCTCTCTTGCCCTCAGCCGGCCTTTTGAAGTGAGGACATTCCCTGGAGTCTATTCCAGTTGTCTGTCCCTCAGGGTTTGACAATATTAACTGCTTATTGTTCAGATTCCTTGAACAATATAGAAAATAAATTCCTTGAACAATATATAAAATGAGTAGAGACATTCTTCCCCGAAACATCCAGTAAAGCACCCAGACTTCACTTTTCTCCTCCAGTTAGGTTCCCTGTGTGGCTGTTGAATAAATGATTGAACATGGGACAGCACTTAATCTTCTGAACAATGGCCCTCCAAACATCCAACACTGTCAGATGCTTTTCTGGCATGTGAAAATACGCCTGCAGCAAAGCCATCTATTGAATGTTCACTGTGACTAAGACCTCGTGGACAAAGAAGACTGTAAAGCTTCCATTATTGGCAAAATCAGTCGCTGTGGGGCCTCCTAGGGAAAGAGGAGAAGACATGGAAGATGACCTCCTGAAAGCCAGCTAAGAGTGTGGTGTTGGGGTTGTCTCAAGCTTGTCTACCAACTTGATGCTTTCCATACAGCACAGTAGGGATGCACCCCTATTTGGGAACATTTCAGGGTGTGGGTCTGGGGGTTGGGGAGAAGGGTTGTCCCTACATAAGTGTTATCTCTGATGTTTCATTTGTCACTGGAAGGCTCTATATTTTGATTTCTTTCCACTTGTTCCATCCAAACTCCTAATCCAGATTGGATTTGCAAATAGGACATTTCCTTCAACTTTCCAGCACAATTATGTTTCATAGTTAAAAAAATTATTGATACAGTCTTTCAGAACTCTAAATGAATTGTAAAGGCCTGATAATGAATTTCTACATGACTTGGCTTATTTTATTGGTGATAGAATGACTTAGTGGTGATTTCCAAGCTATTTGTGATTTCTCCTTCTTTGGAACTGCATCTTGATGCATGGGATAGTGTTCCCTGATGCAGCCCTTCTGGTCATAACTGATGGATCAGAGATACCTTTTGAAATCCAGGTGAGCCAATCAGATTATCTCTTTCTGGAATTGCCAATCGTATTGGAGCCAGATGACCAATGGAGCAGAATTCATATTACTACTTCTCAGTGTTTCTTGGTCTTTTCTGTTAAGTATGCTGATTCTAGGCTACTGCCTGAAAATTGACTTGTTTTTGTTGTTGTTGTTATTTTTTAAAATTTACTTATTTTTAAAATTGAAGGATAATTCCTTTACAGAATTTTTTGGTTTTCCGTCAAATGTCAATGTGAATCAGTTATCGGTATATATATGTCCCCTCCCTCTTGAGTCTCCCTTCTTTAACAAGCTCTCCTAGGTGAGTCCTATCAACCCATTGATGTGGAAGATACTAGTTAAGAAAGAGTTTAGGAACTTCTCTATGGGATCTCCATAGTAGGCTGGGTTCTTCCTTCCCAAATTCTTGTGAGTACTCAACTCTTCACTCCATCAGTAAGCTTAATGCATTCTATTTTGTCTTTAAATTGATCAGAGATAGTTTTTGTTACTTACAATGAAAGACTACTAATATGGAAATACACCGTGGCTTGAGGCACCAACCAGAGGGTCTGACTTGAAGTCAGAGTTACCGATGAGCTAATGGAATAAACCTGCTAGCTGGTTGAAGAAGATTCTATTCTGTAGTATACCCTTCATTCATTTGCCCCGGAAAGAAGAAAAACATGATAAATGAGGGACTTTGACCCTTTAAGCAAATGAACAAACTGTAGCTATTGTTTTGCAGACCTACGTGACCTACTATTATGTGTCTGCTGCCTTATTTTGCTTCCTATCATTTTATTTTCAGAAAGTAGCCAATGCCCTGGGCTCTCTTGGTCAATATCCCCTTTGTGTGAGAATGAATGGTCATCTTTGGATGTAACATTGATGTATGAGATAAACATGTGGCGGGAAAAAAAAGAACCATGATCCCCTGTTTGACAGCTGAGTCAAGAAAGGCCAACAGGCCGAATGCTTTGACATGAGCACATAGTCAGTGAGTTCTATTTTCATTCAAAGTTTCTTAATTCCCAGGCACTGGGAGGTAGCTTCTGCCTTCTTAAGTGAGGTGAGTCTGCTAAATGGACATGGATGTGCTTCCCAAAAGGCCAAACTCTAGGGGTCATATCACTTGCCTAGTTTTTTTTTTTTTTTACTTAACCAGAAATCTCTAGCTAAACTACAGTCTTAAACACTAGAAGATTTGCAACTCTGTGATCTTCAAATTAATACAATGCAATAGGCAGAGGTCTCCCAAATGGACAGTCTTTGTAAGAAGGAATCTCTTTATACTAGGAATATAATGTATGTATATTTTAAACTCCCAGAGAAAGGAATATCTGCAAAAAGATATGTTTCTTGAATTGAGTTCTATACTACTAGTATACTTTCTTTTATTTCTGTTCCTGAAAGTCAAACCTTAAAATAGCTTCCAGTGTCCCCTCTCCAATATTTGGTTTATGGATGGGATTCTAAGTCACTCTAGATTTCCCTAAAAAATCCTAGCTTGGACTTGCCTGACAGTGTGACTCTTGGCAAACCAAGATAATTTGATCTAGAGTAACAGTGTCCACTGTAATATATCAACCCTTTCTTCTTATTCCTCAACCCTGAGCTGCCTTTTGTCCCCTCTCACACTGACAGCCTGCTATCAATTTCCAGCCAGGAGAACACAGCCTGGCTATGTGGCAGGTAATTAGTTGGCTCTATATCAGCAAGAGCTGGTCATTTTATTAAGCATGTTCACATCTTGTTAGCAGTTCCTCACCAGGCCCCATCAACATTGTGGCAGCTTTAGTTTGTTAATCTAATATTAAGTCTCCCGGCTAATGAGGAATTGAGAAAGAACATTCAAATGGGGCAATATTTGCTGTCCTTATTTTTGTATTGCACCTGAATATCTAACATCAGCTTTAGGAACCCACTGTCAGGAAGCAGTATCATCTTGTCCTACTTTTAGTCCTTATTCTCCTCCCCACAAAAATGTCATCAGTCAACTTTGCTCAAAAAATACCAGAATGGAATTAACCCCATGAGTTCTGAAAAGTTTCAAATCTCACTCTCTTCTGCTGTCATGAAATTGTCTTTATATCTAAGTTTATGGACTCCCCCCACCCCTCCCACCTAGCTTTCTTGCTAGTTTGAGAAGGCTGATGTGTGCCATAGAGTGAGTTGTGACTTTTCTATTTTTCATGTCCTACTGACTTCATGTATGGACAAGACTCACCTGAATTTTGGGGTTGTCAGTTTCAGTATCAAATTTAGCATTATTTCATCTTCTATTCTTTCCTATATTCATAGTTAAGTAGAAGTTACAAGATTTTTTTGCTTGCCTAATAACTATTCTGGGTTTCCTTGGTAGCTCAGTGGTAAAGAATCTACTTACCAATGCAGGAGATTCGGGTTCGATCCCTGGGTTGGGAAGATCCCCTGGAGAAGGAAATGGCAACCCACTCTAGTATTCTTGCCTGGAGAATCCCATGGACAAGAGCAGCCTGGTGGGCTACAGTCCATGGGGTCCCAGAAAAGTAGGACACAACTTAGTGACTAAACAACAGCAGTAGCTATTCCTCTTCTTTTTGTAACTAAATTCTGGTTCTCCCTTGTCTATATGGTGTAGGTATTGCTGAATCCATTCCTGAGCCAAAGACAGATGTTTGAACCAGGCACGGCCCATCAGAAAATCACAACTTACTGGTAAACAGGGATAGATTTAGGGGTGAGCAGGTGACTCAGTCACAGTCAAGGTCTCTAAGGATGGAAAAGTCTCTTGGTTAACTCAGGTTGCTCAGGAACAAGCATTAAGTTTATCACAGTCAACTCTAGGAGAAACACACTAGGGTGAAAATGATGTCCAAGGAGGGAAAATGAAGCCAAGAGGTGCAAGAGTCGACCTGAGTCTGGTGACATGATGTAAGTCTCTGGTTCCAGGTGTCTGCAGCAGAGATTAGACTTCTCAAATTTTCACACCAATACATTCCCTTTTCTACTGAAGCCACTGGGCTGGTTTTTGTCATTTGTAGTCAGGTTTTGTCATTTGTAGCATATGAGTCTTGACTAGTGCTCATACCTCTTTTCATCCTGTTTCACATGACTGCTTTTCTTTCCTTTCCCAATCTATTGTACGTATCTCTGTCAAAATCTGCTCATCCTCTAAGATTGAATACACATGTCCCTGTTTCCAAAAAGCATGTTTTCCTGGTATTTCCTCCAGTCAAGATAAATTGCTCACTCATCTATCTACCAAAAAATTCTCAATAGCAATTTTCACATTCACGTTTCCATGTATTGTTAAGCTTTCTATTTCATGAACGTTTTAGATATTCGGTAATGTATTAAATTGAAATTAGGACCTTTGGAGGCTGTGAGCGCTTTTACCTTCTTAGGAAACATTAATTAGATTAGTGATGAGTCCCCAAAGCAGCATTTCTGAAACTGAACTGTGGAATCCTGTGCACTTGAAAGTACTTGAGTAATAGATATTCAGCTCTTCAGAAGGTCTCATGGTCAAATAAACCTGGGAAACTTAGTTAAACAAAATTGAACTGGTGCTTTTTAGAACCTTTATGACACCAGTGAACAATATGACACTGCAGGATATGGGTGGTGTGGCTATGAATGGTATGGGTATTCGTTGGGGGTCTAGTCGGGAAATAGAAGCTACACAGTAATTTGAACTGGGAAGATTTAATAAATTACTATATATATATAATTAAAATAATTATTAACTAGGTTCAAGGGATAAAGAGAGCTCTATCCACTATCAATAAACATTCTTATATATTCATTAAGGGCAGAGATATGGAATATGTGTGCGTTAGTTCCTTAATATTTCTGTGAAAATAAAATACAGATGATGGTGTAATGGGCACCGTTTGACTTTGAAACTAGATGGACTGAGAGTTTCCCTGGTGGCTCAGACAGTAAAGAATCTGCCTGCAATATAGGAGACCTGGGTTTGATCCCTGGGTTGGGAAGATCCCCTGGAGAAGGAAATGGCTACCCAATCCAGTATTCTTGCCTGGAGAATCCCATGGACAGACTACAGTCTATGGGGTCGCAAACAGTTGGACATGACTGAGAGCAACTAACACTCTCACCCTTTTCACTCACTAGATGGACTGAAGCTTGAATATGAATTTGCTTTCATTACTTACTAGCTCCGTGATCTTACTCAGAGCTTATTACCTTATCTTTCAAAAGCAATGATAACCCTTTTTTGCAAGGAGGTAGTATAATAATGAAAACGTAGTGTTATCTGCCACAGTGCCTTGCTCATAATGGTTAATGGATTGTAGATATTATTTTAATAGGATTGAGTCTTCCTTCCACTTTATTAAAATCTCATACAGCCTAACACCTCAAATCCTTATAATGACCTAAAAGGCTTTATATAATTTGAACGCTGACTACTTCTCCATCCTGAGTTACTACCATTCTCATCTTAGTAAAGGAGCTGTGCTGGCCTCCTTTCTAGTCTTCTCAGGCACTAAGCTTATCCCTGCCTCAGGGCCTTTGCACTTGCTACTCCCTCTGCATAATATGCTCTTTGAAAAACTGGCTCTTATTTAGCTAAAATGTCATCTCCTCATCCCACATCACTTTCTGTTAAGTCACTCTATTTTGTTTTCTTTATGCAACTTAGCACACTAAAATGATCTTACTTTTTTATTCATTTTTTTACTTAGATATTGCCTGTCTTTTGCCACTAAAATGTGAGCTCCCAAAGAACCAAAACTATACCTGTCTCAGTTTCTGCTGAAGCCTTAGTATGTAGAATAGTCCCAGGAAATATCTGTTGAGTGGAGGAATTTTTATTAGTCACTAGCTTCTTTTCCTATCTGAACAAACACAGCTACATCAGTCACAGTATTTCATTGAGGTTTGAGTTGTAATACAGATTGTTTGTCATTGCACAAATGAGGAAACTGAAAATTAAGAGGTAGAGATGCTAAGAAAGAGGAAAAGTTGTGAAGAAAATCCTCAAACTTTTTTTTTCCCCCACAAAGTAGTATGACTGATTTTCAATGTTTATTTCAGCATTTGTTTTTTTCCTCTATCATCAATCACTGTCAATTTGAAAAAGTACAATACTTAGGGTCATTTATCTAGACCTATTGGAGTCTGAAATTATGCAGCTTCAGTCAAATATATGTGAATAAAGACTGTCATTTCTGATTAATGACATGTGACTTGAATGTCTCACAAAATCACGTGTGCCATCCAGGCTTTACAGAAAGGTTATTATGTAAGGTCTTCGACTAATGTTTCTGCTTTTCTCCCTAAGAATCCTAGAGGATCTGATTTCTCCACAGGGGGAGAAAAAAAGCGATGCTTAATGATTTCAGTTGTAATTGTTACTCAGATCTTTGATTTGCTGGACCAAGAGTGTTTTTCAAGTTGAAAATTCTCTTCCACTGGATGGTTAGGCAAGCTTATGATGTTGCTGTTTTGCAATTTTTGTTGCCAACATAGCCTTCCCTATTATTGAAAAAATAATCCATGTAAGACACTAATCTTATTCAGCTGATGCAGAGAAAAAGAAGAGTGAAAAACATGCCAATTCTTTGTCAATTACACTTTCCATGATTCATCAACTCTCTTCTTGAAGCATAAAATTCCACTTCAGCATAATCCCAAAAACCTGGAAAAGAAAGACTTTAGAAAGCAAAACCCGAAGGAGGAAAAACCAGGGCTGAAATCATGAAAGAAGAGAAATTTTTCATGTGAAGTGACATTGTGTCTACTTCTCCTCAGTGGTATCACAAAGTCTCTTAGATTATCTCCATATAATCACTCTGAGAACCTTTTTCTATCCCTAGGAGTGTTTTGTTTGTTTGTTTTGGTTGAGCTACATGTGGGATCTTAGTTCCTTGACCCAGAATTGAATTGTGCCCCCTGCATTAGAAGTGCAGAGTCTTCAGCAGTAGACCACTAGGGGAGTCCTCTATCACTAGGAGTTTAAGAGAGACCATTAGCAACTGTAAGTCACAAGCCCCTAAGGTTTGATCAAGGTAAGTAGCTAGACGCACATGTAGGGGGAATACTTCTTTTCTGTCCTTGATGTTTCCTTCAGGGTGAAAGGACCATCTCAGATGTGACACCTCTGATTTTCTCCTCTTCATCCCTTCCTCGGAGCAGGAAAGTGATATATTTGATTGTAAACATGAAGGGATTAACTGGCTATGGTAGGTTCGAATCCGACTTTATTCCTCTTGGGAGTGAGCTGTCTGTTGGCAATAAAAATCAGAGTATGATTTCTCTGCTTCTCCTGTCACCCCAAAGGAAGCTTTCCTGGTTCAGTGCTGCCAAGACCAGATAGCTTCCTGACGTGGGCTTTAAAGTTAGTAAACTCATGAGACTATCATTCCTGATGGCTCATCTTCCATCTTTGTTGCTGTCGTTTAATTGCTAAGTCATGTCTACCTCTTTGCAATCCCATGGACTGTAGCCCACCAGGCTCCTCTATCCATGGGATCTCCTAGGCAAGAACATTGGAGTGGGTTGCTATTCCCTTCTCCAGAGGAACTTTCCAACACAGGGATCAAAACCAAATCTCCTATATTGGCAGGTGGATTCTTTACACTGACCCACCATGGAATCCCCGTCTTCCACCCTGGTCTCTGTTAATTTAATAGGGATGACATTTTGGCCTTCATCTTTTTTTTTCTTTGTTTCTTCAACTTACACAGATGCCAGGGTGGTTGGGGACTCTAATTTTCAAGGACCTCCCTCAGAGATTGAGATAGTTGTGTCCTCTTGGGTCATAGCAGGAAACTCACATTATATCTGAAAAGTCCGCCAGCATCTTGGTCCCTTCTCAAGTACCCTGTGCATAGTAAGTATCTTTAGCTCATTTTTAAAAAGTCTCTACTATGTGCTAAGTGGCTCAGACAGTAAAGCGTCTGTCTGCAATACTGGAGACCCGGGTTCGATCCCTGGGTTGGGAAGATCCCCTGGAGAAGGAAATGGCAACCCACTCCAGTACTCTTGCCTGGAAAATCCCATGGACAGAGGAGCCTGGTAGGCTGCAGTCCATGGGGTCACAAAGAGTCAGACACGACTGAGCGACTTTACTTACTTTATTTTACTATGTGCTAAGCTCTATTTTAAGTTTTGATATGACTACAAAATATCTGTGAAACATGGCCTTTTCCTGCAATATTTTACTTAGGGTTAAAACCCATTTTTTTTGTTGTTTTTAAAAAAGGCACAATAGGCCATAAATAGCTGAAACCGTTTATAGGTTGGGTGCTATGTGTTCAGAAGAGAGAGGGATAGTGAAGCTTAGGATTGATGAAGGAGAATTCTTAGAGGAGGAGGCACTGTACTTGAACTAAACCTTTACAGATGAACAGAATTAGAATGATGAAAGGACCATATTAACCATGGTTGTCTTGGTTGCAAGTGATGGAATGACATTCAAACTGGTGCAAGTGAAAGAGGGGATGCTTTGGTTCACAGCTGAAAACCCAGAGGTAGTATCGTGTTAGGCATAGCTGGATCCTTGGTGGTCAGTGGTACTCTCCAAGTTTGGTTTCATCTTCTTCATTTCTCTCTCTTTTATTTTCTAGCCAAGCCACATGCAGGATCTTAGTTCCCCAACCAGAGTAGAACCTGTAACCCCTGCATTGGAAGTGTAAAGTTTTAACCACTGGACCACCAGGAAAGTCCCTCATCTTCTCCATCTCTTGATTTATATCTCCTTTGCCTTATGTTGGCTTTATTCCCAGACAGGTCATCTCTTTGGTAACAAGATACCTGCCAGGATTTCCAGACGTAAATCTCATCAGCAATCTCAACAAAAAGCAAACTCTCTTCTTAAAGTTCTAGGTTTCAGCCTCATGGACTCTGACTGGGTCATGTGTCCCCCTTTAAAATAGTCACTGCGGCTGCCTGGCCGTTCTTCTCTGTTGAGTGTCACATGGGTTGACATAGGGGAAGGGATATTTCTTAGGAAATTTAGAATGCCATCAGCAAGACCCATCGGAGAGTAGATATTGGGTAGACAAATGTAAAACATGGCTGTAGGAGGAGGTAAGTCAACAAATATATGAGGGGGTGATGCTGTTTAAGAGATGTTCTATAAATATAAGTAAGTATAAGGGGTTGGCTATGGAGTGGCAGTTGATGTAAAACTTGATTAGGACATCATCCGGTAAGAAAATGCTGTGTCCAAGGAACAAGGGAGAATAAAAATTGATTAGAATGTAAAAATATCTTGAAAATGGTGAGCAAATAAAGCTAGAGAACAGAGTGGACCAAAGCATAGAGGAAGTTGTCTCGAGGCTAGTTAAATTTTATGCCCTTGGCAAAAGCAACTAGCCATTGAGAGAGTTTTAAATATCTCCGTTAAACATTGCACCACATTATTTGCAATGACAGTATACTAAAAAGATGTCCCTACCTGTTTTCATTTTTTTGAAGGGAATGGCAGAGGACTCACCCAAATGCATTCCTAGTGAGAAGCTTGGTGTGAGTCAATAGGGGTAGGCCCTTTTCCTCGACCGGGGAGGGACCGAGTCGGAAGTGGGTGTGAGATCCAACTCTGTCTCACGAGAGGTAAGAAGTCTGTTGGAGGAATTTCTGCAGAAAGTTTTATTTTTCCTAAGAAGGGTCTAAAGGGAGAGACTGTTTTCTTTTTCCATGGGAAGCTGGCCCTAATACCTAGAACTGTTGAACGTTTTTACTACAAGTCTGAGGATGGAGCCCCATGCTAGGAAGACATAAGAACCTAGATCCTTGGTGTCAGAGCACTGCAGTCTGATCTACTTTGGGCTTTCTGTTATGTGACTTGATAAATATCTTTATTGTTTCAGCCAGTTTGAGATAGGTTTTCTGTTATTTGTAGCCAAAAGCAACCTAAGCAATATACTTTGTGTATAGAATATATAGACATAGAAACCTTTATTGTAATATCATTTATTTATTCTTTTATTATTCACACAACAAAACTCACTAAAATAGAAAAGAAAAAGCTATGCTATCAGGTACAGAATTGTATATATATTGGTACTACAGTCTCATGGAAAAAAAAAAGACTAGAAGGAAATTGATCAAAATCTTAATACTTCACTTTAGGGACAGCTATACTTAATATAGAAGGGGCTTCCCAGTTGGCTCAGTGGTAAAGAATCCACCTGTCAATGCAAGAGGCAATGCAGGAGACATGAATTCGATCGCTGTGTAGGGAAGATCCCAGAAGGAAGAAATGGCAACCCACTCCAATATTCTTGCCTAGAAAACTCCATGGACAAAGGAGCCTGGTGGGCTAGAGTTCATGGAGTCTCCAAAGAGTTGGACATGACTGAGCACACATAGAGATGGTGTGGTTTTTTCTTCTGTCTGGTTCTTTTTTTTTTCCCCAAAATGCTATATTGAGAAACTTCTTGCTTTTATAAAAATTAGAAAATGGAAAATTTTTCAAGACCAAAACAATTCAATCAATCTAAATTTTGAGTGATTGGTTATTGTTGATATCTTAATTTTCTGGGTAATTTAGAACCCTTTTGATTCCAAATGTTGTGATTAGCAATTGTTCTGAAATACATGAGTCACTTTTATATCTTAGTAAATTGGGCAGTAACCAGAATGGAATTTTTCTTTGCTGATGGCAGATGTCTCCAGCTTTAGGTCATCTATCTGAAGGTCAAGGCCTGGAATTACAAGCTGAGCTGGTGTGGGAAATTAAGCTTACTCTCTACTGATGGAGTACTGTCCTGGAAATTGCCTGCCCTCCTTGTCCTATATGTGAGTTCCTGGGAGTCATTTGTACTCTATTATTTGAAGGATTTATTTAGAATTTCTTTTTAAATTAGTTTATTTTCCTTCCAGAAAAAGATTTAATTGAAAAGGAAAATTTTTATAACAATGAAAACTGGTATCCTTTGAGATTAATAGAACCTATAAGGATAACCCACATGAAATATAAAGATATTAATCACATTCTCTCTTGATACTATTGAATGTTAAAGGTTCTGAGCCAAGACCTGCTATGTTTTTATTTAAAAGAGAGATTACTAAGTGTTAGAGAGATATTAGAGAGCCTATTAGTACCAAACTGAGTCTTCTTGAGTAGCGGGGAGTGTTGAAAAGGATTAGCTTTCTTTCTAAGAGATTCAATATTATTTAAAATTGCATTCCAGTGTCATTTGAAATCATATCCTCCAGAACACCCAGGGTGACTTATCTTCCATTATTTTTGTGTCACCTGTGTTACCTGCTGCAGTCCACATTTTAGGAAACACTGAATACATCAGTGGGTGCACATTAAAAGCACCGGGAGCGTTAACACACACAAATTCTCAAGCAATAGTGTGTGTTGAAATCACTGGCAGTGCGTATTGAATTAGAGTTTCTGATTCAGTAGGTTTAACATAAGACCTCAAAATTTGAATTTCTGACAAGATTCCAGGTAACACTAACATTACCTCCCAAGAAACCACTTTGAGAATCACTTCGCACAATAATGATAATAATATTTTTTTTTTTAAAATCAGTGTAAGACTAAGCTCTAAAAAATGTTGTCTCCTCAGTTTCATTGAAGCCAGTCCAGGCTGGTCTTACATGGTAAGCCGAAGACTAGAGCAGGGTTGAAATCCAGATGAATTAAGATGCACATATTTCTTAACCTTTACTCCAGCTAGGAGTACATCACTTCCTACAAGTGGAGCTGTAGCACAAAGTAAATAGATCTGCTCTGAGAAAAGGTCAGTACACATGTTCTGCTACAATCTAATTTCAGTCTATTGCTCTATGCCCTATTACTCACTCTGGTGCAAGAGATCCAATGGTGAAAAGCTTGAATTTAATTGTCTCTGCTATACTAAAAGCTTCTTGGCCTACAGAATATTCATGAAACTAAAGAGAGCGACTGGAGAAGGCAGGCTTGTCCAGCCACAGTATCACACATATCCCTTCCACTCTGCCTCTGAGACTGCTGCTTCTCTGGTTTCCATCAGTGTTTGGGAGAAGGCTCCTTTTTAAATCTTCAAGCAGTCCTCAAGTCTATGTTTTCCTGCCTCTTCATTCACTGCATGTCATCATCGAGAACCAGATAGGAGGAGTTACCGGAGAAAGAAGCCCCGAACAATTCTTACTCTGGTGTGCTAGCTATTTTGCCAGCCCTGCTGCCGATTGTGAAATTGCATTTAGTTTCTATGACTTAATAATTACTTTAATTTCACTTCACACTGTTCTGAAGAACTCCTTTTGAATGAAGGGCACTTACCACACTCCTAGTGCTCGCCTGGCACCGACACAGCAAATCAGAATGTGTAGAATTAAATAAAAGAGTAATTATGGGAGACTGTGATGTGTTATAACAGATGTACCAAACAAGGCTGGATCAACTCATTGCTCGGAAGAAATATAATTTATTAAGGCAGTTTCAGCACAGATCTTACAAGCACAAGGGGAAGTATTTAACGGGGTAGAGGAGGAGAAAAAATGGAAATTTTTGAAGCATGGAATTTAATAAAAAGATTCAAATTACTTTATTTATTCTGTGCACTCTTCAGGTGCATCTTCAAATAGTTCTTGGTGCTCAAATCTGTTTGAATTTCCTGTCCCTGGGATATAGGTCCCTTTTTGGTTCAAATGACCATGAAGGAAAGGTCTCTAAGAGTAGGGTGGGGACACTGAGATATCTCCCCAGGATAAGTCTCCAGTCAACAAAGCTCCTCATCTCTCCCTTTCTTTTAAGGTGATCCATGGTATGCTAGGTGGAAAACTGAAGGTGAGAGAAAATGGGAGTCAGGCTACTGAAAGGAGCCGAATTGATGGTCTGCTTCTCATCTAGCTCTAAGCTATGCCAGCCTCTCAGGGAATGTTTTCCCTAAACACTGCATGGTTAAAGCAGCCATGTACTTAGAGCTCATTAGCTAAATTAGATTTATTTCAATACCAGTCTTACAGAATTTAGCTTTTGCTGTGGATACAGACTCTTGGTGAGGAGGGAAAGAAAAGGTAGAAAACAAGGTTTATTTCTTAACTTTAACAAGGCCTATGATTAACTAATAAAGCCAAGACAAGCCCATGCACTTCCAAATTTAAGAACAGTTCCAGTACGTCACTAGATCCTTGCTTAAAATATAATGTCTAATTGTTCAAAAACAGCCTAAGGGATAGGGTTTGCAACACTTTTAGGAGGACCCAAGTCTTAACCCTGAACTTCAAGCAATTTGCTGTCATTCAACAGATTTGATTTGGCAAGGATGGTCTTTAAAGGGTGCCTTTTTAAGATGCCATTTTTTCTTTGAACCTGATCTTCATTTGCCCTCTGTACAATTTGTATAGAATTTTTATTGTTGATTGTGTAGGGCATCTTTCGGAGAAGGCAATGGCAACCCACTCCAGTACTCTTGCCAGGAAAATCCCATGGACGGAGGAGTCTTGTAGGCTGTAGTCCACGGGGTCGCGAAGAGTCAGACACGACTGAAGCAACTTAGCAGCAGCAGGGACTTCTTTCCATTTATTTTGTCTCAAACTCTATCTATCATCTATCTATCTGTCTAAACTTTCATACAACTTACAAAAGCATATATAATTTTTTCTCAAATTTGTCTTGTGTTCACAACTAGGCATCAAGCTTTTTGAAGATTAGTGATATTTCTTATTCATCTGTGTATCTTTGTGTTTAGGACAGTGGCATTTTTTTCTACAAAAGCAATAAATTGCTGATTGATTGTACTGAAATAAAGTGATGATCTTGGCTGTCTAGGTCTGAAGTAGTACAAATCGCAAGTGTGGATAATGAGCAAGTGGTTCTTTGCTTTATTCCTTCTTTTTCATATTGTACCTATGATGAATGAGGCCAGAGGGTATGTGAGTAGAGTGGGGACCACTGAGATATCTCCCCAGGATAAGTTACAAGGCACAACAGAGTACACCAGAACAAACATGGTGTTCAGTCGGGAGACCTGGTGTCCAAGCACCATATGCCTGGCACCAAGTTGAGTTCTGGAAACCTTTCATCACTTGGGCTGCCAGAGTCCCCCTTGGTCAAGCGGGCCTGGCAATGGTACTTATCCACACATGGATTTGGTGCAGATCAAATGAAATAATATGTGAAAAACATAAAGAAAAGTTCTGGTCCTATGTAAATAAATAGAAATGGTTGTTTATGATAATAAAACAGAGAGAATGGAGCACATATTGAAACCAGCATAAACCAGTTTGATCAAGTCCAGACAGTTTGGCAGTTTCAATAAATCTCATGGCTTTATAAAGTTTCTACTGTTTACTTGAAAAATCATAACATTTTCCAAAAAAACAAATACAGGCCTCTTTAATTGGGGCTGCCTTGTGGAAAGAGAAGGGCAGATGGTTACCAAATGGGCTGGTGGATTAGAGCGAGGCAGCTGGATTAATCATCCTTTTCATCAGGTTGGGAGATCTTGGCTGGAAGAAAGCAGGGTGGTTCCATCCTGGCCCTGTACCTGCATGTGCCTGTCGGATGCCACAGGCCTGAGGCGATCGAGGGTCTGCCCTAGGATTCTCTCCTGCTCGAAACGGACTCTAAGGGAAGCTGGGGAAAGGGTGAAGCGTAGTTGTTGGTGCTTACACAGCCATCTGCTGATGTGTGCCTTCCTGCCACACTTTTCCAGGAAGGATAACTTGTTTACCTTGAGAAACTACCCTTCTCTCAGCCCCAGGAAAGGTTATGTGGCCCAAGTCTGTCCAATCAGGGTACTGTATTGCCCTCTTTTGGGCACATGACCCATACTAGGCCATCCAGGGCCAGAGACTCAATTCGAGAACTTGCCTTTAAACTGTCAGAAAAGAGAAGCCTTCTTTCTCTCTTTTTTTTTCCTTTTCTTTTTTTATTGAGGTAACTTCCCAGGTGGTGCTAGTGGTAAAGAACCTGCCTGCCAATGCAGGAGACATAAGAGACTCGAGTTCCATCCCTGGGTCAGGAAGATCCCCTGGAGGAGGGCATGGCAACCCACTCCAGTATTCTTGCCTAGAGAATCCCATGGACAGAGGAACCTGGTGGCCTAGAGTTCCTAGGGTCACAAAGAGTTGGACATGACTGAAATGACTTAGCATCTCATAGTTGATTTACAATAGTGTGTTGATTTCAGGTGTATAGTATAGTGATTCGTTCTTTTGTTGTTGTTTCAAGATTATACTATAGAAATTCCATTATAAGATATTGGGTATAATTCCCTGTGCTACACAGTAAATCTTTGTTGCTTATCTATTTCATGTAAAGTAGTTTGTGTCTGTTAATCCCATACTTTTCATTTGTCCCTCTTCCTACCTTCTCCCCTTAACCATAAGTTTGTTTTCCATATTTATGAGTCTATATAGATTATATACTTTAATTTGTATATAGATTAATTTGCATTATTTTTTAGATTCCACATATAAGTGATATCATATATTATTTGTCTAACGTTTCACTAAGCATAATATTCTCTAGGTCCATGCACGTTGCTGCAAATGGCAATGTTTCATTCTTTTTCATAGCTGAAATATTCCATTATATATATGTATATATATATATATATGAAATGAAGTGATGTCGCTCAGTCGTATCCTACTCATTGGGACCCCATGGACTATAGCCTGCCAGGCTCCTCTGTCCATGGGATTTCCAGGCAAGAATACTGGAGAGGGTTACTCATTCCTTCTCCAGGGAGTCTTCCTGACCCAGGGATCAAACCCACATCTCCTGCATCTCCTGCATTAGTACGTGGATTCTTTACAGCTGAGCCAACATATATGTATATTTATAAATACACCATACCACATTATGTATGCATGGGTATATACATATATACATATATATGTACATATGCTGCTGCTGCTGCTGCTGGTAAGTCGCTTCAGTCGTGTCTGACTCTGTGAGACCCCATAGAGGTGCTCCTCTGTCCCTGGGACTCTCCAGGCAAGAAAACTGGAGTGGGTTGCCATTTCCTTCTCCAATGCATGAAAGTGAAAAGTGAAAGTGAAGTCGCTCAGGTGTGTCCAACTCTGTGTGACCCCATGGACTGCAGCCTACCAGGCTCTTCGGTCCATGGGATTTTTTAGGCAAGAGTACTGGAGTGGGTTGCCATTGCCTTCTCTGATATGTATATATAGTCCATCTTAAACCAATCTTCTGTTGATGGAAATTTGAGTTGCTTCAAAGTCTTCTTTCTCTTGATGTTAGAAAGGTGTAAGTTTGGAATTCTTGGTAGCCAGTCCCGTGATAGTGCCTGCTTGAGAGTGGAGCTGGTGCTGAGAAAAGCAAAGCTGAGACACGAGGACACCTCACTGACCATATGGTTTGAGTATCTGGACTTAGTGACCCATCAGCAAGTCCTTTCCTGGAATTTATAATGGGAATAAAACCAACACATTTCTCAGAAGTGAGTGGGACAAAAGTAAAATAAATGAGACTTATCAATAATAAGGTCTTACATACTGGGGAGTGCTGTGTCCTCCTCTGAGAAGACACCCGTCCCCACCCCTCACCATCTATCCTTCCTAATTGGAAACAAACAGTTACATATTGTTTACTATTTGCTCCTGAAGTTATGTCACTTCATGTTCCAGTTTAGACTCCCTAGTAGATTGACTTAACCTCGAGGGCAGGGTTTTATTTTGTTTTGGCTCCTACTTAGCATACAGAGCTACTTAGAGTGTACAAGCTCAAAAATCTATGCCTTGACTATTGGGAAAAGGAGGATGTTCGTTGAGTTCTCAGAGGACAGAGCTTCTCCATTGGGCCTGTGTGTAGCCAGAGTGGACAGGCTGTGGCCTTAGCTAATATTCATTTCGCTCACCAGCCACAGCAGGTATAATAAGGGAATTTGGCCTGAGCTTTCTAGGACAGTCCCAGATTTGGGGCGGGGACAGCTCTGCATACTGAAGAGCCAGTCTCCTCTTTGCCTTCTGCCTTTGCCGTCTTGTCAAGGCTTGCATCACCACCTGTGTTTCCTGAAATGCAACAGCATCCAACTACTGACGCTGAGGCTGTACACCCAGTGTATGTGGAGAGGTGGGTCAGAGGACTAGACCCCTCCACAGCTTTGTCATCCAGACCCTGGATCAGGACATTGGCATAGGTCCCACGCAGCTATGGCTAATTCAGTTTCTCTCATCCCTTTTACTGTGGGGCGCTTATTCAGATCATTCCAGCTGACAGAGGCTCTGTCAACACTCCTTTGCCAAGGCCTTCTTTCTTCCTTTCCTATCCCCCCACTGTAGCAGAATAACTTCCTCCTCTATAACCAAAAAGCAAGAGCTCTGTACATAGTCAATGATCCTTCATTAGAAGCAGCGAAGCCTTCTGTCCACCCCAGCCAAGGCATTGTTATCTCAACCATTGTAAAAGGGGCTCTGATTATGACTTATAAAGTGCTTTCACAGATGTACCTTGTTAATGCTCTATAACTCTGTGGTGAGTCAGGAACTCAGCCAGGGAATGGAGCCCATGATCACATAGTTTGAAAGGTGCAGGGCCAAGTTCCGAAAATGTGTCTCCTAACTTCTTATTTTTTATCAAATTATTTTTCTTCCATATAATCAGCTTTTGAGCCCAAAGACTGAGACCAAACCCATGCTTCCCCAGTCTCCTGCAAAGCTTTCTCCTTTAGCTTCTTTGGGTGAAGATAGAGCCCCCTCCTTTCTCCAGTCTATCTGTGAAACTTTGAACCAGTTGGGCTGGAAATTTAACACGACCTCGACAAGATACATGAACAGGGGCCCCTGGCATGTCTGTCAACGCTGAGCAACCCTGAGGGTTCCAGGAGAGGGTTAGGTTGGGATGGTATCCTAGACCCTTCGAACAGAATTCTTCCCTCATCAGATGAGTTGTGATTATTATGAATGATAAAGAGGTTCAGTACTTTATTATTCTCACTTTAAAAAATTCTGAAGCAAATGTTTTTCTCTCTGCACCCTAACTGATCATTTTAATTTCCTTGCTTTTGCTGTAATAAAAATTGACGTTAAAGGATGCCTGAGGCAGTGTAATGAGAAAATGAAATTAGTTTTTCAGTTGACTGATCAAAAGCATTTTATATGTGATAATAAACAGTTTATTTTACTCTTTTACTTATGACATAATTAATGGCAAAAATATTTTCCTGAAATTCATATTGTCTGCAGAACTCTCCTTCCAAGTTCTAGGAAAGTAATATTTTTGTAATTCCACAAACTGGACAAAAAAAATAAACTTTACTGTCCCCTGCAGAAGAGAATTCATAATCTTTGTTTAACCCTTCATGATTTGTGGCTACTATTAGACCAATCAGGTAGCAGAAAAATGTTTGTCTACATTTCCTTCCTAGGGGACAGCAATATTTCTCCACTGAAACTGAAGCCAAACTTCCCAATGGTCTTTCTTGTGGGAACACACTTCCTAAAACCCTGACAAGCTCTGGTTTGTTGTCAGGATTAAGCAGCATATGTTTTTAAAACTGTAGACTCGTTGAAACCCAGCAAACTGAATTGGAACTTTTTTGATTTTTTACTTTGAAATTTGTGTTGCTTTTGCTCCACTTAGCAAAAGAAGACGATGGTGGATTTGAAAAAATGTTGAATTGAGTTTGAAGAACTGGCTACTCATCCCAAATATCTCCCTCCCCATGTGTGAGTTTGGAATTTCAGTTTAATTTAGCTCTATCTCAGGTTCTTCATCTGTGCAGTTTCCTGATTTATCTAAATAATAATAATAGTACCAATTACTAGGGGCTTGCTATGTGCCAGGTGCACTAAGATGTATATGCAAAGCCATTTCCTGATGCACTGCTGGTCAGGACAGAAAACTGCCGACCACCTGCAGCAGTTAGCTTTTACTGCCTAACAACTACTCTAAAGTATAATGGCTTAAAATAACAACCATTTTATTTAGCTTATGATTCTATGAGTTAGCTGGGTGGTTCTTCTAGTCTCAGCTGACTTGGCTTTTTGACTCTTTTTTTTTTTTCTTTACTTTTAAAAAAAATTCTCCTTTTATTTATTTATTTTTCTCTTTTAGCTGTGGCTCATAGCATGTGGGATCTTAGTTCCCTGACTAAGGATCAAACCTGTGCCCCCTCCAGGGGAAGCACAGTCTTAACCACCGGACTGCCAGGGAAGTCCCACTTTTTTGACTTTCTTATGTCTCTGATTAGCTGTCATTTTGCAGCTGGAAGGTCTTGGATGGTGTCTGGAGGTTGACAGGCTGGATAGTCAGTTGAGATAGCTGTTCTGTGCTCCACGTAGTTTCTTAACCTTGAGTAGGCTAACCTGAGCTTGTTCATGTGGTGGTCTCAGAGTTCTAAGTACAAAAGGAGAGAGGAAGCCCCAGCATACAACGTTTGCTAAAAGTCTCCACTTCCATCAATGTTTGCTATCTTTCCATTGGCCAAAGCAAGTCACATGGAGTAGCCCAGAGCCCATATAATAGGGTACTACCCAAGGGAAGGGAATCTTTGCAGCCTCTTTGGCAGGCAGTCTACCACATGACCTAAATAACCATCAATACCAAGAAAGTGTGAAAGTGAAAGTGTTAGTTGCTTAGTCTTGTCTGACTCCTTGTGACCCCATGGACTATGAGACTCCTCTGTCCATGGAATTCTTCAGGCAAGAGTTCTGGAGTTGGTTGCCATTCTCTTCTCCAGGGGATCTTCCTGACTCAGGAATCAAACCCGGATCTCCTGCATTACAGGCAGATTCTTTATCATCTGAGATACTGTAGCCCCCATACCAAGAATGGTTGATTCAATTACGGTTCATATTTGCTCTTTGCACAAAGGCTTTGCACATGCTATTGCTTTTGTTTGGAGTGTTCTTTTCTCTTCATTTATTTAACTGATTTTCTTCTTCAGTGCTCTGCTTGAGAACTCTTCCCTGGTTCTTTGATTGGGGCCGATCTCTAAAACTCTCAGAAACACTGTGTACCTTCCTCTGTAGCCCTTCCCAGGTTAGCAATATAACATTTAATTTGCATGGTTTTGGTTATTGATTATCCCACCAGACTGCAAGCTCAAGAGCATAAACAACTTGTATGCTCAGTCTATCAGGGTGTCTGGCATACAACATCAAAGTGCTCATTATTTATTGTTTTTAGATTATTTTTAATATTTCTCAATGTCATGTAGTTGTTATGGAAGTCTTACATATCTTTCATTAGATTTATTCTTAATGCTTTGATGTTTTCAGTCAGTTTTTAAAATTTTCTTTTCTTTTCCTTTGTTGCTGGTAGCTAACAATAAGTTGAATTTTGTGTATTAACTTTATGACCAGAGACTTTGCTAGATTCACTAATTTATTCTAATGTTTTGTAAATTAAAAAAAAAATTCTTATAAGAAACGAAGTCACCTGTAAATAGTGACTATTTTATTTCTTTCTTTTAAATTTCTGTCGTTTTATTTTCTTGCCTTATCATAGTACCCAGGAACCTCATTCCAATGTTTAATAGAAGTAGTGGTATCAGGCATCCTGTTTATTTGTGATCTCAGAGGGAAGCATCCTGTAAGTCAACATTCCTCTGAGGTTTGCTAAGGATTTCTTACATTTCTGGCTCATTTTCAAAATGACAAAGTACAGAAAAGTGACCACAGTGAAACTAGATGTGTTCTCAATGCCAGATGCAAGGTACTACCTTGTCTTTATCCATCTCAGTAAGTTATTTGGTATAATACACTGAAATAATAATTTAATATGAGGGGATATTGCAGGCAGGCAAATAGCATTAGGACTGCTAATCGTGGAGAGACCTCAATGAGCTGGTTTACTACCAACAAGAGATATTTCTAGAAGGAGAAGACTAAGTAGTGAGAGTTAATATATATTAGAACTGATCACTCTTTTTAATAAATAACATGTGTTATGTCACCTAATTCTGACATCAACCCTGTAATGTACCTATTATCCCATTTTACAGATGAGGAAATTGAGTCTTGGAGCAATTTAGTCACTCACTCAGAGACAACATTTTTACATGTGGAATGGTTGTCTGATTCCAACGGCTGGTTATGATACCATATTTGCCTCCAAAAGAAGGCAGAAACCTAGATGATTTTTAAGTCTCTTCAGATTTGAAAGTTGGTGTCTATATCTGCCATTCTAAATAAGTAACATTAAAGTCACTTGAGATTCATTCCTTCAGCCATTCAACGAATAGGTTTTGAGCACTTATTATGGGCAAAGATTTGAGAGCATTGAAGCAAAGTGGGTTCCTGCCCTCATGGAACATCTGTCACCAGGTCAGCTGGGGGCACTGTCCAGGGTGAATACAGCCAGAGGATGTCCCATGTTGTTGTCATTTAATTGCTAAGTTGTGTCTGACTCTTTTGTGATCCCATGGATTGTTGCCCGCCAGGCTCCTCTGTCTATGGGATTTCCCAGGGAAGAACTGGAGTGGATTGCTGTTTCCCACTCCAGGGGATCTTCCAGACCCAGGGATCAAACCTGTGTCTCTTGCATTGGCAGGCAGATTCTTTATCACTGAGCCACCAGAGAAACCTGGATGTCCCATGGGCTCTGTCTTTTATAGTCCTGCTTCTCATCCTGCAGGGACTACATTGCACAGTTCCTGAAAGCACAATTAATTTTTGCTCACTTCCTGACTGCCGTGTCATCTGTCATTGAGACCACCAGACCCCTCTGACGGGCTGCAGGAGTTCTGGGCAGCTGTGGGGAGGTCAAAGTTCCCTGTTAGGTCATAGCTTCTGCTTGCAGGCAAAGATAAAGCGATTTGTAACTCCCACAGGAACAAGTAAAATGGATAGGAACTAGTGGTCAGGGAAGAGGGATTGGCATTTAAGATCTTTGGAAATGTCAACAGATCCATTAAAGTTTCCTCGGCCCAGGTTTCTTGCAGACTCACCTGGAGGGAGAGAATCAATTTCAGAAACATCAGGGATCGCCAGGTACTCAACACAGATAAATACAGGTTGATGAGGCACATTTAGTTAGATGATTTTATAAGCCCTGCTATGCAGATCTTCCGATGGGGAAAAAAATGCATAGTTAAGCTTAGGTGGAAGAGAATTTGCCCTCAGCACGTGTACCCAAGCTTTATCCAGTAGTTTGGGGCTGGGGGTGTAGAATTCTGATGAAACCTAAGATCACTTTCTTTAATCTGAGTTTCTCATGCAGTGTGTGTTAATATTTGTCTTCTTTCTTAAGTGCCTCAATGGTTACATTTTCAATTGCATAACCACTGAATATGCAAGATATAAACCACAGGCAATTAAATGATAGCTAAGGTAGTAGGGCTGACTTGATTTAACTGGTGCCTTATTAAGATTATAAACACAGTCAGTTCGGCCACTGAGGAAAATATTATGTCTGGCTGAGGGTCCTTTTTCCAAGAGACAGTGAGTGTATGGAGGGAGTTTGAGAGGCAGGACCCCAGTATCTTCCTGCCATTTCTCCTTTGGTGCTTAATATTTTGTCTCTGGGGGACACCAATGAAAATATTTTGTTTTTTTAATTTTTTTAAATTTATTTGGCTGCACCAAGTCTTAGTTGCAGCCTGTAGGAGCTTCCATCTTTGCTGTGACATGAGGGGTCTTCAGTTGCAGCTTGTGGAATCTAGCTCCCGGGCTAGGATCGAACCCAGGCCGCCTGCATTGGGAACATGGAGTCTTAGCCACTGGACCACCAGAGAAGTCCCCAAATACAGTTTTGTTATGAGGGAAAGAGAGAGAATCACAAGGACCACTGAGTTTCCTATTTTTCTTTCTGCCTCACTGATGGCTCCTTTTCTTCTGTCTGACCCTTGAATATTGGGGCTTCCCCATTTGGATTATTAATTCTTCCCTTCTTGCTCAGCAGTGGGAAACTGACACTTCAGTCTTACTCAGAAAATAGAACCAACACCAGATAGTCTCACAGAGGACAAGTTAATAAGGGCAACTAGTTATAAAATGGTGGAAAGTGAAAGGTTTAGTCCCTCAGCCCTGTCTGACTCTTTTCTATCCCTTGGACGTAGTCCGCCAGGCTCCTCTGTCCACAAAGAATTCTCCAGACAAGAATAGTGGAGTGGGTAGCCATTCCCTTCTCCAGGGGATCTTCCCAATCCAGGGATTAAACCTGGGTCTCTTGCATTGCAGGTGGATTCTTTCCTCTCTGAGCCACCAGGAAAACCAGGAAAAGGATGGGGGAAAGGGCAAAGCTGAATGCAGGAAGTTGAGACAACCTAGAGAGTAGCTACAAGGGGAAACCTCCGGTGCTCCTAGGCTTGGAGGTATAATGGGAGCAGGTGGCAGGATCTATGTCCCAGAGCCAGGGCTGGCCATGGAAGCTGGAGCCACAGCAGAGGCTACCTAGCCCGGAGCTGGGCCCTAGAGGAAGGGGCAACCAGTGTGGGAGAAGTGACTAGAAACAGAGACAGAGGAAGCAATACCCTGACTTTTCCCATCTCTGCCCTCCTGTCTCCTCCAGAGTCTCCCACTGGGTGAAGCCAGGCAGAAGCTAGTTGTCAATGACGCTCAGGAAATGTACTACAACTAGCAGGAAAGGGACAAAGAATGGACCTGAGTGAACAGGAGATAGCCAGACAATAGTCTATCTCACTCACTCACCCTTATGGGCTGTAAAGTTCCTATTTCCAGCCTGCAGTTCTCTCCTGAGCTTCAGACACACACGTCCACCACTTGTAGACATCTTCACCTGGATCTTCCTCAAGTATTTCAAAGTCAACATGTACTTTATGTATATGTATTTGTATTCTCCCCAGCCCATCTCTTCCCACCAGCCTTTTCATCATGATTAGATTATTGAGTGGTTTGTGTATCTGCTGATTTTTTAAAAAGGAAATCATCCTTGATTTACTTCTTAGCTGTTTTCTGGATTTTATCTCATTAACTATGCTTTTATCTTTACTATTTCTATTCTGCTTCCTTTCACTTTTTTTTTTTACTATTTTGATATGGAAATTTGTTTTAATGGCTTTATTTTTATTGGCATAAATATTTAAATCTATAATTTTTCTCTGATTACCACGTTATTAGTACCCCAGAGATTCTGGCAGGTAGCACATTCTATAATTTAATATTTTTAGACTTATGCCATCTTGGTTTATATTTCAACTTTTACCTGAGAATAGTAAATGGATTAATTTTTAATTTCAGAGAGGAGAACTTGTTCTTTCTTTTTATTGTCAATTTCTTATTTTACTGAAAAAAATCTGAGAATGTTATCTGTATCCTTTATATCTTTTGGAAACTATCATTTTTTTTTTCTGTGAAATAGTGTTCACTTCTCATAAGCTATTTATTGTATGATGCTTTAGAGAAAAGAAAATTTTTCTGTTGTTGGGAAGGACATTTTAACATTTACCCTCAAGATCTGATCTTTCTTATACTTATGCTATTCAAGTCTTTTATATTATTATTTATTTTTGTTATACTTAGCCACTGTTAAAGTCTTATATTAGAAGTTTCTACCTGTTTCTACTTGCATTTCCAATGCTGAAAACTTGAAAATAAATACTTACTTAATGTTGAAGTACTAGGTTGAAAATAAATACTTAATTAATATTGAAGTACTAGGTTAAATAAGTTACAACATCCATTTAGTAGAACATGGTACAGTCATTAAATGTTAACAGTGAAGAAAACTATTTATTATACAAGATATACTGTTGAGAGGGACAGATATACTACATGGCCTAAATTTTGTTAGAAAGCCTTCTTCCAGACAATCTAAAAATCTACATTGCTTAAAATTTCTGTAAGAAACATGTATTACATATTTAATTAAAGAAAAGGAAATCTTGACGCAAAGGGTGAGTTCAATTCCACAATATTTATTATGCATCTAGGAAAATGGGTCAGGTGTTATGCTGCAAAGGTGAATGAGACACAGTCTTTTCCCCTAAGAAAGTCATAATTTAATACAGAAGACAAATGTGTATTTTTAAATGACTATAGCATACAAGAGAATAAGTAAACAAGTTGTTATCCAGGAAACAGAGTGATTAATTCTTAATGGGTAATGAGAGGGCCCCTCGTACAGAAGACTCCTGGCTAGGCGAGCCAGAGTTGAGTAAATATGCACTTTTCTAGCTAAGCCTACAGATACATATTCTCATACAAAGAGAGCTGATTTGGGGATGATCCTTTAACTTCCTTAGGAGAAGATTTTTAAAGTTTCATAGCTAACTTAATTTATAAACTTTTAGAGATATTTAGAAACAATCAAATATTTTATTATGTTCCTTTGATGAGTTTAGACATACATATTAAAAATCATGAATTACATAACATACCTATTTATACATATTGTTTTGTGCTCATAATGAAAGAAATACTTATCATAACTCCTTAATTTTCAATGTCAATGTTTTATGATCTCAAGGACCACAGTTTGAGACATCCAAAATAATTTTTAGGTCATCATATTCATGCTTGTCTAAGTTGTCTTTGAGATATATCTCTCTCAGAGGTTGAATTATACCCCTGCGAAATTTGCAAGTTGAAGTCCTAACCCTTGATACCTCAGAATGTGAACTTATTTGGCAATGAAGTCTTCACTGGATGAACTCTTCACCAATATGATCAATGTCCTTATTAAAAGGGGGAAATCTGGAGACAGACAGGTTTACCTGGAAGAAATGTGAACTGTGTGAACATTCAGATAGCGACCACAAGCCTGAAATGGATCCTTCCCTCAAATCTCAGAGGGCACTCACCCTGCCTACACCCTGCTTCAGACTACTAGCCTCCAGAACTGTGAGATAACAAATTTCTGTTCTGTAAGCCACTCAGTTTGTGGTAGCTCATTATGACATCCCTGGCAAATTAATACAAGTGCTTTTTTACCTCCTGGAAAAAAAATTAGTGTTTATATATCAAGTGCAGAGATTTGGTCATTCTTATTCCTCAGGTCACAGCATACTATCATCTGAGTCTTTGAACCATTTTTATTTCATTTCTGATTGTGTTCTGCATCATTTTTCATCTCCAGTCCCATACCTATTTTCCCTATAGATGTCCTTGCTAATATCTTAAATGCACACACTCCTTCCAATCCACTTTATATATATTTATACATGTACGGAGAATGCAGCCTTGAAAAACACTAGTGTTGTCTTCCATGTGTCTGCTTTGAATTTGAATTATGATATCGTTTGATAAACCTTGCTCTACTTCTAACTTGGTTTACTCAATGCGATTCTGCTCTGTCACCAGAGTTCATTATTTTCGACTGCTGCGTAGTATTTCACTGTCATATACCACGTTTTACCCACCTCCACATCGAATTATGGATATCCAGTGACATCTAGCTCCTTGTTACCACTGACAATGTGATGCAGCACTTTTGAGCTGGTCCATGACCTTGTTGCTAAAAACGCTTTCTATTTAGGAATCCTCCCAAAGAAATTTTTAGTAAAATAATGTCTTTCACCAGATGAGATATTATTTCTGCTCAAATGTCTTTATATTCATTGTATTATTGAATGCAGTGAGCAATCTCGTAAAGTAAGGATGAAATTATCAATCCTATTCCACAGATGAATAAGCAGGGTCTTAGGGATCTGGAGATGTTTAAGGCTTACCTAACTGGTCAGTAGGAGATTTAAAATAGAATCCAGATCTCCTGTCTTCTAGATGGAGGTGATGATGAATGGGTCTACGGGAAGGGTGAGAGGATGGAGGTGAAAACTGCAGAGTGTGCATATTCTCACCATTTGGCTACAGTTTTTCAAGAATGGAGGAAAACAAACAAAAAGAATGAGTATATAAGAAGAATTTGTTTAGATCATTTTTTTGTGTATGTCCCTTAAAACATTTCCCATTTTGATCACCTCATACTCTTGTCATGGAAAACAAAGCATGAACATTTTGGCTGCAGACATCACTGTAATACCAGGTCTAGAGTGAGAACACTTATAGGTCGACAAGACCTGCAGGACTGATCCTCTTGTTTGCTGAAGGTGGAGACAGTGCTGTTTTTCAGGTCGTGTTACACCAGGAGAGTCGGCTGATACCTGTTGTGGAGATCGTTACTTTTCGTGTTTTAGTTTTTTCAACCAATATACATTATGTAGTTTCTTTGTGCTCGGCTGCGTGCTCAGTTCTAGAGATATTAATCTGCTCAGTCACTTCAGGTGGGTCCAGCTCTTTGTGACCCTGTGACCTGGAGCCCACCAGGCTCCTCTGTCTGTGGGACTTTCCCAGGCAAGAATACTGGAGTGGGTCACTGTGCCCTCCTCCAGGGGATCTTCCCAACCCAGGGATCAAACCTGCATTTCCTGTGTCTCCTTGCATTTGCAGGTGAATTCTTTACCTGCTGAGCAATCAGGGAACCCCAGAGAAATATTAATAGTCTAGTGACAAAGAATTCCTCCCCTCAACATATTCCCTATCCAGAGGCTCTTCGGATAGAGTGGTGACTACTGGGACTGGAGCATAAAGTATGTGGTGGATACACAAATGTGGGACAATGATTTAGAGAGAGCCCTGTTCCCTATTCCTGTGTAATCCTACTTTCTTTTTCACCCTAATTTCTTGGAGTTTGAGATAGCATATGAAAATTAAGATCTGTCTGCCCTCAGCAACAGGGAAATCCATTTTGCTGTTTTGAATATTTTGTCTTTAGGATCCCCTGGAGGAGAGTATGGGAACCCACTCCAGTATTCTTACCTGGAGAATCACAGGCACAGGGGAGCCGGGTGAGCTACAGTCCACAGGGTTGTTGTAAGTCACTCAGACAGGACTGAGTGACTCAGCACGCAGGTCTTTAGGTTTAACAGATTAAAAAGTCTAAAAGGACAGAGAAATAGGGGAAAACAATAGAATAGGAAAGACTAGAGATCTCTTCAAGAAAATTAGAGATATCAAGGGAACATTTCGTACAAAGATGGGCTCAATAAAGGACAGAAATGGTATGGACCTAACGGAAGCAGAAAATATTAAGAAGAGGTGGCAAGAATACACAGAAGAACTATACAAAAAGATCTTCATGACCCAGAAAATCACAATGGTGTGATCACTCACCTAGAGCTAGACATCCTGGAATGTGAAGTCAAGTGGGCCTTAGGAAGCATTACTATGAACAAAGCTAATGGAAGTGATAGAATTCCAGTTGAGCTATTTCAAATCCTAAAAGATGATGCTGTGAAAGTGCTGTACTCAATATGTCAGCAAATTTGGAAAACTCAGCGGTGGCCACAGAACTGGAAAAGGTCAGTTTTCATTCCAATTCAAAGAAAGGTAATGCCAAAGAATGGTCAAATTACCGCACAATTGTACCCATCTCACATGCTAGTAAAGTAATGCTCAAACTTCCCCAAGCCAAGCTTCAGCAACACGTGAACCAAGAACTTCCAGATGTTCAAGCTGGATTTAGAAAAGGCAGAGGAACCAGAGATCAAGTGGCCAATATCATCAAAAAAGCAAGAGAGTTCCAGAAAAACATCTATTTCTGCTTTATTGACTATGCCAAAGCCTTTGACTGTGTGGATCACAACAAACTGTGGAAAATTCTTCAAGAGATGGGAATACCAGATCACCTGACCTGCCTCTTGAGAAACCTGTATGCAGGTCAGGAAGCAACAGTTAGAACTGGACACTGAACAATAGACTGGTTCCAAATAGGAAAAGGAGTACGTCAAGGCTGTATGTTGTCAGCCTGCTTATTTAACTTATATTCAGAGTACACCATGCGAAATGCTGGGCTGGATGAAGCACAAGTTGGAATTAAATTGCCTGGAGAGATATCAATAACCTCACATATGCAGATGACACCACCCTTATGGCAGAAAGTGAAAAGGAACTAAAAAGCCTCTTGATGAAAGTGAAAGAGGAGAGTGAAAAAGTTGGCTTAAAGCTCAACATTCAGAAAACTAAGATCATGGCATCTGGTCCCATCACTTCATGGCAAATAGATGGGGAAACAGTGGAAACAGTGGGCTGACTTTATTTTGGGGGGCTCCAAAATCACTGCAGATGGTGACTGTAGCCATGAAATTAAAAGATGCTTACTCCTTGGAAGGAAAGTTATGACCAAACTAGACAGCATATTAAAAAGCAGAGACATTACTTTGTCAACAAAGATCCGTCTAGTCAAGGCTATGGTTTTTCCAGTAGTCATGTATGGATGTGAGAGTTGGACTATAAAGAAAGTTGACGCCAAAGAATTGATGCTTTTGAACTGTGGTGTTGGAGAAGACTCTTGAGAGTCCCTTGGACTGCAAGAAGATCCAACCAGTCCATCCTAAAGGAAATCAGTCCTGGATGTTCATTGGAGGACTGATGTTAAAGCTGAAACTCCAATATTTTGGCCATCTGATGGGAAGAGCTGACTCATTTGAAAAGACTCTGATGTTGGGAAAGACTGAAGGCAGGAGGAGAAGGGGACGACAGAGGATGAGATAGTTAGATGGCATCACCGACTCCATGGACATGAGTTTGGGTAAACTCCAGGAGCTGGTGATGGACAGGGAAGCCTGGCGTGCTGCGGTTCATGGGGTCGCAAAGAATCAGACACGACTGAGCGACTGAACTGAACTGAACTGAAAAGGACAAAAGGAAGGAATGTTTTGGGATGAATAGAAAACTACACAGGAAGGAGGGAGTGGAGATTCCCCTGGCTTTGGATAGAAGAGCCCTGTCGCTATAACTTGACTCAACCACTGCTTTGGGCCAGTTCCCTGAAGAACCGGCCTGGCCTAGAGGGTGTGAATGCATGGTCTATCTAGAGTAGAAAAGTTCAGAGGTACGGGAAAGCTCTCACAGACCTCTCCAGGCATGAAAGTGGGTAGCAGCAAGGCTCCAAGAGAGCATTGGAAAAGCAGACAAAGATTATTGTTAGAAGAATACAGTGGGAGGAGTCTAGAATTGTCCCCCTTTTTGTTCTGCATTCTGAATTTTAGTACAGCTTCATTAAAGACCGAGGAAGGATTTCTCACCAACCTCTTGGAATTGTGATTTCAAGAAAAAAAAAATTTAAATTGATTAATGAAAAATAAAGAATTGTGTTATTGCCTGTCTGAATCTTTCAACCAAGGTTCCTATCTGTGCTGGGTATATTCAGGTGAAGCTCAATAGAGGCAGGGCCGTGGCCTCTGGCCATATGCTCAACTATGCTGATTCTATAGCTCAACCTTGTTGAAAGATGCTGACTATTTACTTCACATGATAATTCCTGGCTCCTCTGCCACCTTTCTCCACAGTCTGTCCAGGAATTCCAGGTGCTCCTCAGTGGTGGTTTCCAAGGAGAAAGGCAAATTTTGGAGCCTTAGGGTCTCACCCAGGAAGCCTGTGCAGCCGAGTCTGACTCTGGCAGGAGTTACAATGTTACCATCCCATTAATGGGTAATATGCACAGGGATAGGTTAGATTGCTTCCATTATTCAAGGAGCTCCATGTGCCTGGTAGCAACAATTACCAAGACGCATAAATACAACAAAGTTAATTAAAATGTTAGCTGATATAAATAACCTAAGGTTATTGAACATTGTTCCATTTTAAATTAATAAATACGCAAAGGTAATGTTTATAATTAAAGCTATAATTTATCTTCATGCTCTGTTTGTTTAATAGCAGTGGTAATATAACGCTACATGCAGAAATGTAGTAATAGATTTGTTTAGCACTGACATTATAAACAAATGTCTCAGTCTATTTATTCTAAGTTATGATACAGATTCTTTTCACATGCATCTGATGGCCTTTAAACCATTTAAAATGAACTGCATTAACGTAATCTAATCTTGATACTGAACATAACATTTCAGTTTGAATTATCCTGAATCCATGATCCATTTTATTACTCACAAGGCACTTTATACATTTATGATAATGGCAAACCTTGCTCTGTTATTTAAATCCCATTTCAAAAGGGATGTTATTTTTTCTTAAAAAAATAAATAAACCCCACACATTTGGGGTAGTAAAGTACAAATAAGGAAAAGTCAATGCCCAGCAAGCCCTTTAACAAAGCAAACAATTCAGATTTTTATGACATTAGCAAATAATAAAGGGAAGAACTGACATTTACAGTTGATGAAATTTTATGTTATAACAGATGATGAAAATGGAATGAAAATCACACGGAAAAATTTGTCCAGGAGGTTCAGCCATTCTGAGGCAATCTCTACCTGTGGACTGTCTTTAGGGACTCTTTCCTAACTTCAACCTTTGTTCAACCCTCAGAAAGGTCTCAGGTCTACCCAGAGAGTAAGGCTTGTTTGGAAGAGAACAGGGCACAGAGCTTCAGTTGCCTTTAATTCTTCCTCCTTTTGGCTTCCTTCTCTGCCCTCCCCACTTCCTCCTCCCTCCCAATCATTCACCTTCTTCTGCTCTCAAAGAAATACTTATTCTCCACCCTCTCATTTAAATTATAATAGCAAACTGGACTGTTTTCTCCTAAGGTTGCTTGAGGTGTGGCAGAAAGAGAAGACAGATTTTTTTTTTTTCTTTCTTGTGTATTTCTAGTTCTTTTCCTTAACACAGCTTCTCCTTTCTCTCCCTCCTTAATCCCTTTTAAAATAAATGTTTCTTCTGGATTCATTTGCAGTCACTGGAAAAAAAAAAAACTCACTTTATTTTAGTAAGACTATTTCATTGGATGTCTTAGAAACAGTTGCCCCTGAAGTGAAATAAACAAGAAATTTAATTTTTTTTAAAGGCATTTCTTTCTTTCTTTTAAAGGAAGTTAAAAATGTAGCAAGCCTATTTTTGGAGAAAGAATGGGCCAGAGAGTTTTTTTTTTTTTTTTAATTTCTAAACAGATTACACACTTTGAAAAATCCTAAAAGGATTTTTGATGCTGGAACGTCTGAAATTCAGGAAGGATTTAAATTTAGGATTATAAACTATCCCACCGCAAAATCCTCCTGTGATCAAATATCACATTTTAGGAGACGAGTGTCTTTGTAGCTGCCACTCAGGCTGGTTCTTCTCATTCTGTTCAGTATTAATAAAACAGGAGGACTGTGGCACTCAGGGCAAACTTTGCAGAGCTGGGCTGCCAGGCTGGCCTGCTGTCAAAGGTTCAGGCTTCAGAAATAAGTCAGAGGGCTCCAGTCAGTCCCCTGCAGAGGCTCAGAGGGGCTGGGCGAGGCTGAAGTGGTTGCCTGCACTGGTAGATCTGGGCTACACTCAAGCCCTGAGCACCGAGGCAAGGAGTTGGGCCAGAGAAGGTGATGGTTGAGGAGAGAAGAGATGATTAAACCCCAACTTCCCCCCACTCTTTTCCTTTGCTACCATCTCATATATCCTTTAACTTCAGACTCTTCTCAATGTACAGTAAGTCTCCTAGATACTAGCAAGTTCTGTTCCAAGAGTGTGTTCGTTAAGTCCAATTTATTAAGTCCAACAAAATTAGCCCAGGTACCCACCTGACACATTTGTCTATACAGTATTATACTATAATAGATTTATAATTCTTTTCACACAAATAATACCTAAAATACGAAGAAACACATGGAAAAAAGAAAACATTTTTAGCCTTACTGTGTGAAAATAGTAGTGAAAAGTGTCAGTCATTCAGTCCTGTCCCACTCTTTGGGACCCCATGGACTGTAGCCCGCCAGGCTCCTCTGTCCATGGGATTCTCCAGGTAAGAATACTGGAGTGGGTAACCTGTTCCTTCTCCAGGGGATCTTCCTGACCCAGGGATCGAACCTGGGCCTCCTACAGTGCAGGCAGGTTCTTTACTGTCTAAGCTGGTGTACAGGGGCGGGCATTGAATGAACAGGCAAGAAGAGTTACTGACTGCAGCAGGGAGAAGGGGTGGGAGATGGTAGAGATGAAGGACCGTCAGCAATAGGAGACGAAGGGCAAGCTGCCCAACCATCTTAGAGGACGCATGGACGAGACAATGTATGCCAGACAGGTGAACTAACTTACATGGCTGCATATGTGAACGCTTGTGTGCGTCTTTGAAAGTTCGAGGCTTGACATTTGTGTGTAGAGGACTTGCTGCTGCTGCTGCTAAGTCGCTTCAGTCGTGTCCGACCCTGTGCAACCCCTTAGACAGCAGCCCACCAGGCTCCGCTGTCCCTGGGATTCTCCAGGCAAGAACACTGGAGTGGGCTGCCATTTCCTTCTCCAATGCATGAAAGTGAAAAGTGAAAGTGAAGTCGCTCAGTCGTGTCCGACTCTTTGCAACCGCATGGACTGCAGCCCATCAGGCTCCTCTGCCCACGGGATTTTCCAGGCAAGAGTACTGGAGGCGGGTGCAATTGCCTTCTCAGGTAGAGGACTTACTTGTATTCTGTTTTTGGTCCTTTCCCATCGCAGTTATGCTGTATCAATGGAGTGAAGGAGGAATGGGTTGACAGGCTTCAGAACACTCTATGCCAAGATATGGTCCTGTGGCAAAACTAGTTATTTTAAGTTGAAGGAATTTGGGAAATGGGAGGGGCAGGAAGGATTTTCTGGCCTTCCCTGGAAGCAGACCCTAAGATCCTCAGGTGAGAGGAGTCCTCCCATCTCCCATAAGAGCACCTTTATCTCTGGAAGTGGAAGGACACCATCAGGAATTCGAATAAACAGGCCTTGATAAGTTTAAGCTTCCTCCATTTACCTAGACGACCTCCTATCCCATTTTGTCCTATCACTTTCCCCCACAACTGTTTCATTCTTTATCAAACCTGGTATAAAAATACTCCTTTGACACTTCTTTGGGTATTCATTTCCTTAGGAAAACTCCTGAGTTGCATAAAACTTACTTTAAGTAAATTTGTACATTTTTCTCTTGTTAATCTGTATTTTGTTACAGGGACTCCAGCTGAGAACTTAGAAAGGTAGAGAAAACCCCTACCCTTGCTCTCCCTCAAATTCTTGCTCTCTTCAAGTCTGGCTTCTAGTGGCTATTCAAGTATTTTTGTACACAAAATTATGTCCATATTAAGGGTTTTTCTAGAATCCTAGAACCGGAAGGGTTCGTTGATATTATCTAACCTAGAGATTTTAAAGCTTTGGTAACAGTTATGCCACCCTGCCTGTTAAGTTGCTTCAGTAGTTTCCGACACTTTGAGACCCCATGGACTAGCCTGCCAGGCTCCTCTGTCCATGGGATTCTCCAGGCAAGAATACTGGAGTGGGTTGCCATGCCCTTCTCCAGGGGATACTCCAGATCTAGGGATCAAACCCAAGTCTCTCATGTCTCCTGCATTGGCTGGTGGGTTCTTTACCACTAGTACCACCTGGGAAGCTTCAATAACACTTATACACACCGATAAAGATTCTTTGCTTGGCCAGACTTTAGTCAGGCTCCTGAGCCTTCTCCCAGGCCTATCTGTGCATTTTTGGGGGTAAAATCTAGTTTTAGCAAGAATACTGATAATGAAGTTTAACCAGAATCCCCCATTCTCAATATCTGATCACCTTTGATATCTGATCAGATTCCTCATTCTCTACCACCCACCTCCAGGTAATATCTGACCTCCCCGGCCAGTTTTCAGCAAGAGGTGTGTTAGTTGGATTTAGATGGAACCCCCCCGCTTTACCCCTATTATTTTCTCTTAGTAATTTTCCATCCACTGACCCCATGCACTTGCCCATAAATTTCCTCTTGCCCATGCTATATTCAGAGTTGAGTGTAATCTCTCTGCCCTCTGCAAAATCCCATGCCTGTGGTTATAACAACTGAGATAGCCTCCCCACCCTTCGACTGAAGTCTTCCTTACTGTGATTTAACAAGTGCCATCGAATTATTTCCTTTAAACACACACACACATGATGCTGAAACATTCTCTCAGGAAGGAAATTTAACCTAGAAGTCCAGTATGAAGAATAGATAAGAAGAAAGTTGATCTTATTGACTGAGCATTTGAGCGGCAGACTGGCACCCCTCATCTCACATTTTCTCCCAAGGGGGATCCTGCAATAATACCTTTATTAAACTTTAGAAATACACACAACAGTTTGAAGATCCTTAATTGGGTCCAAGCTCTTCTTTTTCTGCACTTCTACTGAAAGAAAGTCAAACAAGGCAGCCAAAGAAAGCAGGGGAGTTGCTCAGTGGCTCCCAGTTGACCTGGACCCCAAATCCACTTGCCCTAACTCTGAGCTTAGATCCCTTTCTTTAAGGATGTCATCAAGTGCTGGCCAGTTTTGTTCTATATACTTCAATAAGCAGAGAACCCCAACTTGGGCATAAGCATTATCTAACAAACCAATTAAATTTAGAGCCAGGAGATATGATGGGCTAATAGAAATGTACAGCTTCATGTTGACCCTCAGAAGACAGGTCAGTGATTTCGACGTGATATCATTGTGTCGGTTTGGTGGAGGGTGCCAAGGAGACTAGAGGTAGGAAAAGGCATGATGAGTAAGTGAACCTAAATTTAAATTCAACAGTTCACTTTGTCCTAGGTTATCACCTCTTCATGAACTTGTATTAAGGTTGGTCTTGTAATCTTGTGAT
The DNA here is from genome assembly GCF_019320065.1 of Cervus canadensis. Lineage (NCBI taxonomy): Eukaryota > Metazoa > Chordata > Mammalia > Artiodactyla > Cervidae > Cervus > Cervus canadensis. Next base: position 44,652,681 of record NC_057403.1, read on the forward strand.
GCATTAGAATGGTGGTTCTCAACTGGGGTGATTTTGCCATTCATGGGCTATTTGGCAATATCTGCAGACTTCTGATGCTCCTACACGTCCTACAAAGTATAGGACATTTCCCCCAAACAAACAGTTATCTGGTCCAAGATGTCAATAATGCCCAGGTTTAGTTAACCTGCTTGAGAATTTATCAATCACTTTCACATACACAGTCTCATAATTAGCCAACTAAATCCTTATCTGAACTTTGATTTACAACATAATTAAAACTCAGCACTAAATTGGACAATATACCACAGGTAGGTAGTGCAAATGTGTTGAAGAGTTCCAGCCTCTTGGAGGGCCTCTCATTCTGCTGGGAGAGGTGGGCACACTGGGTACAAATTACTGTGCGAGGGGAGAGAGGAGATTGGGGGTGGGTGTCTGGATCTTTGGCTTGTGTGGGAGAGGTATGGTGTGTGTTCCAAGTTTCTTTCTTGATTTTTTTTGGGGGATCAGATGAGTCAGATAATCGCTCAGCAATGACGTGGGGGAAAGAGAGACGTAGGGAAGTAAAAGAGAAGGAGCAAACCTCTTTAGTTACTGAGGATCAGCCTGGAATAAGAATGCAGAATATCACGGAAAACCCATGGTGATAAGGATCAGGGTGAACATGATTTTGGGTGGCCTCGGCCTGCAGCAACTTGAAGCCGGGCTTTTGGTTCCCAGTCAGAGATTGAGGTTGGGTCGAGGAGGTGAAAGAGCAGAATCCTAGCCTCTAGACCACCAGGAACCAGTGGCCAGTGACAAGGCCCTGGCCTGTCAGCTGTGTAGATGTAAATTTCCACATGAATATGGAAAGTAGGGAAGCAGTAAAGCATTCATTAGGAGGAAAGTCAGTACAGTATATGTGGATAGACACACGGTGGGCTCGGAGAGAGATTTGTGCCCTCATGGTGGTTTGAGTCCCTTTTATGGGGCATTTCTCTCCAGTGTCCTTTGGCCAATCATCTTACTTTGCCTGGTTCTGAGTACATATTTGGCTTAGCTCAGGATCTTCCCATGTGTGCAGATGCATCTTTTAACCAAGATGGATTCTACCGAAGAGGCCTATGGGTAGTTAACATCATTTACTATGGGGTGGCACACCCTCCTTTTTAAACCTCCAAGCTCCAAGGAGCTTTTCTGCCTGTGTGCAGTTGGGGAAGTCTCCTGCCTTGAGAATGAAGAATATGTGGTCTTTTATTTCATATCTGGGCAGGGCCTCACTTCCTCCCTTGATTGTCCTGCCATACTCTTATTGGAGTATCTGTCCACAGAGAATGCAGTCCAGCTCTTTGCCCTGGGGGCCCGTCTATCTCCTGCCTCAACTTGGCCAGAGGAAGCAAGTTACAAGCGTGGACAAGCTAGGTGCAGGCTCTCCTGTGGAACCATGGCTGCCTAAATGCAGGCGATTAAAGGAATTATAGAATCAGCTCCCACCTTGGATCCTATTTTCTAAAAGCACTGCCCATTGCCTTGAAAAAAGAGCTTTCTCCTCTGCCAGCCCAGGAGACAAAGAGCAATGCTTTGCAAAATCCATAAAACAAAAGGCTCCAACAGTGTCAAGCCTCTTTAAACAATCACTTGTGCTATGAGGCAAAACAACTGAGACATCCGGATAAGCACTGTGGTGGTATTTTTCATGTTGATTGCAATAACACCATCAAAGCCATGCACATTCTGTGTAAAATCAATGTCTGCTTGTTGGAGGAGGAGGGGGAGGGGTGAGGCCTGGGGATTTTATCTTGTAAGTCAGCTTTGCAGATAATCACATGCCTGGGGCTTGGAAAAAATTGATGGTGGATCAATGGTCAGGAACATGAACTGGATTCACATGTGACTGTGCAATGCCAAGTGTTAGCTGGGAGTCTTGCTCTGTATGAGAGAGATGGGGGACTGAGATGCTACTTTTGAATGGGCTGGTAAGGTCTTGGCATTATCTGCAAGGTAATGAGAATGATTACTCTGGGAGGGTTCAGATACTAGAAAAGATGAGCTATAGTGAGAGTGAATTTCCCGGGGCTGGGGATGCTCTTATCCAAGAAAGGAGGCATGTGTGTGTGTGTGTGTGTGTAGGTGCATATACACACATACATGCACAAACAGCCCTTATATTCATGGGGAAAGCACTTGAGTTTGTGTCAAGGAAATGTCTGTTACCCAACTACTTGGGTCCACTTCCCCACGAGCAGTAAAGCCAATCTACTGACACCAGGTTGTGGTGAAGGAAAGTGCAGCTTTACTGTAAGACAACAATACAAGGAGAATGGGGGTTTGTTACTCTGGAAGGGTGTCAGCAAAGCATTTCTTTAAAAAAAAACTTTTATCTTATATTGGGGTATAGCTGATTAACAATGTCGTCATAGTTTCAGATGAACAGCCAAGAAACTCAGCCATATATATACAGGTATCCCTTCTCCCCCAGACTCCTCTCCCATCCAGGTAGCAAAGCATTTTGAAAGGCAAAGTGAAGGAAGGGTGGTCCAGGATATGTGGTCAGCTCATGCATAATTCTGACTGGTTTATGTTGAGATAACCAGGTGATGTCACAGGGGTTAACACCATCCCTCCTTAGGTCTGGGGGCTACTCTTCCCAATGTTCAAGTAGTACATTTCTTCCATTTGATGGTGGTTTTAGCATCCAAAAAAAAATTGGGAAACCAGCATCATATACTATTAACTAGGTGCTTCAGAGAGGAGCTAAAGCGGAGGATATGGTGGAAGGGGTCTGTCTGGGAAGGCCCCATAGGGTCCTTCTCCTTTCTACTTTTACAAGTTATTTTTGTCCTGATCAAGGGTGTTTGCTGGTTCCTTTGCTTCATAAACCAGGGAAATATTGGGTTGGCCAAAATGTTTGTTGTTTGGGTTTTGTGTAAAGTATTTCGGAGAACCCAATACTTAGGCCCAGGGTGGAGCAGAGGGGTTGAATTGTGCATCTAACTTGGTACCAGCCTGCTTATGTTTGACCCATGGTTTCGCAGTTCTTCTTTACTGATGTGGATGCTTCGTGGTGGCGATAGGAAGGAATAAGGAAGAGAGGGCAATCACCTTATTGTTTTTTTATTTCCAAATGAGGTTCCTATAGGAGTGGACTCTTTCCCCCCATGTTTTACCCCAAAGTGGTCTCGATTCCCTTTCACTGATGAGGAAGAGGGAGTGAATTGCATCTTCCCTTTGATGATCCCTGTGAGGACTAAATGAGTTATTTCACATAAAGCACTAACCTTACCCAATAAAGATTTGAGTTACTGTGGTCTCATCATTTTTAGAGACTTCCCTAGTGGCTCAGTGGTAAAGAATCCACCTGCAATGCAGGAGACCTTGGTTCAATCCCTGGGTCAGGAAGGGCTACCCACTCCAGAATTCTTGTAAGGTTATAGTGTATTGAAAATGAAAATTAAGGAGTAGTAGAGGAGTACTAGAGGACTTTAAAAGAAATAAGAGAAAAAGAAAAATAGAAAATAGAAGAGAAAAAGGAAAGAAAAAAAAGAAAAAAAAAAGAAAGAAAAAGAAAAAAAAGAAAAAAAAAAGAAAAAAAAATTTTTTTTCCCCCTAATTAAAAAATCGTAAAAGTCTATGGAAATGAAAGTTAAGGAGTAATGGGGGAGTAATAGGGGATTTTAAAGGAAAATAAAAGAGAAAAATAAAAAAGAAAAAATAAAAAAAGAAAAAAAATAAAAAAGAAAAAATAAAAAAGAGAAAAAAGTAAAATTATATCTAGGAGTTTCTCTGGAGCTGTTGCGGTCAGTGTGGGTTTGGCTCAGTTTCAGATAGCTCCTCGTTCCAGCTTACACTTCTCGATATCTACAGGCCCCTTCCGGTGTAGTCGGTGTTTTCCACAGGGATTTTAATCTGTTGCACCAGTCCCTTCTGAGGCGGTTCCCTTTGTTTATTTGGCTTCCGTTTGCCGGTCTCTTCAGAGCCTCATTTCCGCCCTGAGACTGGCGGGCGGAGGTGGACTCTTACTCAGGTAGCTAGTTCCGTCGCTCTGCGGGGCAGGGAGGGGCCGGCGCTGCAGGGAGGGGCTTGCGCCGCGGGGACGGGCTGGCGCTGCCGGGAGGGGCTGACGCTGCTTTCTCCGTCTGCGCTGCTCAGGCTCCCGGCTGTTCTATATGGAGCGCGCCCCGCGCTGCGCGCGGTTCCAGCCCTCAGGTGTTACACAAAAGCGCGGAAGGAAAAGCTGCGCCTGCTCTCTGTGCCTTCCCCGTCAGAGCGGTCCAGGCAGCCAGGGGCTTGGTGGGCGCACTCTCCCCAGGTGTGGCGCGCCCACTCCCTTCCACGGACCCAGTCTCAGTTTCTGCTGGCGCCAGTCGGGTGCGCGCGCCTTCTGCCCTCCGCGTCCCCAGCCCCAGTCCCCGCCCGCGCCGGTCGGGTGCCTGCGCCCTGTGTCTCGCCGCGACCTTCCCCTCCCCGCTGCCTCCTGCCTCCGGCGGGGCTGGGCCGGTCCGCAGCCTGCGAGCTCTTCTCTGGACTTTCTCGGTCTCTTTGTTCTGCGAACGGCCGGCAGTGTGTTCCGGCCGGTTAATTTACTCTCTCTCCTTTGGTCTCCCACAGTTCAAGTTGGCAACTCACAGAAGCTCCCTCCGATTGCCCTCAGGGCACTCAGGCCCGGACCCTACCCCAAGCAATGCCGCCTAAGACTCCCTTCCCGGGACGAATGTCCGTCCTTAGCTCTTTTGTCTCACTTTTAATCTTTTATATTTTGTCCTACCTCCTTTCGAAGATAATGGGCTGCTTTTCTGGGCGCCTGATGACCTCAGCTAGCGATCAGAGGTTGTTTTGCGAAGTTTGCTCTGCGTTCAGTTATTCTTTTGATGAATTTGTAGGAGAGAAAGTGGTCTCCCCGTCCTACTCCTCCGCCATCCCACGCCAGTATTCTTGCCTGGAGAATTCCATGGACAGTGGAGCCTGGTGGGCTACAGTCCATCGGGTAGTAGTAAAAGTTGGGTACAACTGGGCAACTAACATACTTCAAGCTTCTGGAGAGGGACAGTGTGATGTAAGACTTTCTCTTGGACCTTTGGCACCAATACCCAAATGTTGCTTTGATGGATCCTCTTTGATTGTGATAAAAGTATAATTAACATGTTGTGTCTGGATCACTTGCTGTAAGACTTTACACCAAAAGTGACCTCAGCTGTCATAAGGCAGTGGTTCTGACTTTTGGGGGGATCAAATTCTTTTGAGAAGCTGATAACACCTATAGTTCCTCTGTCCAGAGCACACACGTATACACACACAAGTGTCATATGATTTTGAGGGAGTTTGTGGACACTGTAAACCCTGTTGACCCTTGTAGGCTCTTAGTTAAGAGTCCTTGCTCTCAGGGGAATAAGAAAGTGGGCTGCAAAGAATGTATCTGGAAGGGGGACCCCAGAGAGGGGCGCTTGTCTGACGCTTGGAAAGGGATTGTCTGAGGAGACACACATACTGACGAAAGCAGAAGACTGTTGAAAATGGGTGCTGGGGTGAAGAGCAGCAGGGTAAGACAACCCAGGGGAACCGCCCTGCCACATGGCTTGCAGTCTTAGGGTTTAAGGGAATGGGGTTAGCTTTCTGGTTGTCTTTGGCCAATCAGCTTGCTTGTGCTCATATCTGGTCTGACTCAAGATCTTTCCTGGTGGCACATGCATCTCTCAGCCAAGATGGATTCAAGAGTGAAGGTTTCTGGGAGGCTGACTGGCATCTCCTCTCTGCACTCAGCCCCTCCCGAATTCTCCTGGTTAGTTTTTGGCAGCAGCACCACGATTCCTTATTGGGACCTCCTCTTGCGTGACAACTCATGTAAGTGGTTATTATTGTGACTGGTCAAGGCAGGCAGGTTTCATTCAATGGTTCCCTAACAAGAAGTCCACTCTCCTTTCTGTTACAGTAAGTTGTTACTGCAGGTCTCTGCCTTTGAACTAGAACCCAATCTAACTCAGCTTCCTCATTCAGTGATATCGTGTAGGATGAGAGAAGAAGATAAAAGAAGTACAAAGCTTATTCTCCCTCTCAGTGAGCTTTCAAACCCATCCAGAATATAACTTGACCAAGTTACTGAGCCTTAGTTTTTCATCCCTAAAATGGAAATAATTGTATCTACCCCATAGGGTAATTGAGAATATTACAGAGTGGGATTAGAATGAGGAGCTGAAGCATTCTTCTAGGGTGCAGAACTTAAGAGAAAGCCAGAAAACCCAGTCATTGAGATAAATGTTTTCATGGAAGAGTTTAAAAAATTAAAATGAATATAAACAATCCATGATGAGCAAAAATATCATAATTTTAAAGAAAGACAGGATCAGTAGCACTGTTTTTGTCTTTGCCTCACGTCCCAATAGGAAGAGCATAGTACTCTTACTGATCCTAAAATCTTGGTACACGGTAAAAAAAAAAAAAAAAAATTGGCATAGCTTATCTAAACCCAATTTCTGTCTGGAACCGTAATCTTGCCTAAAGCAGGTCCTAGGACATGTGTCAAGCCAGGTTTGTAAATTTGGCTAGTCTTCACCCTAAAGGTGGACCCTACAACTTAGCCCACTTTTGGTGTGATCTGAGAAGGGCCAGGACAGATAATTGTGGGGGAACAAATAGCAAGATTTGTCTTTCTTTCCTAGCACATCTTAAAAAGGAAGCCAAGTCTCCAAGACAGTGTGGTTTATGATTTTTTTCCATGCTTCCTTCATGACATACCTAGACAGTCATATGTGGGTAATTATGATTTGAAGTGAATGTGAATTATGATTCTCAATGATACTTCCTTGTGATTTGTTGCAATATAAATAATGGTGATTTATTGCAGCTTCACCAACTGCTCTGTTGGTGATGGATCATAATAGTAGATCATGATAATTATGAAATCAGCACAGAGCTGTTTTCTCCTTGTAATTCAATTGTAACACAACCGCCAAGGCTGCCGAACATCACAGCTTGTCTGCTGGATGCTGGATTGTGTTCAAGAGAGGTTTTTTGGTCTTTCATGTAATTCACAGCAGTTCATCTCTAATAATTATCCAGGTGGTTGTAGTATTATATAGGTTGATGGCATTTTACTTGTAGATTTTTATTCCAGATGCAAATTTAAATTCAAGAGTTTGTCGTTCCTAGACAAGAGGAATTAGGGAACTGCTGAAGGTCTGGGGAGGCCTGAGCAGGTGACAGAACCCAGACCCCTCTCCTCCACTCTCTCCTGGACAGACCCACCCCTCCCACCTCAGGCCTGGGCTGTGTCATGCAGCCTGTGTCAGAGTGTTTATTAATTTTTCTGATTTACACGGAAGAACCTTTTCTCCAAAGAACATGAGATACATGTCATTTTGGATTCTGCATTAGGCAACTCTAATCTATAAAAATCGACTTCATTTTTAGAACACTTATTTCCCAAACTGAATGCAAAGATGCTAGTTCCAGGAATTCTCTGAATAAAGAAAGTGCCTATGGTCAACTTACCTTGAAAGACACTTGGCTTAATATAAATGAAAAATGTGTACGGACGTAAATAAATAAAAGATACATTTTTTCTTAAATAGTAAGTGAAATCATGTTCTTTACCATGAGACTTCTTAGAGACTTTGCTTTGATGATGAGCTCAGTGAATGTTTGTGAAAAAAAACATGGTACACAGCAGTTCCTCAACTGTAGTCTGTTCCTATTTCTGCTCAGTGGACTGAACTGGGTGGTCAATTGTTCACCAATCCTCTCATCAAGAAGTAGAACCAGAGAGTCAGGGACAGATTAGGAGTTTGGGATTAACAAATACATGCTCCTACCTACAAAAGAGGCAACCAGCGAGGACCTACTGTATAGCAAAGGAAACTCTACTCAATATTTTGTAGCAACCTATAAAGGGAAAGAACCTGGAAAAAAAAATATTTATATGGGGCTACCCAGGTGGCTCAGATGGTAAAGACTCTGCCTCCAATGCAGGAGACCTGGGTTTCATCCCTGGGTGGGAAGACCCCCTGGAGAAGGGAATAGTTATCCACTCCAGGATTCTTGCCTGGAGAATTCCATGGACAAGGGAGCATGGTGGGCTACGGTCCCTTGGGTTGCAAAGAGACCCACAGGACTCAGCCATTAACACTTTCACTTTGATAGAGGGAAATAACCTAAAAAAAAAAAAAAGAAAGAAAGAAAGAAAACAATGGAAACAAGATGGTGAGAGAGTAGGTGGACGTGGAGTACATCTCTCTCCATGGATATATCAGGAATATACCTCTAGCCACAGAAGTGCATGCAGAACACCAGCTGAGAGCAGGCAGGAGTATCTGACCAGCGAAAAGAATATATAGAACGACATAAAACTAGGTAGGATGAAGGAACTAGTGGGAAAAACAGGAGTGTTAATAGGATTGGACGTGACTTTGGCAGGAAGCAGGGGTCCAATCCCCACATCGGGGCAATTGTCTGAATCAGAGGAGAAACATTTAAGGCTGAGAGTGAAACACCTTATCTGTGGCAGCCTAAATGGAATGAGAATCAGACAGTCCTTGCCACAGCCATACACACCCTGGACAGGGACACAGGTCCCCTAGAAGTTGCAGCAGCGGGGAGCTGGAGTTTAGGGATTATGGAGCAATCCCAGGGTGTGGGCTGCTGTTAACTGCAGAGAGACAGATCGAGGGGATGTGAGGGAGGAGATTGTGGTGGGAAATGCCTGTGGAGGAAAGCCAGGCAGCCATGGAAGCAAGGCTATGCTGCTGAGTCATGCATAGGGGGTGGAGCCATCTCCATAGGCTCTCTCCCCCCATGTGCCAACATCAGCGGCTGAACAATAGATAGGCTGGCCTGTCAAACGCCTGCAAACTGAACTACAGAGTAGGACCCCACCTAAGGTGCTCCTTTAAGTGACTGATGCCCCGAACTTAGAGTAGGACACTACCTAGGGTGCCCCTTTAAGTGCCTGATGCACGGAACAACAGAGAAGGACCCCAGGCAAGGGAGCCCTTTAAGTGCCTGAACGAGCAGAGCTATGGAGAAAGACTGGCCAAAGAGGCTTTCTGATCGCCAGCTACAAGAGGCTTGAAAAAAGCCTCTGATATGGCCATAACTACCATGGCAGAGGCAGTCTGTGTCCCTACACACTTGGCACTGCCAGGGTCCCTGCAAGCCAAGCAGCTGCACCACCTCCATGCTCAACCCTCACTGGGGCAGAGCTGCCACAGGCAAAAAAAGTCTTGCGTCTGTGTGCAGGGTCACTTCGGTCGTGTCTGACTCTTTGCGACCCTGTGGACTGTGGCCTGCCAGGCTTCTCTGTCAGGGTGGTTCTCCAGGCAAGAATACTGGAGTGTACTGGCCAATGCTGGTTGCCATACCCTTCTAGAGCACTCTATTTCCTGCTGCCCTAGACACCAACTCCCCTGAGTGCCTGGTGCTGCCAGAACCCCTGTGACCCAAGCAGCTGCGCCACCTCCACACCTGGCTTTCATTGGGCAGACCCAAGTCCTCCAGGGCAGCCTCAGGAGCAAATCCCAGTGGACAACCCACATGCAGAGGTGGAAATAAAACCACAGTTGAAACCCAGGGGCAGTGTGGCTAAGGAAGAAGACCCAAAACCGTCTTACCAATTATACAAGCTACAGACTAAATCCACACAACCAACTAGGCAGACTCTGTGTCTATGGAATATACAAAATGACATTAAGAGCTCCCCCAAAAGAAAACGCATTAGTTCTGATAACTATGGACTTTGGAGGTGGGAACACACAGGAGTAGGAACAGATTAGAATCTGAGCTGCCCCCACAGCAGGTCCAGAAGCCAGCACAGTGTTGGAGGGCATCCTAGGGAGGTGAGGTAGAGTGTGACTTCCAGAGAACTGACTCTGACAGCAGTGACTCAAGAAAAGACATTTATTATTCTTATGTTTTGACTTGCTCTGTAGATTCTTTTGGATTTTTTTTCACTTTCTTCTCCCCCCACCCCCCTCCCATTGTAGTTGTTGATTTTATTGACACTATGAAATTTAATTAAGCTTTTGAGGTTTTTGTTCTGTTTTTCTTCTCAGTAACATTTTTTATTGTTGTTATAAACCTCTGCCTCTACATTGGGCTTTTGCAGTTCTGTGGAGTTTTCCTTTTTTTTTTTTAATTCTTCTTCCCCTTTTCTATCTTTTCTCTTTTTTTAATTTTAATTAAAATTTTAATATTATTTTTTCTACATTTATTCCTTTGTTTGCTTTTCCTACTGTTCTTTCCCCTGTGCAGTTAATCATTAATGTATATAAATCTTCTTTATCTACCTCTATTTAACTTTGCATATCTATTCTTTCTTTCTTTCCTTTCAACATATTTGTTAGTTTTGCTTTTATTGCTTTATTCCCCACTTGGCACTTTGCTTTAGTTTTGTTTTCCAGTTTGTGCTTTAGTTAGTTTTGTTCTTAACTGGTAGATATAATTTTTGGTTTCCTTTGTTCGCCGGGTCAAACTATTGTACTTTATTTTAGTTAGAGTATTTTGATTTTGCTCATGGGTGTATATGTATATGCGTATATTCAGTCACACTTTTTATTGTTGTTATAAACCTCTGCCTCCCTCTATGTTGGGCTTTTGCAGATCTGTGGAGTTTTCCTTTTTTTTTTTTTTAACTTTCAATTTTTAATCTTTTTAAACCTATTATATTTTTTCTACATTTATTCCTTTGTTTGCTTTTCCTGTTCTTTTCCCCTTGCAGTTAATCTTTAATGTATCTAAACCTTCTTAATCTACCTCTATATAACTTTGCATATCTATTCTTTCTTTCCTTTCCTCTCAACATATTTGTTAGTTTTGTTTTCATTGCTTTATTCCCCACTTGGCACCTTGATTTAGTTTTGTTTTAAAGCTTGTGCTTCAGTTAGGTTTGTTCTTAACTGGTAGATAAAATTTTTGATTTCCTTTGTTTGCCAGGTCAAACTATTGTACTTTATTTTAGTTGGAGTGTTTTGATTTTGCTTATGGGTGTATATGTATATGTGTAGACATTACTTTGCTAACAAAGGTCCGTCTAGTCAAGGCTATGGTTTTTCCAGTGGTCATGTATGGATGTGAGAGTTGGACTGTGAAGAAAGCTGAGTGCTGAAAAATTGATGCTTTTGAACTGCAGTGTTGGAGAAGACTTTTGAGAGTCCCTTGGACAGCAAGAAGATCCAACCAGTCCATCCTAAAGGAGATCAGTCCTGGGTGTTCATTGGAAGGACTGATGCTGAAGCTGAAACTCCAATACTTTGGCCACCTTATGTGAAGAGTTGACTCATTGGAAAAGACCCTGATGCTGGGAGGGATTGGGGGCAGGAGGAGAAGGGGACGACAGAGGATGAGATGGCTGGATGGCATCACCGACTCGATGGACATCGGTTTGGGTGGGCTCCAGGAGTTGGTGATGGACAGGGAGACCTGGCGTCCTGCACGATTCATGGGGTCGCAAAGAGTCGGACATGACTGAGCAACTGAACTGATAGTCTATTAATTTAAATATTATTTGCCTGATTTTGTAACTGGCATTTGTCTGGGGTTCATCTTTGGTTTCTCATTTTTGGGTATTTGTTTTAATCTCATTTAATGCCACAACAAACCACTTGTGGACTCTCTGTTCCAGACCAGGGGAGGGGGGGAAATTGCTGTATGGCTCAGGAAACTCAAACAGGGTCTCTGAATCAACCTAGAGGGGTGGGATGGGGAGGGAGATGGGAGGGAGTTTCACAAGAGAGGTGATATCTATCTATCTATCTATATCTATATATCTATATATCTATGGCTGATTCATGTTGAGGTTTGACAGAAAACAACAAAATTCTGTAAAGCAATTATCCTTCAATTAAAAAATAAATAAAATAAAAAATATAAAAAATAGATCTATGTATAACTGAATCACTTTGCTGAACAACTGAAACTAACACAACATTGTAAATCAACTATATTTTAATTTAAAAAAAATTAAAAATTTTTAAAAATTAAAAAAAAAAAAGAAGAAGAAGAAATAGGGGCAGATGGATGTAATGATGTCCTTCTCGCTGGAGGCTTAAGTCCTTCAGGCTTAAGCCACACCAGACAAGGGATGGAAGATGATGGCAAACGCAGCTGCTCTTCTGGTTCCCTCTGCGAGACCCTCCCCTCCCCTCCCTGCCTATAGGTGGCCTGTAGTGTGTGGAAGGCTGGGGTGCAGCCTCAGGTCAGACCCCCGATGTCTCACCCACTACCTCTCAGCGCGGTAGGGTCCTGGTCCTCCGTGCAGCACAAGCTCTCGCGCGGGCCCCTTGCTGTCTCGCGAGAGGGCCTCTCGCTCGGCTGGGCGGGAATAGCGGTGGGGACTTCCTGCTTCAGCGCTGCGCGCGGCAAAGGCCCTGGACGAGGCTCCTGGAGCGCTCCGGGCAGTTCATCAGGTCCCCGCGGCCCGGTAGTGGCATCGTCTCCTGTGCCCAGTGAGGCCCTCGGGTCCCCATTGCGGAGGTGCTTCCGGTGAGCAGCTCTCCGTGGGTGGAGACGGTCAGGAAGGCACGCCTCTTGCCTTGTGGGATCCAGGGCCGCCCCCTCGCAGTTGTCCTCTCTGCGTACCTGGCGAGCACGCGCCTTGTGTTCCCACTTCTCCCAGGTCCCGCGTGGGGGCCCTGGGAGTGACGGTGATGGACCGGGGGCTGCGAGGGGGCCCTTACGGTTTTCAGAGGCGCCTGAAAGCAGCACAGGTTTTGCCTTGGCCCTGATTGCCAACACTCATGTTTTAAAATTTTTCTTAAAAAAAAAAAAAAAATTCAGTTCTTTTGGAAATAGAGTCAGATTTCTCTACTCTTGAATCTGGAATAATCTCATGACTTGTTTTGACCAACAGAATGGAGCAGAAGTGACCCTGTGTAATTTGGGGGCTGGGCCTTAAGATACCTGAAATTTTTGTTTTTTCTACTCAGAACACTGCTTGAAAGGCAGCCATCATGTGGATGAGGTTCTAGAAGGTTTGTGGAAAGGCTTGTGAGAACTCGGGCCCCAGTCACCAGTTGGGCTCCCAGCCAGCACCCCTACAGCCATGGGAATGAGGCCATTTTGGACGTTTCAGGCAGCTCTGCACCCCAGCCAATACCATGGGAAGCCGAAGAACCTTCTAATCAGTCAACAGAAGTGTGAGAAATGGTAAGTTGTTATTTTAAGACACTGAATTTTGGATTGGTTTTTACACCTCATAGATGACTGAAACACTCTGCCACTTATTCAGTATTTCTTATCGTAAGACACTGTTCATTTCTTACACAGAATTTAGCACTGTTCATTTCTTACACAGAATTTAGTTAGTTTACATCTTTAGTTTTTTTCCCATGCTGCAAACTCTCAGATTGCAGGATCCTTGTTTATTTTACTTAATTCTGTATACGCTTACCTAGCAACCTAGCACAGTGACTGGTGGAGAGATGACCTTAACTAATCTTTGTTAAATGAATGAGCATCTTTTAGAAAGCAGCTTCAAACCCTACCCTAGTTTATAGACAGAATTAGGCATTGACTACTTAACAGAAGAGTTCTTTGTTAAAGCAGGGATTATTCAAGGTTCTCTTAAATATTGAACCTCCATAGTATACCTAAAATAGGATGTAGTGTGGAAAGCCCCAAATTGCTGAATTTTTTCCAGAAACAGGAACTGGACCTAAAGGCAATCATGTAGTACTCATATCAGAAACAGAAGTTTCTACTCACAGGCCTTCCCTTCTTCCCTCTGTAGAGGAAACAATATCTGAGGTTGTTGAGTGTCGCTCCCGAGTATATTTTTACTTCTTAGTACATAGGCACACAAACATAAAAATATGGAATATACACTATATTTTGTATTACATACTTCCCAACCATTTGTGTTTTGCTTTACTCACTCTTAGGTTTTGAAATTTGTTCACCTTAATACAGGCATATCTAATTCATTCATTTTGACTGTGTAAAGTATTCCATTTTATGACTAAACATTAGTCTCTTTGTTTATTTTCCTAATGATGGATTATCATCAGTTCTTCCTATATTAACAATGATAAACCAGGCTGTGATGAACATCTTTGTACATGTCTCTGGGTAGGAATTTATTGTGGCCCTTTTTCAGATGAAAAGATTGAAGCTCAAAGCATTCTCAGAAACTTATCTAATGTCAGAAAGTTAATCAGGTTAGGGCTAGCCAGAATTCAAATTCAGCCCATGTTCTGTCCTTTGCTGCATTTAGCCTCCCCCAAAGGCTAGAAAGTCCTCAGACAAAGTTTTTACTGCTTGGAAGGGGTAAGCTCCCTGAGAAAGGGAGGTTCGTGAGTACCTCACTGAATTGGCCTGAGATTGGCCTCTCAGTTCTGAAGTTGATCACTAAGTAAAAACATGACAGGGAACCAAGTGGTATTGAGATAGTACAGGATCGACGATCATAAGTCATGGGGTCAAAGTCTAGCTTTGCCACTTCCGGGCTGTAGAACTTGGGCTTGTGACTTGACTTCTCTGATGAGATAAATGTGGGTTCTTATTTTTTGGCCTTAAAAAGAGCGGCTTAAAGAAAGTGATCGCATTTGCTGAAAATGGACTAGGCCTTGAGCTCTGAAATATGTGAGAGGTGGGCTGGTGAGTTAAGACAGAGGAAGATGGGCTTCTAGGGGTGTTGAAGTACTGAAAGGAGCTTGGGGATCTTGATATCTCCACAGCTACAAGGTGGTTTTGATTCCTTTGAACTTAGGGGTAAGTTTTGCTTGGAGTTTGAACTATCAAATGCCAACATGGTGACTTTCACACTTGTTTTTCTCATATCATTTTCTTCTGTGTTCTTCAGTGTGATCCTGAAACCCATCTCTGCTCCTCTTATCTGAGTGCAGGAATGGTTTAGTGAATTGTTTTGGTGTCTTCATTTTTCTAATTGGTGAATAGACCTGACCATGGGAATCTTCATGTGTATCTGATACTCACAGCAGCATTGGAACATTAGGCATCCAGAGCTAGAAGGATCTCAGAAACCCTGTGCACCATCTTCATTTGGCAGATGAACATCTAAGGACCAGAGAGAAAGAGACTCACTAAGGATCTCACAGCCACTGAATGGAATACAAAGAATCAGAAGCAGGTACACCAAACCCTGCCAGTGTTCTGTTTTCTTTCTGTGATGAACTCCTTGCTCCTGCAGGAACTGTCTAACATGGCCCTTCATACAGAGCTGGCACTTTGTGACTTTGCCTGGGGGCAGTTCTTAGGTGTCTCCTTGGGCAGGTGGGGTCAGTTAGATTCAGATTGTGTCCTGAGTGCCCCTCTGAGGTCTTGCCAAGGAAGAAAGAGGTTTCTTGTCTATAGTTTCTTCCATCCCATTGTCCAATCCCACAGCATGGTTTGCCATGGAGAGTTGTTTTCATGAGTTGGGAATATCAAACCACTCAATTTGGCAAACCCTTTTACTCCTACCAGGATATCAACAGTTGGCAATGCCTACCTGGATGAAAGTGAAAGAGGAGAGTGAAAAAGTTGGCTTAAAGCTCAACATTCAGAAAACTTAAGATCATGGCATCTGGTCCCATCACTTCATGGGAAATAGATGGGGAGACAGTGGAAACAGTGTCAGACTGTATTTTTTTGGGCTCCAAAATCACTGCAGATGGTGATTGCACCCATGAAATTAAAAGACGCTTACTCCTTGGAAGGAAAGTTATGATCAACCTAGATAGTGTATTGAAAAGCAGAGACATTATACTTTGCCAACAAAGGTCCATCTAGTCAAGGCTATGGTTTTTCCAGTGGTCATGTATGGATGTGAGAGTTGGACTGTGAAGAAAGCTGAGCGCTGAAGAATTGATGCTTTTCAACTGTGGTGTTGGAGAAGACTCTTGAGAGTCCCTTGGACTGCAAGGAGATCCAACCAGTCCATCCTAAAGGAGATCAGTCCTGGGTGTTCATTGGAAGGACTGATGCTGAAGCTGAAACTCCAATACTTTGGCCACCTTATGTGAAGAGTTGACTCATTGGAAAAGACCCTGATGCTGGGAGGGACTGGGGGCAGGAGGAGAAGGGGACGACAGAGGACGAGATAGCTGGATGGCATCACTGACTCGGTGGACATGAGTTTGAGTAAACTCCAGGTGTTGGTGATGGACAGGGAGGCCTGGCCTGCTGCGATTCATGGGGTTGCAAAGAGTTGGACACGACTGAGCGACTGGGCTGAACTGAACTGAACCTGGAAGACCATGTTGAAAAATTTTCAGAGGTTGAAGTAGGTCTGTGATCCATTTTTGCTATCTGCTGTGAGCATGGGCATAGAGAATGGTAGTGTTACCAATGATAAATACACGGCATGTGTTTACATTTCTGCTTTCCTCCTTGTATGATGTCAGCACTGCCCTCCAGGGCTCTCCTAAGAGTTTTGGAGGTGCAAAAATGGGCATATGAAACCTTGTGGTGGTTGTTGCAAGAGCTACCACTCATATAAGGAATGTCTTTATCAATTCCAGAGTGCATACTCAGCAGGCTCTGTAACCCTCCTGCCTTTTCCTCCCTCCAAGTAAAGCAGCTGACCCAGTTCCTGGCTACCCAGATCCTGACTAATTGTCCTCCCTTGCAAGCAGACCTTCACTGAACCTTAGAAGCAGAAAAATTCAGAAACAAAAGCAAGATATAAAAGAGCTGTCAGAAGGAATCTACATAGAACCCTGAAGTTGTGCTTTCATAACTGAATAAATAACTCCTTGAGCAATAATTTGTTTGCAAGCTGTTAATTAGCAGCATAATTAATTTCTGCAGATTATAAATAACAGAGCACAAAGTGGCATTCCCAGTAGAGCCAATGAAAAATTACCTAAACCATTTTAAGAACCAAAAATAGTCTACAGTGTAACAGATTTAAATGGGCTCTAGAATCTGAGTGGTGCCATTTTCTTTTTCCTTTGGGTTAAAAGGAAAGAAGGAAGAAAAGAAAAAAAAAATCCCCAGAAAACTCAACAACTATGAGCTTGTATCTGAAGTCAGAAATTTATTGGCAAAAGGCAGAGTTTCATTAATCACCCTGTTCTCTCTTATGCCTGGCATGTCAAGAAGAAAAAAAAAAAAAATCTCTGTTTATCTCTGCTTCAAACAAACAGCCGCATAAGTGGATTATTCCCAACAGAAAGATTTTCCCTATACTCTAATCTCAGAGCAATCATTCACTGCTCTAAATGAGCAGTTACTTAAAATGTTAAGAAGGGATGGTAATTAGCTCAAGGAAAACCCTGCCAAGTATTTAATTTTCAGAAAATAAAATGAAGATAAGAAAGGCCTCTCACCTTTGCAACCCGAAGCCATTGTTTTCTATCTCATCTCTTACTTCGAGTGCCTCCCTGTTTTAGGATGTGGACTCAGAGATGCTAGCTGAGTGGTACCAAGTAATCTCTAGTTTCAGAAAATCAAGGGTAAGAATATTCTTGAAACTTGAGGAGAAAGAGTCTTAGCTTTATTTATAACCTGGAATCTTTTCCAAGAAGATTTAGCTAGTTTGCTAAAAGACAAAAAAAATGAAAAAATGAGTCTGTTAAAGACCAAGTTGGATAAATGCTGGAAGGAAATAGACCTAGGAGAAATGAAATAGGCATTCCAATTATGCTGCAGTTTGGCACCACTTAACCCTGAGCTTCCCAGTAACCAGTGTAAGGAGAACAACATGGTGCTAAAGGGCTCATGTTATCTGAAAGGAAAACTGGTGAAGACAGGAATATGGGCTACAACCCTTAAGACCTGGGCTTTAGAACCAGAAGAACATGGGTTCAAATTGATCTCTTCATATACAAACTTTGTGATCTGGGCAAGCTGTATAATCACCCTGTGTCCCAGGATTATTCTTTATTTTAAAAAAGTGTTTTTGTTTTGAAATAATTTTACACCCATAAGAGGTTGTAAGAATAGTTCAAAATTCTTTTGCATTCTTCACCCAGCTTCTCCCGATGATATTATCTCAGATTCAAAAGAACATGATCAATACCAAGAAATTTGGTATTGATATCAGTGATATCATGATATATCAATGTCATTGTAATTGATACAATACTATGGACCAAACAACATGCCATATTCAGATTTCACCATTCCCAGGTTTAGTTTTTTTTAAAAAGGGAAACACCACCACCAACAATAATACTTAGGCATAGGGTTTTTATAACAACTACAGAGCGTGGCATATGTAACTCACTTAACATTTAATCAACCACATAATATGCATTCATTAGATGGTAGCCACTACCTTCCTCCTCAGAACAGATTAAGAAGAGGTGACAAGAATACACGAGAACTATACAAAATAGGTCATTAAGATAATGACCATGATGGTGTGGTCACTCACCTAGAGCCAGACATCCTGGAGTGTGAAGTCAAGTGGAGCTTAGGAAGCATTGCTGCAAACAAAGCTAGTAGAGGTGATAGAATTCCAGCTGAGCTATTTCCCATCCTAAAAGATGATGCTGTTAAAGTGCTGCACTCAATATATCAGCAAATTTGGAAACCTCAGCAGTGGCCACAGAACTGGAAGAGGTCAGTTTTCATTCCAATCCCAAAGAAAGGCAATGCCAAAGAATGTTCAAACTACTGTACAATTGCACTCATTTCACATGCTAGCAAAGTGATGCTCAAAATTCTTCAAGCTAGGCTTCAACAGTACGTGAACCAAGAACTTAACAGATGTTCAAGCTGAATTTAGAAAAGCCAGAGGAACCAGAGATCAAATTGCCAGCATCCACTGGATGGTAGAAAAAGCAATAGAATTCCAGGAAATCATCTACTTCTGCTTCATTGACTGTGCTAAAAAGCCTTGACTGTGTGGATTGTAACAAACTGTGGAAAATTCTTAGAGGTGGGACTACCAGACCACCTTACCTGTCTCCTGAGAAATCTTTCTGCAGGATAAGAAGCAACAGTTAGAACTGGACGTGGAGCAATGGACTGGTTCAAAGTTGGGAAAAGAGTACCTCAAGGCTGTATAGTGTCACCCTGCTTATTTACTTTATATGCAGAGCACATCATGCCAAATGCTGGGCTGGATGGCTCACAAGCTGGAATCATGACAGCTGGGAGCAATATCAACACCCTCAGATATGCACATGACAGCACTCTAATGGCAGAAAGTGAAGAGGAACTAAAGAGACTCTTTTTTTTTTTTTTTTGGTTTTTAATATTTTATTGAAGTATAGTTGATTTACAATGTTGTGTCAATTTCTGTTGTATGGCACAGTGATTCAGTTATGCATACATACATTCTTTTTCACATTCTTTTCCATTATGGTTTATCATAGGATCTTGAATATAGTGCTATACAGTAGGACCTTGTTTATCCATTTTCTATATAATAGTTTGCATCTGCTAATCCCAAACTCTCAATCGTTCCTTCCCCTAACTCCCTCTCACCCTTAGCAACCACAAGTTTGTTCTCTTATTTCTTTTTTTAAAAAAGTTTATTTTAATTGGAGGTTCATTACTTTACAATATTGTGGTGGTTTTTGCTGTACATTGACATGAATCAGCCACAGGTGTGCATGTGTCCCCCATTCCGAACCCCCCTCCCACCTCTCTCCCCATCCCATCCCTCTGGGTTGTCCCAGTGCACCGGGTTTGAGTGCCCTATTTCATGCATCAAACTTGGACTGGTCATCTATTTCACACATTGTAATATACATGTTTCAATACTATTCTCTCAAATCATCCCACCCTCCCCTTCTCCCACAGAGTCCAAAAGTCTGTTCTTTATATCTGTGTCTCTTTTGGTGTCTCATTACCATCTTTCTAAATTCCATATATATGTTTTAATATACTGTATTGGTTTTTCTTTCTGCCTTACTTCATTCCATATAATAGGCTCCAGTTTCATCCACCTCATTAGAACTGATTCAAATGCATTCTTTTTAATAGCTGAGTGATATTCCATTATGTATATGTACCACAACTTTCTTATCCATTCATCTGCCAGAGGACATCTAGGTTGCTTCCATGTCCTAGCTTTTGTAAACAGTGCTGCAATGAACACTGGGGTACATATGTCTCTTTCAATTCTGGTTTCCTTGGTGTGTATGCTCAGCAGTGGAATTGCTGGGTCAAATGACAGTTCTATTTTCAGTTTTTTAAAGAAATCCCCACACTGTTCTCCATAGTGGCTGTACTAGTTTGCATTCCCACCAACAGTGTAAGCGGGTTTCTTTTTCTCCACACCCTCTCCAGTATTTATTGTTTGTAAACTTTTTGATAGCAGCCATTCTGACTGGCATGAGATGGTACCTCATGGTGGTTTTGATTTGCATTTCTCTGATAATGAGTGATGTTGAGCATCTTTTCATGTGTTTGTTAGTCATCTGTATGTCTTTGGAGAAGTGTCTGTTTAGTTCTTTCGCCCATTTTTTGATTGGGTCATTTGTTTCTGGTATTGAGCTGCTTGTATATTTTTGAGATTAATTCTTTGTCAGTTGTTTCATCTGCTATTATTTTCTCCCATTCTGAAGGCTGTCTTTTCACCTTGCTTATAGTTTCCTTTGTTGTGCAAACACTTTTAAGTTTAACTAGGTCCCATTTTTTAATTTTTGTTTTTATTTCCATTATTTTGGGAGGTGGGTTATGGAGGATTTTGCTGTGGTTTATGTCAGAGTGTTTTGCCTATGTTTTCCTCTAGGAGTTTTATAGTTTCTGGTCTTATATTTAGATCTTTAATCCATTTTGAGTTTGTTTTTGTGTATGGTGTTAGGAAGTATTCTAGTTTCATTCTTTTACAGGTGGTTGATCAGTTTTCCCAACACCACTTGTTAAAGAGATTGTCTTTTCTCCATTGTATACTTCTGCCTCCTTTTTCAAAGATAAGGTGTCCATAGGTATGTGGATTTATCTCTGGGCTTTCTATTTTGTTCCATTGATCTATATTTCTGTCTGGGCTTTCTATTTTGTTCCATTGATCTATATTTCTGTCTTTGTGCCAGTACCATACTGTCTTGATGACTGTAGCTTTGTAGTGTAGTCTGAAGTCAGGTAGGTTGATTCCTCTAATTCCATTCTTCTTTCTCAAGATTGCTTTGGCTATTTGAGGTTTTTTGTATTTCCATACAAATTGTGAAATTATTTGTTCTAGTTCTGTGAAAAATACCATTGGTAGCTTAATAGGGATTGCATTGAATGTGTAGATTGCTTTGAGTAGTATACTCGTTTTCACTATATTGGTTCTTTGGATCCATGAACATGGTCTATTTCTCCATCTATTTGTGTCATCTTTGATTTCTTTCATCAGTGTTTTATAGTTTTATATATATAGGTCTTTTGTTTCTTTAGGTAGATTTACTCCTAAGTATTTTATTCTTTTAGTCACAATGGTGAATGGGATTGTTTCCTTAATTTCTCTTTCTGTTTTCTCATTGTTAGTGTATAAAATGCAAGTGATTTTCTATGTATTAATTTTATATGCTGCAACTTTACTATATCCATTGATTAGCTCTAGTAATTTTCTGGTGGTGTCTTTAGGGTTTTCTATGTAGAGGATCATCTCATCTGCAAACAGAGTTCTACTTCTTTTATGATCTGGATTCCTTTTATTTCTTTTTCTTCTCTGATTGCTATGGCTAAAAGTTCCAAAACTATGTTGAATAGTAGTGGTGAGAATGGGAACCATTGTCTTGTTCCTGACTTTAGGGGAAATACTTTCAATTTTTCACCATTGAGGATAATGTTTGCTGTGGGTTTATCATATATGGCTTTTATTTTGTTGAGGTATGTTCCTTCTCTGCCTGCTTTCTGGAGAGATTTTATCAGAAATGGGTGCTGAATTTTGTCAAAGGCTTTCTCTGCATCTGTTGAGATAATCATATGGTTTTTATCTTTCAATTTGTTAATGTGGTGTATCGCATTGATTGATTTGTGAATATTGAAGAATCCTTGCATCCCTAGGATAAAGCACACTTGGTCATGATGTATGATCTTTTTAATATGTTGTTGGATTCTGTTTGCTAGAATTTTGTTGAGGATTTTTGCCTCTATGTTCATCAGTGATATTGGCCTGTAGCTTTCTTTTTTGTGTGACATCTTTGTCTGGTTTTGGTATTAGGGTGATGGTGGCCTTGTAGAATGAGTTTGGGAGTTTACCTTCCTCTGCAATTCTCTGGAAGAGTTTGAGTAGAGCCTCTTGATGAATGTGAAAGAGAAGAGTCAAAAAGCTGGTTTAAAACTCAACATTCAAAAAACTAAGATCATGGCATCTGGTTCCATCACTTCATGTCAAATAGATTGGGAAAAAGTGCAAACAGTGACAGATTTTATTTTTTTGGACTTCAGAATTACTGTGGATGGTGACTGCAGCCACGAAATTAAAAGAAGTTTGCTTCTTGAAAGAAAAGCTATAATAAGCCTAGACAGTATATTAAAAAGCAGACTCCAATACTGTGGCCACCTCCTGTTAAGAGCCAACTCGTTGGAAAAGACCCTGATGCCGGGAAAGACTGAATGTAGGAGAAGGGGCCCACAGAGAATGAGGTGGTTGAATGGTATCACTGACTAAACGAACATGAGTTTGAGCAAACTCTGAAAGACAGTGAAGAATAGGGAAGCCTTGTATGCTGCAGTCCATGGGTTTGCAAGGAGTCAGACATGACTGAGACTGAACAGTCTTCCTCCTCATTAATATATAAGTTAATGGGAAGAAGATCATTAGCCATAGAACCTACATGATGTTTCCTAGACAGGAAATGTAACTAATATTTTGTTATCAGTCCAGACTTCCAGTGGGAAGAGATATATTTGGTCGGGTATGACAAGGCTGAGACTGGAAAGAGGGTCCACTTAAGAATGAGGAAATGCAGACTGGCACATTTAATCTGGGTTCTGGTGATAAAACACAAAAGAATCGAAGCATCTTCATTTCTGTTTGAGGCACTGGTTTATTTTCTGCTTCCCCAGCCACCCAGAAAGTAAGAGCTCCTTTCTCATCCCTCTGATATAAAAAGAACAAAATGCCTAATTATAGATAGTGCTTTTCTAAGATCTGAGCCAGTGCTGCAGAGGAACTGGGTATGAGTTTGCAGTTTTATTGTTGCTGCTTGTATGTGTTTGAACATTTCTGCAGATGCTTGTGCTATTCTATTCAATTCCATTTGACACAGCTAAGCTGTTATTATATATGTGCATTTCATGGTGCTTGCTGGGCACTAAAGGAAGCACAGGATGAAAAAGAGATGATTTTTACCCCCAAGGAGCTTATAATCTAGTGGGTATGTGACAAGGATATATACTCTAATATTATTTCCCACTGAGTTTGTATATTATCAGTTATTTTATTCAATTCTTGAGTAATGCTGTCTCAGACACAGTAAAGTGATGGTGAATGGAATATCTGCTCTAGAAGGTATTGCCCTGAAGCTTCTCATATTATTGAAAGAATAAAGAAAAAAATACTGATTCACCTAGTAAATATTTATTGTGTATATACTATGTGCTCAGTAATTTTCTATGTGCTTGGTGTTCAGCAGTGAACACAATAGGTAAAATTCCTGTTTTAATGGATTATATCTTACAGCAGGGGAGGAATATGGAAAATTGTGTAAACGAATGAAGAAAACTGATGAAGAATAACTGGTGGGAGTAGGATGCAACTGGAAAACTGAAACATGTTCTGCAGAGGCAATATTTGATCTGACACTTGTAAAATGGGGAGGATCAAATTATGTGACGTTGCAGGGGAAATAGGAAAACATAGCAGATGATGGAGGGACCAGTCAATGCAAAGACTCAAATGCAATCCTATGTGATAGGAGACAGTGTGATGAAACAAATCTTAGTACAGTGTAGATGTTCTCTCAGTGTTGACTGAAAGAAGTGCCAGAGTGCATGGTTCAGAAGGTCAGAGACAAAGGACGGTGGTGAGACTGAGCTTCCCAGAAGGAGGCATTTAACTTGACTCTGAAGATGAAACCTTCTGGATAGATGGGGAAGGGTTGGCCTTTCCCTGGGAAAAGGAATGAACAAAAGTGCTCTGTAGGGTGGTCTCATTTAGGAGAATGTGAGAATGAGTTGAAAGAGTGGTGAGGATGACTGTGGGGACTGCAGAAATAGTAATCGTCTATTAATGAGACAGGCTGGGACCTGGAACCCTTTGCTGTGGCGCTGCAATGCTTTCACCTGGACAGATGTCTCCTTGAGCAAAAAAATACAAAGAAACTATAAAGGCATAGTGTGCATGCGCAATTGGGGCAAATTCTTGACAAAAGGTACAAAAAGACTAAAAACACAGAGGCTACTGTGAAGAGCTGGGAGCTGAAGCAGGGGTACTGTGCATGCTCCCTGCACACAGCATCACAGAGGGGTGGGCAGAACACCTGGGCCATCGCTTTGACATCACTCCTGGATGCACCGCTACCCTTACCCCACGTAAGGAACCAGTTCACCTGGACTCCAGGAGCAAGCAACAAGGAAACCTGTTACTTGTTTTCCCTGCTCCCTGGTGCAGCAGGGGCCCACATAAAGCCTTCCCTGTATTTCTTGTCTGGCCTCTAATCAATATCTATTAATTGAGGAAGACCAAGAGCCCTGGTTGGTATCATTATTATTATTACACTTATGGGCTTGTTATTAAAATATTTAATAACATTAAATATCAAAAGTTTATTGTGTGGTAAGGATTGTTATAAGTATTTTTCCTTTTATTCAAAGTGTTAGTCACTCAATTGTGTCTGACTCTTTGCGACCCCATGGACTGTAGCCCGCCAGGCTCCCTGTCCATGGGATTCTCCAGGCAAGAATACTGGAGTGGGTTGCTGTTTGCTTCTCCAGAGGATCCTCCTGACCTAGGGCTCAAACTCAGGTCTCCTGCATTGCAGATGGATTCTTTACCATCTGAGCTACCTGGGAAGCCCTTCTATTAGTTCATTATTATTCACCTTCAGTTTTACAGTTGAAGGAACTGAGGCTCAGAGAAGTAGCTTGCCCAGGGTCACATGATTGAGTGGCAGGGTCAGGACATGAACCCGTGTCTGTTAGACTGCAAGGTTCATGTTGTGTTATATGAAAATATAGTTCTTGAACATGTGCTGTTGAATTTGTTTCCCCAGGTCTTTTTCTCTGAGATCCCAGAGGAGTTTGGCAAATGCTGACTAAATTTTTTGAAACAGTGAAATCATGCAGTGTCTAATAGATAACTTTAACATCATCCTCAGTGGTGATGATGTCGTCCTATGTCTTTGCCATAATCTTGCCCAGTGTCAGCAGTGGTGATGGTGGTAATGTGCGTTTTGGGGAGGGATTGAGTTTTTCATTTTCTTACTTGGCTCTTTTTGTGATAAAGGGTAGCACTTGGCTGTGGTGAGAAAGCACAGTACTTCCTACTGATACAGCATGTGGTCCTGGAGTAGGAATTTTTCTGTGCCAAGCAAACTGGTTCTTGTACATATTAAGTACATGGCTGAGATTGTCACCTGATAAGGCACGGCAGCTGCCTTTAAGAGTGCCACGCTTTCTGGGCATAGGTCCAAAGTCATCATGCTAAAGTGAAAATGTCTGATTAGAGCCTAGGGGTGATGATAGCAAGGTCGTGCCTTTCATCACACTGCACCCATGACCTCGTTAGCATCACTCAGCCCATTGCCACAGTAGGAGCAATCATCTTAGCACTGTGTCTTGTATATCTGTGCTGTTGTCCATATAGGACACTGATCAAGAGAACAGCTGATACCGCACACTTGCAGGACCTGAGGTCTGTCCTAAGATGATATGTGCAAAGCAGCAAGCACAATGCCTCAGTTACATGGCAGAAACACACTCAGTAAATTGAATTTCTTTTCCTTTTCTGATTTTTTCCCAGCCTCATTCTCCCTTGCTCTGATACTTGTTCCTTTTATGCTACTGGATAACTCATTTTCCTCTTTCAACTTCTCCTTTATCATCTAAAGGTTGGTCAGGGATGGCAGGTTGTGTTAGTCTCATGTTCCAACGTGCATCCGTGTTTAAGGAGCACTGAATGAAGGAGAATTGTGGAGCTGTGTTCAGGCTCAAAATAAAAGGGTCTTGGATTGATTGGTGATGTCTGCCAAGTACATGAATGTGCTGTTTACTGACCTGGTTGGTTTCTATGTTTCTGCCATATTTAGTCTTCTCTGATTATGTTTCAACAACTCATCATATGTGCAGGAAACCAGTCTAAGCTGCCCTCTTGGGGTGGACCAGTAGGGTCACCTTTATACTTAACAGTAGCACGTTGTTATGGCAACTTGAACAATTCAAGAACAATTCAAGGCTTGGCAGCTGTACTTGAGAGTGGCCCTGGCTCTCACTGCAGACCGTTTTCTCCTGTGACTCCTGGTCTTCTTGCCAGCTCTGTGGACCACAAAGGCACTCTACCTTTTAGGTCTGCTTGGAAGAACAAATGAGCGAAGATCTGGGCCTCTGCATGGTATGGGTGATGAGACACCCCGGCTGTAGTTAAAAGTGGTGAACAGCATGGGAGGCACAGAAAAGGCGGGTTAAGGGTGACCTTTGTCAGGCTCTGATTCACTCCCACCTTTGACTCTTAAGTCTGAGCAGCACAGCCGTGCCTTGACTCATTTTATTTAAAGCTCCAGCCTCCTCTTTCCTCTTCATCATTTTCAGTTCATACTTTCCATTACTTTCTCCTATTTGGGATGAACAAAACTTGCTCTTCACCACAGGACTTTTTAGGGGTTCTGAATTCTTCTCAGGTATGCTATGGGGGGACATCTCTGAGCAAATCAACCATCTTTTTCATTGTTCTTATTGCCATATTTCATTGTCTGAGGGTGAAAGTTTGGAATCTTAGTATATTAGATCTATTAACTAGTTATTTGTCATATGTATATTTGTCTCATACATATATATATATATATATATATTACATATATGTTTTGCAGATTTTCCTAAAAGGGTAATTTTCTTGTGATTTTTATACATTGTATCCTGTGCATCATCAAATTGATAATAAAAAGACCAACTCAGAGTTCTTTAGAGAAGAGAGAATCCAAATGGACAGGAAGCATATGAAAAGATGCTTAACCTCACTGCTAGTCAGCAATATTTCTAATTAAAGATATAATGCAAACATTTCAAGTGCATTATCACCTCATGCTGGTGATATGCCAAGGAAAAGGAGGCGCTCACACATTGCTGATGGAGATGGAAACTGTTGCAGCCTGTTGGAAGTGCATTATCACCTCATGCTGGTGATATGCCAAGGAAAAGGAGGCGCTCACACATTGCTGATGGAGATGGAAACTGTTGCAGCCTGTTGGAAGGCAGTCTGGCAATATCCCTTCCCTGCAATACCATTCCTGGGAATCTGCTGCGAAAAAAAAAAAAGAAAAGACCAGTATATTATATTGTCTTTATTCTAGCATAGTTTATAGTGGGGTGGGGAAAAAAGAAAAATAAAATGAAACAAACTATCAAATAACAAAGAGATGGCTGAGTGAAATGTGGCTTATTCATCCACAATATATGAATTGTAATCAACAAAAATAGTAGCTTAACCCCCTTCCCATCTTCCTCCCCATCCCATCCCTCAGGGTTGTTCAGGATGGGGGACACATGTACACCCATGGCTGATTCAGGTCAATATATGACAAAAACCACTTCAATATTGTGAAGTAATTAGCCTCCAATTAAAATACATAAATTAATTTTAAAAAATAGCTTAAATCTGTATCATTTAACTTGGATGAATTTTCGTAATGTATTGTTAAGTGAGGAAAGTTATATGCAAAGACAGGTATACCATATAATACCATTTTTATAATAGCGAGAAACAACAATAACAATATAATTCTAAATACATATATTAATGCATATATGTATTTGATCAAGAAGAAATGTATGGGATAAAAACACTAGGCCTATAACAGTTGCTGGGAGGTGGGGCAGAGGAATAAAAAGTGAGAGAAGAAACAGGGAAAGGGGAACAAAATTAAATTGCAGAATAAAAAGAAAAATGTTTATAATAAAATAGTATATATTGGGTTGGCCAAAAATTTGTTCAAGTTTTTCCATAAGATGATCTCCTTTATGAAAAAAATTTATGAAATTATGTGTTTGTTCTTTCTTATTATATATATATAAAATAAAAATCTTAACTGAGACTATCTTTGAATGATGAGGTTTCAGATGGGGTTTGCATTTTCTTTGTACTTTTTGATTATTTTTTTCATGGTGGTCAAATAATGTCATCAGAACTGATCTCTCATCCTTTGTATCTGAATTCTGTGTTTTGTTGGTTTTATTCTGTTTCTTTTCAATTGATAAATAACTAACTAATATAGCAAGAAAGAACAGAATATATTATTACCTCAGGGGGCCCATAGCAAGAACATCTTGTTTGTAATAGTTCCAACAAAAAGTTCATACTCTGATTGATTCTACTTTGCATCACAATCTACTCCTGGAACAACCACTGTTGCCACAGTCAATGTTAATTGACCAGTTTGGGGTTACATTCCCAAATACCCTGAACTGACAGTGGGAGAAAGCAGTTTGCTAAAGGAAACCCCATGTGCTCTTATCAGAATATGGGTAAATTACAGGGAGTTAGTTTTTACCAGAATATATCCATTCTAAATTGGGGGGAGGGGAGGGAGGATCTAACACTGCCTTGAACAACAGTGTCAAATACTATGGTGAGGAAAATAAATAATGACTGGAGATTATAGCAAGATCACCTAGAATTTGCCTAAGTGCACAGGAGAAGAGGTAAGCTTTTCCAGAGAAAGAGACAATTAAGCTAAACTCTTCTATTTGAATGTTTATCTTTCTCCATATATTAATCAGAGATTTAGTTGCACATACCAGATCCATGCTGATATATGATACAAAGTAGTTCATTTAAGGTCTAGGGGAGTTGGGGAATCAAGCTTTGATGCTTCATACTGGGAAAGATGCTCTACCCTGCCAAGCTAGAACCATACTTCTGCCACTGGCCTAGGTCCACACTCATGAAACTAGGGAATGATCTTGAGAAACATGGACATAACTATCACAGAATAAAGAAACACTTGCATTATGTGTGCCATAAGAGTCATGTGGCCTCAGGCTTGTGATATTTGCTTCATCCTTTTAATCTCAAACAGATAGGTCTACTTGATGAGGGGAAGCTATTTGCAGAACCATAGCTGCAAGAGAGTCTGGGAAATGCTGTCTTTGGCTTTGTGACTTCTACTCTGAAAAAGAAATACAAGGAGTTTAGAATAGTAGTGGGTGAGCCATTCTGCATTTTCTGTCATATTCTGGTTCATTGTATATTCAGCAGTATACCTACTCTTTCTATTCCACTGAAGCTTCCAGAGAATAAGAATGTCAATAACATGCTCTTGCTTAATATAATGAAACCTACCTCTCAAACAAGCAAAGCGGCTCATCCTCATATCCAAAAGGTAAGATCCAAATTCTTATCAGTCATTGCCTCCATCTCTTGATGTTACCTTATTTTTCTGGTCACAATCTATCTTGATACTTGCAAGCTATACTTTAATTTGTAAAGGTCATTACTGTGAACACTCATCATATGAAATAATAGGGAAAATAAAATTAGTTAATATAAATAAATATCTGTACAAGAACAAGGATAAGTATGGGTAACGTCTTTAGTCTTTGATTCTGCAGTGTGTCATGAGCTCATAGAATTAAAAATTTTTTTCCTCTGCATCCCTGTTCACATTACCTTTTTGGGGTTTATCTACTGGATCATTCATTTCTAGGGGTACAAGCCTTGGTATTACTAAGTTGCTGTTTCTGTCATCTCTCATTAAGTTTTATCACTGAAAATGGTAGTAATAGGAAACTTTGGGTTCCTCTCTTAAATTCTCTTTCTCCTTCAGAGTAAGCCTTGATCATCTTATCTAGCACTTTCTTTTGAGGACCATAGCGTGGCCAACAGGGCCTCAACTTCATATTCAATGGAACACACATGTCCTTTATAGAAGAAGATATTTCTGCCTGAATTATCAAGACTGCTATGTCAGGATTGTGGAAATAAAAAAGAAATACCTTTTTAGGGGTTACTAGTTGTGGTGAAAGGAGCCATTCACCTTCCCATTTGTGTTTCTGTCTCTCGTCTCTTCGGTCTGTGAGAGAAATGGCACCACAATATTGGTCTCTTGTTTGTTCAATGCATGATGTTACATGCCATAGGACAGTTATCTGGTCTCTCAAGATATCTCCAACAGCTGATAAATCAGGAGATCACTCTATCATTCTGTAACACCAGCTCCAGTGGATAGTGGGATACATGGAAAGAAATACTGCCTTACTGCTTTTGCGGTAAAATAAAGAGACAGTGTTGTGTATGATACCATGATCACAAACAAAGCATTTAGTGATTCTGTGCCTGGTAGGACTGTGGGAGACATGGTGAACAAGGACTGCAAATCCATAGAATAAATATCTATTCCAGTAAGAGTGCATTTTTGTTCCTTCATAAAGGAAAAGTTCCAATGAAATCATTTGCCACCAGGTAGCAGTCTGGTCCTCAGAAAATGATGCAATATTTAAAACCCTGGTGCACTGATTGATGATGATAGCCAGAATTACTTTTGTTATTAAGCCTGTGCGTTTCTTCTGTCTTTGCCTCTGTGACCACTTTGTCCGTCAACCCATTCATTAGTGTCTGGAAAAAGGTTGACAGACATTCACGGGGATATGATTTACAGCACTATTTTTGAGAACTTATACAGTGGGGTTTTTTCTGAACACTCACATGGAACAAAAGTACTCTCATATTTTGAGCCCATTTAGAATCATCCGGCCTTCATTAAAACCTCCTTGTTACCAATCCCGGAATCTTATTCTTTCCAAATGCCTAGACCTTGCATCATGAGACGAAGTCCCTAAAATCCTACCTATAGGAAAACTCTCCCACTCTCCATTGTCCTTTAAGGTCATTCTTGAGTGGGTCTGAAATGGCACAGCTGTCCATTTCTCACTGCCACCATTGATCAGGCCTGATTTCCTCCTCAGCCATCTGATCATAAGGACTCCTTGTGAGTCCTGGGACTGCAGTGTGGCAGGAATAATTATGCTGAGAGAGAAAATAACTTACACCTTAAATATCTGCTCAAGCCCAATTCTATATATATCACATCTCCTTGATGGACCACTGCAGGGCCTCTCTGACTTTATGGTTTGGTAAATCAGACAACATCCACTTCATGATAGCAAGCTCCGTTTTTATGACTTCATGGCATTTAGGTGCTTTGAGAAAGCTGTTTTCTTCAAAGGAGAAAAGAGTATGGTTTTGCTACCAACTCTAAAGCCTGCATCTCTGATTCTCCTAACATTTGTTGCCACAAGCCTTTAACAGTACCTGGACCATTCGCAAATCAAACATCACTGGATCTGAGGAATCATAAAGGCCAACTGACTGAGCTGGGCCAGCTGGAGAGTCTTCTCTTGCTCTGACTTTCCCTCTAAATTGGCAGTCTTATGGGTTACTTAATAGTTACTTTTGATATTTTCTGCTAATGGGGATAGAGAAAAATGCATTAGACAGATCAATATCTGCACACTAGGTGCCAGAGGCTGTATTGATTTACTCCGCTGAGAAGACTACATCTGGAATAGTAGCTGCAATTGAAGTCAACACCTAATTAAGCTTAGAATAAGCCATTGTAATTCTCCAAGATCCATCCATCTTCTGAGATTAAATAGACAAACTAAATGAGATTGTGATAGGGTTGATCTTCCAAGACTTGGTTGGTAGCACTAATCTCTATATTCCTATAGGGATTAGGATTGTTGTTGGTTTACTATTGTTTTGGTTTACTATTTACTATAGAGGAGAGCTAAGGAGCTTCCCTTCAATCCTTTTCCCATAAACCTCTCATTCGAACAGTGTTTTGAGAATATCTGTTCCTACTGTTAACTCAGAAACTAGTGAAATAACCAACATGGGTTCATGTATCCATTGAACCCATGGTTATGTGGCTTAGGCCTAAATTCTACTATCAACCCTGCTCTAACCCTTGGTCCATAATTGCATTGTGAGGTCCCAGATTAGTGATAATTCAGAAGAATTCAGTCCAATGATGCTACAAAGTTCTGTGTATCTCCCCTTTCCCACTGCACAGTTATCAATAAAACGTAAATCAACTATGTGTTACTCACTTAGTTGTGTTTGACTCTTTGTGACCCCATGGACTGTAGCCTGCCAGGCTTCTCTGTCCATGGGATTCTTCAGGCAAGAATATTGGAGTGGGTTGTCATTTCCTGCTCCAGTTACAATATTAGGTTATGTTATGTTGTATTATATTATATTACAAAGAGAGAATAAGTGTATTGGGAAAAATCTGCATCAAATATTGGAAAGACAGAAAATACTCCCTCCAGTGCTTTATTCTATTTTGGGTTATTTGAACCTAGAGATTTTCTGAAGGCAGAGACAATAATATACAAATGGAATGACAGTGTAAATATGTAAAATATTAAGCAAAAATAACTAAATCAAAACATAATTTGATTTAAATCTAATCTCATAATGGGAAAGTCCCCTATAAAAAATAAAGAACTCCTAAGTTATACGTACATACAAATATGACTACATTAGAATAAAAAATATAAAAATTGACAGAATAAGAGTTAAAATCTGAATAGGAGATTAAGATGAATTATGTGCAATAGAGAAAAAGTTACATGTACTGAAATAGAAGGTTTTTTATATTAAAATTATGCTTATTCATTTTCTAAAAAATTAGGTCATGAACAGGCCAATCACTAAAGAGACAAAAATTATCAATAAATACATAAAAATATTCAAACCTAACTAGGATTATAAAAATGCTAATTATAATAGTCATGACTATAAATTCAGTCTCTTTGTATTATATAATTGCTATAAAGGCAACCATATAAAAATTAGAAGACATAATTTAATGATAACATCTGAGGTTTGTTTAATGATTACATCTAAATCAACTATACTTCAATTTAAAAAAAAAAACCTTCAAAAAAAGACCCCATAACAGAAACCCCTCTGGGTCATCCTTCTAGCTGTGCTGATCATCCTTCTGATCATCCTTCCGGCCATGCTGCCTGTTATGGCAATCATGCTAACTTTGCCTCTGGTGGTTGTGCCACCCCATCAACCCCACTGAAATTAGAGGGTGCTTTTCAATGACAGTGTCTTGAATCTTCACTTATAGCATGGAGTAAAAGCCACTACAGCCCTTTTCAAAGATTCTGCTGTTTCTGTTGTCAGTGTATTTCTCACTGCTTTGGATAGGGGGTGTTTTTAAACGCTCTCAAAGGTGGGTGAGTGAACGGAATATAATGAATTTGCTCCAGCGTCCTTTCTCCCTGCATCTTTGTCATCTTCCTTCTACATTTTACCATGAATATTGACTTTATTTACAGTATGACACCACAGAGTCGAAATTTCTGTCCGTCTTCTGGAACCACTCCTAGCTGCTTGAATGAGCCTATTGATATTAGAATCTCTGATAGATAAACCCACATCACTAAATTCAGTCATATTCAGAGTTATGTTACTCCTTCTTTAATCTCACATGTTTCCTGGGCTGTGTTGACATGGTTTAGCAAAATCTTGCCGTTGTTTTAGTGTGGCCCTTATTTTCTGGTTTTACTCTAATAAAACGGACGACCCAGGGCAGATTGGGATCTTACTTTGGTTTTAAGCCTGAAGCCCCTGAGAGGTAGTATATTGAGTCAAAGAAAGAGTTGGATTTCTGTGATAGTAACTCTCCTCAATGAGGCCTTTATTGGTTGTTTCAGGAAGCAGAGCCCGCTTCATCAGACAGCTAAAGATGGGCTGCTTCTGTTGGCAATGGGAGGTCACATTTGGAAAGTTAGAGGTCTTCAGAAGCCTTCAAATCCTCTCCACTCTCATCATTCTTATTCTAAACGTCCTTTTCTTTCCAAATCATTTTCTGATTTGTACATAAGAAATCCAATGAGGCTGTTTAATCAATCTGTGTTGAGTGTTGAGCAACCCACAGGATTAGGCTTGGCATCTCTTATTTTTGTAGCCACCTCCTTTTAGGTTACTCATGGAAACCATGATTCTCTAATTATGCCTTAAATAGGGAATGAAGTCTTTAATTTGTCATTTTATTTTTTTAGACTTGCCAGTGCAGTTAGAATTAGCCAGCCATTTTGGTAATCTGCTGCTACGTAACAAACCGCTCCAAAGCTTGGTGGCTTCCAACAGTAACCAGTTGCTGTGTCTCAGTTTTGTGGATTGACTGGATTTAGTGGCGACTGCTGGGACAACAGTCTGAGGGTCAGCATGGGCTGGAATATTCAAGACAGGTGACAAAAAAGAGGCTGGTAGTCGATTCTGGGTGCTGGTTGAAGATTTAGGTGGGGCTGTCAGCTAAGGACACCTTGGTCCTGCTCTCTCAAACCTTTCTTCCTGGTTGCTTGTGCTCCCCCACAGCATGGTGACCGGCTTCCAAGAGAGAATGTTCTGAGAGGGAAAGGCATTTACTGCAGACCTAAGGCTCCGCCTCCGTGGTTATATAGGACTAATTCTGTCATATTTGTATTCATTCAAATCAAGAGACAATTGCAGTTTGGGGGAAGGAGGGAACAGATGGATAAGTCACAGAATTTGTAACCATCTTTAATCTACTGTATCAGTCCACTCTATTTTTTCATTCTTTGTGCCTTGTAATGGTCTCTAGCATCATCCACTTAGTCCTCCAAAACCTTACAAGAGTTCCATTTTCTAATGCTAACTGAATCTGCATTGATTTCAGACTCAACCAGGTCCTAATCAATCTCATATTTCCCATTTCCTTGAAGATTGATTGCCTGTGATCATCTGCTGTATTACTTAGCTTCTTTAATTGCAGACAAAATAATGCACTCTAACTAGTTCAAGTAGGAAAGGATTTATGATAGGTCATTAAGTCACTTACAAGAATTTCTAGGAGAGCTAGTGGAAGAAAATTAAGCGCTACACAGCCTGGAGCAGAGAAGCCAAGAGAAAATCCAGTCACATGTAGCATACTTTCAGTGAAAACCTTGATGCTTCTAATACTTGACACTCAGGGAGTAGAGCTAGCACCACAACTTCGGCAGAGAAACTTCAAGTGAGCTTGCGGGAGGACTTTACAACTGTGGCCTCATGGATCTCACTTCTGCTTTCCAATTAAGTACATGTGGAACTCTAGCTGCAAGACATGTGTGTCTTGGGAAATAGCTTTGTTTTCCCGTCTCCAGGCAGATTTCACAGCTTTGATTTTTATTGATATTTTAGACTAGATACTTTGTTAGGGGATGGGGATCATCTTACATGTTGTAAGATATTTAGCAACATCCCTGGCCTCTATCCACTAGATGTTGATAGCGCTGGCCTGTATCTCTCCTCTCCTTTCCAGGTTGTGACAACCAGAAATGCTTCCAGTTATTGCCAAATATCCCCTGGGGGGAAAATTGCCTCCTGTTGGGAAGTGCTCCTCCAGAGTAATAAAGCATGGTGGAATGGAGTGGGAATGGGACTAAATAAACTGCCACACTCCACAAAATAGATTAACGGGAGGTTGTTGTTTGTTGTTGTTGTTGAGTTGCTAAGTCATGTCCAATTCTTTGCGACACCATGGACTGTAGCCCGTCAGGCTCCTCTGTCTGTGCGATTTTCCAGGCAAGAATACTGGAGTGGGTTGCCATTTCCTTCTCCAGAGAATCTTCCTGACCCAGGGATTGAACTCAAGTCTCCTGCATTGGCAGGTGGATTCTTTACCATTGAGGAGGTTAGTGTAGAAGAAAAAGAAATTCTTCAATAGCTCAAAGATCAGTGAAACAAAAATGTAATTTTAGATCTACTAATACTATTTAGATATTTAGGTATACTAATACTTATTTAGATATACTAATGGCAGTGGAATGAAAAGTCCAGCTAGATAGTGGAAGATGAGATAGAGGGGAATGCTTGACCATTTTTTCCAATGATGTTGACAATTAGGGTTTAGAATAAGAGAAGTTCTTCCAACACAGTTGCCCTCAGATAAACTCTCTTCAGACCCCCTCTTCACTTGAGGTTCTGTCAGCTTGGCAGGGGTGAGTCTTGCTATCTATGTGAGTGCAGAGTACCACCAGTCTGTCTGCATTTCTCTCAATTTAACTGTCTCAAAAAACCTAATATGAGTCCATAAGTACAGTATTGCTATCAGTGTCATCTGACAATTTTCTGCCCTCCATTCCTCGTACTTTTATTACTTGAATCCAAGTTCTATTGGGGTTATTTTTTAAAAGTGGCAATAGGAAACTAGTGGACTAGAGGAGGGAGGGAAGCCTATCCGCATCATTGTGGATAAAGGATTTTTATTCTGTGCAGCTAAGGATGTCAGTCCCATGGGAAATTGCTTTTGATACAGGAGTCCCTAGAGAGACAGATGTGGAAGAGACAGTAATGTTATGTTGTGTGACAGCAAATGGTGAGAATGCAGTGGGTCAGGGAGCTCTAATCTTCATATTAAAACAAGTGTCGTTGTGGGATAAGAAATTGAGTTAGGTTTAATCTGCTCCTTCCTGATACCTTGATTAGTGTGGTGTATTCAGTAGGCACTTACCATGATCTCAGTCCTATGAAAGATAAAAGACAAGTAGAAGACATTGTCCTGCCGTTAGCAACCGTTATCAGTTATTCAATTGTATCAATTATGTCAGTTATTCTCTTCATTTAGTGAGAATTCACAACATGCTAAGCATTGGTTGAACTGCTTTGCATACATTACTTCATTAAATGCTTGAAATAACTCTTTAAGGGATATACTTTATTCCATTTTACTTAGCTGTCATACTACATTACAACAGGAGGACTTCCTACTTTAAAAAGTAGATTAAATAGAATCTAGAGTCTCATAATACAATATTCAAACTTCCCAGGATACAATAAAAAAAAATCACTGTTCATACCAAGAATGAGGAAAATCACATCTTGAATGAGAAAGGGCAATCAATAGATGCCAAGACTACAATAAAGCAGAATTATCTGACAAGGATTTTAAAGCAGCTGTCTTATAGCAGTTATGAATTCTCTTGACACAAATGAAAAAATATCAAATGTCAGCAAAAAATTGAAGTTAATAAAAAAAGAACAAAATGGAAATTGTAAAACTGAAAAATAAAATAACTGAAATAAAACATTCACTGGATGGGTGAATAGTAGAGTAGAGATGACACAGGATAAAATCTGTAAACTTGAGGACAGAGTAATAGACTTTGCTCAGTCTAAACAGGAGAGAAAATAAATTGAAAGAACAATGAACAAAGTCCTCAGGAACCTGTGGGACAACAAAAAGAGCTGACATATGTACTACTGGAGTTCCTGAAGGAAAGGAAAGATAGAGGAGTAGTGAAATATTTGAAGAAATAATGACCGAAACTTGGTAAATTTGGCAAAAACCATGAACCTACATGTTTACGAAGCTGAGTTAATCCCAAATGGGATAAACACAAAGAAATCTATGCCAAGACACACCATAATTGAAGTACTGAAAACTAAAGACAAAGTGAACATCTTGAAGGCTACTACAGAGAGACAAAGGATAGCTTAAGGAGAACACAGAATTCAAATGATTGTGGATTTGTCTCTTGAAACCATGGATGTAAGAAAAATGATGTTGACATTTTTCAAATATTGAAATAAAAGGTCTGTCAACCTTAAATCCTAAATTCAGAAAACTACATGGACTTGGGGAAAAGGAAGTTACACACAAAAGATTTGAACAGCAGAAGGGAATCTAGCTGTTGGGGAGACTGCAAGAATACATGTTGCCGCAAAATATAATGGGTAATTAAAGCCATTTCCCAAGTCAGCTAAATTTTTTTTTGCTTCTATGATTATGCCTATTTCTGTATTCTTTTAGAAAGTATATTGGATGTCTCCCACCGCTGACAAGTCTATCTATAAACATTTATTACTCTGTGCTTGTCTTCCCAGAGTGTTTAATTATCTTCTTGTTACTACTAGAGAGTAGTTTTTGAACAGACTGAGTAGGCAAGGCTGCTTTAGGATTAGTGTCTGTTTGAGGTACCAGATAAGGCATTTGTGGATGAAATCCATGTCCTATCTTTGCTTTGGCCACCAGGAATTGCATTGACAAACCAAGTTTCTCTGAAAAAGAGATTGGGTTGAATTGAATCATTTATAATGATGACATCAAATTCTTACCAATATTAGACCTTTGCCATTCAGTGGGAGTAGGTATTTGTTTATTGAAGACACATAAACAAAAAAGTTGGCTTTTACGACCTTCTCAATGCAAAAATCTTAACAGGTGGCCCTAAAGGGAGAAAGGCAGAGCCTCAGAAAACAGAGGTGATGAAGAAGGGTGGGAGCATTAATTACAAGGAAAGACAGGAAGTTCTGCCATTTGAGCTTAGACTAAAAGGCTCTATCAATGAATGGATTCTGTTCCTGGAAGTATCTAAGCACCTTTAACCATTCTAGGTTTTATTTAGTAAATTTTATCTTATGTAATGTCCTTCATATTCTGTAAATATATTGGCCATATGTGGTTGTACCCATTCCTTAGATGAGAAAATCACTGCACAGATTTTACATGGTATCTATAACTTGATGCTATTTAAGTATTCTACCTATTGTACCGTAGACTTTAGCTATAGACTTAAATTTCCATGTGACTTAAATAATCCCCTCCATTCTGGTTCCTCTCTGGCAAGTGGACTCCAAATAGACTTTGCCACTCTGATGAGGAGGTAATTCTGTCATGATTAAATGGATCTTGCAAAGAATCATTGAAGAGAGGCCCTTTTCACTTGGGAAACCACAGCTTGAAGGCTCAAAGCTGTGAAAGATAAATTAACCTTCCCTCGGACTTCGTCCAACCCGCCAAGCAAACTGGAAGTAATTATTTTATGTGGAATGCTTATTGCCATTACAGTGGCAGGGACTTGATTTCACCATTTAGCAGACCCATCTGTTCCTTCCTTGGCAGGCACTCTGATCGCATGTCACCTGGGGTGCTGGCACTGCTGGGCTTTGATTGCAGGATAGGTCCGAGGCTAAGATGTGGGTATATAGAGAGAGTGAGAAGACCTGACTTCCATCCCTAGTCTAGCTGGAGAGGTGGGACTAAGAGTGAAATGATATATACCCTTAGAGGCATATTAGTACCTCTAAGGGTTGATCAGACAGTACATATTCAAAAATTAGAAATGATGCACTGTGGTCACAGCCCAGGCCCCGGTTCTGTCACTTGTTAATTGTGAGATCTTGGGCAAGTTATGTAACCTCCACGTGCTTCAGCTTTTTCAGTTATAATATAGGCATGATACTGTTTATGTCATCAAACATCACGTGAAGGTGGTGTAAGGGGCTCGGCACATAGTAAGTATTCAGTACCTGTTAGATTTTATGGTAAAGAGTTAAGGAGGAACAGAACCCTGGGGGTGGTCAAAAGGGACTTTCTTTGGGTTGGAAACACTGCTTTGTCTTTTTGTTCCACTGTCGCCCCGTTTCATAGCCTGTCTGCCTCGTTGGTCACAGCTGGTTAGTCTAAGCATGGTCATCTGGTGGAGCAGGAGCCAATCAGAGTTCCTCCCCAGAAAATGTAGAGCTGGGAAAGCCATTATCCCCATGATGGCTGAGACTGTGAGAAGTAAAGCTTAGCAAGGTGATGGCTGGATTTCCTGCTGCGTGGACCAGAGAAGGTAGGATAGGGGAGGCTTTGAGACCCATCTAACATTGGTTTTTCATCTGATAAACAAGCAGGGCTTTCTGAACAGGGGCATGAAACCCAGAAGTGAGCATTTTAGGAAAGCCTTGACCTCCTTCTTCAGACCTGGGGAAACTGTTTCCTAGAAAATATCTGCTTTTTAATGATGCTGAAAGTTATCAGCCACTGTAGATGTTGCACTAAGTGTGAATTCAGGATTGAGTAACATTAGTAGTCTCCAGCTTCTAGTGTGTTGACTGTATGTTTCCTTTATAGGGAAGTCTCTGCAGTCCTGGTTGTACCTTAACTACCTTTCTGATGGACGCAATCTAATTTTTCAGACTAGACAGTTACCTCTCATTTCCTCACGGGGAGAAGTTGCCAACAGTTTCTATTTAGATCAGGAGCCATTTTTGTACCACATGGCAGCAAGAAATGATGAGATCATATGAGCCATCACTTAAGTTCGTGCTGAGACGGTTTTGTTGTTGTGATGAGGAATACACATTAAAAAATACCCTTGTGTCTTCATCAGCAACAAACCAGTTGTTGTGAAAAATGGCATGCCAGTGTGTTTCTGGAACTCTGATTTCTGATAGAGACCCTACAAAGATGGAAACAGTTCTGTTCTTCTGGCTTTTACATGCAGGGTAGCCTGGCCGCTGGAGTCATTCCTGGCTTTGACACCATTTCTCTGACTCATAATATTGTTGGGAGGGTTAGGTGGTAGATAGCATCACTAAAGGACCTGGCAGGGTAAATGCTTAACAAATGACAGGAATTAATATTATGCTTAGTGATAGCTCCCCAGAATTTGCTCATTTTGTCTTTTTAGTTAGATCACAAACCACATTAAAAAGGGAGCGTACCATGTTGGCATCTTCTGAAGTGTTGGATTATTGATTCTTTATTTCCTCTATTTTGCATTTAAAATGTTATGTATGTGTGTCCATGTGTGGGTGTGTTGATTGAAGAATTTTTAGCACATTCATGGAGTCACATAACCACCCTACCACCATCAGGATTGTATCACCCTCCCCAGTACCCCCTGCAATGCCCCTTTGTACCCAAATCCTCACTCCGCCCTCGGCAACCACAGTTCTGTTTGCTGTCAGGATACTTTTGCCTCTTTCAGAATGTCATGTCAATGGAAACATATAAATGTAATGCTTTGAGATTTGCTTTTCTGTCAGCATTAGGGTGGCTTCCCTGTGGCTCAGCAGTAAAATAATTCACACAATGCAGGAGACCTGGGTTTGATCCCTGGGTTGGAAAGATCTCCTGGAGAAGGAAATGATAACACACTCCAGTATTCTTGTCTGGCAAATCCAATGGATAGAGGAGCCTGGTGGGTTACAGTCCATGGGGTTGCAAAGGTGTTGGTCAGGACTTAGTGACTAAACAACAACAGTAGTTAAGTCCTTGTTTATTACATGTCTTTGTTTGATGTACGTTTAATGCATATTTATCAAGAAAGCATTCTTGTTTATGGCTGAGAAGTATTCCACTGTATGAATGTACCGCTGTTTATTTGCCCTTCCAAGGATATTTGTGTTACTTTCAGCTTTCAGCTCTTACAGATAAATTGGCTATAAACATTCACATGATCAGTCAATCCTTACTTGGATAAATGCTTTCATTTTTCTTGGGTGAATACTTGGGGTAGAATAACTGGGTCACGTGAGAGGTGTCTGTTTAAATTTACAAGAAACCAGCAATAAGTTTTCCAGAGTGACTGTACTATGTTGCATTCTCACCCGTGATGTCTGAGAATTCTGGTTGCTTTCCATCCTCACCAGTACTTGGTATTGCCAGTTATAGTTT
Source organism: Cervus canadensis (assembly GCF_019320065.1). Classification (NCBI taxonomy): domain Eukaryota; kingdom Metazoa; phylum Chordata; class Mammalia; order Artiodactyla; family Cervidae; genus Cervus; species Cervus canadensis. Next base: position 44,694,071 of record NC_057403.1, read on the forward strand.
AGCTTTAGCTACTGTAATAGTTGAGGTTTTCACTTGCATTTCTTTACTTGTTAATGACATTGAGCATCTATTTGTTTGCCTGTTTCTGATCAGGATAGCCTGCTTACTAAGGTATCTGTTCATATATGCCCAGTTTTTTTTTTTTAATTGAGAAATAATCCACATATCATAAAATTCACCCTTTTAGTGTTTTACAACCTTCTTCTTCTTCTTTTTTATAAAGATTATTCACTGTCCTTTTTTGGAGCATGATTAAAACAGATACTTTATAGGTCTGATAATTCCAGTATCCATGTCATCTTCAGGTAGGTGTGTATTGATTGTCTTTTCCTTTTCCAGATATTGAGATTTTTCTCATTGTTTGTCTGTAGGATTAACTTGAAACTGTGTCTTGGACGGACTTTTCTAATGTTATGTTAGGACACTCTTGCTTTTATTAAATCACATGGAGAATGTTATTTATGTGTGTGTGTGTTTTACCAGGCAGGTTCTGTTGAGACTGCAAGTCTCCACCTGCCTCCTATGAGCTGTTTGTAACAGTGTCAGGTCAGTGTCAGAGCCTCAGCGGTGAGTGCCATCTAGGTCCCTGCTTGGGAATGAGGCAGTTGACTACCCTGTAACTTAGTTCTGAAGCTTCTGGCATGTTATTTGGGATCGGATCCATACGTGCATAGCTCAGAGTGAGTATGAGAATTCATACAAAACATTTTGACCTCATTGTCTCTACCTCTCAACTCTCTGTGACTTCCCAGACACCAGTTGGCTTATAAAAATTTCCTTTCCTGGTTTTTTGACTAAAAGGCTGTGGCTTAATTTCTTCTCTCTGTCATGATCTTCCCACAATTTATCTGTGTATGGGGCTAAATGGTGGGAGGATATACAGAGAAAAAGAACAATGAACATTTTCCTCTTGCTTTTGGGAAAAGTTTCTCTGGTCAGAAAAAAAAAAAAAAAATCCCCTCCTTGAGTTTTAGGCACCTGCTCATCTTCTGATGTCATTACTACCACCAACACTATGTGATTGCCTGCTACTGGAAAATGGGATTTTTCCAACTCTCTGTTATCCAGAGAGCCCCCTTTCCATTCTTTGGACCAGAAACAGAGCTCATTTGGAGGTCCCCCTGTGTGCTCTCCCTATGCAGTTCAGAGTTCTAAGATGCCTTTGAATTAGGTTGGAGGATTCCGGAAAGGGGCAAGTGGGAGCTTACTATAATAGTATTTAGAACTCTGGGTTCCATCCTGAATACCTGTTGCCATTTGCTTTTCAGAATCCTTGGCTAGCTGCTCCATCCTTTTTGTCCAGAATTTTTAGTTTCATTGAGTGCCTACTTCATTTTGAACCTGAATGCTCCTTTATTTTGGACAAAGGAAAGATGACCTTTCAAGGCAATAAGCAAGCTCCAGTTATTTTTTAAATCATGGAAATTACATAGAGTGATAGTCAAGCTCATGGACTCTAGAGCCATCTGCTTGGATTCAATCTTGATTCTGTCACACTCTCACTGTACAGCATTTAGCAAGCTAGTTGATTGCTGTGATTCAAAGAGACATCTTTGATAATAACAAAATGCTTCATAGGGTTAATATGAGTCTATATTTATAAAGCATTAGAACTTTGCCTGACACATAGTAAATGATATCTAAGTGTTTTTTGTGTAAACTAGTATCTGTTGGCTCCATGGTTTATAAGAAATGAGTTTCACTTCTGCATTTCCCAATTCCCTTGGTGTTTAACTTACCATTTTTTGTAGAAGGATATAGAGTAGAGTTAAAAACACCATAGGCATTAGGATCAGGATGATCTGAATTGAAATCCAGTTTAAAATACCTAGCTCAATATCAGTCACTTGGGGGGAGCAATGTAAATATTCCTTCCCTCTTATTGTAAAAGAAAATGCACAATGCCCTTCTTTGTTCTTGATTATTGTCCTAGTGCTACTTTTTCATACATTTATCCATCAAATCATTTCTTTATAAATTAATTAATTTAAAATGTATTAAATACCTACTTTGTTCCTGGACATGTGCTAGGTGCCAGGGAAATATTGGTGAGCAAAATGTACATGATTCCTGCCAATATGGAGGTTACATTAATCAAAGAATTAATGTAACTAAGAATCTAACGATACAGTTACAAAGAACAATGGATACACTGAAGAAAAAGTACATAATATTTTCTGAACATATAACAGAGGAATCTAATCTAACTAGGGGAGGTGAAGGAAGAAGGTGGTAAATAATGAATTGAATAATGAGTGGGAGCTGAATTGGCCAACTAGTAAGGAAGGGTAGAGAGCGCAGCACTTTCAGTGACCCTTCAATGGAATGAGAGTGGCATATTCCGGAACAGATACGGTTGATGCTGTGGTTAGTGAGGGAGTTCTCAGGAGAATGGCACTTGAAGAGGGTGAAACAAGCTGGAGAATTATGTTGGGGCAGGCCTCTGAGCTTTGTGAAGGATCGTATTATAAGAAAAAGATGAGGAAATTGCAGATTTTTAAATGGGATAGGAGGGGACAATGATGTGACCAGATTTATTCTGGAAGATTACACCCATGACCACCTCCATGTGGACAGTTTGAGGCTTAGAGTCATTGATCCACGTCTAGGTTTGTTTGGAACCAGTGTCCTCCATGATTATTCCCTCTGGGCTCTTAAGGGGCATCACCAGTCTCTTCACAGTGAAAGTCAAAAAGCTTGGCATCAGCATTTAATGATATGGTTGATGATGACACCCACTGTCTAATGGTCTCCCCACACCTTTTGGATGTGTTTTCTTGGCTTAGGCAAATCATCTTCCTCTGGAAGCTGACATCAAAAACTGTAGGAATGAATTTTCTCTGTGGTGGGAAAGAATGAAACAGATTTTTCAAGCAAGGTATAGATGGGAGATGAGAGCCCCTGTGATATTTGAGTTTCTGTGGATCCAGTCAATCCTGAAACTGTTTCCATTCCTATTTTTTCTATAGTTTGTGTTTCATGGGCCAACAGATTTCTTTTTGTGCTCAAGGCGACTTATAACCAGAAAAGCCTTGTCCAATACATTTTTTCAGGGAACAAGTTTTGCTTTTTGTGCTAATTAGTTTAGCTCAAGATTTCGCTGGGGTCAGTCACTCTGTCCTTTGAATTTAAATAAATTTGGCACATACTTCCATCCCACACGCAGAGGGCAAGGGCTTTGTTTCTTGCCTGGGATTCTGTGTGTGTGTTTGTGTGTGTGTGTGTGTCAGAGAGAGAGAGAGAGAGAGAGAGAGAGACTAGGTGGGAGCAGGAAATAGGGGAAGGAGAAGAAGGGAGAATGTGGACATTCTCTGGTATCCTGCTGTGTCCTCAGTGAACTCTTAGCCATGTTCACTTCTCACATCTGGCAACTCTTCTTTCTCTGCCTTCCAGTTCAGGAAAATCGCCCTGTTACCACAGTTATCCCAAATCACTGTCACCAGGCATCGGTGCTGTACATCTTGCTTGAAGTCTGGGATGGCAGAGATGTTGACATTTCAAACTTGCAAACATCTTAAATTTAGACATCAAGTCTTCTTGAAACAATCTAGAATATCTCAGTGATCACTCTTCACTGTAGGTGTCTGCTTCCAGTCCTGTTGTTCTCACCTTACCCCTTGCTGAGTTTTCTAGTCCTGAATTCTTTGAAATTCCCATGCAGACAAGTTTTCATCTTTTGCTTTAACTGTCTCCATGTGGAACCTCCCACCTAGAGCAGCCTGGAGACATACATTGCTTATAAAGATAGGATCTCCTTTAGGATGGACTGGTTGATCGCTTCTCGGCCTTTTGGCTAAGATAAAGTGTAGGATGGACTGGTTGGATCTCCTTGCAGTTCACGGGACTCTCAAGAGTCTTCTCCAACACCACAGTTCAAAAGCATCAATTCTTCAGCGCTTCCTCCGTCCCTGCTGTTGTGTTTAGCTGCTCAGTCGTGTCTGACTCTGCTGCCCCATGGATTGTAGCCCACCAGGCTCCTCTGTCCATGGGATTCTCCAGGCAAGAATACTGGAGTGGGTTGCCATATCCTCCTCCAGGAGATCTGCCCGACTCAGGGTTCGAACCCCTCTCTCCTGCATTGGCAGGCGGATTCTTTACCACTGAGCCATCAGGGAAGCTGAGAAAACACACCAGCAGCTGGTTAAATGAAGGTTTTTCTTCTTTCACCCACTTCACTATCTATTAATATCTACACTCTCTGGTTTGCCTGTTTAGCATCTCCTTTTCTCCTTTAATTTCTATTGTTATTTTCACCTCCTTCCCTGAAATGCAACAAAAAACCAAAATAATCTTGGCATTGATTCTTAATGGTGTGCTTCACTCTCACTAAGCAAATGGCTTTGAAAGGATCATTTTCCCTCATCTACTGGGAACTGGGGAGAGGCCCCAGCCCTCTCCCCCCACCCCTGCAACTCAGTATTCTAAGGTACCAAGTTGGCATCAGGTCTGAACAGTATCTTTTGTGTCATGCAACCCTTTCCCTTTCCACCCTCCCCACCATGCCCCATAGGAGCTTTGGCAAAAGAAAGAAAAAACCTGACTGGGTTCCAGCTCTTCTCTTGCCTTTTTCTCCCAGGTCTCAGGTTACTTGAATGAGGAGACTCTCTTGCCGATTGAACCTCCTGTGTTCAGCTTTTTGAGCGGACAGCTTCCCTTTCTTCTCCTGCCATGAGAAAGCTTTCCCGGGGCTCAAGCGTGTCCCCTCTCCCCTGGCATGGAGGTGCAACCTGCTCCAGCTAGCCAGCCACAGGGATATAGGATTGCTGAGCCCTTGGCCCCAGAGTAGCTGGCCTTGGCACCACTGTCCCTCTGCTGTCTGCTGAGGTACCTTGTTCCAGGGGGAGTGCTGACTTTGGTGGTTGACCTTTCATTCCAGGCATAGCTTTCTTCTCAAACTTGGGAGAAGGAAATGCAGAAAGGGGAGAGCAGAGAGGTGTGCCTTCTGTGGCACAAACATGTGGCCTGACCAGTGTGAGTAGTCAAGTGGATTTTCCTAATGATAGCCAGAAAGATTGCCCGTAGGAGAGAGAATAAGACTGTTAATGCCCCTTCACCTTTCCTTCTTTCTTGTAAGCTGTAAAATGCAAGTGTTATACATTATTTTTGCATACCATACAATTCCTAGCTCATACATTGTACGTGCCAGATCCTAAAAACTTTTGAAGGCATCACAAGCGGTGGAAAGATGTCAGGTGTCTGTAATAACATTAACCAGCAATCTGTCATTGTTGACACCATCACTGGTTGTGGAGCACTTAATTACACACTAGGTATTATGCAGAGTCCTTCAAATGGAATGTCTTTGAATACTCCCAATAATCCTATGACTTAGATTTGATCAAACTCTGTCTTATAAACAGAGGTAAAGAGGTTAAGCCACTTAAACCCAGCTAATTTTTGCTGGAGCTAGAATTTGAACCCAAGCTACCTGCACTCTGTATGTTGAATTGAATGCTGTATCCATGCATGTCATGGATGTATGGGGAAAGTGGTCTTGACTCTTGATGGATATAGTACATCCAATAAGGAAAAACCTCATATCTATGCAAGGAAAAGCAAAGGGGGTTTTTCTTCTTTGTTCTGTGTTTTCCTGTAAACATCAGTCATCTTTGAATGATTTCAACTCATGGCCCTCTGATGCCAGGTAGACTTAAAGAGTTCAGATTCCCTGAGAGGGATCTCTGGAGAAAAACTGAAAGTTTAGAGACTGCTTCTCTCATCCTAACACTGAATAAGTGTCTTAAAGGATGGAAAAGCCAGAGATTTGGTATGCACTGTAGAAAACAAAAGCAGGGAGATAGGGAAAGTTCCAGAGTTTGGAGGTTTGAAGGAAATAAAAGGCTTGGTAACTCTTCACTTTAGGAGGGAACTTGTAACTCTCTCATTTAACCAACATCATGCAACCATGAAGTAGGCCTTGGCTGTAGACCAACAGTATTGGGAGTGTAGCATGACACCTTGGTCCTTGTCCCCTGGGGCTTATGTTTTAATGGGGATAGATAGACTGAAACAAGCAAACAACTGTGTTGATTTCAAGTAGTGATAAATCAGTGCCATGCAGAGAGTAAAGCAGTATAGTAGGTTAGATAGAGACTGGCTAGACCAAAGCATCTGGGAAGACTTCTTTGAGGTGGGTGGGTGGCATTTGATCTAAGGCTGTCTATGCTTGGGTTTATTTCTGGGCTTTTTTATTCTGTTCCAATAAATTCTCTATGAAAATTCCAGGGGGAATTTTTCATAGAAATAGAAAAAAGTCTAAAATTCACAAGGAACAAGAAGACTCCAAATAGCCAACGCAATATTGAGCAAGAAGAGCAGAGTTGGAGGCATCACATTGCCTAATTTCAAATTATATTACAAAGCTGTAGTCATCAAAACGGTATAATGCCAGTTTAAAAACAGACACATAGACAAGTGGAACAGAATAAAAAGCCCAGAAATAAACCGAAGCGTGGTGATTTTTGACGAAGATGCCAAGAATGCGAGTAGGAAGAGGTTAGTCTTGTCAGTAAATGATGTGGGAGATCCACGTGCACAAGAGCGAAACCGGGCCTTCACTTCAAACTGCTTATACCAGTCTACTCTTAGCAGATTTTCACTCTAATACAATATGACGAACTATAGTCATCATGCTGAATATTCGATCTCCAGACTTACTCATCTTCAGTCCAATTCAGTTCAGTCACTTAGTCATGCCCTACTCTTTGCGACCCCATGGACTGCAGCATGAAAGGCTTCCCTGTCCATCACCAACTCCCAGAGCTTGCTCAGACTCAAGTCCATCGAGTCAGTGCTGCAGTCTGACCATCTCATCCTCTGTCTTCCCCTTCTCCTCCCACCTTCAGTTTTTCCCAGCATCAAGGTCTTTTCCAGTGAGTCAGTTCTTCACATCAGGTGGCTAAAGTATTGGAGTTTTGGCTTCAACATCAGTCCTTCCACTGAATATTCACGACTGATTTCCTTTAGGATGGATTGGTTGGATCTCCTTGCTGTCCAAGGGACTCTCAAGAGTCTTCCCCAACACTACAGTTCAAAAGCATCAATTCTTTGGCACTCAGCTTTCTTTATAGTCCAACTCTCACATCCATACATGACTACTAGAAAAACCATAGCTTTGACTAGATGGACCTTTGTTGGCAAAGGAATGTCTCTGCTTTTTAAAATGATGTCTAGGTTGGTCATAGGTTTTCTTCCAAGGAGCAAGTGTCTTTTAATTTCATGGCTGCAGTCACTATCTGCAGTTATTTTGGAGCCCCCCAAAATAAAGTCTTTCACTATTTCCATTGTTTCCCCATCTATTTGCCATGAAATGATGGGACCAGCTGCCATGATCTTAGTTTCTGAATGTTGAGTTCTAAGCCAACTTTTTCACTCTCCTCTTTCACTTTCATCAAGAGGCTCTTTAGTTCTTCCTCACTTTCTGCCATAAGGGTGGTGTCATCTGCATATCTGAGGTTATTGATATCTCTCCAGGCAATTTAATTCCAACTTGTGCTTCATCCAGCCCAGCATTTTGTGGTGTACTCTGCATATAAGTTAAATAAGCAGGGTGACAATATACAGCCTTGACGTACTCCTTTCCCTGTTTGGAACCAGTCTGTTGTTCTATGTCCAGTTCTAACTGTTGCTTCCTGACCTGCATATAGGTTTCTCAAGAGGCAGGTCAGGTGGTCTGGTATTCCCATCTCTTTCAGAATTTTCCACAGTTTATTGTGATCCACACAGTCAAAGGCTTTGGCATAGTCAATAAAGCAGAAATAGATGTTTTTCTGGAATTCTGTTGCTTTTTCATGATCCAGCGGATGTTGGCAATTTGATCTCTGGTTCCTCTGGCTTTTCTAAATGCATTTGAACATCTGGAAGTTCTTGGTTCATGTACTGTTGAAGCCTGGCTTGGAGAATTTTGAGCATTACTTTGCTAGTATGTGAGGAGAGTACAATTGTGTAATAGTTGGAGCATTCTTTGACATTGCCTTTCTTTGGGATTGGAATGAAAACATCATTTCCAGTCCCGTGGCCACTGCTGAGTTTTCCAAATTTACTGGCATATTGAGTGCAGCACTTTCACAGCATCATCTTTTAGGATTTGAAATAGCTCAACTGGAATTCCATCACCTTCACTAGCTTTGTTCGTAGTAATGCTTCCTAAGGCCCACTTGACTTCTCATTCCAGGATATTTGGCTCTAGGTGAGTGATCACACCATCGTGGTTCTCTGGGTCATGAAGATTTTTTTGTATAGCTCTTCTGCGTATTCTTGCCACCTCTTCTTAGTATCTTCTGCCTCTGTTAGGTCCATACCATTTCTGTCCTTTATTGAGCCCATCTTTGCATGAAATGTTCCCTTGGTATATCTGATTTTCTTGAGGAGATCTCTAGTCTTTCCCATTCTGTTGTTTTCCTCTATCTGTTTGCATTAATCACTGAGGAAGTCTTTCTTATCTCTCCTTTCTGTTCTTTGGAACTCTGCATTCAAATGAGTATATCTTTCCTTTTCTCCTTTGCCTTTAGCTTCTCTTCTTTTCTCAGCTATTTGTAAGGCCTTCTCAGACAACCATTTTGCCTTTTTGCATTTCTTTTTCTTGGGCATGGTCTTGATCACTGCTTCCTGTACAATGTCTTATACCCCCATCATAGTTCTTCAGGCACTCTGTCTATCAGATCTAATCCCTTGAATCTATTTGTCACTTCCACTGTATAATCATAAAGGTTTTGGTTTAGGTCAGACCTGAATGGTGTAGTGGTTTTCCCTGCTTTCTTCAATTTACATCTGAATTTTGTAATAAGAAGTTCATGATCTGAGCTACAGTCAGCTTCCAGTCTTGTTTTTGCTGACTGTTTAGAGCTTCTTCATCATTGACTGCAAAGAATATAATCAGTCTAATTTCGGTATTGACTATCTGGTGATGTTCATGTGTAGAGTCATCTCTTATATTGTTGGAAGAGGGTGTTTGCTATGACCAGTGCATTCTCTTGACAAAACTCTGTTTGCCTTGCCCAGTTTCATTTTGTACTCCAAGGCCAAAGTTGCCTGTTACTCCAGGTATCTCTTGACTTCTACCTTTGCATTCCAGTCCCCTATAATGAAGAAGACATCTTTTTTGGGTGTTAGTTCTAGTAGGTCTTGTAGGTCTTCATAGAACTGTTCAAGTTCAGCTTCTTCAGCACTACTGGTTGGGGCATAGACTTGGATTACTTTGTATATATATAATGGATTATTACTCAGCCACTAAAAAGGAATGAAATGCTGCCATTTGCAGCAGTATGGATGGACCTAAAGATTTACATCTTGAGTGAAGTAAGTCAGAGAAAGACAAGTACCATGTGGTATCTAATGATACCACTTATATGTGGAATCTAAAAAAATGATACAAATGAACTTATTTACAATATAAAGTAGACTCACATACACAGAAAACAAACTTATGATTACCAAAGGGGATAGCAGAGTTGGACGGAGAGATAAATTAGGATTTTGCAATTAACATATACACTCTATTATATACAAAATACATAACCAATAAAGACCTACTGGATGGCACAGGGAACTATACTCAGTATTCTGTAATAACCTATAATGAAAAAGAATCTGAAAAAGAATGTATATATATATATATATGTATGTATATATATATTTACATATGAATCAATTTCCTACATACCTATAAATTTACTATACTTCAGTTTTTTAAAAAATGGTTTTAAAAATGATTTTCTCTCTTTTTAAGTAATTTGATTATGCTGTTTATGTTGTAAACTTCATTATTTCATCTTTCTTGTGCTTGGCATTTATAGACTGCCTTGGATTCTTGGGCTAATAGATTATGTTAAATTGGGAAAAAAAAATCATTACTTCTTCAAGTATTTTTTTCTGTCCCTGTACTTTTTCAAGCACTCTAATGGCTACCTGATGTGAAGAGCTGAGGTCATTGGAAAAGACCCTGATGCTGGGAAAAATTGAGGGCAGGAGGAGAAGGGGACGACAGAGGATGAGATGGTTGGATGGCATCACCGACTTGATGGGCATGGGTTTGGGTGAACTCCGGGAGTTGGTGATGGACGGGGAGGCCTGGCGTGCTGTGGTTCATGGGGTCACAAAGAGTTGGACACAACTGAGCGACTGAACTAATGGACAGAGGAACCTAGCAGGCTACAGTCCATGGGGTCAGAAGAGTTGGCCATGATTTAGCAACTAAACCTACACCAGTGACAAAATAGGTTATACTGCTTGAAGTTGTGCCACAGCCCACTGATGCTCTATTCATTTTTCTTTTCTTTTTTCTTTCTCTTTTTCATGTTAATTTCATTTTTTTGTCATTAAATTCTCTAGTCTTTTCTTCTGTAGCATCTAATCTGTCATTAATCCCATCCAGTACATATCCTCTTACACACTGTAGTTCTTATTTGTCCAAGTTCAGTTTGGGTGTTTTGTGCATTGTCCATGTTTGTACTTAACAAGTACAGTCTTTCCTCTGTGTTTTTTAAAACATTATCTGGAGTGAATTATAATAATTTTAATACTTTCCTGTTAATTCTACTATCTGAGTAAATTCTGGGTTATTTTCAGTGGATTGATTTTTTTTCTCCTATGGCAGAAGGTAAAGAAGAACTAAAGAGCCTCTATCAAGAGTGAAAGTGAAAGAGGAGAGTGAAAAAGTTGGCTTAAAGCTCAACATTCAGAAAACTAAGATCATGGCATCTGGTCCCATCACTTCATGGCAAATAGATGGGGAAACAGTGGCTGAGTTTATTTTTCTGGGCTCCAAAATCACTGCAGATGGTGACTGCAGCCATGAAATTAAAAGGCACCTACTCCTTGGAAGGAAAGTTATGACCAAACTAGACAGCATGTTAAAAAGCAGAGACATTACTTTGCCAACAAAGGTCCGTCTAGTCAAGGCTATGGTTTTTCCAGTGGTCATGTATGGATGTGAGAGTTGGACTGTGAAGAAAGCTGAGTGCTGAAGAATTGATGCTTTTTCAACTGTGGTGTTGGAGAAGACTCTTGAGAGTCCCTTGGACTGCAAGGAGATCCAACCAGTCCATCCTAAAGGAGATCAGTCCTGGGTGTTCATTGGAAGGACTGATGTTGAAGCTGAAACTCCAATACTTTGGCCACCTGATGCAAAGAGCTGACTCATTTGAAAAGACCCTGATGCTGGGAAAGATTGAAGGCAGGAGGAGAAGGGGATGACAGAGGATGAGATGGTTGAATGGCATCACTGACTCAGTGGACATGGGTTTGGGTGGACTCCGGGAGTTGGTGATGGTCAGGGAGGCCTGGCGTGCTGCGGTTCATGGGGTCACAAAGAGTCAGACACGACTGAGCAACTGAACTGAACATGATGGATTCTATTTTTTCCCATTTTTTAACATGCCTGGTAATTTTTGATTAGATACCAGATATTTACCCGTAGTACCACAATTTCTCCAGGTGGACACTCTGCAGATTTATAGGGTCTTTTTCTGTGTAACTCTTTCCTTTTGGTGTTCTGCCTGTGAACACTAGCTGGCATGCTCTCCTTGGACACTCATATTTGTGTCCCCAATCAGGGAATTTGCCTAGGACCACCAGAGCTTCCCTTGCCTGTGTTGTGGACAGGAAACTCTCTCAATGGAGTAAGCTTGGAAAACTGCAGGGCTCTCCTCATGTGTTTCCTGTATCTCAGGTTCCACTGTCCTTTGTTGACAATGCCTAATGTTTTGAAAACCATTATTTTATGCGTGTTGTCTGTGTTATAGTGATTTCAGGAGCAAAGGTTCCTGTTACTACATCATGGCTGAAAATAAAAACCCTGAGGGTCATTTTTTAAGTGAATGACTTTTAATAACAGAAAGGGTTACTAATAATATGTGATCCACTTGGCTTTCAGATAACTCTTGGGATGACTTAGCATAGTACGTGAGGGCAGTGCATATTCATTACATACTCATTACAAAAGATGATGAACATTTTAGTTTAAAAATATTCTAATATTAAGGTGCAAGGAGTGTGAGTGTAGCAGAAAAGTATTTGATTACTGATTGACTAATCGTTTAGAACTCTGGCAGTTAAATTTGACACAATATCAGTGAAAGTATTCTCAGTATACAGACCAATTACTGATGACAGCCCATCTATGATGCTAATGGAACAAATAATGATTCTGTAAAGTTTTAAAACAGATGGGCAGTTATTTCTGTGTCTACAAAGTCGATGCTCAAGATAAGAATAAATTCATTTTCTTCTAACCAGGGGATTTTGTTTATGATACGGGAAAGCTCATTCCTTATAATGAACAGGAGTTAGCTTGTCATTGACCTAGAAGGCTGAGAAAACTCTCAGGTAAATGATAATCACTTTCATAGATATTTATCAAATAAAAACAGTATTGTCTATCTTACAACAATAGCAAACTGGTGGCTTGTGTGTATTATTTGTATTTTAAAAATCAGGATATTTCACTGATTCATCCAGATTTTCAGTTTCTCTTTGATGAAGACTCTCCCTTATTAAGCAATCCGACCCCTTTTATTCATTTCTATTAGTTGATGTGTATTTAATCTGAATTTGCAACCCCTTTCTCAGTGCTTCACCCTTCCTATTTTTTTTTTTTCATTGAACTATCTTCCTAGTAAAGATAATGCCTACAGTATTGTGAGTAGTAAAAATATATCATTGAAGCAGGACTGCTCTTAAATGCACTTTAAACTTATTACTTCTATCTTCTGGTGGTTTAAAATAATGGCCACTTTTTTTAGATTCCACATATAAGTGATATCCTGTGATGTTTGTCTACTTGAAAGTAACAAAACATTGTACATCAACTATGCTCCAATAAAAAACTATTAAAAATAAAATAAAATAGTGGCCACAAAGCTTTTGACACTACCCCTATTGAAAGAAGGAATCTGTGTCTATTTTTTTACCTGAATCTAAATAAGCTCATGACTCAGTTGGAGCCAGTAGAATGTGGCAGCAGTAACACTGTGATTTCCTAGTGTAAATAATGAAGGGTGATGCAACTCTCCTTTTGTTTGCTGAGATAGCTGGTTTTGCAACCTAGAGCTGCCAGTTACGTAGTTTGATGGCCCCGGGGCTGCCATATTGTGGGGAAACCCAGACAAGGAGGAAGAGGGACTGTAACCCACAGTTCCACCTAAGGGCCCAGCCAGCAGCCATCATGAACTGTCAGACCTGAGAGAAGACGCCTCCAGGTGATTTCAGATTTTAGCCATTTAGTCATACTCAGCCATCAAGAATGCTAAGCTGAGGCCTCAGTCACTGTGGAGTAGAGACAGATTGTTCCCTCTAGGCCCTGTCTAGATTTTGATTCACAGAATGTGATGAAAAAAATGGTTGTTTTCCTCTTTAACAAGTGGTGCTGGGAAAACTGGTCAACCACTTGTAAAAGAATGAAACTAGAACACTTTCTAACACCATACACAAGAATAAACTCAAAATGGATTAAAGATCTAAATGTAAGACCAGAAACTATAAAACTCCTAGAGGAGAACATAGGCAAAACACTCTCCGACATAAATCACAGCAAGATCCTCTATGACCCACCTCCCAGAATATTGGAAATAAAAGCAAAACTAAACAAATGGGACCTAATGAAACTTAAAAGCTTTTGCACAACAAAGGAAACTATAAGCAAGGTGAAAAGACAGCCTTCAGATTGGGAGAAAATAATAGCAAATGAAGAAACAGACAAAGGATTAATCTCAAAAATATACAAGCAACTCCTGCAGCTCAATTCCAGAAAAATAAATGACCCAATCAAAAAATGGGCCAAAGAACTAAACAGACATTTCTCCAAAGAAGACATACAGATGGCTAACAAACACATGAAAAGATGCTCAACATCTCTCATTATCAGAGAAATGCAAATCAAAACCACAATGAGGTACCATTACACGCCAGTCAGGATGGCTGCTATCCAAAAGTCTACAAGCAATAAATGCTGGAGAGGGTGTGGAGAAAAGGGAACCCTCTTACACTGTTGGTGGGAATGCAAACTAGTACAGCCGCTATGGAAAACAGTGTGGAGATTTCTTAAAAAACTGGAAATAGAACTGCCATATGACCCAGCAATCCCACTTCTGGGCATACACACTGAGGAAACCAGATCTGAAAGAGACACGTGCACCCCAATGTTCATCGCAGCACTGTTTATAATAGCCAGGACATGGAAGCAACCTAGATGCCCATCAGCAGATGAATGGATAAGGAAGCTGTGGTACATATACACCATGGAATATTACTCAGCTGTTAAAAAGAATTCATTTGAATCAGTCCTAATGAGATGGATGAAACTGGAGCCCCTTATACAGAGTGAAGTAAGCCAGAAAGATAAAGAACATTACAGCATACTAACACATATATATGGAATTTAGAAAGATGGTAACGATAACCCTATATGCAAAACAGAAAAAGAGACACAGAAATACAGAACAGACTTTTGAACTCTGTGGGAGAATGTGAGGGTGGGATATTTCAAAAGAACAGCATGTATACTATCTATGGTGAAACAGATCACCAGCCCAGGTGGGATGCATGAGACAAGTGCTCGGGCCTGGTGCACTGGGAAGACCCAGAGGAATCGGGTGGAGAGGGGGGTGGGAGGGGGGATCGGGATGGGGAATGCGTGTAAATCTATGGCTGATTCATATCAATGTATGACAAAACCCACTGAAATGTTGTGAAGTAATTAGCCTCCAACTAATAAAAAAAAAAATGGTTGTTTTAAGGTGCCAAATTATGGGGTAACTTCACACAGCGAGTAGGACATAACTGTTTGAAAACTTATTTGAAGGAATTCTGCACTAAAGAACACATACACTGATCTGAATCTCTCTGTCAAATAGGAGCGATAGTTTCTGTAAGATTAGGGGAGTGAAAGCGTGTAATATACCAGTGCCAGTACCTGTTACATGGTAAGTTCTTGCTTTTAAAAATAATTGAAACAGGAGTAATTTATTGCTATGTAACACTAATTCCTCAACAGAAGTTTAGAAGGAACCCTAGGACAAAATGGCGCAGTGGTAAAGGACCCCCCTGCCAACATAGGAGATGTAGGAGGCACAGTTCGATCTCTGGGTCGGGAAGATCGCCTGGAGTAGAAAAGGGCAATTCACTCTGGTATTGTTGCCTGGAAAATTCCATGGACAGAGGAGGTTGGTCGGCTACAGTCCCCGGGGTTGTAGCGAGTTAGACATGACTGCGCAACTGAGTGCTAAAATGATTCCTGTTGCTATTTCCCGCCCCGCCCCCCCAATCCTAATCTCTCATTACAAATAGAACTGGCTCATTTGAAAAGACCCTGATGCTGGGAAAGATTGAGGGCAGGAGGAGAAGGGGACGACAGAGGATGAGATGGTTGGATGGCATCACCATCAAATGGACATGAGTTTGAGTAAACTCTGGGAGTTGGTGATGGACAGGGAGGCCTGGTGTGCTGCAGTCCATGGAGTCGCAAAGAGTTGGACATGGCTGAGTGACTTAACTGAACTGAGAGATTAATGGACAGGGGACATGATTTCCTGTCCTTTTCCTTGGGTCACTTGGTGGCATGGCTTATTGGCTAATCCAGATCCCCCTGGGATGAAAGGAACAGGAAATCAACGTTAGATCTTGCAGCTATTTCAGCTGTAGATGAGCCATGTAGGTGTGCACCACTTTGCTGTTAAGAATAAATAAATCATCAAGATTCTGTATCCCACGTATATTTTGGAAGATGAAATGAAGTGAATTATTAGTCTTAAGGGCTCACCTTCATTGTGGATTCACTTCCCACCTTTGGTTTCTCATTGGAAACTTGAGAAAAGGTGAATTTCTTTATGTGTATTAGGGTCTTCTCTTGAAGAGGAGGTGACTAGAAAAAATTTAAAAAATGGGGGCCAAGCACTCAGAGAGGTACTTTCTTTTTCTCATTTCCAAGAAAAATCACCTTTTCCTACCAACTCCCTAGTGCAAAGGCTATGTTTCTCTCTTGGTGTCTGAACAACACTAAGTTCTCTACACAGATGTGGGGCCCTTTATATAGAAGACACACGTGTGATACCTCCCTTTAAATCCCTCCTCTCCATCCTTCAGCACACATTTCCCCTAGTGTTTTTCATCCTGTTAGAGAGACTCTGAGAAGAAATGGAAACTTACTGGGGAGCTGACAGGGAGCACTTTCTTGACAGAGAGGGAGCACTTTCTCGTTTTCTCTCTAAGACCCAGGGTTCATGGAGGCTCTGTGGAGGCGGGGTTCTGGGACCTGTGCGGGAGTTCTCTGACACAGGTGTGTGCTCTCACTCCATCTTCTTGCCAGTTCACAACCAGCTGGCCTCGAGTTCTGCTTTGGCCAGTGTCTGCCCTTTCTCAGCCAGATAACATTTTCCGGTGCTTTTTTGAGCATGTAGAAGTCCATTTGGATGCAAGAGGGCATGTGTCTGGGCGCCATGTAGGAGGTTAACTAACTTGTTGAAAATCTGGCTCCTAATTGTAGGAATCAAAATGAATTTTCAGTATTTATCTGTGAGAACAGGGTCATTAACCATCGCAGAAACACAGCCAAAAAGGTGTTCCTTCTTTCAGCAAATATTTGACCACCTTCTCTATGTCAAAGACTGCTTCGGGCTCCTGGAGGTCCAGTGAGCAAAACAGAGAAAAATCAGAGAAAAATTCGTATCCCCGTGGAGCCTGTATTGTACTGAGGCAGAGAGAGAGGGAGGGAGGAAGGGAGGAAGGGGGAGAAGATAAACAGTATAGTAAGTAAAATAAGTACTAACAAAGGAAAAAATTTCGGGAGAAAGGAAATGGTGAAGTTAAGGGAATTTGAAACAGTAAGTAGGGAAGCCAGGGAAGACCTTACAGCAAGGTTGCTTACTTCCTTTGGGTATTTCCTAGAATGAGACCAAGCCATGTATAGTAGAGGGATATGTCAGGCAAAGGGCAGAGCAAATGCAAAAGCCCTGAGCTGACTTATTCAAGGACGATAGCAGGCCTCGTGTGCTGGAATGAACTGCTTGTCCAAATTGTTTTTCATTTTTTCTCTGCACAGGGAAGGCCTAAGATCTGACCTAACGTAGTACATGTTATCATTTTTGTACTGCTGGATTGTCATTAACCCTAGAGAGCATTTAGAATATACATTTGTTGGAATCCCTGCGCAAGCTATTCCAGTTGAGTAAGTCCGGGGTGCTGGCCAGGTACCTGTCTTTGTAGACAGCTTCCCAGGTAGTTTAGATGATCTGTAAGGTCTGGGGACCAGCTCTCTAGATCCAATCCATCATGAGCTCCAGCTTCATTTTGGCTACAACATCTAGGGATCCCCTTTTCAGGGCAATGAAACATTGAAACCAATATGATTAGTGTTGGATTCAGTTATTTTATTGGCAGGGAGAAGGCCTGGTGATGACAGGCTAATATTTTTGTGTCCTATGCTCAGTAATTGCAGCACAGTTTCAGTTGCCCTATAGATTTGTGCTGTGCTTCCTTCCATGAGAACTGGCCTCTGTCTTCAGCAGGTTGTGGTTGCCCGATTCTATGTGTCACTGTAGCCAAGAAAGGATTAAATAAGTCAGCTGTAGTGGTAGGTATGTAAATAGGATTCACCGGGAACTTAATGCAATTTGAAACATTCCGTTCTTGTTTTTCCTGCTCTCTGCCTGTTGGTCTTGTATTCCATCATTCCCACAATGCAGAAAACATGGGCTCTCAACTCTTGAGTTTTACGCCTGAAAGCTTCTGCCACAAGAGGGTCTGACTTCTATTCTTTGAATCCCGCGTCTGAGAAGTTCCCAGGGAGGAGACTGAGTGGCCTGTCCCTGGTCAGATGTTTCCTGTTGGGTGGATTCAACATGGCCAGCGTCATGTAAGTCCATGGCAGCTCCTCTAGCAGCCATCAGTGAGGACCAGTGACAGTTCTCGGGAAAGGGATGGGGTGCCGCGCATATGAACAGTTACTTAGATGTTCACTCCAGAGCTGAGACTTTCCTTGAACCTTTTCTTTTGATATTGCTATAGAGCCAGGGTGATTTAGATTTAGAACCAAAACCAAAGTCCTTAAAATTATATAAATGGCCCTCCTAGATCTAATTCCCTGTTACTGCACTCTAACTTCATTGCTGAACATCATATCATTCCTATGCTCAGGCCCCTCTAGTCACACTGGTCCTCCCAGGCAAAGCCTTTGAACTTGCTGTTACTACTGTCTAGAAAATTCTGCCCCAGAAATCTACAAGGCTCCCTCCCTCGCCTCCTTTTGGTCTTTGCCGAAATGTTGTTTTCATTTCAGTGAATCTCCCCTTGTTTACCTTATTTAAAATTGCATTTCTCCTACCCCAGAGCTCCTAAGAGTCCCTGATAATTTTATCCACAGCACACATTACCACTTTACATACCCTGTGTAATGTATTTGTTGTGTTTTTCATTCATTATAACATCAGTTCACAAGGTCAGGGTTTTTGTTTTTGTTTTTTTTGGTCTGTCTGTCCTGTTCACTGCTGTATCCTCAGCACCTGGAGCAATGCCTGGCATGTATTAGGCACTCGGAAAATACTGAGTGGTCAGTAAAGTTCATGTACGTTTTCTTGGACAGCCATAGTTATTCCCCAGCCATACTCGCCTATGACTTTCCATGATTAGGAGCTCCCAGGTAGGGAGTCTCACCTGGGCCTCCTTTGGGTGGAAGCCAGTGATGATTCCAGAGAACAAGCAGAAGATCAGGGAGGCTGGTGTTGGCATAGCCGCTGCTGAGCTGGGACGGGGACAGCATCTGCATTACTCAGACGTAGCAGCATCCCGAGGGAGAGGGTAACCCTGAGGCTCTGCAGGTCTTTTCAATATCTTGGAGTAAATGAACTGTGAAATACTTGTTTTATTAGAAGAGCTTGGCTTTGTTTCTGAGGCTTTAAGTCGTGTCTGTTCTGAGCAACTGATACATAGCCGAGTGGAGAGTGCTCAGTGTTTATAGAGAACTCATGGGAACTTCTTCCATCATTGGGAGTCTGTTTTCAGGGCCCCCTCCCACTTCTTCTCCAAGACCAGCAATCTCTTTGTTGGGTCAAAGCCCCAAGGGAAGTCGAGGTTACTGTTGGTAAAAGAAAAGGACCATGGAGGGGAGCAGCCTCAGGTAGCACTGAGTGCGGAGGAACTCAGGAAATTCTGCAGTCTAGAGAAATTTAACTGGGGCAAGTGTTTTAAATGAAGATGGAACTGGAGGTTCAGGAAGAGCTAGTTCCTAAAACTGATAGAAATTAGAGAACTTTTATGAGACTTGAAAGAAAAGACCTTCATATGTATAGATGTGCTGAATACAGTTCCAACAGCATGCTCTGCCAAGTGTGTTGCTCTGAAACCCCACTTCCCATCTTAGTCTAAGAGAGCTGAGGGCCTCTGAGGTTCAGGAGGGAAGCCCTGCTTTCTGAGCAGGGAATGAGAAAGCCCAAATCCCCTGGTGAATTCCCACAGTGAGTGGGGCAGGAACCTCCCCGTTCTCAGCTATGAATTCTCAGCATCTTTCTTCTTGCTACAGATTTGTCACTGATTCACCTGTCAGTCCCCCATCTCTGCAGATGCAGAACCTACAGATATGGAAGGCTGACTGCACTCCGCCATGTTATATGTGTAAAGGACTTGATCGTCTGTGGATTTTATGTATATGTGAATGTATATATGTAGACATGAGTGTGTATAAATACATGGGAGCAGTTTTTGAGTGTATACCCTACCAATGGTTAAGTGTCTGACTCTGTGCAGAAAAGAAAGAATGGACCAAGGTAAAGTAAATTGTTTCATTTTTAGCCTTATATAATGCTAAAATGTTGGCATCTTTTTCCTACTAAAATATATTCATGTGTTATTTACAGTTTTAAAAAATTGCAGGAAGATTATAGTTGACAAATGAAATCTACTAACCAGTGACAAACTGACGGATGGTCCCTTTTCTGCTCTAGTGTATTTCCTGCCAGTTCCAAATGACCGCAGTAGTCATGGATTGGGGATCTAATCACATCATGTAGGAATCATGGTTTCTCTAATGCTGCTGACCTACTTTCCTATGTATCTATGCCATTTTTTCATGCTGTCCTTTACACCTATAATCCTTCTTTTCCCAGCTCTTAGTATCTTTAGGTACCAATTTTGCTCATCCTTTAAGACCTATCTTGATTCAATCACCCCCATGACACTTTTTCTCATTTGTTTAGCATTCATCTTATCCATCCATCTATCCATTTGTTATTTAGTGAATGGCAACTAGATGTCAAATACAGTGTGGTACTTTAGGTAATGCAGATACTGTTCTTGCCCTCTTCAAGATAACATTATAAAGAGAAGACAGAAATAATCAAGCAATCAAATAAATGTAAAATTTAAATTATAATAAATGCTCAAAAAAAATAAACATGATGCTCTGATAGAGAATAAAGAAACAACACCCAAATTAAATAGGGTGATCAGAGATGGCATTTATCCTAAGATATAAAAATGAAAAAGTGAGAAATATGTCAAAGGATAAGGGAGAGGAAGTATAAAGATGTTTTCACAGGGGAAACATAATATATATGATTCTTTGGCTTCTGAAACCCTTCTGTATTTGCTTATCAAATTGTTCATTGTACATATGATGTTTGTGTTCTCTTTTAAAGTTGTATTTATTTTTGGCTGCTGGGTCTTCGTTGCTGCGTGTGGGCTTCCTCTAGTTGCAGTGAACCGGGTCAGTTCTCTAGTTGAGGGGCCCGGGCTTCTCATTGCAGTGGCTTCTCTTGCTGTGGGGCACAGGCTCCAGGTGCATGGACTTCAGTAGTTGCGGCACACGGGCTTAGGTGCCAAGCAGCATGTGGGATCTTCCTGGAGCAGGAATCGAACCCGTGTCCCCTGCTTTAGCAGGCAGTTCCTTAACCACACTGGATCATCAGGGAAGCTCTGTGTTCATATTTTTGACTTTCAGGTTTGGGGGCAGCTTTTCTGTGTGTGGGCAGAGTCGGGCATCTGTGGACTTCAAAGCAGGAAGAAGGAATTCCTTATATTGTCTCAAAGATATCTCAGATTTCACTGATACCCTCTCTGGAGAGTTTCTAAAGACACAGAGATTATTTCGAAATGATCTTCAGGACTGCATATTAAAATGGTTTTATGCCTCTCTGCGATGTGAGAGCTTTACTCTCTGCCAGGAAAGGAAGGTTTCCATTATCTACTAATCCAACTCTGGTTGGACAGAATTGATCCTTAGGCCAAACTTTATTTAAAATCATTTAAAGTCTTGTTAAAGAGGAAGTACTTTCTTCCCTTTGTGTTCCCTCAGGCCTGTGGGTTTTTGTTTTTTTTTTTTAATAGGAAAGAGAAAGTATAGTTTTGGTAGACCAGAAATTATTTTCTTTAGTGGAGTATATGGACTATAGAACATACCCAGCCTATAATCACCTCTCCATGACTCTAAACTGAGGTAGTGATGTTTTACCAACTTAATGAGTTGTTATTCATCTTGATTTTTCCGTAAGGTCTGGCCTTAAGGCGTGGAGAGAATTTTATTTTCTAAACCAGAAACCAGAGTATCTTTGGTTTCTCCCTTGGGGATAGCATCTTCCAGACTAAGGCACTAGAGAGAGCAACTCCAATTTCAGAAACATACGGTAATCAAAATAAAGTGAAAAACACCTTGCTCTCTCTGAAAGGTCATCAGAGCTTAAGAATTAGAAGATACCTTGGAAATTCAGTGTGGAATTTGTTTATAATAGCACAGAAAAATGGTCATACATCTCATTTTCACATAAATATTTCTCTTGATGAGAAACATAATACCTTCTAAGGCAGATTATTCTGCTTTTTAGTTATCTCTGGTTATTAGATATTACTCATCATACCAGTTTTATCCCATAACCTTCAGTGAGACAAAACCCACAGTTCTAATATCTTTCCAGTAATCCTAAGAACTTGTGTTATCTATGGCTTAATTTAAACTAAATTAGGCTTTGACTTGGAAGATTTGAATTGTGACTCCACAGATTAGTTCATCTTGGGCAAATTTTTAACGTCCGTGGCTCAATTTCCTCCTCTGTTAAATGTGGATAGTCCTCTATCTCACTGAATCATTGTGAGGATTATTAAATAGGAAAATGGTGTGAAAACAATTAACTTATCCCCAACATAGAGTAAGTGGGCAGTAACTTTTCTGTCCCATTTTCTTTCTTATATTTACTTAAAGAGTCTGAGGACAACTATAGATAAGGGTTGCATTTGTCCACAAGTCACAGAGAACCCAAATGTTATTGACTCTATCATAAGGATGTTTATTATTTGTTTATTGTGAGTGCATGCTCAGTTGCTTAGTCGTGTCCGACTCTTTGTACTGGAGCCCGCCAGGCTCCTCAGTCCATGGGATTTTCCACGCAAGGATACTGAAGTGGGCTGCCATTTCCTCCCCCAGGGGATCTTCCCCACCCAGGTATTGAATTCACATCTCTTACATCTCCTGCATTGGCAGGTGGATTCTTTACCTGCTGAACCATCAGGGGCGCATTTATTAAGCAACTCAAAGATTGGCAGCTGTAGGCTAAGTATGGTCACTTATTGATCTTATGAAGGACCCACGCTCTACCTCTCTGCTCCACCATCCTTAGCATCACTGGCTTTTGTCTCCGTGCTTACTGCATTCTAGCTGTAAGATGGCTGTGGTAGCTCCGGGCATCATGGATGAATTTAAGTCAGAAAGAAAGAGGGGAGAGTGGCATCTATAACTCCTTTCCATTCCCTTTCCTTTTCTCAGGAAGCAAAATAGTGTCCCCTGAAGCCTCTCTGCAGACTTCTGCTTGCCTTTCATTGGCCAGACTGAGTAACAGAGCCATGCTCCCTGCAAGGTGAGCTGGGGAAGTGATGCAGGCAGGAGGGAAGGGGGTGGGGATGGCTGTGCATTAGCTAGCTGACCACAGCTGTTCCTGAAGCACCTTCCCTGTCTCCCCCAAACTGCCACTTCTCCAGGCTTATCATTCCTTGGGGTCTCATCGTCTCTGAAAAGGACTTTATTTGCATACCCTTTGCTCCTTTAGTCTCCTTGGATGAGTTTAATCAAGGTCAGAACCAGGTGATGGCTGTACCCCCATGAGGCTCAATCAGGGAGCAGAACCACTGTGAGTAATAGGATCTGTGGGATTTACCGTGAGATTAGATTTTACAAAATGTAGGAGGACCTAAAGAAGTAATGTCTAGAAAGGGGAGTTGTTGGATCAGAGAAAATGACTAACCAGCTCTCCCAAGACATGAGCACAAGGGAACAAGTCATAACTTGTAGGGAAATCTGGAAAGTCAGGCATGTGCAGCTGCCAGAGCAGGGCCACAAAAGGGATCTGGTAAAGAAGTTTCCGGAAGGTTGTTTCCACTGTCTGTTGGTGAACCAGGGTTCATGAGAGTCGGGCCTGGAGTCAGGAAGAAGAGCGGTGTGCAGGGGAAAGCTGGGACAAGCTGGAACCCACTGGCTTCTCTTTTCTGTCTCTGACTTCCTCTAACCACAGTGGATCTTCGAGCATAAATTCAGAGTGATTTGAATGGACTCAAGTGTAGCTCCCCCAAACCCAGGGTGTGTCAAGCATGGGGGAAAAAGAATAGGGCTGTCACCAAATGCATTTTGGCCCTGGTGAGGTTTCACACATTTTCTTTGCAGCAAGACACACTTTTAGGAAGAGCAGATTCTCTGAAGGTTTATCGAATGAGCGAAGCAGAGCCCATTCTAAAGGTAAAATTAGGATGCGCATGGAATATGTATAAATTGTTCTTGTGAATCTGTGAGGGGAAGGAAAAGCAGAAACTTAAGTTGTGAGAATAAAGAAGGAAGAAGAAGATGGAATTTTGAAGCAGAAGCTGTGCCCCCAATCATGTTCCTATATAAGCCCTACCCATCTCCACTATTAATTTTGTTTCCTTAACATCTGTGTCCAAACCCCATAACAGCAGTTTTTCCTTAAGGATATTTTTTCTTTCGAATTAAATCTTTAATCTTTGTCTTGACTTGTATATCAGTAAATGTTTAGCAGTATGTTAACTGTTATCTTTTGTGTACTAAAGCACAAGATTGTTTAGAATAATTAAATCACAGGATGGCTCCTAAGACCCATCTTACTGCTGATACTCTTTTCATCTAGGTGATAAAAGCCAGACATTCATTAATCCACATCAAATTGTCTTGTGATAATTTGAAAAATTGTGAGAGAATGTTATCTAATCTTGAAAATAAGCTAAATTATTCCTTTTCTATAAATAAGAGGGTTTTTGCGGGGGGTGGGGGGAATTGGCAAAGCAGACAGAAGTGAGTAGGGTCATTTTTCTCTTCCATTATGAAACACATGGTATATATTTATTGTTTAAATAAAGTTTAGTATTTTAGGGCTAATCTGTCAAAGGGACAGCCTGACTTATGTCTTCTCTGCATAACAAGCGGAACGCCAAACAAATGTCTCCTTCATTCCAAAGACACCATTCTATTCTAGTCTATTTAGGTAGAAGATGATGCTTAACTTAGCAGCAGGAAATTGCTTGACTGAAGTACCTTCTGATGGCAAGCTTATTTCACAGAGCTCTGTAGAGAAGGTGAGTTTTGATGTCCCTGCTAGTTAAAGCAATGGCTCCAACCTGATTTCTAGTTATTATTGTTCAAATGGGAGCATTCAAATGCTGAGATTTCCTTTTAAAACTTGTAACCCTGGAAAAGTTACATTTGAAAAAACAAAACGAAACAGCACAACTTAAGGGTATATACAAAAGCCAGCATCATAAATTCCATATTACTCTGGACTTGGGGAAATAAGCAGATGGAATACATTGGAAGGGTTGAGGGCACAGATGTCTTCTTGGCTTGGGTTCAGAGTGAAAGAAGAAGCCCATTTTGTAGCTGAGTCTGGGATAGGAAAGATCCAGATACACGGAGGGCTGAAAAATCGAGAATACAGGTTTAATGAACTGTTTATCAGAACAGTTATTACAATATTTAAGCAACAAGTTATTGTCTGGGAGTGTGCTTTTTTAATCGATTTAAATATGTGTTTTAAGTGGTGAAGCTTATCAATGGTGGTTGAATTATGCTAAGTGTCCTTAGATCTTCCACTTAGAGTAGCATTGCTGTTGCTCTGACCAAGAGAAATCTTACTCTTTGGAGCCCTAAGCCCTTTGTTCATTACAAACATTGTCTCTCCCATGTTTAATAAACTGGGAATGAATGTTTACTGTGTCGAATTTTCCTTTAAAAGTGAAAAAATAATCAGCTGCTATACTCAGTTTAGGGACCATATTGCTAAAGGAGAAGCCATGAAAAATAATTAACTTCTACTGTTTAGTTCTTGTTATAAAATTTATGCATACTCCTTGGAGAAAATGTAAGAAAATACAGACAAAAAAGTTTAAATCACCAGAAATCATTTTATCAGAAAATGATCAAAGTTAACATTTTATTTTAAATTTTCCAGTTACATATGTATTTTTCATATTCCTGTTTTTTTCCCAGCAGTATGTTATAGACGTTGTTATTTGTCAATAAATACAGATATAAATTGTCAGTTTAATAGATGCCTGTATTTTATCTATAGTTTTTCTAGCCTATCCACCATTTGTAGACACAGTGAAATATATCTATTTATCTGTCTATTTTTTCAATCCACTTACTTGTCTGTATGTTTGTCTGATTATTTCCTTGGGTTGAATTCCCAGAAGCAGAATTGCTGGATCAACGGGTCTGCACAAGTTTAACTTTTGATAGATATTGCCAAATTGCTTGCCAAAATTTCATACCCATTATACTCCCTTCAACAGAGTATGAGAGTGTCTTTTCTCCATATGCTCCCTAACACTGAGTAATATCAATCCAGTTAATCTCTGCCAAGCTAAAAAGCTAGAACAGCCATGGCATTACCATTTGTTGTCTTATTTGTGTATTTAAGATTATTATTGAATTTGCACATCTTGTTGCACATTAATTAGCCCTTTGCACAGAACATGATGGATGTCCAGACTCCGAACTCCATTCATTGTGTGGCATTTTCATTGTACTTTAAAGAGATTAAGTGATGTAATCTGGAAGTGAGCAGGTCTGACATTTAGCCCCTAATTCTCACTAGATGCATCTGTAAAATGGGAGCAGTTATAACCCGGCACAGCCATGATGGCTACTTCTTCTATTACATAACTGCAGAGAGGAGGTTTTGTGTTTGTTTTGGGTTTGGCGTTTTTGTTTGCTTGGTAAATTTCCTTTCACTCGTGTGGTAGGCAGCCTGTAAGAGGCCCCTCAGTGATTCCAAACTTCCTAGTTTTCACATCCTGGTACAATAGCCCCTTGAATGTGACTGGACCCTGTGACTTACCTCCAGTCAATAGGATACAGCAGAAGTGGTGGGATACTTCTACGACTAGATTACCAGAGACTCTGGCTTCTACTTGCTCCACATCCCTGACCCTCTCTCACTGTCTCTCTGTCTCTCTCAGAGCTGTAACTCTAGGGGAAGCATGGAAGTCATGGAACAGTTTATTACGCAGCAGTAGGTGACTCACACGACTCCTGAGCACTCCTCCTGGAGTTAGTACCAAGTGTCCTGTGCTCTGCCTCCTGCTGCTGGCCTGACCATGCCCCAGCCTGTCATCACTGGTCACCACTGGGTACTCAGCATTCTTTGTCTCAGTGTACTTGGTCTGTCCTAGTGGATGGGTCAGGAAGAGCTACACTCCTGTATTAACCACATATTTTATGTTCTGTATTCTAATGCTCTGATATCTGGGGCCTTGCTGACCCCAGAGGGACTGTCCATCTCAGGGTTAGTGAATTTCTAGGGGTAATAAACAGCTCTCCTGGGAGTATCCTTTTCAAATACAAACCAACCCACCCAGAATCACACCCCCAGCTACCTCCTTCACTGGGCTCTTATACTGTGGGCTACTAACCTCCTGTCCTGATCACCACAGGGCCAGGTGCTAGACCATTAGGATGACCTCTGTACTCCAGAGCCCACTGAAACTATTCAAACCAGACAATCCTAAGCCTGCTTGCCTTGCCCATTTCTACTCAAAGAAGCCACAGTGAAGGCTCTTATACAGAGTTCCCTCTTCTTCGGCCTCTTGACACTGGTGCTTCCCCGTTTATCCCCCACTCCAGGGTTTGCCCCCTGTCTTGGATTTTGAATCTTGAATATAACTATTAATTTTTCAATGGCAGTTGTCTTCTAATCTGTTGGCCTTACCATTCCTGTGTCATAACAAAACCTCTATTAACACAACTCCCTTTATTCTTGCTTGTCTTCTTCCTATACTGACTCCTCTTACTACTTTTAAATAAAAGGCTATATGACAGCACATAACCTGAAGAAAACTTATTTCTCAGAGACCCATATTAGCTAAACGCACAATAAGAGAAACACTTTTGTAAGTGCACTTGACCTGTGCAGATTCCCTTGACTATTAACATGAAAATCAGCATCAGTTCTCCTTTGTTTATTACAACTTTCAGATTCTATGTTAGATTCATCAGTATTTAAGACATGGGACTTATTAGAGAACAGACTACCCCACTTAACTCAGCTTACCCTGAGTTACACAGAAACTGATCTAAAGCTCTGGAAGTGCTAGTTTTAAAAGTCAGATTACTTGTTGCTCTCACCCTTCTCACCTCACCTCTTGCCCCTGCAGGTAAAGAGGAATGAAAGAAAGAAGTTAGTTCTGTTATTTTAGTCAAAGGGCTAGGTCAGATGGTCTTTCAAGGTCCTACTTAGTCCTTAAAGTTGCTTGGCTTGTTTGCGGATTGGTTCTGAGAATGGTAGGATGAAGATCGTGGATACTGTCATTTACTCATTATGTTCTTATGTTGTTTATATTTTTGTTTCCTTTGTTTTCAAAGAAATAGCATGTCAGCTTGTCAAGCCATAATCGTGTCTCAAGTCCTTACTTTTGAGTAAGGTGGTGGGGGTGTACTTGGGCGGACATCATGTAGACTGTTTAATGGATTTCCCATGCATTTGTTTTCCTGGGCAGGATGTCATCTTTTGTCTCTAAAGGGGAGACAATAATTGTACTTTGCAATTACTCTAGAAGAGAAAAAGTGGAACCCTGTGCTTTCCTAAGGTCCAATCAAATTTTGTTAAAATTTTTGTTCAGTGAGTCTATTTGTCAACATTTCATTGTATCTAAAGTTGCTTTTATTCACTCTTATTTGTCTTAGGTTGAACTAAATAGTATGTAATTTACTAAATCACCAAAACATGGAAGAGAAAAGCAAAATATTTCTTAATCTTTTTTTCTACATCTCACCTGTGAGGTGAAGTGAATCTGGTGCTTCAGGACTATGAATCATTTCTGATTCTGGAACTGCTTTAGTAAAAATAAGGCATCCTGATAGTTATATATATATATTTGAGACTCTCTTCTTTGTTTAATGAACTGCCTCTTAAATAATGCTCTTACCCTGTTGAGAGAGAGCCATTGAATTGTCATGTGTGTGTTGACTAGCAAACACATATAAACGGAATAGTAGCTGGGCTCCTGTAACCAAGAGAAGTTTGCAAAACATTTAATTGTTAAGAGAGTCACAGTATTTCAGAAATTGACCTTGAAGTTTTAAAAAAGTGAATTGATCCACTGGAACGAGTACAAAGCCAGCTTTGGTGCTAAATGTAAATTGTTAAAAATGGTACGGAATAACATCTGCCTTGTAGTGTGCCTTAATCAGCTCTGTGAAAAATGAAAGTTTAACGATCTACTATAGTGGCTTCTAAGTGAAGGATAAACAAAGGATGAAAGAGTTTCTTGCATGGTTTGTAACTGATGCCATGAAAAATGTCAAGAACCATCTGCCTCAAACTTATCCAAACTGTCATCAAGTATTCTAATCCAGTCAAACGAGATACAACTAGAAGAACCTATGTAACTTGCTGAAGGCTTATCAAAAGAGTTGTAAATAAAGAAGGAAAAAACCCATCAACTGTGTAGCCGCAGATTGCAGCCAGCTTGCCTGTGGCTTTGAAATTCAATCCCATTTCTCTAGTCTGACAAACTGTACTAAATAGCAAAATGGATTTTTATTGCTCTCAGCCATTTTCACTTTAGTTGCTATCAGGAGATGAATACACAGCTTCCTAATAGACTCAGAATCATGATTTATTTTTTAAAATGCACAGACTGGTTTGGACCTCACCACACAGTCCATGAGTATGTACAGAGTTCATACAGAGGAGCTAAATAATACATTTCTATAGGTAAGAATGGCTAGATTTCTATGACCAAAGATTCTCCACTTTTTTTTTTTTTCTTAAATTGTCTTAAATTGGAGCTTCTTTCATGCTGTGTGTGGTGTGTACTAAGTCACTTTTGTTGTGTCAGACTCTTTATGACCCTAAGGACCGTAGCCCTCCAGGCTCTACTGTCCATGGGATTCTGCAGGCAAGAATACTGGAGTGGGGCACCATTTCCTTCTCCAGTGGGTCTTCCAGACCCAGGGATCGAAGTCACATCTCTTATGTCTCCTGTATTGGCAAGTGGGTTCTTTACCACTAGTGCCACCTGGGAAGCCCTTCTCTCATGCAACTATTTATTATTCATATTTTCATAATCTAGTCATTAAGAGTACAGAGTTCAGACTCATTCTGATAGGATTTAAATTCCAGAACAAGTATTGTACTTACTGGCTGAGAGATTTTAGGCACATTTCTTCACTTTCTTGGACTTATTGTCATCATCTAAAAAGTCTGAGATAATTATAATTATGTAGATCATAGATGGACATTCGTTTATGCCTTTAAAATTCCTGAAATATTGAAGCTAATTATAACAGGTAATACTCACTAAATATTCATGTTCCTGTGTTCCTCTTGGTTTCCTAGTCCTTTGCAATTGAGTTGGGGCCATGTCACTAGTTCTGGCAATGAACTATTAATAGAAGGGCTGCATGCCATGTCTGAGCCAAGATATTTAACCGCCTGCGTGTCTCCTCCACCTTTCTCATTCCCTGCCAAGGCAACCTTGGAGTCGGTGTGTTCCAGACAGAATAGTTACAAGATAAAGAAGTGCTACTGATCCCCCCATTGGGCCTCCCATGAGAAAGAAATATGTCTTTGTTGGGTTTAGCTGCTGGCAGTCATTATTAATTTGTTGCTGCATATAGTTGAGGTAGGCCTAATACATAAATCAGTAAGTGTTGGTATTGGTAATTATGTATATCTATTTTGCTACCAATGGCTACACAGTAAATATGTACTCAAATGGCATGTAATCTTCTGACTATTTCTTTCTCTTCTTCAGTGTTTCTAACTGGAGAGGAAAAAAAAGAAGGGGGAAGAAAGATGATGATACAAATAACTGTAGAATAAGGCAAAATGTTGCTAAAGCTGCAAAGATAGTTTCACAAAAGGACTTCTGAGAGATTCCTTACAGCTGAGAAGTTCTGGAAGAAAACTCATGGATGTATAGCTAGTGTTAGAGGATGGACAGTATTGAGATAAGCCAGTCTAGAAGTGTGCAAGGCATTCTGTGTTTCACTTCCTCAAGTGAAGTGATGTTCTCTGATGGAGAACAATGCATAAGTGTTTAGAAAAAAAGAAAGAAGAATGACCAATATACATATGAAAAAATATTCACTCCCACAGGTAAGCAAGATAATCAGATAAAAATGTATCAATATTGAAACACAAAACAGATATGATTTTTTTACCCATCACTTTGGCCAAAATATGAAGACTGATGCTATCCGATGCAGGTGAGAGAGTGGAGAAATGGAGCTCTCAGTGACCTCCAGTGGAAGGGTAACTGGCTACATCTCTGAGGTTTTGGGGCAGTAAACATAAAAATGTGCTTGTCTTTCACCCAGTGATTCCACAAAGATTATTATAAGGATATATTCATCAGAGAAAAAAGATTAAAAAATAAAATAACCCACAACAGGAAACAATCTAAATGTCTGTCAGGGATGGATAAAAAAATTATGCCATATATAAGAACATTATTAATTAAAATGATCCATGTGTAAATCTATTGACATAGAAAGATCCATACTATATAGTTTAATAAAAATATGTTTTAGATCATTACAGACAATGTATCCTATTTATGCCTTTACTAGTGAAGACATATATTGTATGATGTATTTTTAGAGTTTAGAATTATAGGTTGTAGACTTACATAATGTCTAAGTATATTTTCATACATACCGTATTTTATATATTTTTGGACTTCAGTTAGATATAGATTCACACACATATGCATATCCTTTCCAAATTTTTTGAATTCTTAAATTACCTATTTTTAATTGAAGGATACTTACAATACTGTGTTGGTTTCTGCCATACTTCAGCATGAATCAGCTGTAGATACACACGTGTCCCTTCCCTCTTGAAGCTCTCTGCCGCCTTCCACCCCTTCCTGCCTCTCTCTCGGTTGTT